>NC_090021.1:271682687-272302495 GCF_037176765.1 Anolis sagrei | reverse complement strand
GGAGAGATGGTGGCAGGGTATAAATAAAGATGATGATGATGATGATGATTATTATTATTATTAAAGGGTAAGATTTGTAGTATAGCATTGGGAGAAGTAGCTACCTAAATATATCTATTTTATTGTATCCAAATCTGATGATGCAGGATTGCAGCCAATGTTTTAGAAAAATATCTGACAAGCTGAACAAAACAGAAATTGACATCTTATAAATGTTACTGAAATTAAGCAGGGATGTTAGTAGCCATTCATAAGATTGAAATACAGTTCTCCAGTGACTTCAACAACTAAAGCAAGCCAACTCTGGAAAAGTTTTATCCTAACATTTTGTCTGCTTATGAACGTGGAAAGTATAAAACAATATGCATGGAGAAGACCTATACTGAAAAATATGGCTGGCTAGGTACAGTAGATAACATACAGTTTGATTTTCAGCTTATTATTCAGGTTCTAGAGCGGGTGGTTGCCTCGCAGCTCCTCAATGACACCGATTTTCTAGATCATTCGCAGTCTGGCTTTTGGCCTGGGCACAGTACAGAGACAGCTTTGGTCGCCTTGGTGTATGACCTCCACAGGGAACTGGATAGGGGGAGTGTGACCCTGATGGTTCTCTTGGACATCTCAGCGTCTTTCGATACCATCGACCATGGTAGCCTTCTGGGGAGGCTCACTGGGATGGGTCTCAGGGCACGGTTCTTCTGTGACTCCAGTCCATCCTGGAGGGTCATTCCCAGTCAGTGAAGCTGGGGGACTCCTGCTCAGAACCCTGGCCATTGACCTGTGAGGTCCTGCAAGGATCCATTCTGTCCCCCATGCTTTTTAACATCTACATGAATCTGCTGGGAGAGGTCATCGGGAGTTTTGGAGTATGGTGTCGTCTCTATGGAGATGACACCCAACTCCACTACTCATTTCCACCAGACTCCAAGGAAGCCCCAAGGATATTGGACCAGTGCCTGGCTGCTGTGATGATCTGGATGAGGAGGAACAAGCTGAGGATCAATCCTAACAAGACAGAGGTCCTCCAGGTCAGTCATCCGTCTGATCAAGGTTATTGGGTGGCAACCTGTGCTGGATGGGGTTGCACTCCCCCTGAAGTCACAGGTCCGCAGTTTGGGGGTTCTCCTGGACTCAGCACTGTCGCTTGATGTGCAGGTGTCGGCGGTGGCCGGGAGAACCTTTGCACAATTGAAACTTGTGCGCCAACTGCAACCATACCTCGTGAAGTCTGACTTGAACAAGGTGGTCCATGCCTTAGTTACATCTAGACTGGACTATTGCAATTCTCTCTACATGGGACTACCCTTGAAGATGGCCCAGAAATTACAACTTGTCCAATGGTCGGCAGCCAGATTAATAACTGGGGCAACTTACAGGGCGCGGTCAACCCCCCTGTTTAACGAGCTCTATTGGCTGCCGTTCATCTTCCGGTCCCAATTCAAGGTACAGGTTCTTACCTATAAAGACCTAAATAGTTTGGGACCCGCCTACCTTCGTGACCGCATCTCTCTCTGAACCAGCCCATACTCTTCGATCTTCGGGCGAGACCCTCCTTTTGCCCTTGCCAGTCTCTCAGACCCGCCTTGTGGGTAAAAGGGAGAGAGTCTTCTCCTCTGTGGCCCCCCGACTCTGGAATTCACTGCCCAGAGAGATTAGGAAAGCCCCTACCTTGGAAAGCTTTAAAAAGAGTCTTAAGACCTGGCTCTGCCATCATGCTTTTGAAGAGTAGCCACATAATTTTATGCAAGTGCTCCTCCAACGTTTTTGTCCTAGGAGTCCCCCCCCACACACACACACACACATACGAAGGTTTGCTTATTTTCCTGTCTCTCTACGAGTTCTCCCTTACAATTAGTTCTGCCCCCTTATCTCACCTGGAGGTTTTAAATCATTTTATGTACATGCAGCCCACCCTTTGTCTTTTTGTCATTATGCTTAGTTCCTATGTTCTGTGTATATTGTTTTATATCTTAATGTTATGTTGCTTATTTTATTGCAGTTTGAATTGTTATATTGTAATTCTTGTTCGAGCTTGGCCCCATGTAAGCAGCTCTGAGTCCCTTTTGGGGAGATGGTGGTGGGGTATAAATAAAGATTATTATTATTATTATTATTATTATTATTATTACTATTATTATTATTATTATTATTATTATTATTTAAAGAATTTTATTAAGTTTTACATAATACAAGGAAAGAGTGAAAATCATAGGAATAAAGAGAAAGAGAAGGAAAATAGAAACATGTCAAAAAAGGAAGAAACAACACCAAATTATACCAAACGTCCAAAAAGAAAAAAAATACAATAAAAGCAAAAAATACAAAAGGATAAAAGCAACAACAAAAAGGAAAAAAGAAAAGGAAGTTGACTTCCATTCCATCTTCTTGGATATTGTCTTTCTATCAAAAAAATTATGTTACAAAAAAAAATTGTCTCTCGTGTCCTTTATTTTTGCAAATTTTCTAGATAGTCATGGAGAAGATCCCAATTCATTCTGCTTACAGTATTGCCCGTGTTTTTCTTCAACAAAAAAGTCAATTCATCCATATCCTTTATTTCTCTAATTTTTCCTTTCCACTCTTCAATGGGTGGGTTTAGTTCTTGTTTCCATTCTCTTGCAAAAACAATCCTCGCGGCAACCATAATGTATGTAAAAAGTTTATCTTCTTGTTCATTTAATTGTAGGTCCAAGTCTGTGAATCCTAATAGATAATACTCTGGGTTTTTTTTAATAAAGGTTTTTTAAAAAAATCTTTTGTGTTTCTTCATGTATCTTTGTCCAAAATTTAGTTGCTACTTTACACGTCCACCACATGTGGTAGAAGGATCCAAGTTGATCCTTGTATTTCCAGCACTTATCCGAAACCGTTTTGTACATTTTAGCTAATTGTTTAGGTGTAGTATACCATTTGTGGAACATTTTTATCCAATTTTCTTTTAAATCTGTTGCATAAGTATATTTAAAATTTTTGTTAAACATTTGCTCCCACTCTCTCATTTGAATTGGTCTTCTTAAATTTTGGACCCATTTTATCATACAATTTTTAACCTGTTCTTTTTCGGTCAGCAAGGTAAGTAGTATATTATAAATATTGGATATTACTTTGTTTTCCAATTTTAATATCCTATCCCAAGTCACTTCTTCCCAGTTGAAGCCTAATTTTTATCTTAATTATAATAATCTTTATTTTGCATATAGTGTAGCCATGTAATATTAGAAAATTTCTGTTTTAACTCTTTGTACGTTTTAATATTATTTGTACTCTTATTTAACAAGTCTCTACAGGGTGACCATCTTCGCCACTCTAAAAGTCTTCGCTGATGTGCTTCCATTGGGGAGACCCATAGAGGTATTTTGCAATAGAGATATCTTTTGTATTTTTGCCAGACTCTCAATAGAGATGCTCTGACAAAATGATTACCAAAGTTCTTTTCTTTCGCTTCTCTCTCATACCACAAATAGGCATGCCAGCCTACTCTTAAATCATTCCCTTTTATATTTAGAAAATCTTCTTTATTCAGTAGTATCCAATCTTTAATCCACATCAATGCACATGCATCGTGATAAGCTTTAAAGTCAGGAAGTACCAAACCACCTCTGGTTTTCTTATCAATCAGATTGTCATATTTTATTCTTGGTCTTCCCCTGGCCCATATAAATTTTAATATCTCTTTCTTCCATTTTACAAAAAGTGTTTGACTTCTAATTATTGAGAGGTTTTGGAAAAGGAACATCAGTTTTGGTAGTATATTCATCTTAAATAAACAGCCTAACAATGATAACCTCAAATATGTCCACTTTTGTAAGTCTTTTTGCATTTTTTTCCACATCTCTTCATAATTGTTCTTTAACAGTTGTCCATTTTTAGTTGTTCTCTACACTCCTAAATACTTGATTTTTTTCACTATTTCCAGACCTGTTTGCTCCTTGATAGTATCCTGTTTTTTCTTCTCTACATTCTTAGTTAATATTTTTGTTTTTGACATATTAACTTTAAATCCTGCAACCGACCCAAATTCTTTTATCTTCTGCATCCATACTTGGGTCTTCCATTATCCCAAGTACATCGTCAGCAAAGGCTCTTATTTTATACTCATATTTACCAACTTTTGTACCTTGAGTCATTTGGTCTTCTCTTATAACTTTCATTAATGGTTCTAGAGACATTATGAATATCAGTGGTGATAAGGGACATCCTTGTCTAGTCCCTTTAAATATATCAAACTCCTCCGTCATTTGACCATTAATTCTTAGTTTGGCTTTTCGTAAGTCATATATTGCTTTTATTGCATTATTAAATTTGTCTCCCATATCTAATTCTTGTATTAACATTTTTTTTAAATCCCAATTTAAATCATCAAAAGACTTCTCTGCGCCCAGGGCTAGTATGGCAAATTCTTTCTGGCAGTTCAATTCATAATGTTCTATTAAGTCCAATACTAGCCTGATATTATGCTTCATACATCTGTTTGGTAAAAATCCCATTTGATCCTCTTCAATCCAGTTTCTTAAAAAAAATTAATCTTTCGGCCAGGATATTCGCAAGAATCTTATAGTCAGTATTAAGGAGTGAAATTGGTTGGTAATTTTTAATCTCTGTTTCACTTGTTCCTTCTTTATGAATCAAAACTATTTCCACCTTTGTCCAAGTCTCCGAAATTCTTTGTTTAATCAGTACTTCGTTTAACACCTTTTAAAATAGAGGTGTCAATTCTTGTTTAAATATTTTGTAAAATCCAGCTGTATACCCACCCAGGCCCGCTGCTTTTTCTGAGTTCATTTTTGAATGCTTTCTCGATTTCCTCCTCCATTATTTCCTTATTCAACATCTCCCTTGTTGCGTCATCAACTTTCTGAAATCTGAATTTGTCTATATAGGTCGTTATTTCTTCTCTACTTATCGGATTTTTTAAATATAATTGTTTATAATACTTCCTAAACTCGTGCATTATATCTTTATCTGTTGAGATAAGTTTGTCTCCCACTTTAATCTTTGTAATTTGTCTCGCTTGTTGTTTCTTCTGCACTTGTCTGGCTAACCATTTTCCAGGTTTATTCACATTTTCAAATGTTTGTTGTTTCAAAAATTTAATTTGCTTAGCTTGAAATTCCAATTCCAAATGATTTTTTTCTTGTTTTAAAATCTTCAGTTTCTTTTCTAGTTGTGTCTTCTTTGGGTTACTCTTTAGCTACTTCTCCACATGTGTTATTTTTATTGTTAAATCCTTAATTTCTTTATTTCTTTCTTTATTTCTATTAGAATTATTGAATAAAATGTACTCTCAGGACTGCTTTCAGCGCATTCCATGTTATTTGAGCATTTGTTGCCGTAGTATCGTTGATTTCCAGGTAACCTTGAATTATTCTTTTAAATTTTACTCTATCTTCATCTGTTTTTATCAAATTCTCATTTAGTCTCCATCTTCTGACAGCATTCCTTTGAAAAATAACTAGCTCCAATGGACAATGATTAGATAGTAGGGCTGGGCGGTTTCGTTCATTAATTTCATAATTTGTTATTAATTCGTATTTAAATTAGCTTACGATCCAATATTGAGCCATTTTGGAATAGTGTGAGGAGTAATTAAGAATCGAAACAATTTTTCCAATATTCGTAATTATTTTGTAATTATTTTGTATGTCTGGTGCAAGTTTTACAATCTCTCCGTTTCTCTTCCCTCCCCGGTAGCAAGCTAGCAAGCGGGGCATTTGCCCCACTTCCAGTCTCTCCTCTCCTGCCAGCCACCTTTGCTCTGCTGCTTCCCTCCTCTTTCCTCATGCTGTCTTCCTGGCCAGCAGCTTCAAACTATTATTTATTACTATATATCAGGGGTCTTCAAACTTTTTAAACGGGGGGGGGGGGGGGGAGAGATTACTATCACAGCATGGGTAAGAGTCTTAATATAACAGCAGGAAATTCATGAATATGTTTACTGATCAGCCGATCAGCCAAACTATCAAGAATGTGGTCTCACATAACCCACCTTTCCACACTGCCATATAACTCAGAATCTCAAAGCAGAAAATCCTGCAATACGTGCTTTAAACTGGATTATATGGCAGTGTGGTCTCACATAACCCAACTTTCCACACAGCCATATAACTCAGAATCCCCTAGCCAGCTGGAGGAGAAGAATCAGGAGGAGGAGGATTAGGAGGAACAGTTTAATTATAATATAGTATAATAATATATAATATAATATACAATAATAATATAATATTATTGTATATTGTTATTATATATTATATTACTATATTATTGTAATATTATATTATTATTGTATATTATATCATTATATTATATTATATTATATTATATGTTATAATTGTATATTATTATATTATTATTATTATATTATATTATTATTATATTATATTATATTATAATTGTATATATTATATTATAATATATCATATTATATCTATATAATATGTCCCAAGACCACAGCATGTCCAAAAGTAGAAGATTAAGTCAGAAGGAAACATCCAAAAACAATCCGAAGTAAGAATCCAGTCTTTAAACCGGTTTGAAACGGTTTAATGTAATATAATGTAATATAATAATAATATAATATAATATAATATACAATAATAATATACTATAATAATATTATATTATATTATATTATTATAATATATTATTATTGTATATTGTATTATATTAATATAATTGTATATTAAAGCACCCCTGACAGGTGTCCATCCATTCTTAATAATAATTATATTATATTATATTATATTATATTATATTATATTATTATATTATATAGTTTTAAGCTGCTGGCCAAGGAAGAGTTTTAGCTGGGTTGAGACAAGCTGTTTCAAAGCGGTTTAAAGACTGGGTTCTTACATCGGATTGTTTTTGGATGGACATTTCATTCTGACTTAATCTTCTGCTTTTAGGCATGCTGAGGGCTTGGGACAGTTTTTTGAGAACACTTTTCCTTGCTTCCACCCAGTGTTTTCTAACCCTGTGATTCTGAAGCAGTTTGCTTGAACTGCTCTTATCCCAGATTATATACCAGGATAATCTGGATTATTTGCTAAATTATGTTTTTGGCACAGCAATTTGCTACAGACTTTAGTTCTAGAAGTAGATACACTGAATTAAGTGCTTCTAGCTATTTTTGTTGTTATAATAATATATAATATAATAAACAATAATAATATAATATAATATACAATAATAATATAATATAATAATATTATTATAATAATATATAATAATATATAATATAATAATATATAATATAATATAATATAATATAATATAATATAATATAATATAATATATAATAATTTAATATAATATACAATAATGTAATATAATAATATTATATAATAATATATATAATATAATATAATATAATATAATATAATATAATATAATATAGTTGTTGTTTGTTTTATCACACCAACAGTCAACAACAGAGGGAGAGGGAAGCTTCAGAAGTTCCCCCTGTCCCGTTTGGAGGTTTTTTTTTAGCATATTGCGCAATCACGTCCGCCATTAACGAATCGATTCGTTATTATTTACAAAATTTCGTAAATACCGAACTTTTGAAATCTCAAATTTTGGAAGTCTTAAGAATCTCGAAATGCTGGCGCACCCTAATAAAGAATCGATTTTAGAAACAAATTTTTCCGTGGTTGCCCAGCCCTATTAGATAGGTCTCTTGGGAGGATAGAAATATTTTGGGACTTTTGTCGTTAATTTCTTTGTAGTCCATGCCATATCTATTCTTGACCAAGACTGATGCCTATGAAAGAGAAAAGTATAATCTTTCTTTTCTTCATTTCTTGTTCTCCAAATATCTTGCAGATCGAGATCTCTTTGTAAGTCGTGAAATTTTTGGGGAAGAGTACTTGTTTCTGCTCCCCCTTTTTTCTTTATTTTTGTTTTATCTAAATGTGGTTGTAATACTCCGTTAAAGTCACCAATCAAGAGAAGTTCATCATATTCCACCTGTTCCAAATTATTTTTCAAATATTCAACAAAAGATGTCTTAGGTCCATTTGGTGCATATATATTACAAATTAATATTTTAATATTTCCAATATGATTTTTTACTGCTAGGCATGTACCTTCTTGATCCTTAAATGCCAACTCTGATGGGATACTTTCCTTTATATATGTTACTACTAGGGCTGGGCGGTTTCGTTCGTTAATTTTGTAATTTGTTAATTATTCGTTATTTTTTTTCATTTACAAAATGATATTGAAATATATTGTCAAACCCGGAAGTGTTTTTCAATACCGAAATGGCATCCGCCATCTTTTTTACGAGCTTCTGCCCGTTTCGGAAATGACATTTAAGGATGGAGGATGCTGGGTGCGCCGGGAGCCAATCCGTGGCTTCCAAGCACCGTGTCTCATTCTGATTGGGCGGGCTGCCCTTTAAAAGTGGCTCCGCGTGGCCGCATTGCTCATTGCTGGGAAGGCAAGGAGACGGGAGGTGCGGGCGGGAGGCTTGCTTCAGTTCTATTGCTTCAATCGCTGTTGGGACTCGGGAGAGCGTTTTGGGTGGGAGGGAGCAGGAGGCATTGCTTGCTGCTCTTGTGTGTTTGACTGTTTGTCTTTGGTGAAACAAAAGCTCTGTTTCAACCAGTTGTTGTGTGCCTGTGGCTGTTTTTGCCCCACTATAGGGCTAGCATTTTGTAAATTTTCTATTTTTAAACTTTTTCTGCTAAATATTTCTTTTATTATTAAAAAAATTTAAAAAAATATTCCAAAAAAAAGAAAAAAAACATTTATCGTTGGTGAAACAAAAGCTGTTTCACCCAGTTGTTGTGGCTGTTGTTGCCCCACTACAGGGCTAGCATTTTGTTAATTTTCTATTTTTAAACTTTTTCTGCTAAATATTTCTTTTATTATTTAAAAAAATTTAAAAAATATTCAAAAAAGGAAAAAAAAGCACATTTCTCTTTGGTGAAACAAAATCTGTTTCACCCAGTTGTTGTGGCTGTTTTTGCCCCACTACAGGGCTAGCATTTTGTTAATTTTCTATTTTTAAACTTTTTCTGCTAAATATTTCTTTTATTATTAAAAAAAATAAAAAATATTCCAAAAAAAAGAAAAAAAACATTTCTCCTTGGTGAAACAAAAGCTGTTTCACCCCGTTGTTGTAGCTGTTTTTGCCCCACTACAGGGCTAGCATTTTGTTAATTTTCTATTTTTAAACTTTTTCTGCTAAATATTTCTTTTATTATTAAAAAAAATTAAAAAATATTCCAAAAAAAAAGAAAAAAAACATTTCTCTTTGGTGAAACAAAAGCTGTTTCACCCAGTTGTTGTGGCTGTTTTTGCCCCACTACAGGGCTAGCATTTTGTTAATTTTCTATTTTTAAACTTTTTCTGCTAAATATTTCTTTTATTATTAAAAAATTAAAAAAATATTCCAAAAAAAGAAAAAAAACATTTCTCTTTGGTGAAACAAAAGCTATTTCACCCAGTTGTTGTGGCTGTTGTTGCCCCACTACAGGGCTAGCATTTTGTAAATTTTCTATTTTTAAACTTTTTCTGCTAAATATTTCTTTTATTATTAAAAACTTAAAAAAATATTCCAAAAAAAGAAAAAAAACATTTCTCTTTGGTGAAACAAAAGCTGTTTCACCCAGTTGTTGTGGCTGTTGTTGCCCCACTACAGGGCTAGCATTTTGTAAATTTTCTATTTTTAAACTTTTTCTGCTAAATATTTCTTTTATTATTTAAAAAAATTAAAAAATATATTCAAAAAAAAGAAAAAAAAACCATTTCTCTTTGGTGAAACAAAAGCTGTTTCACCCAGTTGTTGTGGCTGTTTTTGCCCCACTACAGGGCTAGCATTTTGTTAATTTTCTATTTTTAAACTTTTTCTACTAAATATTTCTTTTATTATTAAAAAAGTTGTTGTGTGTCCTGTGGCTGTTTTTGCTCCACAACAGGGCTCCACAACAGGGCAAGCATTTCACCAGTGCGGCCCTTTGGCCAACACAAAGTGCTATAATACAGTGCTCATTATTTGTGTAGTTCCAACCAGTGCAGCCCTTTTGCCAACACAAAGTGCTATAATACAGTGCTCCTTCCTTATTTGTGTAGTTCCAGTGCGGTCCTTTTGCCAACACAAAGTGCTATAATACAGTGCTCATTATTTGTGTAGTTCCAACCAGTGCGGCCCTTTTGCCAACACAAAGTGCTATAATACAGTGCTCGCTCATTATTTGTGTAGTTCCAACCAGTGCGGCGCATTAGCCACCACAAAGTGCTATAATAAAGTGCTCATTATTTGTGTAGTTCCGACCAGTGCGGTCCTTTTGCCAACACAAAGTGCTATAATACAGTGCTCCTTCCTTATTTGTGTAGTTCCAGTGCAGTCCTTTTGCCAACACAAAGTGCTATAATACAGTGCTCATTATTTGTGTAGTTCCAACCAGTGCGGCCCTTTTGCCAACACAAAGTGCTATAATACAGTGCTCCTTCCTCCTTATTTGTGTAGTTCCAACCAGTGCGGCGCATTAGCCACCACAAAGTGCTATAATACAGTGCTCATTATTTGTGTAGTTCCAACCAGTGCGGTCCTTTTGCCAACACAAAGTGCTATAATACAGTGCTCCTTCCTTATTTGTGTAGTTCCAGTGCCGTCCTTTTGCCAACACAAAGTGCTATAATACAGTGCTCCTTCCTTATTTGTGTAGTTCCAACCAGTGCGGCGCATTAGCCACCACAAAGTGCTATAATACAGTGCTCATTATTTGTGTAGTTCCAACCAGTGCGTCCCTTTTGCCAACACAAAGTGCTATAATACAGTGCTCGTTATTTGTGTAGTTCCAAGCAGTGTGAAACGCTTCCTTCCCAGCTTTTCTAGTCACAAGGGCCAAGTGCTATCGCGAATACCTAAGAAAGGCAGGGGACTGAAGATGAACACATTGACAAGAAGGGAACATTCAGCCAACGAGATGGTTATTGAAACACCCACAGATGCAGAACCTTCTTCATCATTTCGAAAGACTCTACGTTCAGATCCTGATGTCCTTCCAAGTACCTCTGATACTACTTGTTATGAAGAGGAGGGCGAGGAGTCGGACGTGTCAGAGGAATGGGAGGAAGACAATATGGAATCTGCTTCCACCACAGGAATTAGTGATCAAGAGGACTGCATGCTGCTGGAGGGCGAGCTACAGAAACAACCAACAATTATACTCCCTTCCACAAACACCGACAGTCCAAACACGAGCATGAGTACATCTGAAGTGCGTAGTAGGGGTAGGCCAAGATCGCTCCTATGGGATCATTACAACGTCCATAATCAGAGGGCCACTTTGGCAGTTTGCAGGCATTGCGGTGTGAGCGTCAGCAGAGGAAAAGATATGAGGCATCTTGCCACAACAGGGCTAAGGATGCACATTAAAAGACACCACCCAAATGTGAAGTTGGACGCAGTAGAAGTCGGCAGCACATGCAGCAGTACACAGAGCACTCCAACCACACCAACAGGCCCCATGCAGAAAACCATCGATGCTTGGGGCGTGCAAGTTACAAGGGTGAGATCTGGATTTAAGCCGCCATCAGTGAAGGAAATAACATGTCGCCTGGGAGAGATGATGGCTCTGGACCACCAGCCCTTCCGTATGGTGGAACGGGAAGGTTTCTGCCGATTTGTTCACCTCCTGGCACCATAGTACAATATCCCAAGTCGCAGAACTTTCTCTCGAACAGTCATTCCCGCTTTGTTCGAGGGATGTAAGCAACGTCTCAGAACCCTGTTGAACAAATCACAACTCGTCCATGTACATTTCACCTCAGACATTTGGACGAGCACGGGAGGAGGGCATTCCTATTTGTCCCTGACCGCACACTGGTGGGAGACGGAGGGTTGCCTAGACTCGGGTCATCGTTGGGCACTCCTGTCACTGGAGGTGATAGATACGGATCACAGGGCCGACACCATTTCTGAGTACTTGCGAGAGATGATGAGAGACTGGATGTGGCATACTCATTCCGGTGGTACTAACTCGGGATTCATGGTCACAGACGCAGGAAGGAACATGATCCGGGCGGTCGAAAATGCCGGCTTCTCAAACGTAACATGCATGGCGCACTTGCTGCATAATTGTGTAAAAGATGGCTTCAAGGGGCCCGATGAGAACAGCGCCACTGCCGTCACTCAACTCATTGAGCGCTGCCGCAGAATCGCGGGCTTCTTCCACCGTAGCTCTAAGTCCGCAAAACTGCTGCATGACAGGCAGATCCTGGAGTGCCTCCCACAACATCGGTTACTGCAGGATATCCCCACCTGCTGGAACTCCACCTACATCATGTTGGAGCGCATGGTGGAGCAACAGAGGTGGAGCTGTCTCACTATCAATTGCAGCTCCGATAAACAAGCTGGTCCCCAACAACCAGGAGTGGATGACCATCACTCAGCTGGTTGAGATCCTAGAACCATTCAAACTGGCCACCGAACAACTTTCAGCACAGAAAGCACTACTCAGCCATGTGGTCCCAGTCATCTTGCGTTTGAAGAGCCATTTGGAGTCGCTGGGTGGACACAGTACATTGCAGTCTATGGCTGGGCCCCTGACTCCACAGGCCCAGGAGGTGGTCAGAAAGTTGAATTTCACCCTCCGTAAACGTCTTCTACTGTTGACGGAGAGTAAGACTCATGTTTTGGCAGCACTCTGTGACCCTTGCATCAAGGACTCTGTCTGCCCCAAAGAACTGCCAAAGTGGAAGGCCGAACTTCTCTCGCTCGTGAGAGAAGAATACTCTCGGAGTGTGGGGGAACACTCAGAGCAAATTCCTGCTGCCGTTACTCCCAGAAACACCAGCGGTTACGGCAGCACCGATAACATTAGTCCCACCTTGCCACCTACCAGGGATGAAGGAAGAGCAGTGCAGCTGAAAAAGAGGAGAGTGGAGCATTTCATACCTGACAGTATCGTTTTGATGGCAGGGCAAGGAACATCTTTGTCGGCCCAGGCGGCAAAGATTGACTCGGCAGAGTTCTCTGTCAATCGTTACTTTGAGGAGCCTCAGGAGATTGTACCCAGCGATCCATTGGCGTACTGGTCCTCCCGAAGCAATACATGGCCTGACCTCTCAACCGTTGCACGCAAGTATCTCAGCTGCCCACCAACTAGCGTGCAGAGTGAGAGGGTCTTCAGCCTGGCAGGAGATGTCGTCACCCTCCAACGTACCTCACTCGACCCCCTTGCGGTGGAAAAGCTGGTCTTCTTAAAGGCCAACTTGCCAGTTTTGGGCTACCCAGAGATTGATTTCGACAGCAACCCTTGCTCTGTGCCGTAGATCACCGTAGTAGCCTCCTGTTTTCAAAAAGCCGAATTGAATTACTTTGAATACCCTTACCCTTACCCTAACCCTAACCCTTGCTCTGTCCCGTAGATCGGTATATTGCCTGCTGAATGAGGGAACATTGCCCTTATTGATCACCATGTGTACTTTGCTTTGTGTTGCCTTAAATTACTACTGCCTGCTGAATGCGGGAACATTGCCCTTATTGTTCACCATGTGTACTTTGCTAAAATTACTACTGCCTGCTGAATGCGGGAACATTGGAACTTTGAAAAACAACTTTACTTTGCTTTGCGTTGCCTAAAATTAATACTGTCTGCTGAATGCGGGAACATTGCCCTTATTGATCCCCATGTGTACTTTGCTTTGTGTTGCCTTGAAAAATTAATACTGCCTGCTGAATGCGGGAACATTGCCCTTATTGATCCCCATGTGTACTTTGCTTTGTGTTGCCTTAAATTACTACTGCCTGCTGAATGCGGGAACATTGCCCTTATTGATCACCATGTGTACTTTGCTTTGTGTTGCCTTGAAAAATTAATACTGCCTGCTGAATGTGGGAACATTGCCCTTATTGTTCACCATGTGTACTTTGCTTTGTGTTGCCTTAAAAAATTAATGCTACCTGCTGAATGCGAGGACATTGCCCTTATTGATCACCATGTGTACTTTGCTAAAATTACTACTACCTGCTGAATGCGGGAACATTGGAACTTTGAAAAACAACTTTACTTTGCTTTGCATTGCCTAAAATTACTACTGCCTGCTGAATGTGGGAACATTGCGCATATTGTTCACCATGTGTACTTTGCTTTGTGTTGCCTTAAAAAATTAATACTGCCTGCTGAATGCGGGAACATTGCCCTTATTGATCACCATGTGTACTTTGCTTTGTGTTGCCTAATATTACTACAGCCTGCTGAATGCGGGAACATTGTCCTTATTGATCACCATGTGTACTTTGCTTTGTGTTGCCTACAATTACTACTGCCTGCTCAATGCGGGAACATTGGAACTTTGAAAAACAACTTTACTTTGTCGAAGGCTTTCATGGCTGGAATCACTAGGTTCTTGTGGGTTTTTTTGGGCTATAGAGCCATGTTCTAGAGGCATTTCTCCTGACGTTTCGCCTGCATCTATGGCAAGCATCCTCAGAGGTAGTGAGGTCTGTTGTAGAGCACTCCTCTACTCCAGTGTACGGTAAAATAACTATTGCCTGCTGTATGCGGGAACATTGCCCTTGTAGATCATCACCATGTGTACTTTTGCTTTTTTAAAAAAAAATTGAAAAAAAAGGAATACACTGCACATTTGTCATTGGTGAAACAAAAGCTGTTTCACCCAGTTGTTGTGTGTCCTGTGGCTGTTTTTGCCCCACTACAGGGCAAGCATTTTGATAATTTTCTTTTTTAAAACTTATTCTGCTAAATATTTCTTTTATTATTAAAAAAAGATTTTTAAAAAAAATTTTTAAAAAAGAAAAAAAAGCACATTTGTTTTTGGTGAAACAAAAGCTGTATCACCCAGTTGTTGTGTGTCCTGTGGCTGTTTTTGCCCCACTACAGAGCAAGCATTTTGATAATTTTCTTTTTTTAAACTTATTCTGCTAAATATTTCTTTTATAATTAAAAAAATTTCAAAAAAAATTAAAAAAAGAAAAAAAAAAGCACATTTGTCTTTGGTGAAACAAAAGCTGTATCACAAAGTTGTGTGTCCTGTGACTGTTTTTGCCCCACTACAGGGCAAGCATTTTGATAATTTTCTTTTTTAAAACTTATTCTGCTAAATATTTCTTTTATTATTAAAAAAATTTAAAAAAATTTAAAAAAGAAAAAAGCACATTTGTCTTTGGTGAAACAAAAGCTGAATCACCCAGTTGTTGTGTGTCCTGTGGCTGTTTTTGCCCCACTACAGGGCAAGCATTTCATTTGTGTAGTTCCAACCAGTGTGGCCCATAAGCCAACACAAAGTGCTTACAGTGCTCATTATTTGTGTAGTTCTAACATTGGAACTTTGAAAAACAACTTTACTTTGCTTTGTGTTGCCTAATATTACTACTGCCTGCTGAATGCGGGAACACTGCCCTTATTGATCACCATGTGTACCTTGCTTTACGTTGCCTTAAATTACTACTGCCTGCTGAATACGGGAACATTGGAACTTTTAAAAACAACTTTACTTTGCTTTGTGTTGCCTGAAATTACTACTGCCTGCTGAATGCGGGAACATTGCCCTTATTGATCACCATGTGTATTTTGCTTTGTGTTGCCTTAAATTACTACTGCCTGGTGAATGCGGGAACATTGCCCTTATTGATCACCATGTGTACTTTGCTTTGTGTTGCCTTAAATTACTACTGCCTGCTGAATGTGGGAACATTGCCCTTATTGATCACCATGTGTACTTTTGCTTTGTGTTGCCTAATATACTGCCTGCTGAATGCGGGAGCACTGTGGTCCTGCCCTTATTGACAATCATGTTTTACTATTGCCTGCTGAATGCGGGAACATTGCCCCACTGTGGTCCTGCCCTTATTGACAATCATGTTTTCTTAGCTTTGTGTTGCCTAAAATTACTATTGCCTGCTGAATGCGGGAACAGTGCCCCACTGTGGTCCTGCCCTTATTGACAATCATGTTTTCTAAGCTTTGTGTTGCCTGAAATTACTATTGCCTGCTATTACTATTACAGGAGGGGGCCCCTCCTGTAGCCATTTGTGCATTTAGCTTTCACAGCAGGCAAGCAAGCAGGCATTCCTGGAGCCCCTTACCACAGCTCCTTCCCGCACACACACACCTGCTGTCTGCGGGGACATTGGCCCTTTGGGGTACAGCACTTATTGAAAATCAATTTTACTTTGCTTTACTTTAACCTCAAATGAGTTACACAGACACACACCTGCTGTCTGTCGGGACATTGGCCGCACTTATAATAAGTCCCAGCACTTATTGAAAATCAATTTTACTTTGCTTTACTTTAACCTCAAATGAGTTACAAAAAACACACACCTGCTGTCTGTGGGGACATTGGCCGCACTTATAATAAGTCCCAGCACTTATTGAAAATCAATTTTACTTTGCTTTACTTTAACCTCAAATGAGTTACAAAAAACACACACCTGCTGTCTGTGGGGACATTGGCCGCACTTATAATAAGTCCCAGCACTTACTGAAAATCAATTTTACTTTGCTTTACTTTAACCTCTGAGTTACAAAAACAACACACCTGCTGTCTGTGGGGACATTGGCCGCACTTATAATAAGTCCCAGCACTTATTGAAAATCAATTTCACTTTGATTTCTGTTTCCTCAAAAGACTGACTAGGCTTGGCCGTTTTCGTTCGATACTTTTGTATTTCATTAATGATTTGTATTTAAATTATTTTACAATCAAATATAGAGCCATTTTGTAATAGTGTGAGGAACAATGAAGAATCAAATTAATGACTCCAATTTTTGTAATTGTTTTTTAACTTTTTTGTATGTCTGGTGCAAGGGTTAAAATCTCAGTTTCTCTTCCCTCCTGGACCACTACGTGATCGTTAGTTCGGAAATCTGTAATCGTCTTTCCCATCTTCTGATGCATTACAAGGTTCTGTGTTACGTGCGGTGTCATCCGGAATTACTCTGATTGCCTCACATCACCTTATGTGTGCAATTCCTGGGTGGCCTCCTAATTTCTTTTTGTTTATAAAAAAGGAGTACTCCTAGTTTTCCTAACACTTTAGTAGTATGGTACCCAGAGGGTTGTGTCTGCCTGGCTGCTTTGTGTAGGCAAGTTCTTTTTTCACAAAGTTTCAACTGGAATACAGTATCCTCTGCTCAATGGTTCTTGCTTGATCTGAGCCTTCCAAGGTTTTCAAGAGTCTGCTTCAGTTGCATACTCTCTAACCTCTGGAGCTTACCGTAGGTTTCCTCTCCTTGAGGGTTCTCAGTATGTCTGCTGTGTTGTGGTGGTCGTGTGTCTGCTTTACTGCTTATTAGTGCACTCCTCCGTGGTGGAACCAATGTGCTTTCCCTTAGCCTGCAAGAGTTTCGTTCTAGGTGGATTTGGGAAGCTTTCTGCAATTAGTCGTCGATTCTTCTTCTCAAGCACGATTTCTTGCAGGGCAGTTCTGTGAGTCTTCTCTTGCCGTTTCGGAAAATGTACAAATTCTCTGGTTTGAACTGTCTTCTTGGCTGCTGTGTGTAGGCCAGTACTTCATCCCGTGTTACAATGCAATGCAATGCAATGCAATGCAATGCGATGCAATGTGATGCAATGCGATGCAAATTGCCATCCCAAATACAAGCACTGCAATTACTCTGGAACCCTCCCCCCAACTCCCTTTCCTACAACCTTTCCCCAGTTATTCCCTCCCTGCTCCTGGAACTCCAATCAGTCTGCTATCCACCCATAACAAACTTCCCTCTTTACCTCCTTTGTCTCCGGACAACTACTGCTTGATTACTGGGTGAGTGTGGATCGATTGTGGATCGGTTGGATCTATTGGCGGAGGATGTACCTTGATGGTACAACCATCACGTTTCTCTAATGAATAAGAGTCATAAGACCCTTGGTGAAGAAAATCATGTTTCATCCCAGATTTGCCTCCTGAATAACCATCATCCTCAGCTTGAAGGGTGTTAGTGGTTCTTACTTGCTCACAGTTTGCAAACTGATTGCACTCTATGAATCTGTGCTCTGTTCAACATTCCTTGATGAGTTACCTTTTTGTCTTTTTTTTTGGTGTTACCCGATATAAGGAGTGCTGCATAAATTCACTTAAAGGCTTCCTTGTCTTCCTCGTTCGTGGTGTTACAAATTGACATTTATTACAAGCTACATTGGGGACATGGCGCAAGCAGGATTACTTGAGAAAGGCATAATGTTACAAAGGTGTTCTTTATCGGTTATCAGTTCGTGAAGGTACTGCAAATCAAATCCCATTATGCATGGTTAATCCGTCTCCACTCGTCCCCTGAATGTAGAGTGGGTTATGTTGGCTCTGTGCGCCAAGTTCAATCTTGCTCTGCCACTGCAAAGAACAGTGGATTTTCAAAAAGGGCTGGACCAAAATGGGCCACAGAGGCCACAGTCACTGGTTGTAACTACTTTGAGTTAACAGAAAAGCAAAGAACACTGGATTTCCAAAACACACTTATTGCCAGGGAGAAATCCCCTTGGCACCAAAAAAGAGGAACAGCATCCGCCATCTTTGAAACGACTTCCACCAGTTTCGGGAAAAAAAAGAAAAGAAATTATTTCGTTGTAATGATTTAAAAGTAATTTGCAATTGTTTATAAATATTAAAAATAAAAACAATAATAATAAAATATCAATTTAACCCAATGCTTCCCCTCCCCCCAAAAAAGGCGGCACAAGCCACATCCACAGCCAGGGACTGGGAGGCAGACAGCTACAAGCTCCCTGTGAGATGGCGGATGATGCTTCGATTTAGAAAATACACTTCCGGGTTTGAAAAAAACATCGATATCATTGTGTTATCATTATAAAAAAAATAACTAAATACAAAAATAATGAACAAAACCGCCCAGCCCGATTACGTCATGGCATATTCATACCCTGACCTCCTGTACAGCCAGAGATTCTTTGGGGTGTCAACACAGCATTGGTTGACAAAGAGAAGAGGAAGAAACCAGGCACCATCACTGCAGAGGAGCGGTCATTCAGACACAACGTAAGCATGTGCTTACAGTCTGTCTCACTGTCTCACTGCCTCACGGGGGGATGGCTGATATGCTGTGAAAGATAAGTGCACACCATGACACTCCCGGGGGGGCACTGACCAATGTCCCCCCAGGAGGGCATGGGAGAAGGCCGGGAAGGGTATTGGCCTTCTCACAGCAGACAAAAAAGCAGCCAATCCCGGGGGGCCAGGGTCAAGGCCCCCCCCCCTGAAAGGATTTGGAGAATGCCCTGACCTCCTGTACAGCCAGAGATTCTTTGGGGTGTCAACACAGCATTGGTTGACAAAGAGAAGAGGAAGAAACCAGGCACCATCACTGCAGAGGAGCGGTCATTCAGACACAACGTAAGCATGTGCTTACAGTCTGTCTCACTGTCTCACTGCCTCACGGGGGGATGGCTGATATGCTGTGAAAGATAAGTGCACACCATGACACTCCCGGGGGGCACTGACCAATGTCCCCCCAGGAGGGCATGGGAGAAGGCTGGGAAGGGTATTGGCCTTCTCACAGCAGACAAAAAAGCAGCCAATCCCGGGGGGCCAGGGTCAAGGCCCCCCCTGAAAGGATTTGGAGAATGCCAGGAAGGGAATTGGCCTTCACAAAGCAGGCAGCCAGCCATTCCCGGGGGGCAGGGTCAAGCCCCCCCCGGGAGGTTGTACAGTCAGTCTCACTGGGGGAC
The DNA here is from genome assembly GCF_037176765.1 of Anolis sagrei. Lineage (NCBI taxonomy): Eukaryota > Metazoa > Chordata > Lepidosauria > Squamata > Anolidae > Anolis > Anolis sagrei. The sequence continues at coordinate 272,282,833 of NC_090021.1, read as the reverse complement.
GGCTGGGATTAGATGGTGTGAAAGATAAATGCACAGCATGACACTCCCAGGGGGTGTGTGAATGTCCAATGTCCCCCGGGAGAACTTACAGCCTGTCTCACTGGGGGACGGCTGATATGCTGTGAAAGATAAGTGCACACCATGACACTCCCGGGGGGCACTGACCAATGTCCCCCCGGGAGGGCATGGGAGAAGGCCGGGAAGGGTATTGGCCTACACCCAGTAATCAAACAGCAGGCGGCCAATCCCGGGGGGGCCAGGGTCAAGAGCCCCCCCCAGGAGGACTTACAGCCTGTCTCACTGGGGGACGGCTGGGATTAGATGCTGTGAAAGATAAGTGCACACCATGACACTCCCAGGGGGCACTGACCAATGTCCCCCCGGGAGGGCATGGAGGGCATGGGAGAATGCCGGGAAGGGTATTGGTGTACACCCAGTAATCAAACAGCAGATGGCCAATCCCGGGGGGGCAGGGTCAAGAGCCCCCCCAGGAGGACTTGCAGTCTGTCTCACTGGGGGACGGCTGAGATGTTGTGAAAGATGCAGTGAAAGATGCTGTGAATGTCCAAATACCCCCCCCCCCCCGGGAGGGCATGGAGAAGGCCAGGAAGGTTTTGGCCTTCTCACAGCAGGCAAAAAGGCAGCTGTTGGGCATCGCCTCTGGGGTGCCCGGAGAAGGGGCACTCCTGTACTCCAGTGTACGCTTCTCCCCCAACTCCCTTTCATACACCCTTTCCCCAGTCGTTCCCTGCCAGTCCCCTTTCTGCCTGTTGGGCATCGCCTCTGAAGTGCCCGGAAAAGAGGCACTCCTCTACTCCTGTGTATGCTTCCCCCCCAACTCCCTTTCATACACACTTTTCCCAGTCATTCCCTGCCGGTCCCCTTTCTACCTGTTGGGCATCGCTTCTGAGGTGCCCGGAGAAGAGGCACTCCTGTACTCCAGTGTACGCTCCCCCCCAACTCCCTTTCATACACCCTTTCCCCAGTCGTTACCGGCCCTTACAGGCAGTCTCACTGGAGCGCGACTGATATGCTGTGAAAGATGACTGCAGAGAGACACTACCGGGGGGTCAATGACCCCCACCTGGGAGGACTTGGTTAAGGCTGGGAAGGGTATTATTGGCCTTTGACTCCTTAATTTTGACTCCTTAACTGTTGGGCATCACCTCTGTACTCCAGTGTACGCTTCCCCCCCCCCAACTCCCTTTCATACACCCTTTCCCCAGTCGTTCCCTGCCGGTCCCCTTTCTGCCTGTTGGGCATCGCCTCTGGAGTGCCTGGAAAAGAGGCACTCCTCTACTCCTGTGTACGCTCCCCCCCAACTCTTTCCCCAGTCATTACCGGCCGCCCTGCGGTTGTCATGTGTGCATTTAGCTTTCACAGCATCTCTGCCGTCCCTCTCGCTTGCTCAAATGGAAGTTTGACTTTGCCATGGCATCGAAGGATGACATCTGCAATGAGACAAAAATTCCTCTTTACCTCCCTTAACTCCCTGTCATACACCTTTTCCCCTGTCATTCCCTGCCAGTCTCCTTTCAGCCTGTTGGGCATCGCCTCTGGAGTGCCCGGAAAAGAGGCACTCCTCTACTCCTGTGTATGCTTTCCCCCAACTCCCTTACCCATAAACTACCTACCTCATAAAAAACCCCCACAAAAAACCCACAAAAAAACACCTAATGAAAAACCCATTAAAAATGAAGTGACTTGCAAGTATATTTTTATTTTAATATTTATTAGAGAACAGCTGCTATTATTTATGTATTTATTTATTTAATTTCCAAAAAAAGGAAAACAAAAAAACTCACCAAAAAACAGCTGCTAGTATTTATTTATTTAATTAATTAATTTTAAAAACTAAAAAAATCCAAAAAAACCCACAAAAAACAAGAAATAAATCCACAAAAAACAAAAAAACCCACAAGAAAACCAAAAAACAACCACAAAAAACCCATAAAAAAACCAAAAAATAAAAAACCTACGTCTCTCTGGGGTGCCCGGAAAAGAGTGCCAGGCATAGGGCTTTTGTAATATAATAAGTATTGCCTGCTGTCAGTTTCAACCAGTGTTTGCGTGCCACTCATTTTCTTTGGTGTCATTTGTGCCCTTAGCATTCACAGCATCTCTGCCCATCTTTCCCCAGTCATTCCCTGCTGGTCCCCTTTCAGCCTGTTGGGCATCGCCTCTGGAGTGCCCGGAAAAGAGGCACTCCTCTACTCTGGTGTACGCTTCCCCGCCCCCAACTCCCTTTCATACACCCTTTCCCCAGTCGTTCCCTGCCGGTCCCCTTTCAGCCTGTTGGGCATCGCCTCTGGAGTGCGCGGAAAAGAGGCACTCCTCTACTCCTGTGTACGCTTCCCCCCCCAACTCTTTCCCCAGTCCTTACCGGCCGCCCTGCGGTTGTCATGTGTGCATTTAGCTTTCACAGTCTACATTTTCGTGGAAGCACTTCTTTTTATTGATGATTTTAATGGCGACTTGTAGGCAAGTTTCTCTTTCGAAAGCAAGTTTGACCTCGCCATAGGCACCTCTAAATAGAAAATATGCATAACCACAAAAAGCAAGAAATAAATCCACAAAAAACAAAAAAACCCACAAGAAAACCAAAAAACAACCACAAAAAAACCCACAAAAAAACCCAAAAAATAAAAAACCTACGTCTCTCTGGGGTGCCTGGAAAAGAGTGCCAGGCATAGGGCTTTTGTAATATAATAAGTATTGCCTGCTGTCAGTTTCAACTCCTCTACTCCACAACTCTCTGCTCTACATGTGCAACTGCTATGGTATGCCCATCCCTCCCAGAATTAACCGCAGTAAAGGAACTTACTCCTGCAGTTTGACGGAGTGCCTTTGACCCCTCCCTTTTTTTCTCATGCCAGCTGTAAGTCGGTCCCCATCCCTGACCTATACGGTCACCCTCTTTTTTTCCCATCCTCGACAAAAATTCCTCTTTACCTCCTTTGTCTCCAGGCAACTACTGCTTGATTACTGGGTGAGTCTGGATCGGTTGGATCTATCCAAATACAAGCACTGCAATTACTCTGGAACCCTCCCCCCAACTCCCTTTCATACACCCTTTCCCCAGTCGTTCCCTGCCGGTCCCCTTTCAGCCTGTTGGGCATCGCCTCTGAGGTGCCCGGAAAAGAGGCACTCCTCTACTCCTGTGTAGTGTGTACGCTTTCCCCCAACTCCCTTACCTCCTGTTGTGGCCAAAGTCCACTTCTCAGGCTACGTCTCTCTGGGGTGCCCAGAAAAGAGGGCACCTGCGTAGGGCATTCATAACAAGGGAGCCGTCGTTCCCTACCGCCCCTGGGGTTGTCATTTGTGCACTTCGCTTTCACAGCATCTCTGCCCATCTTTCCCCAGTCATTCCCTGCCGGTCCCCTTTCAGCCTGTTGGGCATCACCTCTGGGGCACTCCTGTACTACAGTGTACGCTTCCTGCCCCCCAACTCCCTTTCATACACCCTTTCCCTAGTCGTTCCCTGCCGGTCCCCTTTCAGCCTGTTGGGCATCGCCTCTGGGTGCCCGGAAAAGAGGCACTCCTCTACTCCTGTGTACGCTTTCCCCCAACTCCCTCACCCATAAACTACCTACCTCATAAAAAAACCCACAAAAAAAACCCTAATGAAAAACCCATTAAAAATGGACTTGCATGTATATTTTTATTTTAATATTTATTAGAGAACAGCTGCTATTATGTATGTATGTATGTATGTATGTATTTAATTTACAGAAAAAAAGGAAAACAAAGAAACTCACCAAAAAACAGCTGCTATTGTTTATTTATATATATTTAATTAAAAAAACAAAAAACAAAAAAACCCCACAAAAAACAAGAAATAAATCCCCCAAAAAACAAAACAAAAAACCCCACAAGAAAACCAGAAAAAAACCCACAAAAGAACCCACAAAAAAACTACAAAAAAACCCACCCAAAAAACAAACAAAAAAATAATGAAAAAACCCATTAGAAATGAAGGGACTTGCATGTATTATTTATCAGATAACAGAGCTGCTACATTTTTTCAGTACTCTTTATTTTATTTCCTCCCTGGGAGATAGTCAAGGCGGCTTGGTATGCCCATCCCACCCAGAACTTAATGAAATTTATGAACGTTCCTATGAAGTTTGATGGAGAGCCCCACGCATTATTTTGGAACATTGGAACATTGAAAATCAAATCTACTTTGCTTTGTGTTGCCTTAAATTACTATTGCCTGCTGTATGAGGGAACAACATTGCCTTTGTGACTGCCTTTTTGGGTTCTTTTTTCCTTCAACTGGTGGCACTGATTGCTTGGGGCTGGGGACACGGAGAAGTCCCAGTCCCTGGCAGTGGCTGTTGCTTGCCTTAATGAATCTTGGGAGGGCAAGCATTTATTTGATTTTTATTTTTAACAATTTATTTTAGCATTATATAATATTTTTATTTAATTAAAAAATTACCAAAAAAATTAAAAAAAATTACAAATAAAAATTACAAATAATTATAAATAAATAGTTAGTACTTTAGTAGTGTAGTGTTGATTCTTTGTTTTGGTTGCCAAGGGGATTTATCCCTGGCAATCAGTGCTTTTTGGAAACTACTTTTTTACTTACTTTATTTACTTATTGCAGTGTATCATTTTGTAATACAGTGCCCCACTGTTTTCCTGCCCTTCTTGAAAATCAATTCGGGAAAATCAATGTGGGAACATTGAAAATCAAGTTTACTTTGCTTTGTGTTGCCACACAGTGATGTTCTCAGAAGTTTCCTTTGTCTTTGGATGACATTTTCTATGCATAGCTGGTGCCTGGTTTCTTCCTCTTCTCTTTGACATCCCTAACAGTGTTGGTTTTCTCCTCCGATCGAATGCTGCAGCATACCTAGAGCATGGCCACTGTATTCTTGGCTTCAATCTCTCTGTGCCCCTGCTTTTTTTTCCTTTTTCCCCTTTCAGCCTGTTGGGCATTGCCTCTGAAGTGCCCTGAAAAGAGGCACTCCTGTACTCCAGTGTACGCTTCCCCCCCCCCAACTCCCTTTCATACATCCTTTCCCCAGTCATTACCGGCCGCCCCTTGCAGGCAGTCTCACTGGAGCATGACTGATATGCTGTGAAAGGTGACTGCAGAGAGACACTACCGGGGGGTCAATGACCCCCCCCCCGGGAGGACTTGGTTAAGGCTGGGAAGGGTATTATTGGCCTTTGACTCCTTAACTTTGACTCCTTAACTGTTGGGCATCTGGGGTGCCAGGAAAAGAGGCACTCCTCTACTCCTGTGTACACTTCCCCCCCCCCAACTCCCTTTCATACACCCTTTCCCCATTCGTTCCCTGCCGGTCCCCTGTTGGGCATTGCCTCAAGGGTGCCCGGAAAAGAGGCACTCCTCTACTCCACAACTCTCTGCTCTTCGCGTGCAACTGCTATGGCATGCCCATCCCTCCCAGAATTGACCGCAATAAAGGAACATACTCCTGAAGTTTGACGGCATGCCTGTGACCCCTCCCTTTTTTTCTCATGCCAGCTGTAAGTCGGTTCCCATCCCTGACCTATACGGTCACCCTCTTTTTTTTCCCGTCCTGGACAAAAATTCCTCTTTACCTCCTTTGTCTCCAGGCAACTACTGCTTGATTACTGGGTGAGTCTGGATCGGTTGGATCTATCCAAATACGAGCACTGCAATTACTCTGGAACCCTTCCCCCCAACTCCCTTTCATACACCCTTTCCCCAGTTGTTCCCTCCCTGCTCCTGTTGAAACAAACTATGAAGATATTAAATGATGGCCAAATTATCTTGCAAATTATCTGGCAATTATATTTCAAAATGGGCCACAAAGGCCGCAGACAGTCACTGGTTGTAAGTAACTACTTTTGAGTTAACAGAAAAGCAAAGAACACTGGATTTCCAAAACACACTTATTGCCAGGGAGAAATCCTTGGCACCAAAAAAGAGGAACGGCATCCGCCATATTTGAAACGATTTCCACCAGTTTCAGAAAAAAAAGAAAAGAAATTATTTCATTATAATGAATTAAAAGTAATTAATAATTGTTAATAAATATTAAAATAAAAACAATAATAATAAAAGATCAATTTAACCCAATGCTTCCCCTCCCAAAAAAAAGCCAGCACAAGCCACAGCCAGGGACTGGGAGGCAGACAGCTACAAGCTCCCTGTCCCCAGCCCCATGCACGCCAAAGCCAGACTCCCCACCACTTGCGCAAGAAAAAGCCCTCCATCCACCCTCGCTTCCCCAGCTACAATGCTGCCAGGCGGAGCGCGCAGCCGCTTTTAAAGGGCAATGGCCGCCCTTACTAACCCCGTATTGGCTACCAGCGCTCCCAGCATCCTACCATCTGTAACGTCACTTCCGAAACTGGCGGAAGTCGTTTCAAAGATGGCGGATGCTGCTTTGAAATTTAAGACACACTTCCTGGTTAAAAGAAAAACCAAAATCAATTCTTTATAAAAAAAAACCCCGAAAAAAATACGAAATACAATTTTAACGAACGAAACCGCCCAGCCCTAGTAAACTTCCCTTAAGCCATTGTCTGTCCTCCCCCAATTCTTGCAAGAAAATAAACCGGGTCAATGTGGTTAATATGTGTGTCAACTTGGCCTTAAGTCTTCAACTGGGGGTCGCAGCAGAAGGGCCACACTGGTTGGAACTACACAAATAATGAGCACTGTAAGCACTTTGTGTTGGTTTATGGGCCGCACTGGTTGGAACTACACAAATGAAATGCTTGCCCTGTTGTGGAGCGAAACTGCCACAGGGCACACAACAACTGGGTGAAACAGCTTTTGTTTCACCAAAGACAAATGTGCAGTGTTTTCTTTTTTTAAAAATATTTTTTAATTTTTTTTAGAGTAAAAGAAATATTTAGCAGTAAAAGTTTAAAAAAAGAAAATGATCAAAATGCTTGCCCTATAGTGGGGCAAAAACAGCCACAGGACACACACCCCCCAAAACACCCCCCCCCCCCCCCTGACCCCACCACAAAACACCCCCCCACAAACAACAACAACCACACCTAAAACCAAAAGAACACACCATCAACCCCAGCCCACCCCAAACCAAACCCCCAACCACCACACCCACAACCACCCAACAACCCCCAAACCCCCCACCCCCAACCCCACCAACAACACAACCCACACCCCCCAACCCCCACCCACCCCACACCACAACCCACCCCCAACACCCACACCCCACCCACAACAAAATCAATCGAGATAGCCCCAACAAGCCCAAGACCAGCTTTTCCAAAGCAAGGGGTCGAGCGAGTTACGTTGGAGGGTGACGATTGCAATGTACTTTGTCCACCCAGCGACCCCCCCCCCCCCCCCCACCCCCACACACACCCCCACGACAGGGACCACATGGCTGAGAGTAGTGCTTTCTGTGCTGAAAGATTTTCGGTGGCTAATTGAATGGTTCTAGATCTTGACCAGCTTGTGATGGGCTTCAATTGATAGTGAGACAGCATGGACTGCCCTCTGTTGCTCCACCATGCGCTCCAACATGATGTAGGTGGAGTTCAAGCGGGTTGAGACATCCTGCAGTAACCGGTGTTGTGGGAGGCACTCCAGTTTTGCGGACTTAGAACTACGAAGAAGCCTGCGATTCTGCTGCAGCGGTCAATGAGTTGAGTGACGGCGGTGGCGCTGTTCTCATCGGGTCCCTTGAAGCCATCTTTTACGCAGTTATGCAGCAAGTGCGCCATGCATGTTACGTTTGAGAAGCCGGCATTTTCGACCACCCAGATCATGTTCCTTCCTGCGTCTGTGACCATGAATCCCGAGTTAGTACCACCGGAATGAGTATGCCGCATCCAGTCTCTCAAGTACTCAGAAATGGTGTCGGCCCTGTGATCCGTATCGATCACCTCCAGTGACAGGAGTGCCCAACGATGACCCGAGTCTAGGCAACCCTCCGTCTCCCACCAGTGAGCGGTCAGGGACAAATAGGAATGCCCTCCTCCCGTGCTCGTCCAGATGTCTGAGGTGAAATGTACATGGACGGGTTGTGATTTGTTCAACAGGGTTCTGAGACGTTGCTTGCATCCCTCGAACAAAGCGGGAATGACTGTTCGAGAGAAAGTTTTGCGATTCGGGATATTGTATTGTACCATGGTGCCTTGAGGTGAACTGAACAAATCAGCGAAAACCATCCCATTCCACCATACTGCATGATTGCATGTTGCCTGGAAGATGATGGCTGGTGGAGAGCCATCATCTCCCAGGCAACATGCAATCAAGCAGCAGACAGCCAATCCCGGGGGGGGGGGGGCAGGCCGGGAAAGGGTTTTGGCCTTCTCACAGCAGGCAAAAAGGCAGCCAAACCTGGGAGGGGGCAGAGTCAAGCCCACCCCCCCCCCCCCCGGGAGGTCCTAGAGGCTGTCTCACTAGGGGACGGATATGTAATGTTTTTTCATTTATAAATTAATTTCTAAATTATATACTTAATGATTTCGATTTTGAAGCCAAACAACCAACCAACCACCCACCCACCCAGTGGGAATTGGTCCTTCTTACTTAACTTGCAATACTGCTACAGAAATTAGTATGTATGTATGCAATATATTATATTATTGTTTATTTCATTATATTATTTGACTCAGTTTTGGCTACTTTATCTTATTACTTTTTTATTTAATATCTTAATATCTTATTCTATTTGATTATTTTATTTGATTTATTTTATGAAATGATTTTGTTTGTAGTGCATTTAGCATTGCGCAATCGCGTCCACCATTTTAACGAATCGATTCATTATAATTTTAATAACGAATCGATTCGTATTTAATAACGAATTTCGGAAGTCGTTTTTTGCGCATGCGCAAGGGAGTCCGCCATTTTTACGAATCGATTCATTATTACCTTAACGAATCGATCACGTTTTAATAACGAAGTTTCAGAAGTGATTTGCGCATGCGCGGGGGTCCGCCATCTTAATGAATCGATTCCTTAATAATAACGAAATTTCGTAAATATAGAACTTTTTAAAAGGAAAATTTTGGAATTCTTTCAAATAACGAAACACAAAACCCCCCAAAAAACGAATCGATTTTAGAAACAAATTTTTCCGTTGTTACCCAGGCCTAGTTACTACCCCTCGTTTCTTTTTCTTGTATGAGGAATGATACATTTTACCTATTTTTTTCTCAGCGAGGTGGGATATATGTTTATGACATATTTGTCTCTTTCGCATATGTATCTAATTCCTCTCTTTTTCAATTCGTCTGTGAGAAAGTAATATTTCTTTCTCCTGTTAAGTGTCATTTGTGGGTATTCTTTAAGAACTGGAATCTTCATTCCTTTGTATTGTAGTGGATCCTTATTGGTCTTCCATTACACCTCATCTCTAATTTTCTTCTTTGTAAATTGGACTATCACATCTCTTGGTGTTTTGTGTTTCCTAGAATAAAATGAGGAAATATGACATATTTGACCAATATCTTGCTCTAGCTCATCCTCCTCCACTTTGAGGCTTGTGGCTAAGAGATTTATAACTAATGATCTTATATTTTCCTTCGAATCTTTTTGAATATTTCTTAGCCTCAATTGATTCTCTATTTGCTTTTGTAATATTTTTTCTTGTTCTGACTCAATTTTTTCCTTTTGTTTCTCTGGTATCTTAATTTCCTTCAGAATTGCAGTCTGTGCCTCATCTGTTTTAATTTTACCAGCTTTCCACTTCTGCCAACTGATTTATTTCTTTTTTCAATTCCCCAAATTCCTCCTTCATTTCATTTTTCATATCCTTGAAGTCATCACTTATTTTTTATAATATTCTTTTTGTTTATCTGTCATTTCTTTTTTCAAAGTATCTTGCTTCTCAGAGAGTTTCTTTAGTTCTTTCAGTAAGTTATCCATGCTTACTCCAGTATCTAAAGAGCCTCTTCTCACCTGAATACGTAATTCCTTTTCTTTATCTACTTTCCCCTTCGTTGACATTTAAAACCAATCAATTTAACTGATAATTTATAACCATTAAAATTTAATCTTGATTCTTCTTCTTCTTATATTAATTATTCTTATATTGATTATTATATTTATTTTGATTATTCTTTTGAATTATCCGATAAGTGTTAATAGAAAATTTTAAAATGGGTGATTTTTAACCTTTTTATATATATATATATATATATATATATATAATGTATTAATCTGCAAAAATTATTAAAGATAATAACTAAAATCCAAATTTTATTAATAGATCATGATCGATAATAAATTATTTAATTAATCAAGCTTTGTCCCCATGAAATCTTCAAATTAATTTTAAAAGGATTTAATTATCTTTTTACTCGTCTGCTTCTCATCCTGATCTTTCTGTGCATCTTCGTCTCGTCCTTGTCTGCTGCCCGTCTACTTCTCTTCCTTGTCCGCTGCCCGTCTGCTTCTTGTCCTTGTCCTCTTCCCTCCGGGAGCCCGTCCATCTCACACGTTCATATTTAGTCTAATTTCTCAATCTTTCTTTTTCACTTTTTCATTTAATCTTATTAAAAAAGAATTAAAAAGAATTAAAATCCCATGGGAGCCTTGTTGTTTCTCTATGGTCGTCCTCTTCCTGTTCCTTCTTCTGCCCTTGCTTGTTCCGCTTTACAGCACTTCTGCCCTTATCTTCCCTCCTGCTGCTTCGCAAACGACAGCTCCCACCATGCAATGCGCTGCTCTTCCTGTTATTATCAATCACCACCCTTTTGTTTCATCAATTCTGTTTCTTGTCTTTTGCCACTAATGTTTATAAAGAAGGGCTCGAGTAGACAAAACAATAATGGTGCCAAGGTCATTCCTCATCGAATGCGTGAGTTATCTTAAAGATTTTTTTAACAATGTGGGAGCTAAATAAAAGAAACGGAGCAACCAACCATTGTAAAAAAATTACAGGAGGGATGGCAGGGGGCTCCGATATTTAATTAGTTATATTTCGTTTTAGCAGATTTTAATAGGCTACTTTATTAGACTTTAATGTTTCAATCAATATAAAATTCTAAATTTGGGTTTTTCTCTTTTTCTATCTTCTTAATAATAATTATATAATATTTGGTTAAGTCTTTCTTTGGCAGTCTGGGGGGTATTTCCTCCCCCCTCTTTTTACCTTAAAGATGGAATTTCTTCTTTCGGGATTGCAATCCACTTGTCCAATGACACCTCTTTGGGTCTCATAGTTAAATGTCTTCAAGCATAGTGTCTAATTGCTTGTCCTGTGTCTTCCTGTCAGCAGCAAATGAAATCCTATTGTTCCCATGTCTTCTAGATGAAATATCTCCAAGATTCTTTCTGGATTTTTAAATTTCATCCTGTCAGTCATTACTTTTGAGGCCAGTGCTTATTTCTCCTCACCTTGTCAGGCCTCTTTGACCTGTTTCCCAACCCACTCAGATCTGACAGCTCCACGTCTCTCCTTCAGTTCTTTGTATTTGCCAAAAATGAACAATGTAATTTGTCAATATGGAGACATTTTCCTTTATATATTTCTTCAACAGCTTTGAGACCCGGCAACCAGAATTCTGGTACATTTAATGAGAATAGGGAAAAGGCCAGTTATAGGATTTCTGAGATGATTCAAAATTACTGAGAAGTCACTGAGAATTTTCCATGTAAATAGTTGTGTTTTTTTGTTTTAGTCACAAAGCAAATATATGGTGCTTGAACTGGAGCCCATCCACTTTCATATGCATTGTAGTGAAGCTGAAATACCTGAGTCAGTTCTATTATTTTTGTAAAACTTCATAGCAGCATGAGATTAGGTTGTAAACCTTGATAAAAGGCACAATTAACTTCATACAGGGAGCAGCTGTTCACTTTTCATTGCTATTTCTAATTAATCGTTTATACTAATAAATAATTGCCAATAGTTTTATATTTGTGAATTTGTTGTATTTTAATGCTATTTTATATGCTTTAAGTAAAAATGTGTCACTGCTTTTATTACTGACTTCATAATTACTTTATGGTGTGTCACTAATAAAATGAAATTACTTCAAAAATTTATCATAAATCCCCATTTTATGCAATCATTACTTGGATCAAAATAACTCATCTAAGTGATTTGTTGCTAGACAGTTGGATAGACTTTGAATAATGCTTCAAATTTTGAAATTAGTGCATTAATAAATTCAAAAGCAATGAGTCATTATTTGTGAGTGTTTCAGTATTTAGGGAAACAATAACAGATCTCCATAGGGATAGCCTATTCCCAATTTAAGGCATACGTTTTGAAGTCAGTGCTAACACATCCTTGTACTATGGAAAATTTTCCCTGAGTTAGCATATTGAGGAAATAGGTGTGCATAGTTCAATGCTGCATCATACATCTTATCAATAAATCTTTAAGAAAAAAATTGGTTTGCAAACCCTTACTTGCAGGGTCAGATTTAACTATCTGATTTAGAAAGACTTCTTGTATTTGCTGTAAATGTACTTTCATCTTCTGTTCAACCAGCATGTACACAATAACATGCTACTTCTTTTCTTTGCAGTACTGCTGATTTGTTAGATTCTTTGGCTCTGTCCTCTCGCCCACCCCCCTTCACACCCACTCCTATCCAACAAGGGAAAAACACTAAGGATACAAAAATTGCCCTGAAGGATTACTGTATAACATCATGATCTGCCGAATGCTGCCTAACAGCAGTTCAGTAAATAGTAAAACAGCTGCCATTCAGGACTTGATCCTCAATGAGCATGCTGACCTGAAGTTATTATGGAGACCTGAATGAAGGAGACTGGGGAGTCAATCTCTCTCAGCTCTGCCCACCAGTATTCCCTGTGTAGCAGCAGACAAGGCTTTGGGGGGGGGGGGGGGGGTTTACAGTGGTCTATTGGAAAAATATGTCAATGACCCGGTGCCACCCACCACACTGCTCAACAGTCTTCCTTGCTGAACTAGTCAGGGTAGTCTTGGGGTTGATGTTGGACTCTGCATGGCTCATAGTAATAAGAGACTTCAACATCCATGATGAGGCAGCCCTGAGTCTTTCCAAATTGGTATCTGGCTCCACACATGCTGCTGGACACACTGTAGACCTCTAGAAAATGGGAACGATGATGATATGGGAATGGAGGGGGATCTGTCATGGACAGATCACTACTTGGTTAGGTTTAGACTGGATGGGACTAAGAACCTCTGCAGGGGTGGGGAACCTATTAAGATGGTCCACTCCAGGAGGCTTATGGATCTACATGAATTCCTGACAGTTCTTGGGGAATTTCCCACTACCTGGGCAGGTGAAACCCTGGTTGATCTCAGGAATGGGGGAATGACCAGGTTGATAGACATGATTGCTCTGAAGCATCCCTCCTTATGAAATGGAGCTTAACCAGCCCCTTGGTTCACTGAAGAGATGGCATCAATGAAACAGTATACAATAATATAGATGGGTTCCTGAGTGAAATGTATATAACAAAAATACCACTTGTATAACATAAACAATGATATAATTCAACAACAGTATATAAACATGCTGCACTGTTAACCTCACAGCGACAACAAACAGTATGATGCAAACTTTTAGTACAGTCGTATTTCCTTATAAGTAGCTTGAGTAACAGCCTACCACAATTCAACAACAATATATATACATGCTGCACTGTTAACCCCACAGCGACAACAAACAATGTGGTGCAAACTTTTTGTACAGTCGTGTCTTCTAGGGCTGGGCGGTTTCGTTTCGTTAATTCGTAATTCATTAATAATTCGTTAAATTTTTTAATTACAAAACGATAACGAACCATTCTGGAGCAATTTTTTTAAAAAAACGAATTTTTAAATACGTTTTGTAAATGCTTCGTATTTCGTTATTGTATTCGTTTCGTTATTGTTTTGAGGTCGTTTCGTTATTATTTCCGCTTGTATATACTGGAATATACTGAAATACTGGAATATTTCTACAATATAACCATTCTTAACTTAATAATTTACAAAACTTACAGCCACATTACGTTCCTTTTGTATAGATACCAACCCAAAAAGATTTGTATCTCCCGTGGAGAACATACTTTCATGTGCATAATTTTGTAAGTATTTAAATGTATTATTAAATGTATTATTGTTCAAGTGTATAACTTTTGGAAGTACTAAAGTGTATTGTAACCTATGATGTTTAATGATACAGATGCTCTATATGTATGCTACTGTAGTAAAACGTTGATTTGTACACTTACAGTCCACCAGAGGAAGGCCTGAGGTAGGCCGAAACCGGTCGTGGTCGGCTGTCCCACAAGCTACTTATAAGAAGACACGACTGTACAAAAAGTTTGCACCACATTGTTTGTTGTCGCTGTGGGGTTAAAAGTGCAGCATGTATATATATTGTTGTTGAATTGTGGTAGGCTGTTACTCAAGCTACTTATAAGGAAATACGACTGTACTAAAAGTTTGCACCATACTGTTTGTTGTCGCTGTGAGGTTAACAGTGCAGCATGTTTATATACTGTTGTTGAATTATTTATTTATTTATTTATTTATTACTGCGCTTGTATACCGCCGTTTCTCAGCCAAAATTGGCGACTCAACGCGGTTTACAGCTCTACAAACAATCAACAATATTCAGTATAAAAAGCATAAAAACAACATACAATACATAGTATTGGGCCACCAATACAATCCAATGCACCTCTTAACTAGAATCGTAGTCCAATTTCATCGTCCATGATTACCAGTCCTTAATCATCAATTTCTTTGCACCGGATTAACCGAATGCTTGTTTGAACATCCATGTCTTCAATCTTTTCTGAAACACCATCAGCGAGGGGGCTGATCTTACCTCTATGGGGAGGGCGTTCCAAAGCCGAGGGGCCACCACAGAAAAGGCTCTGTCTCTCGTTCCCCCAAGCCGCACCTGTGAAGCAGGCGGGATGGAGAGCAGAGCCTCCCCAGAAGAACAATTATATCATTGTTTATGTTATACAAGTGGTATCAATGAAACAGTGGCAGAGAACTCAGCATGATTCCAACTGAAAACAAGCAGACCTCTATTTCAGCATTTCTTAACCTGAGGATTGGGACCCATGGAGTGGTCAAAAGGGGAGTGTCAGAGAGAGCGCCATCAGAAAACACAGTATTTTTTGTTGGTCATGGGGGTTCTATGTGGGAAGTTTGGCCCAATTCAATTTTTGGTAGGGTTCAAAATGCTCTTTGATTATAGGTGAACTATGAATCCCAGCAACTACAACTCTCAAATCCCAAGATCTATTTTCTTCAAACTTCACTGGTGTTCACATTTGGTCATATTGAGTATTTGTGCCAAATTTGACCAGTGAATGAAAATACATCCTGCATATCAGATATTTACATTATAATTCATAACAGTAACAAAATTACAGTTATGAAGTAGCAACAAACATAATTTTATGGTTGGGGGTCACCACAACATGAGGTAGTGTATTAAGTGGTCACAGCATTAGGAAGGTTGAGAACCACTGATCTATCTGAAAATCTATGGCGTGGCAATAAAAGCAGCAAAAAGAACATTTCATACAAATAATATTGCTGCAGCACAAAAACATCCAGCAGACCTGTTTCAGGCGGCTAGAGGTTCAATCTAACTGGCTCAAGAGAGAATGTTGGACATACAAGGCCTGCTGTGGGGAGCTTGCGCTCCATTTTGCAGACAAGATTGCTCAGATTCACTCTGCCTTAGATGACATAGTTTCAGTGGATGTAATCTTGGCTCCTGCTTGCCCTCCTCTTAAACTACAGGATCTTTTGCAATCTCTACCACTGGGGGCGTGGCCTTCAAGAAGAGCTGTGTTTAGCCACACCCACCTCATCCCTCTTTGCATCACCACTCACCAGGGAAGGGAAACTGCGAGATTTTAAAATTGTTTGTTTAGGCTTTACCAAAGTTACTTGCTTAATGGTTCTGAAAATCAAAATAACCATGGGAGACATCCAAACATCACAGAATAATTCCACACTGCCTTGTTGCTCATTAGCTGAGATGGTTGAGCAGCAGTCTTTGTCTAAATATAAAATAAAGTGAATCTACAAAGGTGTCTAAAGAGAAGGCAGCAAAGCCTTTCCCTGCAATAAACCCTTTCCCTGCAATAAAAATACCGTGTCCATCACAAAAGGGGAGCTCCATGGCTCTCCACACACACACACAGTTTGTGTTACACAAAGTTTCTGGAGTAGAACAACTATTTTTCAACTAAATCTGGCTACCAGTATTTTTTTTTAAAAAAAAAACCCTCCGAAATCAGCACAGTAAATAAAGAGCAACACTAAAAAAAACAGGGGAATTCCAGACAGGAAACAATCAGGGCCATCTAACACCTCCCAACAAAGGATTCCCCAGGCAGGAAGCAGCTAGGCTTTGAAGCTGTGAGGCCATTCAATGTTAATCAAGGTGAACAATTGCAACATTCATACTTGCCTCCACCAGACAAGAGTTCTTTCTCCCACCCTGGTCTTTCCAGAGATATATAGTCCTCACTAGCAGACTTCACAACCTCTGACTGCCAGAGAGTGAGAGAGAGAGGCTCTCGCAACCATGTTTATACAAAGAAACAGTGCAAAGATCGAGAGAAGATAAAGTTTCCTATTCTCCCATGCAAGTCAATGGCTGGGAAATAGCCCAATGGCAGGGCTCCCGTCTTGTAAACAAAAGCCTGCCGGTTCGAATGGAAAAACAGGGGAGGGCATGGAGGGTTGCCAAGACACACATTTTGCTGGAAAAAGCTTCCCCTTGTTTATTCCCCCTCCCTTTTTTTGGAAATGGCAGAAGAGGAAGAACAGATCGAGCCCTGATGCTACCCTGGGGAACCATGCCACACCATGAGGACGGAGGCTGTTTTCCCTCATACAACACTTTCAAAGTAAAGACCACACAAAGAAACAGGAAAAACACTCTCAAAATGCAAACCAGGAACATATTTCCTTTATTATTTTAAAAAAATACTTCAAAAGACATTGAAAAATTTTCCTTGGCAGGGGATGGGAATTGAGAGAATAAAGATTCCTATTCTCCAATGCAAGTCAGTGCCTGGGAAATAGCCCATTGGCAGGGCTCTGGTCTTGGAAACAAAACCCTCCTGGTTCGAATTCCGGTCAGGGACAAAAACATCAAAATCAGCTGGAAAAACAGGGGAGGGGCACCTGCCATTAACGAAGCGATTAGTAAATTTCTGATATTTCCGATATTTTTTTCCAGAAAATTTCAGAAATCATTTCAAAATCGAATCGCCAGCACCCCCTACATCCAAAAAGAGTTTTGAACCATTTTTTTGGGGATCAAACAAGCCAAGTCTCTACACTTCACTATTTTATCAACATTGGTATTACTCAAATATAATGCACATCTTTTTTGGCTTAATTGCTTAGCCAACATGCAGGTGTGCATTACATCACAAACACACACACACACACTGCTTGTCAAGTTACCTGTTTGAGCTCTGACTAGGGATCCTTCCACACAGCCATATAACCCAGAATATCAAGGAAGAAAATCCCACAATATCTGCTTTTAAACTAGGACTATTATTTCAATAACAGAAAATAAGCACAAGGTTTGGGTTATCTGAGTCCACACTGCCATATAATCCAGTTCAAAGCATAAAATGTGGAATTTTATTCAACTGTGTGGAAGGGCTCTAGGAGTTACATAATTTGCCCTCTTTAACAAAATCACCTTCACCCAGCTCAGATCATCAGAATTATAGCATAAAGCCTGAACTAATTTTTACACACTATTCCAGCAACCATAAGGAATACAAACAAAGAGGTTGATGCAATTTTTTTCAAGACAGAGCAGCTTCCATTGGCTATGGTAAAGCAATTTATAGTACTTTCCCATAGTGGATGTGTGAGACAGAAAGAGAGAGAGAGAGTGAAATTAAAAAAATATATATTTATGTATTCTCTATTAAAGCAGCCACCACACATATCAATAGATCATTGTCTGAGTGCCATCCATCCAGGAAAAAAAGTTGTAAATATTTTGAAGAAAGCAAAAATAAATATCCATGTAGACATGCTGCATAAAAGTGAAATGTGGTCACAGCTTTCACCTACAAGAAGGTGAAACATGAAACAATTCAAAAGGAGTGTTCAAATCAATGGTTCATACCAACTAAATTAAATGGATTACATTTGCCTGTAAATGGAAGTTCAACCCTTTGGTATCTCCCTTGCACTAATTTCTCATATTCCTATACGTACTGAAGATAATGTTAAAAATCAAGCTCCAGTGCAGAACTATTTAAAAGAAAGAAAGAAAAAATTAATCCGTGAAATTAAGTAAGAGGTCCTACAGCTCTAGCTTAAAACATATTCTACCAGACAAGATAGTTTATAAGATAAAAACTCCTTGAAGGCTAACATACGTGCCTGCCAAATGGCATAATGGAGCTAACATGACCTCTCTTGAAACAATGCTCTAAGCTTGAAAGCTGCCATAAAGAATGAATCTTCATTGCTTCCATCACTCCCATCATGTTTTCCTCTTTTGTATTTTTTTAAACTCAAAATCTTACTTGACAAACACAAGGTTTGTCTGTTTTTCAATAGAAATTGGAAATATACTTTTGTCTACAATGTTTATATCTTCCATAACATGTCATTAAAAATTAAAGGGGATATTTGTTCAATAAGCTGTTTCTGTGTTGAAACTAAAATTGAATAGACATAAAATAAATTTTCTCTGTTTGTTATATTTCATGCTTTCCACCAACTTATATTTTGTAGTTAAAGGTATATGACCTTTTGTATATTATCCTTATCTTTTATATTGTCCCTATTTTTGCATCTTCTACCATCACCAGTTGATATTTGGTCAAATAAATAATTAATTCATTTCATGGTACCTTACAGATTTGCCAGTTCTTGAGTGTCCCTATTTCTTCTTGGCCTTTAAATCTTTGTACTCTGTTTATTTGAATACACATTACTTATCTATTTGAATTCTTCAGTGAAATATCCAATAACCAAAATGCTTCGGGGAAATATTGAGATTTCTTTTTTAAAAGCCATATTTTCATGTTAATTTTCAACTAGGACTATTATTTCAATAACAGAAAATAATGTATTAAACTACATTGTCTCTTCTTCTCATTGTAGTGATACTGAAACCAGAGATGAATGCTTAGCATTATGCCTATCGCAGGATTATTGTCTATTTCTCCAAAGAGACCAAGGGCCCTTCCACAAAACCATGTAACCCAGAATATCAAGGCCACATTGCCATATAATCCAATTCAATATGGATTTTATACAGCTATATGGAAGGGGTCCTAGATTCATAACCTACACCCAATTCCAGTTTAAAGCTAACTGATTATTCTGATTTATCTGGCCACAATACCACATAATCCACAGTTTGAAACCTAAACCATCCATGGTTGGTTCATTTATTTGCCTGAAGAAGAAAAACAGTATTGAATGTATTGTGTGCCTCAGCATGCATTTCATGCAGATTGTGATTTAATAACCCAAGATTCCAGGATTGAAATGCTGTGAAAATAAGATATAGTGTTGGTTTCTTTTATTTTTAGTTTTTAGTTGTATTAGTTAAAGCAGAACTGGAAAACACTGGTTTCCATCCAAGACTTCACTGGTTAAACACTCTTTCCCACACCAGAAAAAAAAAATCTGACAATGACATCAGAAGTCACTAGAAGGCATATCAACACTGCAGGTGCTGTTCACTTTGTTTTGTAGGAAAATTCTGGCTCCTGGAGTTAAAAGAGAGACTTCCTGCTGAGACCAAACAATTTCAAGAAAAACAAGGAAGGGGTGGGAATTTAAACCAGACTATAGTAACATCAGACCAACACCTTTTTTAACCCATGGAAGGTATTAACATTTTTAAGTGTGCATATCATAAACAAAACAGAAAACATAAAAAGGTTTATAAAAAAGGAGACACTCCATTTGAAAAATCACAGCAGATATTGGGTATTTCTTTTTTAAAAAATCTTGAAGTTAAGGACTTTAAAACCTAAAAAGCAATATTTCAGGATTTTTTTTTATCATTGCACTTTTCCGCCCTTATCTTTGGACTCCACGAAAGTTGAAGTCAATTCGGTTTTGTTAGGAAGGATTTCTCTAAAGATGTGTTGGGTCAGTAAATGTTGGATAATGCAAATGTGAGCTGAAAATGAGAGCTAGCATTGTATAATGATTTAAGTGTTGGACTACAACTCTGGAGACTAGGGTTTGAATCCTCTCTCAGACATGGAAACCCTGTTGGTGTCATTGGACAAATAATACTTTTTCAGTCTCTGGGAATCATGAAGGCAAATGCTCTCTGATATATTTATTTATTTATTTGTTGTGTCAGGGCAACCAGTCAACCAGAAAAAAACAAACAAACAGACAAAACACAAAATTTGCAAGTTTGGTAGTTGGTTAAATGTCCTTTGACCAGTATCTGGCTACTTAGAGTGCTTCTGATGTTGCTGCAAGTGAAGCAGGGGGAGCGAGGGTCCCCAAGAAATTCCAGGAGAAAGAGGAGAAGGAAGAGACAGAGACAGCATTGCAAGTTCACAGAATTTATTGCTTACCCAGGTAAGGGCACCTCAGCTCCAATCTGGCTGTTGAGGTACAAAGCCCTAGCCCCAAAACACCCAGCATTTATAGGCAAAATTATCCAGTTCGCACATGCGTAGATCCATTTGACATTTACACAATCTAATCAGTTTGGCCTCGAATCGTAGCCAAGAACATATGTTGGCAAGAACACTTATTGGCACAATATTATGTTTTCCACAACTTTCCCCTTACATCATCTGACTTCGCTCCAGATGAGTTACATTGATTTACATTGAATTATAACTTCATATTTCTTCACACATTAAATTATATGATTCCACACATCTTCATCTCTGTATCTTCATAATTCTCATTAAAAATAAGCATTTCCCTTATTAATCCTCCTTAATTATATTCCCAATACATTTGTTCCATTAAAAAGATATATTTCATTTTGCCTGCTATTTACTTCAATCAGACAGGAGGTGGCGCTGTTATACCATATCTTCAAATGTCCGCTTCTTCCTTAGGTTAATAATTATCAATTGTTCTCGGCACCCACCCTCGTAGGTTTCCACATATAGCTCCACTCTTGACCTCGGCTTATCCAAATATTGACACAAGATTAGGTCCCCAGCCTCCTGTCCTTTCATGCCATCTGTCGTTTTCCCTTCCACCAGAGAATCATCACCAGAATTTCTTCTTCATATTATTAAGGATCCCTTTTTAAGGTAAGATTTCATTAATTTCATTAATTTCTATTTAGCTGCTGCCACACAAGAAGGTCCTCCACTGTGCATGTCGCAGGGCTCAGGGTGCATTGCAGCAGGTCTGTGGTTTGCTCTTCTTGTTGCAATCCAGAGCAGGGAACGAGGCCCTAAGATAACTATCCACCACACTTGGCTGTGAAAAACAATCCTTTTTTATTGAAGAAAAATGGTTACAAAATAAAGGAAAAATGCAAGTCAAAAGCCACAGCAAAATCAGCAAACATGAATATAAATGGACAAAGCAAAACCAAAAGCCTCACTGTGAAATACTGGAACCTGTTAGCAATCCACTAACCGTACTTGATATCCTAGAAATCTTCCCAAACTATGGCCAGGGAACCGGGAGAACTGCCAAGGTCTTCATCAATTCTGAAACGATGCCTGAACTAAGACAGTCAGCCCGGCATAAGGCAATTAAAACTCAAGAATTGGTTCCGTGAACCGCCCTTCTTTTTTGAAGCCAATGTTTTTAATTCTTGAATTCGGGAGGATCGACGCAAACTGAGTGATTTACTTCTGTCTTCCCAAATTTGGCCCCTTCTGTTGTCATTACAGTTAACAGGTGCAGAAGGGAGGGAAAGTTCAAGGTCTCCCTCTGAAACATTCTCATGAACACTGGTACTTTCATTTTCCAAATCTACAGAAGTTCCTTCCTCACTAATTTCAGGAACATTGGCATTTTCCAAACCTACAGCAGTTTCTTCCTCACTAATTTCAGGAGCATTGGCATCAAAAGGTACATTTCCATTAGCATCAGTAAATATACTTTCATTAGCATCAGGAGGAACAAACAGAGAATCAGGTTCAAGTTCAAACTCAAGCTGAACCCCAACACTTCTCCACATTCGCATGTCGTGGATTCCACTTTGTGGCCCCATTTCTTGAGGTTGGCTCAGCATCACGTGGTGCCAGAGCGCAGTCTGTTTAGTGCCTTCCAAGTTGCCCAGTCTTCTGTGTGCCCAGAGGGGAGTCTCTCATTTGGTATCAGCCATTGGTTGAGGTTCTGGGTTTGAACCTGCCACTTTTGGCCTCTTGCTTGCTGAGGTGTTCCAGTGAGTGTCTCTGTAGATCTTAGAAAAATATTTCTAGATTTAAGTCGTTGATGTGCTGGCTGATACCCAAACAGGGGATGAGCAAGAGATGTCTCTGCCTTGGTCCTTTCACTATTGGCTGCTACTTCCCGGCAGATGTCAGGTGGTGCAATACCAGCTAAGCAGTGTAATTTCTCCAGTGGTGTAGGGCGCAGATACCCCATGATAATGTGGCACGTCTCATTAAGAGCCACATCTACTGTTTTAGTGTGGTGAGATGTGTTCCACACTGGGCATGCGTACTCAGCAGCAGAGTAGCATAGCGCAAGGGCAGATGTCTTCACTGTGTCTGGTTGTGATCCCCAGGTTGTGCCAGTCAACTTTTGTATAATATTGTTTCTAGCACCCACTTTTTCTTGATGTTCAGACAGTGCTTCTTGTAGGTCAGAGCACGGTCCAGGATGACTCCCAGGTATTTGGGTGTGCTGCAATGCTCCAGTGGGATTCCTTCCCAGGTGATCCTCAGAGCTCGGCATGCTTGTCTGTTCTTGAGATGAAAAGCACATGTCTGTGCTTTAGATGGGTTAGGGATCAGCTGGTTTTCCCTGTAATGGGCAATAAGAGCACCTAGAGCTTCGGAGAGCTTCTGTTCTACCATCTCAAAGCTCCGTGCCTGAGCGGTAATGGCATGATCATCAGCATAAATGAAACTCTCTGTCCCTTCTGGCAGTGGCTGGTCATTTGTGTAGATGTTGAAAATGGATGCAGCAAGCACGCTCCCCTGAGGCAGGCCGTTCTTCTGTTTTCGCCATCTACTTCTCTGGCCCTGGAACTCAACAAACTGTTTTGTAACAGGTTTCCTATGAGGCAGGTGAGGTGGTAGTCCTTTGTGATATTATACATTTTTCTCAGGAGGAGGCGGTGGTTCACAGTATCATAAGCCGCTGACAGGTCTATGAAGACAGCTCCTGTGATCTGCTGCCTTTCAAAGCCATCTTCTATGTGCTGGATCAGGTTCAGCACTTGCGATGTGCAGCTTTTGCCTTTCCTGTAGCCAGCTTGCTGTGGGATCAGACATGGATCTATTTTTTCCGTAATTCTATGCAAAATAAGTCTCTCCAGAACTTTGTAGAGGTGGCACAACAGGGAGATTGGTCTGTAGCTTTTTGGGTCATTATGGTCTTTGCCTGGTTTTAAGATGGCAATGACTCTTGCTTTCCTCCAGATTTTGGGGATCTGACAGGATGCAGTGTAGTTGTTCATTGCTCTCTGAAAAGATACATGAAATAGACAGATCTGCCTTACAGCAAGATCAAGCACATGGTTGACCAATCAGCATTTTTCATTTGTGCAGTGGTTCTACATGGACACTTTATCTTGGGGACCCAAACACCAACAACACCCCCCTCCAGAAAAAAAATCTTAAAAAGTAAAAAATTACTTACCCAGCCACCATTACCCTGCTGCCAGACCTCTCCTGGTGCATAGAAATGATGTGCCAGGAGAAGGGGGATGGAGGAACATCACTCCTGCCCCCCCTCTCCTGGCAGAGCCGGGTAATGGCAGCTAGGTAAATAATTTTTACTTTCTAAGGAGTTTGGGGGAGGGGGGTTACAGCCCTCTGGGTTTTCCAAGCTGATGGAGCCCAGAAAACTCCCAGGGTGGTTTTTACTGCCTGCCTCAAACCCACTGCAAAGATGGGAAGGAGTCCTGATAATCGAAGAGTACCAAACCTGGTTTGGGTTGGGTTAAGTCTGACTTGGCCATGGTAGTCCACGCTCTGGTTACATCCTGTATAGACTACTGCAATGCACTCTATGTGGGGTTGCCTTTGAAGACTGTTCAGAAGCTTCAAATGGACTAGTGGGCTGCAGCCAGGTTCTAACTGGAGCAGCACTCAGGGAGCATACAACTCCTCTGTTGTGCCAGCTCCACTGGCTGCCAGTTTGTTACTGGGCACAATTCAAAGTGCTGGCTTTAGCCTATAAAGCCCTAATGGTTCCTGTCCAGCTTACCTGTCTGAACGTATCTCTCCTTGTGAAGCATCTAGGAACTTAAGATCATCTGGGGAGGCCCTGCTCTTGATCCCGCCTTCTTCACAGGTGCATTTGGCAGAGAGAAGAAACAGGGCCTTCTCAGTGGTGGCCCCTCGGCTGAGGAACTCCCTTCCTAGGGATATTAGTTTTGCTCCCTCCCTCCTGATTTTCCAGAAAAAAAGTAAAAACTTGGCTCTTTGAACAAGCTTTTGGAACTGCAGCATAATATATAAACATGGTACTATGGAAGAATTAACATGGAACGGCTTAAAACTATGCTAATGGAAAATGAGTTTAACTGGAGGACATTGGTGATTATAGTTTTAATGGTTTTTATATAGATTTTATTATGTTATGTTAAATGTTTTTAATGGTACTTATGACTGTTGTGGCATCGAATTGTTGCCAATTTTGTAAGCCACCTTGAGTCGCCTTCGAGTTGAGAAAGGTGGGATAGAAATACTGTAAATAAATAAACCGAAATCAGCTCCTTATGCCATGCAGACACCATGGAGCTGATTCATCCACCTCACCCCACCCCCCTTTTGGGATAATGTATTCATATAAATGTACCTTGGGACCAGTTTACTTGTAATGTCACAAGGAACAAGAGGTTTCCATCAATTGTTGAATCCATATACAACAAGTGAAAATAAGTGTGTCAAAGACTTTTATTTTCCTAGGCTTGGCAAATCAAGTTACAGTTTTACAACCACAGCTGCTTCAGGTTGTATGAATGCCTTCCCAAGTGCTGAACCTCTGTGAGGAATAGGGTCCAGCATCTGGTTGACTCCTTTACAGTCCTGAGCAGCTGTATGAAGAGAACCCATTAAACCAAGAATGAATTCATAATTCCCATGAATCAAACACACCAGCAGTTCTTTTGTAAAAGAGTGGGAAATCAATAATGGGGATTTCTTTCACTATTTTCTAAACCAATGTCACTGTTGTTTTTGTCATTGTAATGATCTCAGTACAGCAAGGCACTGAAACACATCTTCTTGTCTAAAAGCTAATTTATTAAACACAAAATATTTACACTAAAAGCTAAGCAGAACAAAGGGTTGCTACCATCTCTCGCGGCAGCTACATGATTCTTCTTCAACACATTGTTTTCTACAATTAGGCACCTCCTTACATTCCACAGTGACATGATGACGTATGACGTACGACGCTCTCAATGCTCAACTCTCCACCGATGCTAGACACTGCACAGCGTACATAGCTCTAACACTAAGATTTACGACTGTCTAGGAATGCTGTTTCTCTTCATGATACAGTTAACTCTTTCCGCACAGAAATTACAACTCGGCACATTGCATTACATAGCATCACATTTCTAAGCACACAAACACTAACTTTGAAAACTACAATACACTTAATCAAAACACACATCAACAGTTTTCTTTCCCCAGAGGTGGTGAATCTCCATCTGTTGCTCTCAATATTTCATGGCCTTATTCCTCATTTATTCTTTGTTTCTGCTGTTCCCCAGGATTGCTTCATTCATACACCAAGATTTCGATTTCTCAACCACATACATATTATGCTCTAATTTTTGGGCACCTAGAATCTCAAATTCCAAAAGGATTTTAATGTCATACAAAATTTTAAACAGATATAGAATTGAATAGAAAAAGCTGCAATCCATCTTTTCAAATATCAGTCTGGCTCTGGACTTCGGGTCATGTCCAGATCAAAACTAGAGAAGATTGGAATATGGTGCAATCAGTATTAAAAGAAAAGCGTGTGCTTTTACCCATCACATTTTTCTCAATATAGAAGATGACCTTGACCCCCATTGTGACCTCGTTCATTGTCATTGGAGCACAGGTTATTAGCTCAATGAATTTAGTAAGGGTTTTTCAATGTTTTCAGTGTGAGTAGAACTGAAGAAATGAATGTACAAGCATCTGCACTTTAAGATTCCTCAAGAAAAGACACGGATACAAACTGAGAACTGAGCACACAGGGGATTAATAAAGGGAAGAGGTGGTGACAGTAGATACAAATGAATTTCAAAATAAGTGACAATAGATTGTCTTCATGGAAGGTTTTGAAGGAAAGAAGCCAGAGTATTCAATACAGATTACCCAGTATAATTTGTGAAGAGAAAATAAACAAGTTGGAGGATATGGCATAGGGGAAAAAAACAGCTCTCTTTTTCACTGTCTTGTGTTCTTTTCCATTGAATAATTGAACAATATTACTGTTCATAATAAAAGCGATTTCTTTAAAAGTTCTAAGCGATTGTTATATAACAAACAAGGAAGCTAGAACTATCTAGCATGATTCATGTAATTGCTAATATTATTCAGAGCTATTTAGAAACAGAAATCCCTTGTGCAAAAGAAAAAAAAATCTTTAGTTCTGCCACCAAACCACTCACCCACCATGCTCCTACTGTTTGCAAAGGTTATGTATGACAGAGTTTATGCCTGTTGACGATAGCAGATATTTTTGTGATTCCCTTTGCAACTGAACATCTAGGCCAAGCCAGAGGTTACAATGACTAATGTTAATGAAATATGAGGTAGTGTTTTTTTCTTACTGATTTAGGTTTCCAGCATTAAGCAAGGTCAGTTCCTCAGGGTAGCAATAGAGGGACATTAATCATTTCTTGTATTCTATGGTGGCCTATTTCACGGACCAAAGTCTGGAACTCAGGGAAGTATTGCCATGGCTGGAGGGCTCACAGATAAAAGACAGAAAACTTGTGGAAATATTCCAGTGAGACCTGTACTGAAATGTTTTCTCAATCAGCAGCAAATTTTATTTCCCCCCAAACAATATATAATTGGGGGGGGGGGATTAAAAATGTTAGGTCCTGTCACAATGATGGTACTAATTTAGAAAAAAATACATATATAGTACACTCTCAGTTAATCGGAATTCCAGCAACTGGAACTTTCAAGTGACTGGCAAAAAATGAAGAAATAATACTAGCATTCAAAGAGCTGATTTTATAATACAATAAAAGTGTGTTATGTCAAGTTATGTTTGTATTTATTTTCTGTTAATTGTTTTATTTCAATATTATTACCAAGTCAATAACACTTTGTGGTATGTTATAGTATTAGGGAGATCTATTTTAAATAACAAGTCTCAAGCAACCAGAAACTATATTTACCCATCATCTACCAATCCTTATGGATGCCAGTTAATTGAGAGTGCTTCCTGACAGCCTTAAAACGTGGGACAGGGAACTGAGTTTAAGAAACACAATGTCTGAGAGGCAGTCCAGAAAGGGAGAGTTGAATCCTGGTACATCATCTCCCTCTATTCTCATAGCTGTCTTTTGATCTGGATTAAGATGAAGGGCAGATGGGGGACATCTGACAAGAGGTTTTTTTTTTAATTCACTCCAGAGATGCGCATATGTGCATATGAGATCCAACACATAACAAAATGATTATTTTTTTTTTTAAAAAAAACTTCCCTCACATCTCTGTCTTCTCCCAATTCTTAAGTCAAGCTTTTTTTAAGATTCCAAAACATAAAAGATAGAATCTGTATTTCCTTTTCCCTTCTGTTTCCCTGAGCTGATTTGCTGTTTTGGGCTTCACAGACATGCACATGCTTGGGAGGAGTCCAGATTGGATGGGAGGGGGGAGGAGGAAAGCATGTGTTTTCTCTGCCTGCAGGGATACGCAGGCATGGGCAGGTGCCCTTTATTCAGGAGGAATCAGGGTTAAATGGCACCTTTTTAACACATATTTTCCAGCCCTTAATCTGATTCCTCCTGATGCCCTCCACATTTTGTCTAAATGTTGTTTAGCCACACCTTTTAATTTGATTTAATGTGGGCTGTAATGCATATGCAAAAGGGCCTGAGAGTCTACTATACTTTGTCTTTTGCATGCATAAAGATTTTTCCCCATTTTGGGAACAGGTGAGGGTTCCCACAATATTTACTTAGTACTTGGAATACTTTGTCCGTTACTTACTTTACAGATTCCCTTGATACACTTCAACTAAAGAAATGCAATGCTGTTTCACCCAAGGTTGCCAGAATAATTTAGGTGGCTTTTGATGATCTGTGATTTGATTTAGATGATGGAGGTATCATTTCCTGCTGTATCTCAGGCAACAAATGATTTGGGCTGGTCCTCTTTATTTTTCTCCCTCTATCTTCTATTTTGAGCCAGCCTAAAGGTGCTAGATTCTATCTGATCTTAGGAGCTTAACAGGGTCAGACCATGTTAGTACTTGGAGACCACCAATGGATATCAGATGCTGTAGACTACATTGTGAAGGAAGGAATTGACAAAACAATCTCTGAGTATTTCTTGTCTCAGAAAACCCTATGGAATTTATGGAGTCACCATTGGTCAAAAAGTGATTTGAAGGCACATGCTTGTACACATTGTATTGTGGCAGAAGAAACCCTAATATTCTTCAGCAGGCTTCTTATGAATTACCTGATTGGCAGTGAAATATTTCAAGTATGCAATATTGAGGCCAATTATTCTCTCATTAGGTTTCTCCAAAAGAAGTTGTTAACAGCCAACCTGTTCAAAGCATTTACCTGCTTGAGGTTTCATAATGAGAAGAGCCATGGTATGTCATTAAGGCTTGTTGACATAGCAAGTAAGAACAAAATGACTAACAGCCATTCCTTGTAAAGAAAATCTGCTCATGTTGAATCATAATGTCTGTCTGAGGCTCGTTGCAAAGACTCCAATGAATGGGTTATATAATTGAAGAACGTATCCTGGAATGTTTTGATTGTGATATGCTACATACATTGAAATGATATGCTATATATGTGGAGAAGTAGCTGCTTTCTAACAAATGATTCCTTTGTGAAAACTATAAAGTCGAGAGGTCCAACAAATTTCAGTTTAAGAAGATGTATAATAAATGTTATTTTGATGAAATGCTAGGAGGAAAGATTAAAAGGTCCCAATCTCTCCAACTGGAGGCAACAAAATGAATGTATCTATAAGTTTGGACTGCTTAATTTCCTGGCTCTGCCTGGTTTCATTAGCAAATGAATAAAGCTGGTTGCAAGTTCTGATTAAATGTCTTCACTAGGTTTCCCTTCCCAATATGTTATTTTTATTCCTTTATAACCTTTAGAAATGGAAGAATTAAACCAGGCCAAACTTTATAGATTGAAATATTTCTGTTCTAAGTGTTTTCCAAATAATCACCATTAAACTTACATTTAAAAGACACACTAGGGGGAAAATAGTTAATCAGATAAATTATCCATTACAGTTAGTTTGTCCAATCCTTAATAGAACACAGAAACCCGACTCAATTTCCTGATGCAATCATTTGACTAAAATGTCTTTGCTAATGTGAGCATTTCACCCTTATGTATTGAAAGGTAATGAACGGGAAATATGCAGATGCCCCATCTAGGAGAGTCCATCACTCTGTTTTCCATACAACCTAAGTAGTTAAATTGCCCAGGGATGTACTGTAATGCAATATGGATCATGATAAAAAAGCAAAACTGTACATGATTATCTCATTTCCAGTGACAAATTGTCTTTTTATTTCCAAGAAGGAGATACTGCAAGATAAAAGAAAATAAAACTTACGTGAAACATACTGGCAGTCATCAGCATAACTGGAGAAAACTCTCTGTACTCAGAAAGGCTAATGGAATTATATCACATCCCTAGTGTATGGCGTATGACCAGAACCTATGTAATAACATTAAAGTATTTCCTATTACTAAACTTCCTGTTACAAGTTAGCATCATTAGAAAAAAAACTGTGATCTGATTACCCATAAACAGAAAACAGGCATGGGTATATACATTTGTTTCATGCTACATATGGTACTTTGAGCGGGAAGAAGATTTTGATGTTGTGTTCATGGGCTTGTGTTTAGTGATTGAACTCAGGTCTCATTATAGACATAAATGATTGCATTTGGCTCCAATTTCTCATCTATAAAGTAATATACATAAATTGCGCACATTTTATTTGAAAATAGAAACAAAATAATTAGTTAGAATCATACCAACATTGTTTCTTAGAAGTTTTGTTTTTTATATATGTTTCCTAGATTTAGTGAGAAATATATCTGCATTACTGCCGAGTGAAAATATAAAATGAATGTGCCAGTGAATATTGTTGTCAAAATGAGACAAGATTTAAGTTCATACATGGCATGCTACCTTTTGAGGAACACTAGCACATTTGCGCTTAAATGCTAAAATATTGCTTTCAAGTTTCTCCTTCCTGGAATTTTATTAGTTGGGAGACAATAATCATTAGCTGGGAAACAATGTATAGACTATTTGCACCCATCTTCTGTAAAAGATTGCAGGATCTTATCTGTTATGAAAAATGATTAATGGATACTTTGGCCAGAAGGAATAGCAGGTGGAGTGGAGGGTCCATGGCATTACAAAGGTATTGTGAGGAACTGACCATTCCAAACATATTATGCTGGTATTAGTAGTAGATGCTGCTAGTTGCATGGCAGCAGGATGGTAAATTTGGTTTTATTTTCAGATTTAAAGGAACTATCCAAAGTGATTAATCTCATTTGCGAAGGTTTAGTATTTTGAATAGCACCTTTTATCATTCCTTTAGTGATAAATGTCAGAACTGTGGATAACCCCACAGACCAAAATTCAGACTACATTTGCCCATCCTATTGATTTTGGAACCACTGATCTCTGCTGTTTGGTGTTGATGTCAAGTGATTTGATTCTGGACTCTGTTTAATATGTTAATACCTAACATTGCCTGGTACCAAGGCATGTAAAGGATCACCTTCCCCTGCCTTAACCAGCTCTATTTTGTGGAATTAAGCACACAGCTATTAGAAAAGGGCCTTGAACTTTGGTGATCAAATTTTGAAGCACCCTTCACAAATAAGTTCACTAGCTATCATTCAGTTGCCAGACAAAGTCTACTCATTTCTTCTATGCCTTAAAGAACTTGAGAAGTTTGTACAGGCCCTTGACTACTGTTTTTCTTACACATATATTGTTGTATGTTACTTTCAGGGCTTTGGTAGCCAGAAAAGCAATACCTGTCATCATTAAATAAAAGCAAAAGGGAGGCACAGCCCTGTCACATGCAAATGATGATTCTGAGTAAGGTAGATTCTACCTTCACATTAAAAAAAACAATTTCTCTGTGTTTTGGTTTTAATTTACCATTGAAACTCTGTTTTGAAAAAGGCAGAGTACAAATTATATAACCAATTAACACAAATTCCAAGCAATAATACTATACTTAACTAAATAAATAGTAAATAAGCAGTTTGCTGTTAACAAACTTGAATTCTTACCATAGCCCTTTTTATGTGGTGAACAATGCCACCTTTTCAGTAGTAGTGAGTTGTTAGGCCATGATACAGTTATTATGTGGTGGCAATAGTCAGTCTATATTTATAGCTAAGTACATATATCCATATTATTTACTATACAAAAAAGAATGTTGAAGTTCCTCCTCCCCCAAATGTCCTGGAAATATTTTAAATATGGTTGTTCAGCAATCACTTTCTGAAAGCTTAAAGTCCCTAGCTATGCTTTTTTAAACCAACTGGACAATAAAGAGTGTCAATTACAGAGTGAACATTGTGCTTTTCTAACCACTGC
Source organism: Anolis sagrei (assembly GCF_037176765.1). NCBI lineage: Eukaryota > Metazoa > Chordata > Lepidosauria > Squamata > Anolidae > Anolis > Anolis sagrei. Next base: position 272,250,960 of record NC_090021.1, on the reverse strand, counting down.
TCCCTAGTAGGACCAGATTGTTGTGGAACACTACTGATCTTGAAATGTGTTTACTGGGAAAATGCTTGATGAATTACACCTTACGGAACCACTGCTTTATCAGTAAAACCTTTTCATATGTTTCCTTTATTTTTAAAGGAAAGTGAAGAAGTGGTGCTTGGGAATACTTTTTGTTCTAGAAGTATAAAGGAACTCAGCTGAGATCCAGACCCTGTTAGAACAGTTCTTTTTCGAAGATTTCTCACATATTGCACTTGGCTGCCTTACCTTAAAAATGAGTTATCCACTAATCTTTCTATTAAATGTTGCACACTGTGCGCAGTCATGTTAAATGGTATAGTGGGTTCAGTGATGATACAAAATGTATTTCTTTTTATAAAAAGGCTACAGATTTTATTTGGTTACAGCTACAAATGTCTAGAATGGATCCAGATCCAGGCATTGATCGGCCTATCTGTAGACTGCTGAGTACCAATCTCCCAACCTGCCTGCTGAATATACCTTTGGAATGACATCCTTGGATTCAACATAAGCATAAGTCATTGCATAGTTCCCTGCCACCTGGAGTTGTGATGGACCACTGACTTTCAAGCAGGGTCCCAAACTCTCATTATGGGACTTCCAACTGGGTTTGACAGACCTCATGCTTTGTTAACCAACTACTAGATCTATGCACCATGGTAAAAACTGCCCAAAGTTGTAACAATATTAAATGCACTAGAAAGATTCACACATGATACCAGAAAAGCATCAAGAACTATTAACAGGGTTACAAAAGATAGAGGCAATTTCAGGACAAATGTATTTACTAACTGAGAGGAACACAGACAATTGCTTCCCAGCTAGTTTCAAACTAGATTCCATGAAGCCATGGATTCCATTGCTTCAGCACCTCCAGTATAGCCACAATCCACAAAGGCCCCAATTACACTGCCATATAATCCAGTTTCTGAATGCAGATTAACTGCTTTGAATTTGATTATTTGGAAGTGTAGAATCATATAATCCAGTTCCAAGCAGCTAATCTGCATTCTGAAAGACACTGTAGATTCAGCCTTAGAAGTCCCTGATTGTCAGGTTTTTCTACCTTTACCCAGACCCAACAAACTGTGTAGACTTCTGAGAATTAGACACAATTAGTGGAGAAAATAGCCCTGACTTTGCTCTCCCTAACTGTAAACTGCCAATGACAATACCAGGCAAGGCAGGGAATGGGCTTAATATTAAAGAGTAACAGTGCTAATATGTCAATGGTGCATATGATTGTAGTGTGCATCTTCTCTTTAAGGCCAGCATTCTGTTGATGCACCAGGTCAACAATTGTACTCTTGGTTTGTGAAGGTGGTGAGAGATATCAAAGAAAACCTGCCAACTCTCAGTAGTCTTTTTATCTGGTGCTTTTCTTTTGTGCTTACCATGCCCATACCTTTGTACTTCCTGAAACCGTTGACATTATCACACTGTCAGAATGTACCAACAGTGTATGTGTTTTATTTGCCATCACTAATGCCATACTATATAAATCATAGGATGGCCAGGGAGGTGGAAATTGAAGTACAAAAATGATATATAATTGTGCCAGTGTTTTGAGTTAGCACTGAAGGTGCATGATAAGTGTTCTCAATACAGTCGGCCCTCCAGATCAAGAGATTCTGCACCTGCGGATTCAACAATCCTTGACTTGATTTTTTAAAGTGAAATCCATAAAGAAAAGCTTAATTTTGGCATTTTATATAAGGCAAAACATTTTACTATCCCATTGTATATAAAGAGACTTGAGTATCCATGGATTTTGGTATCCACAGGAGGTCCTGGAACCAATTCCCAGCAGATGCTAAGAGCTGACTGCAACTTTGCTGGTGTGTGTGTGCATGTGTGTGTATGTGGGGGGGGGGGGGGGGAGGGGTAAGAGTATCTTTGCATGTGTGCATGCATGTTTTCTTCAACTTGCCTGTCAACTTATGGTGACTCCATAAATTTTATATTACCTTTGTTTTAATGCAACAGTGTGTTTCCCCTCTTTTGGTTTTCTAATTGCATGGCAGGAGAAGACAGGCAGTCATTGGACCATAAATATGCACTAAATGATTTTTTCCACATGCAAATATGTTCAGACTTAATTCTATTAATGGGTGAAACTATAACTTGGTAAAGACAATTTATTTTCAATTAAGGGTACAACCCCATGCACACATATCTTGAAGAAAGCCTCATTAAATATAATAGAACACATTTAAGATATCTCTTTTTCCGGGTGAAAATTCTAATAAACATAAATAGGGTTTTGATCTATGCAGCCATTGTGTTAGGGTACAAATAAAGATCAATAATTCCATAGTCTTCTATAAAGATTCCAGTTTATTAGGGTAGAATCCTGACTTCATTATATTTGCAGCATGATGCAATGTCTTTTACAAAAGGAATCAAAAATAAATTTTATGTCTGGGTAAGACAAAAACCTATGAACTGAACTGTCTCTGAACTCTTACTCTGACATTAGGACCTAGGTGATAAAAGCAACTCTCATGCATACTCATTAAAAAAAGAAGAAGGAAAAGAACAGAATGAAGGCTTTTCGCAGCAATTTACTGTAAACATTCACAATATGGGCAATGGTTTTTAAACAAGCTAGGCAACATGCTTTTGATCCAGTAATTCATTAAGCAAACTTGAATGTGTTGGGCATTAAATTAAGTGGAAAAGAACAGACCCTCTTTTTTCACCATGTGATTTTCTGGCTGAGACTAATTTCCATGCAAATGCATTGTGGGATGGCACTGACAGCAGAACCGCTTGTCAAACAATTCTGGAATTAAATCACTTTGTATGTTACATGCCAATTATGAATAAAATGCTTGGAAAACTTTGGAGTACGTGTTTCACAACTGAAAAACAGTTAAACTACTCAGCTGGCACCTGTGGACTTATGCAGGTGGCCTGGAATGTCTGTTCTGAAGAAGAGATGTATGAGAAACTGTGGGACAGCTATACTTGCATTTCAAGACAAAGACAGAGAAATATTACTTTTAGAATAGAAGTATCATGAAAGAAAAATGATAGGAGTGTACGTCTCCTTCAGATCTGACTTTTTTTTATGTCATTGTGAAATAAGCTGAAATGTCTGCTTTCACTCATAAGACTGTATCTGTAGAACTGCTTGGGACATGCTGATGAAGAATGTACAAACAGTGTTGTTCCCTCTTCTGTGAAAAATCTCAAGGATGTTGCTTGTTACTCTTACACACAGTGGGTCTTTCCTTGGTCTTTCATGAGAGCTGCCAGCCGCTGGCAATCCTTTGATATATAGAAAGCAGCTGGTGTCCCAAGGATGGCTATTAATCTCCTCAGAAGATGAAAGTTAAGTGAAGGAAAACTGAGCAATCCTTTGTAATTACTGATTCATGCACTCCTGTCCTTGTGATAAAAGGGGATCTGAATCAGTTTCCACTTGATAGATGGATGATTTTAATTGATATATCATCACTCTAAGAAATTAGAATAAACTACATTGTGGCAAAACCCAAGACAAAGCTGCCTATTTAGGATAACTATTAGCTGGAAACATGAATTTGATTACAATTTCTTCATTTCTGTATTAAAAAGATAGATGTGTGGGAGGAATGGAAGAGAGCTTTGGGATGTAGGTTTTTTTAGACAGTGTTATTTTTCTCTCTTCCTCTTTTGTTAGGAAGAAGGATTGCAGAGACATGAACACAGTATATGGCACTGAAAATTGGCATTGATTATCTTGTCTCTGGTTTGGTAGAAAAATACAAAAAACCTAAAACATGCATATTTTTAGAGAAGTAGACTTAGGCCTCAACTCAAATTGTATTTTTATTTATCGTGTCAGGAGCAGACCAAACAGTCAAATTGCATTTTTTTAACAAACAAACAGAACACAAAGTTTGCAAGTTTGGTAGTTGATTAAATGTCCTTTGACCAGTAGCTGGCCACCTGGAGTACCTCTGGTGTTGCTACAAGAAGGTCCTCCATTGTGCATGTGGCAAACTCAAATTGTTAGCCACAGCAAAATAGATACATTGAATTATAGACAAAAGGGTACATCTATTCTTATGTGAATTGTTTTGATTTATTGGGTGGAATTAACAATTAGATGGGATTAACAATTGGTTTTACAGCTTTTTTCATATCATAAATTTTATTTATAAAGTATTTTATATAGTAAAAAGAAAGGGGAAAAAAACACTGAAATACATTTACAAGCAGAACACACAGCATACAAACAGTGTAGACAATACAGTCCTTACATCCCTGCACCCATGAACCCACCACCTTGGAATTAGATCCTTGATTACTATGATACCTAAACCTTATAATACCTAACCATATAAGTTCCTTAAAAAGTTCCCCTTGCAGCATCCCTAAAGTAAATATATCCCTCCTTTCCAAAATATGTGAAGGCCCAGCCACCATTTGTTTACAAACTCTTCATTATTCTTACCTCGAAGTCCATTAAAAAACTTGGGCATTTGTATACAATCTAGTAATTTTTCTCTCCAGTTTATTTTTTATTTATTTAACATATATATATTCCACTCTTCTTATTCTGAAGGGAATTCAGGGCAGATCACAGAACATATATACAGCAAATGATCAATGCCATTATACACTGGCAGGACAGACATCGTACATAGATAGAGGTATCTAGGTTTTTCCCATCTTCGGTGTCTTGGAGGTTGTGCTTAGTTCCGGCCATGGGGGGTTGCTGTAGTTCCATCCACCGTGTCAAAGAGCCCTGTTCACAGACTTCTTCCTTTTTGATCTAATCGCCGGCATTTTTCTGGTATTGCCTTATGCTACCATTAAATTACCTCCCCGTGTTAAGTGGTATCTATTTATCTACTCGCAGCTGTTTTCAATCTACTGGGTGGGCAATGAGCTGTGCTGAAGGTCAGGCGCTCATCCCCAACCCAGACTTCAAACTGCCAACCTTATGATTGGCAAGATTTATGCAGCTGGTGGTTATCTTCCTGTCTTCCATGATTTTGCTATAGCCATTCTTGCTGCGACAAAGCTGTAATGGCATATTTCTTTATTTTCCTGACTTATACTCTCCCTAAATAGTAGGCTTGGGCGGTTTCGTTCGTTAATTTCATAATTCGTTATTAATTCGTATTTAAATTAGCTTACGATCCAATATTGAGCCATGCAGGACTACTGTGAGGAGTAATTAAAAATTGAAACAATTTTTCCAATTTATTTCGTATTGTTTCGTAATTGTTTCGTAATTGGTTCAAAATTGTTTTGTAATTGTTTCGTAATTGTTTCATAATTATTTCCATATGTCTGGTGCAAGTTTTATAGTTGTTGTTTGTTTTATCAGTGATAAAAAATAAATTATCACACCAACAGTCAACAACAGAGGGAGAGGGAAGCTTCAGAAGTTCCCCCTGTCCCATTTGGAGGGTTTTTTAGCATATTGCGCAATCGCGTCCGCCATTAATGAATCGATTCGTAATTTTTCGAAATTTCGTATATTTCAAACTTTTTTAAAGGAAAATTTCGGAATTCTTTAAAAAAATGAAACGCAAGGGCCCCCCTAAAAATGAAACGAGTTTAGAACCAAATTTTTCCGTAGTTACCCAAGCCTACTAAATAGACCTAGAAGGCACATTTCTGGGCTTGACCTTGATGTTTCCATAACTACACCTTTCCAAAATTTTGATACAAATTTTTACATCTCCAGCAATCCCCTCTGTGGGTTTTGTCCTTTTTAATTAATAAGTGTGGGGTTATATAGCTTCTGTAAAACATGTTGTATACATTATCTGTAATGGCCCCTGCTATTGAAAATTTAAATCCTTTTTTCCAGAGATAATCCTATTTTTTTTAATTAGATATTCCTAATTTTTCCCCAAGCCTCTGACCCAAGAGATCATGACAGGCTTTATTCTATTGTCTTCTAGAGTATACTCTAGAATGTATTTGTATAATCTAGAGATTATAATCTCCAAACAACTGGTTTTACAGCTTAACCCAGGGGCATCAAACTCTTTTTCATCAAGGGCCACATCAGCCCTATGGTTGCTTTCAAAGGGGCATTGAATCCACGGATGGAGAATCCATGGATACAGAAAGCCAATGAAGTTTTTTAGTGGTGGTCAGTGCTATTTAGTTTTTATGCAGTTTGAATCCCTAGCTACTTTTGAATAGTAACTCCCTTCACTTTTGATTACCCTTCCTCTGGACTAGTGAGAATGGGAACTGCAACCAAACAGTACTTGTGGCTCTGAGGTTAGGAAAAGATTAAAGGAAATGGCACAATAAGCCAGATTTGACCTGCAGGCCTTCAGTTTGAAACATGTGCTTTAATCTGTTGCTACAAATAATGTTGTTGTTGATGATGGTGATGATGATGAGACCCCTAGTTTTATTATGGCTGTTGCTACTCAGGGTAGTTTTCACCTTGCTCCAGACACCACCACACCAAAGCTGTAGGTTTTGTAGTTTATTGAGAAAAAGGCAAAATCAAAACAGAGCATATGAAATGCATAAAATCCATAGGCAGGTCAAAGGCTTAAATGCAAGGACACAGTTCCCAAGATCCCAAGACAAAAACATGAAGCATAATCCTTTAGCAATGGTCAAACAAGAGTCCATAGAACACAGTTGAAAACAAGGCTCAAATCCCAGACTCAGGAAGCCAATAGCGTGCTGCTAAAAACCAAAGTTAATCCACAGAAGTTTGCATGAGAAGAGCTACATTGGATTGACAGCCCCTGCTTGTCAGCTACCAGGCTAAATACCCTTTGCAGACATGAACACATTGTGTTGACCCTTGGCCTCCTTGGCTTCTCGCTTGCTGGCCAAGCGAGTGCTCCTCCGGAGCCTTAATTGCATACGATCTTGCCTGCTCATTAATTCATTATCTTCAAGGCTATGAAACCCCTTATCTTGGTCCAGCTGGACTGGATCACTGTGGGAAGGCAAAGACATCTCCACCTGGCCATGGAGAAGGCAAAGACATCTCCACCTGGGAATTCACTCTCGTTATCAGTCTCACTAACATTCTTTCCCCCTGGGAACTGACTGACTGTTTCCCCTTCAGGAGCCCCACCGTCAGGCCTGTGTGAAGCATGTACAGAAATCTGTAATCCATCATCCTCATCCTGTAGGAATTCTGGCCAACAGAGTTCAACTTCAGACTCCGAGTCAAGCTGAGCCACAACAATGGCATATACTCTGTGGATTATAGTTCATCTTAAGAGATCCATGAAGAGTTATTAGGGATCTAATTCCCAATTTGTTTCACCCCCTTGGGGAAAACAAGATTTTTTAAACAAACAAACAAACAAACAATCCTCTTCACTGTGAGGCACCATGCTTTTGCTGCTGCTTTTGGTGTCTCAATAAAAGTCCTGCATTTTTATGACTCCCTTTTGTATATTTTTGTGAAATGAACAATACTCAAAATGTATCTGCGGCATTGAAGTAAAAGTAGCAATATTCTATGTTTATGGTCAACATGCTCTGATTCTATGTGAGCACTTGAGGGGAAAAGGAAGCTATTTATTGCCAAGGAGAGTTTAATGCAAGGTATATTTGCTGCAAACTGCAAAAGAAACCCACACTTTTTTGCTCTTCTAACCACTCTTTAAGGACCTCCAAATAAACCATTCAGAGCAGTCATTTCCACTGTCAAACAGCTGATACAGTAACAAACTTCTTTCTGATGTTTATCTGGAGTTCCTTTCCTTGTTACTGGAATCTACCAATTTGTGTTCTTATTTCTGGAGCAGGGGAAAATAAACTGGTTCTATCTTATACATCACATTCCTTCAGATATTAAAATATAGCCAATGCCACTTCTCAGTTTTCTCCAAGCTATACATACTCAGTTCCATAAATCATTCCTCATAAGCCTTGGTTTCCAGGCTTTGATCATGTTGGTCACATTCTATCTCACTGAAATTCTTGCTGGAATGTGTTGCTCAATGTAGAAATTCCTGATAGGTAAAAGGAAACTCTTCTGCACATACAACATAATGAAATTTGCTACCACAAGATGCCATAATGGTCACTAGACTATATAGATTTAAAAGAGGGTAGACTTTCAGTGCCTACTACTAACAATGAATAATCTCCTTCAGTATGAGAGGTTTTTGAAACTCAGTATATAAATTGCCAAGGAATGCAAGATGAAAAAACAGTTGTACTCATGACTGCTTGTGTGCATCCCATAGACAACTGGTTGGCCACTTCATGAATACAACATTGTATTGTGTATAACACTTTGATTCCACTTTAACTGCTACTATCAATCCCAAGACGCTATGGAAGCTCCAACGGAGCTACTCGCCAAAGCACCCTCTCCCACCCTCCGTGTGATAAGTGGAGGAGGGAGGGCTTTGTGCACCTTCCCTTTGCTGGCATAAGCTGGCCATGCTGCGTTGTAAAACACCATTTCAAATTCTATTCAATCTCTATCTCTTCTATCCTTCTGTAGTCTCATGGTGCATTTACACTGTAGAATTAATACAATTTGACACCACTTTAACTGCCATGGCTTAATGCTATGGCATCATGCAGTTTTACAGGGTTTTTTGGCTTCTCTGCCAAAAGGTGTTGGTGTCTCAACAAACTGCAAACCCCAGGATTCCATAGCATTGAGTCAAGACACTTAAAGTGGTGTCAAACTGCACTAATCATACCATGTAGATCAGGCATGGGCAAACCTCGTTCCTCCAGGTGTTTTGGATTTCAACTCCCAGAAATCCCAGTCAGCTTACCAACTGTTAGGAATTGTGCGAGTTGAAGTCCTGGAGGGCTAAAGTTTGCCCATGGCTGGTGTAGATGCACCTCCAATCTGGGAGAAAGGTGGGGTATAAATGCAATCAATCAGTGAATTTATCCATTGATCAACATTGCATTAGTTTCTTACAATCTTCTGGTTTTTTTTCACAGAATATGTACATGATGATATGATACCCAAATCTGTCAAGATATAAATATGAATGGCTACCATCAACAGAAGCCGATTATAAAATTGCTTCTAAAATCCTAATTAACATGGACCAATTATGTAATGTGCTACCTTTGTGTTGACAAAGACTGCAAAAGGGTAGACACAAATTGTCTGCATTTTCATTTATACTTCATGAAAACAGTGCAGAGCAATTTATGTCTCCAAATTTTAATCAACATAAGCACAGTGTGCTACCTCTGCTTGAAAACATCACAAAGCTGACCCAAACTAGTTTATTTCTTAAGAAAAACATTATTCTCTGTTTTGGTTTTCAGATCCTTCAACTGTACTTGTATAAACATAGTGTGATTTCTTAATGGGCAGCACCAATTGTTCATTTCTCAAAGGAAAAGATTGAGAACTGAAAGTTTTGTCTTCAAATCACTGGCATATTTTAACTAATAAATAGAGATTTGCAGCTGGTCTTAGTCAACTTTCCCCTTTTGCACTCTACGCTACATTTGTTGTAATTTTCAATGGACTGGGTCAACTTCATGCCAAGCATGGAATGTCACATAGTCAATAATAATGGTTTATGGAAACAGGTATGTGGAAAGCTGCTTCACTGATAAGAAAACAGGATTTTTTTCCTAGCTAAAAGAATGCCTTCCAGATGGAATGGAGTTAAGAGAAACAAATTTTAAGTCTTCGGTATTATATGATAGAAACTACTATTGCTATTTAAACATTTCATTTGGTGAAATGACAATGCCATGACAAAAGTCTCTACCCAATTTATCCCCACTTTTCTCTTGTATTGTTTAATCAATTGCATTTCCTCCCATAAAAATAAATTTATCACAGAATGTCACTGCCCGGCATTTCTTCAGAAATGACAGGATTAAGTTCCCACCAGAAGTTGGAAAATGCATGCATAAGTCACATTACATACAGACTGTGGAATGACCCTTGTTTAATTCCTTCTTTCTCACCCCCTCCACAGTAAGGCTGCCTGCCAAGCTGCCTCCACTCAAGGTTTACTTTGACAAGGCAGCAGCCACCTTTCTTCGTGAAGGTTCCTTAGTAAGCTTCCGCATCCTAGCAGAAGGGGCCCGAAAAGCCTTCACCTCAGGAAACTTAAAATCAGCATCCCAGCTGCCTGAGGTGATAGAAAATAAGATTTAAAAAGAGATGGCAACCAAAAGAATCATGGGGCAATTTGTTGCCCCACCCCTGGACAACTTTAGAATGTACCCCTAGGGAATAATCCCACCCCCCCCCCCCCCCAGTGAATTCTGGCTTATTCATCACCTTTCATACTTAAAGGGGGATTCTACCAATGTGCTTTGTAAAATATGCCTTATTTGATTAAAAAGTCAGCTTGGTTAGGACAGGTACCCCCTGATACCCTTATGGCAAAATGTGATATACAGTCAGCCCATCATCTGTTCCTGGTTCACTTGGCACATTTCAATTGTCCAGTGCAAGGTAACCTTGAGGGAGCTTCAGTTCCTCGTGGGTCACCAAAAATTTGCATGCAAAGTTGTGTCCCCAGATAGGGCCTTCTGTGCACGCCTGACCCAAACTACATCATTGGATTTGGGTAACTAAGGGAATGCACGAGGACTTCCAGATGTGGCTTCATTTCCTTAACAAGTTCAATGGAGTTAACATGTGGCAAGAAAAATGGGAGCCTGGATATGATTTGTAAGTCTGCTCTGATGCAGTTAGGGGCATTGATTTCATGGTGTACATTCAGGGTCACTAATGTGCCAAACGATAGCCAGACAGCTGGAGAAGGGGCAATCTGCTGTGTAACTTCACCTTCCTTGAATTTTTCCCATCCTGGTGATGATACATATTTGGACAGATTTTTTAAATGATTAGCAGGTGTGTTTTTGGTGCAATAAGAAATCTCAGAATCCCACATAGGCTTGAATGTTTCTCCTTCATAGGATGATGATAAGTCGAAGCCAACTCAATGACATGTGACAACACCAAGAGTGGGGTCTTGTGAGTTGTTCACCTTGGAATAGGAGAGGTTAGCAGATTCCTATTGTATGGTCTGCTAGGACTTTAATTGTGCTTCTTTTTTTTACTTTGGTGATGGGTGGAGTTTTTATGTAGATATCTATCCCTGTGTCTAGGTTTTCTGTAAACTGTGTGGCCCAATCCCAACAAAAGATTCCTCCAGACAGTAAGAAGCCAGACCTTGAAAACTGCTAGGCTATTAAATGCTAATCAAGGTGGCCAATTGCTACATTCACACCGACCTCAAATAGACAAGATTTCTTTCTCCCACCCTGGACATTCCACAGATATAAAAACCCAATTTTTCCTAGTTTCTAACAGACCTCACAACCTCTGAGGATGCTGTCATAGATGCAGGTGAAACGTCAGGAGACAATGCTATTGGAACTTGGCCATACAGCTAATTGAAACACACAACAACCCGGTGATTCTGGCCATGAAAGCCTTCGACAACAACACCAAAAGTCATCAATAAAACAGTATAAAAATTAAATAAATACAAACATAAATAAATTTGGGGGGATGGTCCAGATCACCTTAATAAATCAACAGGAGCATATGGAAACAGCACTCCTTCTACTATACTGTTTAGAGTTTTTATTCTGAATCTAGAAATGGACTAGTAAGTAATTAATTTTGAAGAGAACTTATTAAAGTCCAAACTGTCTTTAGCTTGCATTAAAAGAAATACAATCACATTATTTGATTGAACATATAATGTACATCAAGTGAATTATACCGTAAAAATGAAGGTATTTCTTTCTCTCTCAATCAAATGCCTTCTACTATTATGCTGACCTTTAAATGTACCATTTTGATAGGAAAACATCATTATATGAAATTAGTCACAGCTTTCTTGTTTTGTGCAAGCAGATCTTTGATTACTGGCCTTTCCATAATGCCACTATTCACTTTAATAATTCATGCATCTCTGCGTATCAGCTACTGAAATCAAAATGGTGCATTCTGCTATAAGTCATTCCATTACTTCATTTTGTTTTAGGCATGACAGCCAAATACCAACATAATTGGTGTAATCTGTTACCTGCAGATATATTTCAGATACAGGTGAGAACCTGTATTTTAATACAAAAAATACATTAGTTTTAAATTGGAAAGGGAGATCATTCAAGAAAAATATGTTGATAATTATACATTGGTTTTGATAGAATAACTTTGTGTTTCAGCTACAATGGCTGGATGTTTACTGTAACACAATTCATTCTATTCATAATTATTTCAATGTGCCTTCCTCCCACAGATGTGGATGCAATATATCTGAGCTTTCTAATTCATTCATAGGGCTAGGCAAATTTTATGTGTTGTACAAAAATTCTACTCAAAGAGGTTACCACAAGACTAGCACTTGTCCCTGAGCCATTGGCTGCCAGTCCCTGGTGAATTGTGAGAGTTAGTGTGTGTGTGGAAGGGGGGGGGGATAGAATGGGCATCCAATGGCCAGAAATATGGTGCTGGTACCTGGTACACTAGAAAAAATAACACATAATTGCTGCTCCTCCACAACAGATAGCCTGACAAGTAGTGTACAACATACTCTGAAATGTAACATCAATCAAGTAAATGAGTTTTTCTTCTTGTGGAAGACTTTTATGTTCTTCTAGATGGAACAAAAGTGTCAAGAGGTGGTGAGGTTTCTTACTGTATGACCTCCTTTTTCTTTTTGACGTACAGATGACATTTTTCCATTACACAAGGTTTTAGACTGTTCACCATCTTTTTCTTTTTTTAAAAAAAACCATCTATCTCTATATCCAGCTGGCTTTTTAAGGTCTTCATTTGAACTGTGGCAATCAAAATTGTTGTATGCCTTCAAGACATTTCTGGCTTATTGCAAATCAAGGGATTTTTTTGGCAAAGGTTTTCTTTGCAAGATATTTCTTTGCAGGTTGACTTTTGCCTCTGTCTGAGGCTACGAAAGTGCCTAAAGTCACCCAATGGATTTCAATGGCTGAACTCTGTTCTCCAGGGTTATAGTCCAACATTCAAACCACTACACCACAGTGCTGCTGAACAAGCAAAACAGATGTGCCTAATCATAACTTCCCAATCCCTATTTTCAGGATGTTCCCATTGTATTTTTTATTTTTTCCCTGTATCCTGTCTTAATGATTTTATTTTAAAAAGAATCTATAGAAAATTAGCAAATTAACAACAATTCATTAGGGTTTGTGCTCGGAAAGATAATTTTCCTCACCACACTAATCAATTTCAACTTGGGTTCAAGCTGCAAGACTTAAGGAATGGTGCTGCTGCTACACCAGCAAACACTTTGGCTTCTGGGTGCACCATGCCTTCCTCCCTGCCCCCAAGAAGACCTGGTCTCATTCCTTCCCCCAGAAAGCCATCCTCAAGTTTTTTTTAATCTATGCCTTGAAGGGGGGGGGGGGGGGGTATTGCACATGAAGCTGTACAGTACGGTGGCATGTAGCACTTCGAGAAGGAGCGTGTTAGGCAAAAAATAAATAAAAACAAACTTGATGTCTTGCTCTCATATATAGCTTGATACCAGACCTGGATTTAGAAGGTTAGTAAATAAATATTTTGGTAGGGTGATTATAATAAGTTCACATTCCATTGAGCAATATGGAGTGGTGGTTTTATAGTGCAGCTAATCTGCAACACAATAAAGATTTAACCAGTCTATTAAAAAAAAGGAAAAAACTTGGCTTTGGGTGTGGGGAGGGTATTGCTCCTAGATAAAGGATTCTGCAAAGAGATTCAATTCATAAGACCAATTACACACAAGACAACAGAACAAGAAAAAACACAGCAACACAAATATGCTAAATATTCTAAGTGTGAGTCTAAAACAGGAGAAGTATTATATGGCCAGCCTCTACAGTCTGCCTTCAGCACTGCGGGAAGTACTCCTCCCCATCTCCTGTCCTTTTAACCTGTGGAGAGTGACTGTCTCTTTTGGGGGTGTGCAACCATGCATGGAGTTGAGGGTGCCCTTCAGGTGTGAATCATGTGTGTCTGGTTAATGAAGACTGTTTCCATATGTTTGGCTGGCAAATGTAGTGACCCCCTCAGCTCTTCCAAGGGCTCATTCAGTCTCAGCACCACACGGAGCATCAGATACTGCCACCGTTGGGGCAGAGTGGCCACTCAACCACTCCACCCCACTTCTGCTGTACTTGGGGTCTCAGACTGGGATCTCCTCCCCCCCTTCTCTTCCCCTTTTCTTCTTTAGGAGAGTGACTGGCCATTTAGGGAGTGGAGCAGCCAGCCAACCAACCACTCCACCCCTGAAACCCAGCCATCTCCTACCCTTTCATTCTTTAGGAGAGTGATTAGCCCTTTTGGGGGAGGAGCATTCAGCCAACCACCCTGACCCCTGGCTGTCCTGAGGGTCTGTGGCCATGTTCTTCCTCCTCTTCTCCTCCTCTTTCCTTCTTTAGGAAAGTGACTGGCTCTTTCGGGGGTGGAGCAGCCAGCCAACCATTTTGACCCTTCATCACCAGCTGCCCTGGGGGTCCATTGCCAGGGGTCTCCTCCTCCCCCTCTCCTACCCTTTAGTAGGCCAATGCCATGGGTCGGGTCGATGGTGCCCTTCAGATGCAGCTGACTCTTCATCCTCCTCCCCCCCCCCTTTCCCAACATCTGCTCAATATTAATGGTTGGGGAAAGCATGCACCTCTGTTGCTATACCATCATAAACTTTGGCTTTCCCACCTCCCCTCCTTTTTTTGTTGGTGGAGATGGACTTAGGTGAGGCAGCTGATCAAAAAATAACTTTAAAATACTTTTTCTTGTTTTGATGTCTTCAAACTCCTACTCTCCTCTCAATTACTTGGACAGGTGCCTAATTGTTACAATTGGGGTCTTTCTTCCTTAGTGCCCAAAATATGACTGTTCAGGGAATGCCCAATCCCTATGCCATTCCGAACAGGATCCCCCAGAGTTCCATTTTGTTTTCTCCATCTTCCTTCTCCTTCCTAATGTCTGCTCCATAGCTGTAATAGGGAATGCTTGCAGTGTTGTTGCTGCTCCATCATATATTACTTTGGCTTTCCCCCTCTCCTCCCTTCCATCTGTTGTTGGCGGAGGTGAACTTAGGTAAGGCAAGTGATCAAACAAGGGCTTTTAAAGAAATTTCCAAGGGGCTATCCCAGCTTAGGTTCTAGGCCTTGAGGGGATCAGACCTCCCAAAGTTAAAAGTATTATTTGATGTATGTTTCTGTGTGATCATCAGACTGCCAATTTTAAACAGGGACATGTGTCTTCACATCTTGTGTGTTCTGGAAAGGTCAGGGAATCCCAGTGACTGTTTCCAATTCTACCCTCAGCACAATATTGGTCTTTCTTTGCTGCACCACTGCTGTCTCTGGATTCCACTTTCCCAAAGATTCTTTCTGGCCACACAGTTGCTCACTTTGAAAAGGAGTGAGTTTCGCAACTAAAAAGGTAAAAGCATTTGAGTGGTTGGAGTTAACACTGCAAGAAGGTGTGAGTCAATCTCCTTAAAAAGGGCAAAGTCACCTCTAGATTGATTCAGTCATTCCTGAGAACAGATGATTGTGATGTTACCCAGGTGTTCTTGTCACTGAGACCAGCAATGTCGGTGACTTCTGCTACCCCTAAGTCTTTTGAGGAGAGGATTAAATTTAAGAAGCTGAATAATTAAACTAGGGAAAATAAACAAGTGCTTTTGTTTTAGCAGAGAAAACACCTCCTGAAATTCTGAAATGGAAGACTCCATCTCTTTTAAAACAATAGCTTTCTTCTAAGAAAGAAGTAATTTTTTCCTGGCACTGAAAAAGTTTGGACAGAATAGAAGTAATACATCAAACCATAAGAAAGTTTAGGATTTTGATTGCCTGGCCTCCTACTTTTCCTTCTCCTGGCCTCGGGACAGACAGAGAGGCCCTGCCAGAGGAGGAGATGGAGGAGGAGTGGGAGGAGAGGGGCACAAGGGTAGTTACTGGGCCTGCCAAGTGCCTCGCTGCTGCTCAAAGGCTTTCAAGGCCACTGTCATTTAGTTTGACGTTGACATTACTTTAACTCCCATGACTCAAACTGCTATGGATTTGTTGGAGTTCTAGTTTTACGAGATCTTCTGTATCTGTCTTGTGGATCGTTAAGTGGTTGTGGAATCCCAGGAATAACATGAAATTATATAGTACTGGTGTGCTGCCTCAAGTCATACGTGGAGAAAAGGAGTTATGGTCATAGTTCTGCTAATGAACCTTTTTTTTGGGGGGGGGGGAAGGCAAACTATAAAGATTTCCTGTGTTTTGGGAGACCTTGCTCTTGCTTATGCTCTCAGTTCTGTCTGTTGTTGCATGTGATATTTGTGTAAGAGGCCTGTGGTTTGCAAAAACCATTCTTTGTGTTTGGCAGACTAAGTATCCCACTAAATGAGGGATTAGAGGACATCCAACCCCAAATTGGAAAACAAGTCAACCAAGAATACCTGGCTGCTCTAAATGAGTTCAAGTCCCCAGGGCCAGATCAACTACACCCAAGAGTATTGAAGGAACTAGCGGAAGTCATCTCGGAACCATTGGCAATCATCTTTGAGAGTTCTTGGAGAATGGGAGAAGTTCCAGCAGATTGGAGGAGGGCCAATGTGGTCCCAACCTTCAAGAAGGGAAAAAAGGAAGACCCAAACAATTACCGTCCAGTCAGCCTCACATCGATACCAGGCAAGATTCTGGAAAAGATTGTCAAGGAAATGGTCTGCAAACACTTAGAAACAAATGCAGTCATCACTAATAGTCAACATGGATTTATCAAAAGCAAGTCATGCCAGACTAATCTGATCTCTTTTTTCGATAGAGTTACAAGCTGGGTAGATGCGGGGAATGCCATGGATGTAGCGTACATGGATTTCAGTAAGGCCTTTGACAAGGTCCCCCATGACCTTCTGGCAAACAAACTAGTCCAATGTGGGCTAGGCAAAACTACGGTGAGATGGATCTGTAATTGGTTAAATGGATGAACCCAGAGGGTGCTCACCAATGCTTCCTCTTCATCTTGGAAAGAAGTGACGAACGAAGTGCCACAGGGTTCCGTCCTGGGCCCGATCCTGTTCAACATCTTTATTAATGACTTAGGTGAAGGGTTAGAAGGCATGATCATCAAGCCAATACTCCAGAGGACAGGAGTAGGATTCAAAACGATCTTGACAGATTAGAGGGATGGGCCAAAACTAACAAAATGAAGTTCAACAGGGACAAATGCAAGATACTCCACTTAGGCAGAAAAAAACGAAATGAAAAGATACAGAATGGGGGACAATGCCTGGCTCGAGAGCAGTACGTGTGAAAAAGAACTTGGGTTCCTTGTGGACAACAAATTAAACATGAGCCAGCAATGTGATGTGGTGGCAAAAAAAAAGCCAGTGGGATTTTGGCCTGCATCAATAGGAGCATAGTGTCTAGATCTAGGGAAGTAGTGCTCCCCCTCTATTCTGCTTTGGTTAGACCACACCTGGAATATTGTGTTCAATTCTGGGCACCACAATTCAAGAGAGATATTGACAAGTTGGAACAAGCCCTATGAGGAGTGGCTTAAGGAGCTGGGCATGTTTAGCCTGAAGAAGAGAAGGCTGAGAGGAGATATGATAGCCATGTATAAATATGTGAGAGGAAGCCACAGGGAGGAGGGAGCAAGCTTGTTTTCTGCTTCCCTGGAGACTAGGACGCGGAACAATGGCTTCAAACTACAAGAGAGGGTATTCCATCTGAACATGAGGAAGAACTTCCTGACTGTGGGAGCCATTCAGCAGTGGAACTCTCTGCCCCAGAGCATGGTGGAGGCTCCTTCTTTGGAAGCTTTTAAACAGAGGCTGGATGGCCATCTGTCAGGGGTGATTTGAATGCAATATTCCTGCTTCTTGGCAGGGGGTTGGACTGGATGGCCCATGAGGTCTCTTCCAACTCTTTGATTCTATGATTCTATGAAAAGTAGACAAGTTTACAGAAAAGAAATCTCTTCTCAGTATCTGTACTTATCTGCCAGCTTGTTGCTACCACTAACTTTGTGGCCTGTAGTAACACCATAGCTACACCAGTCACCCTGAGCATGAGCAGCAGCGCTGACAGTGGGGACTGCTGTCAGGCATTAGTGACTGCACCAGCAGCTGAATTAGCAGCAAGAGGCAGGGGCCGGTTTCTTCAGAGACTCTTGCAGTGTCTTTGAAGAGACCCAAACACAAGGTTTGTTTGCTTTAACAGAACCAGTAGAGAAACAACACTTATCCAAAGATTCATTAGGCATGGAAGCACCACCCCCTTGGCCACCAGTTTCAGAAAAGGAGATAAAGTGTATAATTCAAGGATTAAAGAGTGACAAAGCACCTGGGGAAGATTTCTTACCAGCCGAATTATTTAAAAAAGATCCTGATTGGTGGGCTCCTCTTTTGGCAGGCCTGTTTACACATATAAACAATACTTGCCAGATCCCAGTTAGATGGAAGCTGGCAATAGTGGTTCCCATATATAAAAAAGGGAATAAAAAGGATCCCAGTAATTACAGGCCCATTAGTTTAATAGATATTGTTGCCAAAATTTATGCTAGGTTCCTACTGAGCAGAACTGAAAGCTGGGTAAACGAAAAAGGTATCCTTGCGGAAGAATAAGCAGGGTTTAGACAAAACAGATCTACCATTGATAACTGTTTTATCCTGAATCATTTGATTGCCAAATACACCTGGAAGGGAAGACACTTGTATGCTGCCTTTATTGACTTCTCTGCAGCATTTGATACTGTTAACAGAGAAGCATTATGGAATAAGTTGTGCAATCTCAAAACTGAACCTAGGCTGCTGCTACTGATAAAAGCCTTATACACAAACACCTGCTTGAGAGTACGGTTTGGGGTAAATGGAGCTATAACAAGCAGGATCAACACATACAAAGGGGTAAGACAAGGGTGTATTTTAGCACCAATATTATTTAATCTTTATATCAATGACCTATGAGTAATGAAAGACCCTGTAACTCATATGCCGAAAGTCCTAAACACATATTGTAATACTCTGCTGTATGCTGATGATATGATATTACTATCACACTCGCAAGTTGGACTTCGTAGGTTGTTAATAAGACTCAGTTCCTATTGCCAGAATAACTCTCTAATCATTAACAAGACAAAATCAAAAATAATGGTATTTGGGAAAAGGCAGCAGAGACACAGATGGCAATTGGATGGTGAGGTAATAGAACAAGTAAACACCTTCCCTTACCTTGGAGTAACTTTCTGAGACTGGTTCTTGGACTTCTCATCACCAAAGGAGTGTCCTCAGGGCAAAGGCTAGCCTGAATCTAATACTTAAGCTAAAAACACATAGCTCCCCAGGTACCCTAATCCCAATAATTAAAGTGTATAAAGCTAAGGTTACACCTATGCTTTTATATGCAGCAGAAGTATGGGGTTTAAGTTCCATCTCAGTAATAGAACAAGCACAAGCCCAGCACTTGAGAAGTATACTGGGAGTAGATAAAAGGACCTCTGCTGCTGCAGTGAGAGCAGAACTGGAAATCTACACAATCAATGCACAGTCTAAACTTAGAGCGTACAATTACTGGTGTAAAATCAATGTAATGGAGCCTGATAGACTCCCAAAATTGTGCCTACTAGAACAGATAAAATCCCAACTACCGACCTCCTGGATTACACAACTGACAAATTATGTAAGAAGTTGTGGGCTTCCTGTCTCCTGCGTCTCAAATGACCAAGTAAGAAAGGGTGCTATACAAAGAATTTTGGATATAGAAGCACAAAAAGATAAAGCCACCCTCAGTAAGACTGCTAACCTAAAATGGCTGAGTCAATATAAACGTACCTTTCAAACTGCTAACTACCTAAAAATGCAAATACCAAAACATCTCAGGGAGGTATTCACTCGAGCCAGATTTGACCAGCTCGAGACAATGGTTAGATACGGGAGATGTAACAGCATCCCTTATAATGAACGGAGTTGTATCTGCGGGGCACCTGAAATTGAGGATATAGCACACATATTGTTTGATTGCAAATTGTATCAAAAGGTGAGAGACTTCCACCTTGGTCCATATATCAAACGGACAATGTATTGGGATTCTCACATCAGAACAACATATTTTATGTGTGGCCAAGACCCAAAAATAACGTATAAAACAGCTCTGTACTTAAGCAAAACAATACGTCTGAGAACCACATATGTGATTGGGGTAAATTGTAGGGGTGATAATGAAATATGATGTATATACTCAGCTTGATCAGTTTATCAGTTTTATCATGTCTTATCATATGTATTTACTGTATTATTATAAGTGTCTTATTTTAACTTTCTACGTGGAGTGTGATCAGGTCTTGTCAGGCCTTGCTGTTCTGTTTCTTATTGTGATATGGCCTAAGGGCTAATCAATAAAATTACTACTACTACTTGAAGAGACCCAAACACATGGGGAAAACTTAGCAGATGGTTCGTAAATTTCCACCTGGAGGAGCTGGTAGAGAGTTACGTCTGCAAATTGTTTACTTACTGATTGATCCAGAGCCATGTGTGGTCAGATCTGGCAATGATTGCCTGGAAATAGCTCAGCTGTCTATCTACCAGCATGCAGAGTGATAGGGTCTTCAGCCTGACTGAAGAAGTTGTCATCCACACTTGAGCTCATTGGATCTTGCCTTAGTGGAACAGCTGGTCTTCCTGAAGGCCAACTCCCCTCCCCCCCCAGAAGTTTCCAGAGCTGGACTCCAACATTTAAACTTTCCAATTTTCACAGGACTTGGCATTTTTGCAAATATGCCAGTGAGTGTCACTCTGCTGTCTTCTGAATTTGTCTTGTGGGTCCTGATGTGGTTATGGAATCAAAGGAATCACATGACATTATATAGTACTGTTGTGCTGCATCAAGTCGTAGGCAGGGAAAAGGAGTTATGGGCATAGTTTTGCTAGTGGACCTGGAGATTCCTAGGAAATACCTCTCTAGAAATCTCTTTCGGCATAACTCTGTGGACCATATTTGTTGTTCTCAGATAAAAATGTATTTATGTTCCCACTTTCACAGGGGTCCTGCGAGAATACTTTTGGGTTCCTTTTAAAGGAGATTTTACTTCTAGAAAAATTAAAAATGTACTAAAAATCTGTGGATGACCCAAACGTTCTGACACTTGATGTGCTTGCTTGCAGTGGAAAATGTGTCTTGTCTTCCAATTGTGAACCCCATCCAGTCCACTCCAGCTAGCCAGCCATAGCAGCTAAAAAGATTTTTTTCAATTCCCCCAAAAATCAGGAGATGTGCAAATCTTTCTGAAATTAGGGGGAATGGTGCCTGGTTATGTTATGTAATTGTAGAGAAATTTGAAGACATGGCTCTTGCAATATATGAGTGAAATATTCTGAAACATGGGTAACAGTGGTAAATACATGCTACCACTGTAGCAAGTTTTCCCCAATAGCCCTAAAATGAGTGAGAAGTGAGCTGTGACACCCAAAAGCTGTGCATGCCACATTCTTTTCTCTTTCCAAGATTATTTCCTATCCCATTGCCACATCATACTTAGTATGCTTTGTACAAAAGTTCCTCAAAAAGATCACCAGTTTTCTCTTTCCTTCCTTTCAATGTAGAAACATAAATATTTACAACTTCTGCAGCATGGCTAAAATACATCTCACTGTTCCATAATGCTGAGTTGCCAGAGGCAAAAACAGACAGCACATCTTTCACTTAAGGGACCTTTACCTATCTGATGTTGACTGGGTTTGTCATGCCCTTGCCTCTGTTTTGAGGTAATTACTAGGGCTGGGTGGTTTCGTTTCGGTAATTCGTAATTCGTTAATAATTCATTAATTTTTTCAATTACAAAATGATAATGAACCATTCTGGAGCAATTTTTTTAAAAAACGAATTTTTAAATAGTTTTGTAAATGCTTCGTATTTCGTTATTGTATTCGTTTCGTTATTGTTTTGAGGTCGTTTCGTTATTATTTCCGCATGTCTGGGGCAAGTTTTATGGTTGTTTTTTGTTTAATTAGTGAAAAAAAATTATAATATCACACCAACAGTCAACAACAGAGGGAGAGGGAAGCTTCAGAAGTTTTTGGAGGTTTTTTAGCGTATTTCGCGGTCGCGTCCGCCATTAACGAATCGATTCGTTATTGTTTCGGAAATCGATTCGTTAATGTTTTGTAATTTTTTTCACATTTACGAAATTTCGTAAATATCGAACTTTTTAAAAGGAAAATTTGTAATTATTTTAAATAACGAAACGCAAAAACCCCCAAAAAACTAATCGATTTTAAAAACAAATTTTTCCGTTGTTACCCAGGCCTAGTAATTACTGAAAATATGGTCTGTCTTTGTGTTTTTGCAAAAACAATTTGAAACATCAATTTATCTAAGCAAAGATCTGGTGGACAAAATAGTAGCCATGTAGCTTTGTGCACACTGGTTTCAGCCTTATCCGGGAGTGTATTTGCACAATGTGCCAGCTATGCCTATTCCTTGAGAAATTAGATCTGGCTACAGAGGCACATGTCTTGATTACATTCCATTTGGACTACAGCAATGTGTTCTATGTAGGACTGCCTTCAGAAACTGTTCTGAAACTTCAGCAGGTCCAAAATAACATCTCCAGGCTGATGTTTTGGGCTGGGGCAATGTGATTCCCTCTAGAAACAGTTCAGTTGGCTTCCAGTCTGCTTCCAGTAAAATTCAAAGTATTGTTTTTGAACTATATGACTTTATTACAGATTATTTCAAAGAGCATATCTCCTTATATAAACCAATATGTTCTTTAAGATGTGCAGAATAATGTTTTCTCTCATGGCCTTATCACACACCCCCATGCCATTTTGCCAGCAAGTTCTGGCACAGTGACATTTCCCCCATCATATGGGGGAACCATCGCCCAACTGGGGCAGAAGTGTGCTGGCTCTAGTGGAGTCACTATAGCACTATGTAGGGTGATATAGGAGGACAGGGGAGTGAAGTTAACTGAGGTTCATATAGTAGTGACTATGACCTCCGGCAATTGGTGAGACCTATCATTTAATTTCCCACTCTCCTTCCCTGCCTGAGCCCAGAACAGTTTTGCTATTTCAAGCTGCTGGTTATCTGTTCGATTGTTATTTTATATTGTATTGTGCTGTTGTTGTTTTATTTTGCTTACGTTGCTGTTTTATGAATGTTAATGTGTTGTATTTTAACTGTGTTCATTGTACTTGTCCCCATGTAAGCCGCCCCAAGTCTCTTTGGGGATATGGAGGCAGGATACAAAAATAAAGTTGTTGTTGTTGTTGTTGTTGTTGTTGTATTGTATTCTGGGCAGCCACAGCCATGCAGCCATGTAGGTGACAAGTAGCAGGCAGAATCAAGCAGGGAGGTTCACCCTTGGCCAACCATAATACCAACCAATGGATGAGCCTCCTCCCTTCAGCCATTACAATGGAGGAAACCAGGAAATAGATGAGTATTCATAAAATTATAGAGTTGGAAAGAGCCACAAGAGCCATCCAGGTCTTCTCTGTCTTGTGAGATATCTCTGTAGAATTCAAAAGCATTCATGCAGTGAGGTGAAATGTGTTTAAATCATTTGTTCTCTCCTGTGAGCACACATTATTTAAACAAGCACATACCTAACATATCTTCCCACTGCTATAGGAATCATCATGGGGGAGTCCAGACATATTCTGTTCACACATGGAATGGCATCATGAACGTGAATACCTTCCTATCTATCTATCTATCTATCTATCCACATTGAATGGGGGGCAGAGAGAGGGGGTACAATATATATCATTATCAGTGCATTTCTAATAAGATTTGAGCATCTATGCAGGATTTTAAAAGAAAAATTCTTCACTTCACTTCATTTTATTTCATAATTAGTTGCTCTCCACCAAGGTGCTCCAAGCGACTTACAATTTAAAATAGCATTTCACAATATAAAACATTCCGCATTAAAACCTTTAGCAGTGACTATTTGGCAATTTGATCTGATTACTTAAATGCACAACCAAACAACCAAGTCTTGAGCACTTTTACCAAAGGCCACAACTCCAACATTGCTCTAACATATGGAGGCAATGAGTTCCACAGAACTGGAGCATAGATCGAAAAAGCTCTACGCCTTGTAGCTTCCAGGTGTACCTCCCTAGGACCCTGTATGTATAGGGGGTTTTCCCTGGGTGGATCGAGGTGACCACTGATGGAGAAAAGGAATAAGGTGGTCCCTAAGATATAAAGGCCCTTGGCCATTTTGAGCTCTAAATGTCAGGTTAGTATCTTGTAAGAGATCCGGTGTTCTGTTGGTAGCCAATGCAGTTGTTGCAGAATCGGTGTAATATGGGATCTAATAGATGATCCCGCTAGCAGCCTAGTCGCTGCATTTTGGACCATCTGAATCTTCTGGGTTGTTGACTTCAGAAGGCTGGCATATAAGGCGTTGCAATAGTCTAACCTAGTGGTGACTGTTGCGTGGATTACTGTTGCCAATGCTTCTACCGAAAGGTAGGATGCCAATTTCCTTACCTGGCAAAGATAAAAAAGGCCTGCTTACTTATGGCAGTGAATTCTGTTTCATTTTATGTGCTGAATTCAAAGCCCCAAAAAGGTGACTTCTGTTTATAGCACTCTAGGAATACCCAAATGCATCTTTCCGAAACTCTGTAAATTGCTTTTTGGTAGTTCACTGGGCAATAGAGTTATATCTCTGAACACACTTTCAAGCTGAAGGTATACCAAATGAATGAGTTCCTCCAATAACCACTTCACTCAACTAATTTATCAAACCAGAAGCAGCCATCCCATTATATGAAGGATAACATAGCATAGAAAATTGCCCCAGAGCCCATTCACTGTTCCTCCTTAGATTACTGATTCCATTCCTCCCAAAGCCAGAACTGCCAGATCATCTGTTGCTGACATCTCAAGCTTGTATACAATGAAGCAAAGGAGCAAGTTCCCTTTTCCCTTCTGCCAAATGTTATGAAGGAAGAGAAGGAAGTGAATGGTGAAACTACCAGTGCAGAAGGTCATTGAACCCTGCCAATTACTATTGGCAGTAGAATTGAAACTAGGAATCCATCAGAAGCATAAGAACATGAATCTGGATCCTGGCACATGACAGCTGCAAACTGGTTTAACTAGATGGGCAATAGGCCTCTGCACATCAGATGATGGATTACTATGGGAATGAAAAAGTAAAGCAGTAGCATGCCTAGAATATCCTTTCTGAGTAAAAATAACAAAAAATACAGAAAAATGTAGATAATGCCATTTTATTTCAAAATGCTAATACTAGGTGATGAAGAAGTGAAAGGCCTCTGCAGGGCCGACCCTATTATTAGTTTTAACCTTACTGTATACTTTGACTATTCACTATGGTTGCAAATATGCTGCCTCAGAATGTGGATGGAGTCTCCTTTTTGAGCATTTTAAAATATAGGTTGGTTAGCTATATATCAGGGGAGCTTTGATTGTGTATTGCTGTATGTCAGGAGGTGGGATGGCCTTTACAGTCTCTTCCAACTCTATGATTCTATGGTTCTATGATCAGGTCATATGTAGTTCTCTGGTTCTTGCTGCCACATTGTAAAAACTTTGACAAAGTGAAGTCAGCCCAAAGGAAAATAGGTAGTCTTTAAGGAAGGTGGAATATCAACCTGCAATAGAATGCTTGAAAATATTTGAAAAATCAACAAAAATGATTTGCTGAATGTCAAGACACCCAATTAAGGTGATTTTAATATAGAGAAGAGTCTTATTCTGTATGAACAATGCATTGGTGTGTGTGTGTGTGTATTTGTTCATACAATTGTCCTGTGGAAATAAAGTAAAATAAAATAACATTTTGTGCAAGTAATAATAAAACTACTAATAATAACAATAACATTTGTGTACAGAATGAAATTTTCTGAGCAGGCAACTTATTTGCCATTCAGATAATGCTGCTTTTGATTTAAAGTGCTTGTACTCAGATTATGCACAGAATAAGTGCTAAATGGCAAATAATCTTTAAAATTATGTTTACAAAAATTGATGTCCCTAGGCTACAAATTCTGTTGAGAACAGAAATTTAAGGTCAGTAGGTAAGACATTTTCTTCATTTCATGCTTAACAAGAGTTTATAAAATTCATAAAGAATTGGAAGAATATGAAAATGTTGGAATAAATGAAATCAATAGATTTGTCCATACAGACCCAAAACAAGGAAAGCTCAGTTCTTACAGGACTTGGTTTGAATCCTTATTTGTTCTGCTAAACTAGTGCTAAACTGGGATTGACATGTCTTTTTATGATAAACTTACCAACTTTAATATGAATATTGCAAGAAGGCACAACTAATTTTTCCAGGTTGTGACTTATTACATATGGCAAATGCAGATAGGAGTGAATGTTGTTTCATTTCTCTTTTTGAATTTTTTTTACTGAAATTCATCAATATCTTCATATTCTGGACAAAAAGAATATATGTTTTTACATACCATTCCACTCCCATATCTTTGGGGAATATTTTCTGAAACAACACTCGCATAGAACTCTGAAATCATTGAGTGTAGAGAACCCTATATTTTGACAATACATGAGCCAGAAGCATTGCACAGAATCACAATGAAGGACATTTCTGCGAAGGAATATTCTTTGGAACATAGTTAAGTGAAACAGTGAGTATTGAGTAATGGAGGTGGGAGCGGGAAATTGTACTGTACAGCAAAAAAGAAAAGAAAAAAAAAAGAACTTACAACCTCTGAGTATGCTTGCCATAAATGCAGGTGAAACATCAGGAGAGAATGCTTCTAGAATATGGCCATGTAGCCCGAAAAACCTACAACAACCCAGTGATTTCAGCCATGAAAGCCTTCGCCAGTACAAACAAAAAAAAAACTGTTGCAGCCAAAATGAAGCAAGATTCATTACTTGATTGTGCTTTATACAAGGTTAGAAAATGATGGCAAAAAAGGCAGACAAAATCTGGCCGTTCCAAACAACCCAATACTCCAGAATCCTGACCTGTTTCTCCATAGGACGACTGCACATGTGCACTCTTACACAATTACAGTACTATGGGTGCATCTATGCCATAGAATTGATGCAGCTTGACACCACTTTAACTGGAATGGCTCAGTGTTATGAAATCATCAGAATTGTAGTTTTAAAAGGTGTATAGTGTTCTTTGCCAAAGTGTGATGGTATTTTGTCAAACTGCAACTCTCATGATTCCATAGCATTGCACTAGGGTACTCTGTCTGTTTTATATTTGCTTTCTGGAAACCGCCCTGAGTCCCCTAGGGGAGATAGAGTGGTATATAAATAAATAAATTATTATTATTATTATTATTATTATTATTATTATTATTATTGCTAAAGTGGTGTCAACTGCATTCCTTCTACAATGCAGATGCACCCTATGGTTCCACCTTGCTACTTTTTAGTCCCATGGAATCTTGGGAAATAGAGTTTGGGATGGAGTATTTAAAAATCCCAGCAAGAAGCCCTTTAGTTCATCATCAAATTATAAACCTAAAGTTTCCATAGGACAGAGCCATGGCAAGTAAAATGAAATCATAACACTATAATTATGTAGTGCAAATAAGCCCCAGAACATACAGCACAACAATGGGTAGACATTTGGGGAACCAAGTTTTGGTTAAACATAAAAGAAATATCCTAACTGATGCATTTTTTCTTGCAACAAACAGTATTGAGAGCTGATTGCTTCTTCTAAAGAAATATGTAAGCAAAAATGGGATGATCAACCTTTCAGGGATGGGATAGGTGCATTGGCAGTGCAGAGCCTGCATTTGATGTGGGCATGAATTAGATTATCTCCAAATGCTCTTTCAAATTGGTGATTCTGTGGTGTCTCATTATTTGACTATTCATTTCATTTAAATATTTATATCCTTCCTTTTCAGAATACTTATGGAGAAGGAGATTTACAGCAAATACCAATTAGATTACATAAACATAAGCTTCTAAAAGCCTGCTTAAAATGACAAGTTTTACAATGTTCTCTAAATATTGAAACATAATAGAATCAAATGGATCCCTCTTGGAGGGAAAAGGTTATCAAGAAGACCATAATATATCCCCTTAAATATGGCATTCCTAGAAGGTTGCAAAGGTTTACACCTTTCCACTTTTTTCTTATAATAGCCCTGTGAAACAGGTCAGTCTGAGAGAGAATTTCTGGTCCAACCTATAATTAGAAATGTTCACTTGGGATGGTATTGAATATAATGAGGATGGTCTTAAGTATAATGAGTTAAAGGGGAAGTTAAGTGAAGCATGATACTTGCAGGCACTTGATTAAATAGACTCCATATCCTATTCACAGAGGCAGATTTTCTGTAGCCCGGAGAGATCAATGTTCAGGGGACAATTGGAATGGTGAAACCTCCAAAGCCATCTCCAAGACTAGAAGTTTGGAATGTCTCAAGTTCATAAAATACATGTTATGGCTCAATGAGAACTAGAATCTAGATGTCTCGGTATTTAGTTCACTAGGCTACATTGACGGGGAAATATCAACAGTGAAGAGTTAATCATCTTTAGAGAAGCTTGTCTGTCATTACAGAGCTTCCATTAAAGAACTCCTAAGGGACCTATTAATATAATCTTAGAATTGAAAGGGGCTAAAAAGGTTCATCTTGCCCAATCTTTTGTCATGCAGGAATATACCACTAAAGCATTTTTCTAAATGTGGCCCTCCAATCTCTGTTTAAAGATCTCCAAAGAAGGAATGTCAACTCAACTCTGTTTAACTACTTCCAATAAAGAAGTTCTTCCTAATGTGTAAGTGAAATTTCTTTAGATGATAAGTCCTGTAACACTATTTGAAAACCACAGATGTTATGCAGGAAACTTCAAATACTAGACAGAAGTGGTGTGAGAGAATAAAAAGACATCTGGTGCAGAGATAGTCCTAAAAGACCAACACAGTTTCAAAATAGTTAACAATGGAGTGGATATTTTAAAATCAAATCTGTTACTGAATTGGGTGTTAGGTCTGCAATTGAGGAGGGTTAACATTCTCCCATAAGAGAAAATGTAACATACATTTGACTAGAAGTGGTCAAGAAGAATTCTTTTTGGAAATATCATTTAAAAACTGAAAAGGAGCAAAACTAAAAGGAAAATGTGTTGATTACATCTGTTTCTGTGTGTATGACCACCATTTGGCCTTTTATATATATGGGATTTAAAAGGATATCTATACAAATGTCTATGGTTGTAACATTCTCTCAAAAATTTGGGAGGATCAGGCTTCAAACAATGGCATTATATGCCAGAAACTTGTTACAGTTAATCTGCTAGTCTTGTCAGTTAGGCAGAAATAAAGAGAGAGGAAAAGAAACATTGTTACAATCTAACAGAGGAAGCAAATGCATAAGACAACCTGCCCAGTAGAAACTCATCTGGTGCCTGTTGAACTTTGCCAGTTTCGTGTTCTCAGAAATTATAACTGCCAACACTAAAAGGGCTTTGGCAAATGCATGACAAATGTTGTAACTGCTGGGGTTTGAAATGGAGTTCTAGAACATTTTTAATTAGGCCATCTAGAGTCAAACACACCAGTTCACAATGACTGGTTTCCATCTCCATGCCCAGCATCACTGGCTGGAAAACTGTAGAGTTAGGATCCCTCCAGGGTTCTCAACAGATGTCTAACCTGCTGTGAAATAGTGCTTGACAGTGATAGAAACCACCAACATGTTTTGGCTCACAAGAAAAGGCCCTTGTTCAATGTGCAGGATTTGGCATTTGAGCCAACAGATGGAATTTTGAATACATTGCTCTGGGTTGTAGTGAGCGCATTGGATTCCATTTCTTTGTTTCCCATTGCAAAAAGAGTCACAAAAATGACAAAGTTGTGCTTGTTAAGAGTAGCAGCTAATCTTGGAAACACTCCTTGAAATTAAGACAGAAAACAACATTAGGAGAGAAATCAATTCCAGACAGTTGATGGATGTATTTGCTCAGAAGAAGTCCCAGTCCCACTGTTTCTTAATGTTGTTGAGATTTTACAAGGAAGAAGACAAGCTATTACTTGTTTAATGCCAGTTCATTTCAATGAGAATTGTGCACTTTTTATTTTTTTTTGTTTTTGCTAATGCTGCTTTAACACATTATCCCATGACTGCCAGTTTTAATGTAAACTATTTCTCTTGACAAACACACACAGACATAGGACCTTGTTATACGGGCAGTGGCTGCTACCACTGGCACTGTTCTAAGGGCCTCATCACACCTGAGCATTTATCTATTTTAATCCACTTTAAATTTGGTTGCTGTCTCCTGCTGGGGTTTGTAGTTCAGGGAAGGGCCTTTAAATGGCTCATCCAGAGAAGCTCTGGGTCTACCTAAATTACAAACCCCAGAATTCTGCAGGAGGCAGTCACAGCATTTAAAGTGAATTAAAGTGGATAAATGCTCAAGTGTGATGAGGCCTTTATTGGAGAGGCATAGAGATGATTGCCGCACCTCACCTAATTTTCCTTTGTTCGCTGGTGGGCTGGTGATAACATGGAGGGAAGCGAAGTGCATGTGCAGTGCCCACGGCTTCCCTCTGCTGCCCAGGTCTGGAGCTGGCAACACAGGATTCCTCTCATGCTGCCTGGGCGGCAGAGGGAAGCCGTGTGCACTGTGCACACACCTCCCTTCCCTCCATGTGATCACCAGTAGGTTGGATAAGTTCAGTTTGAAAGAGCCTAAAAGTCATAAAAAACTTTGGACTTTGGGCTTCCAAAACGCATGCAGGAAAGGTGGGAGGGGCAAATCCAAATTTGAACCACTTACCTTTTCCCCCCAGAAATATTCCATAATGTTCAGATGTCTCCCAAGGTTATTTTAATTTTCACAATCATTAAGCAATTTTGGTAAAGCCTAAACAGTCTTAAATCTCATGGTTTCCCTTCCCTGGCAATTCAAAAAGGGATGAAGTGGGCGTGGCTAAGCACAGCTATTCTTGTAGTTTGTGAAGGCCAGACCCCTAATGGTAGAGATTGCAAAAAGCCCTGCTGTTAAACTACATTTTCCACACTACCTTGCTGCTTATTAGCCAAAATGGCTGAAGGACCCCTATAGCTCAATAGCTGTCTGTAGCAGTCTTTGTCTAAATTTAAAATAAACTGATTGAATCTACAAAGGTGTCTAAAGAGAAGGCAGCAAAGCAATGAGCAACCCTAACATTTTCTTTTTCTGTCATCCCTGCAAAAAAGATACGTGTGTCCACCACAAAAAGGTAGCCTCCATGACTCTCCACACCTTCCTTTTTGGCAAAATATGTGCCTTGTCTCCCCATGCCCTGCATCCCGATGTTTGCCATTATTTGCCACCATTTGCCATTATTTTTTTCTTTTTGTCATTTTTCCCTGGCAGGGATCAAACTTGCAACCTCCCAGTTCTGGAGGTGGTGCGCTGTCTCTGAGCCACCGACTGCCCTGTAGGAAATATCAATTTGGAATTTCTACTTATTCACTTCCCAGCAGGAAAAAAGGGGGTCAGTCTAGATGTCCCTTGATGGGGTCTGTATATGATTTCTTTTCTTTCCCAATTTAACCCATTTTGTGCCACTCAAAGTTTCTGGAGTAGAACAACTACTTTCAAAGTAAAGACTACCCAGTGAATCAGGAAATAATACTTTCAAACCAGAAACAGATTTTCTTTATTAATAAAAAAAATTAAAAATTTGAACATTTTTCCCTGGCAAGGATTGAGCTTGCGATCTCCTGGTTCTGGGAGTGGTGCACTCTCTCAGTGAGCCACAACTGCTCTGCACTTTGAAAATTCACCAAAACTTTGAAAATTCACCAAAAATCCATGGATAAGTCAAAAGTTATTAAATTTGGTGAGCTAACAGTGGTCCATGTGTTCTACAACTGTAGCAAGTTTCATCAGGAGTGGTCTAAAATGAGGGAGGGAGAATCCCCTGAAGTTTCCCCAGTGCCAATACTTTTTTTCCCTACTGCATATGCGTGTCTGCCCTTGAATGAAGCAATTCCGAAGTTTCAGAAGTTTAAGAAAGTTTAAGAAAGTTTTGATTTTTTTAAAAAAAATGGAAGTTACTTTAGAATCAAACCACCAGTGCCCCCTATGAGTTTTGAACAATTTTTTTTGGATCAACCAAGCATAATTACCAACTTTGTGAGCATTATAGAGTATATGGGATTTACATTTCAGAATGAGGACTAATGATATTGCAGTGAGGGTTGAAAACTGTCAACTATAAACAAAAAGAGAGATTAATATCTGTATTTCCAGATCTTCTGGTCTACACCTATCATCAGCTTCACCTGGCATAACTACTGATAAGGGACTGTGAGCCAAATGTGCCCTACTCTTCCTTCAGACTTATTAGTCACTCCTTGGAGCTGTGGTCTAGCATTAAATGCCAGTAATAGCTTCTGCTTTGTGCCTTTAACCAACACAATTTGACAATGGTGCCTTCATTTGCACAACCTTTTTCTTCTGTTCATATTAATAGTCTCATTAAGGCAATGGGATTCATATAAGTAAGGGCTGCAAAAGTGGCTGAGAAATCAGGCTTCTTAACTAAACAACAGTGTAATGAAATTTTAAATTCTGATGTGCTTTATTCTGTATCCATGACTAATATACAATGAAAGTCAATTAAATTCACTACTTATTAAGCCCTATTCATTCAGGGCTCCCAAGGACTTCTTTCAGAGTGAATTAACTAAACCTAAGAGCACTCTGAAATGGTAGGTAAGTGATATTTGTTTCACTTTAGAAATGCAGAAATTAAAGAGTGAGGAGCTAAATCAGGCAGTTTAAATTAAGTGGAAAGTTTTAAAGCCCTGAATTTCTCCCTCCTCCATGTAATCGCCACTACAGAAAATAGAAACACAGCAGTAAAGAGCTGTATCTATTTATTCAGGGATCACCTTCCATTATCATCTGTCTCACTAAAGTAAAAGTCAGTCTTATTGGCTTTACTTAATATAAAACGTCCCCAAAGAACAAATGTGGGGAAAATGTAGTTAGGTTGCTAGGATGTTTTATGAGCTGTGCAAAAATTTGTCCCTCACAAACAAAATGTCTCTTGTTCAGGATGCATTAAAAGCTTCGGAAGATTTATTGAAAGTGACTGAAGATGGTGTGTGTGAGTGTGTGTCATGTCTTTATTTCTAGTTCCATCATCCTGTGAATTCACCATCTGTTTGTGCTTTCTGATCTGACATATCTTATGAGAGGAATGATTTGGTGGTGTGTTTCCCTATCCCTTAGTTAAATCACTGGAAGATGGTGTTTTACTGCCTGAGATATAACTGTGCCAATGTGCCAACAAATGCTATAAATTTTGCAATGAAGCACTTAGTCATGACCTTCCTGTACTGAGATTCCAAGAACAGACCAAAAACCCATGTTTCTATGTTCATCCATATAATTCATTCAATTCTGGATGTTTTCATCTCAACTATGAGGAAATCTTCTGTAAACTAAACAGCTCTTAAATGCCAACTGTAGGCCGAGCTACCTTAAAATATTTTCAATTCCAACAGATTGGATCACAGCAGTATACATATGCTATGATAATCATGTTTCCCACAGATAATATAAAGATTGTAGATAAACTAAGAGTGAACAGGGAACAGATATATAATGCTATGCTATCAGCCTTACTAATCTGACATTGAGCAGTGGCAGCAAGTGATTCTCATGTCAGTGGGATGGTAAATGTATTTTAGGGATTTTTGGCTCCTGCTGAAGAGGAAGCCAAAGGGCATCATTGACCACAACAAGCCCACAACAAGCTCTCATACAACACTTTTCATACAACGCCCTTTTAAAACAGAATGAATTTCTTTTCTACACAATTGAATGAGAATCTATATGCAAAACTTCATAATTAAAATTGTGGCTCTATGCCTTCAAGTCATTTCTGAGTTATGACAATCTTAAGGAAAGCTTGTAAAGGGGAAGTTTTCCATTGCCTTTCTCTGAGGTTGAGAGTGAGCCTTACCCAAGATTACCTAGTGAGTTTCCATGGCCAAATGGGAAATTGACTCCTGGTCTCCCAGAGTTGTAGTCCAGCACTCAAACTACTATACCACACTGCCTCTCTAACTATGTGTGCTATATATACATAAAGGCATTCTAAAATTCCAACTCCTTCATCAGTAGGATTAAAGAAAATTTAATATAATATCTGATGTAGGAACAGGCTGCCTTACTTTGAGAGAAAGATGAGATAAAAGTCAACAAATGTATATATAAATAATAGTGAAACAGCATACTATGTTTACTAATGTATGTGTAGTTGAACTTTCTTTTTAAACTGAGGTGACTACTCTTGATTTTACAATTTCTCCTCTTGCAGCTGCTTTAAGGTTAACTATATTCTGGGGCCATTTCACACTACAAAATCAAAACTCTATGTTTATACTGCATGACTAGACTTGGTTGATCCAGATCGTTATTTTTGTTATTTGTTTATATTCGTTATTTTTTTATAATTAGAAGCAATTTTGAGGCTTTCTGGGAACCCGGAAGTGTTTTTGCAATAACGAAGCCACGCCCCCATCTTCCTTACGACGTCCACCAGTGAATCGTAAATGCTGGGGGCGTGGCCTTTAGGAATAGGCCTCTGAGGAGCCCTGTGCTTGGCCAGTCCCAGCTCTCCCTTGGACAGCTGGCCAGGGAGGAGAAGAAAGGTGACAGATTTAAAAACCAACTGGGAGGATGTGAACACAACGATGGACAGGGTTTAGGGATTTTATCTTTGAAGATCCCCACTGCTATCACCAATTGTACAGATGTGAATGTTATGGAGGGAATTTACCCCAGGCCTCAATGGTGTAGAAGAGTATATCATGGAGGAGGCCAATTATTATTCGTAAGTTAAGATAACTGCCACCAATGTGAGGTATTTGAGGTACCACCGATGAGATCTGGCTCTACAGATGCAGATTAGTTGAGATGAGACGGTTTTCAACAAAAGATAACAAGTTTATTGTTTACAAAGCTTATGGTTGCAGGCTGTTAAATAACTTATGGAACTTTGAATATCACGTGGTTTATAATACAGTCCACTCTTCCAGATAACACAGCTTGTGTCTAACTTTCACTGAGGTGAAGCCCTCAAGTGAATAATGTTTCACTACTATAAATAGCCTTTCAATTTGATCTTCCCTCGACCAAATCTCTGATCTCTAGCCCTCCCTTAACTAGGGATCTTAACTAGGTTTCCCTTTGTTTTCTTTGACTAAAGAATCTGGCCAGGTTTCTTTCTTCAGCCCTCCTAGACTGAAAACACCAGCTGCTCACACACACAAGCCTCTCTCTCAGGCCTTTTCAAGCCTCTCTCTGCTGCTCTTCCTTTTTAAAAACGCACATAACCTTTCCCTGCTTGGCTCCACCCACTTCTCCCTCCCATGAGCTAGCCAGCCTCATCTCCTTGGTAACACTCACTGTGAATTCAAACCAGATGACTCCAGTTTTAGCTACTGTTACCAACACAAATACATACCCTAACAGTTAAACACAAACAGGGCTCCTTGCTGGGAGGAGGCTGGGGGCGAGGCCTCCAAGAAGCTCTGTGCTTGGCCACGCCCAGCTCTCCCTTGGACAGCTGGCCAGGGAGGCAAAGAAAGGTGACGTATTTAAAAAGTGTTGGTTTTAAATCTGTCCCCTTTCTTCTCCTCCCTGGCCAGCTATCCAAGGGAGAGCTGGGCGTGGCCAAGCACAGGGCTCCTTGCTTGGAGGAGGCTGGGGGCGAGGCCTCCGAGAAGCTCTGTGCTTACCCACACCCAGCTCTCCCTTGGACAGCTGGCCAGGGAGGAGAAAAAAGGTGACGGATTTAAAACCAACACTTTTAAAATCCGTCACCTTTCTTCGCCTCCCTGGCCAGCTGTCCAAGGGAGAGCTGGGCGTGGCCAAGCACAGGGCTCCTTGCTTGGAGGAGGCTGGGGGCGAGGCCTCCGAGAAGCTCTGTGCTTGGCCATGCCCACCTCTCCCTTCTGCCACAAGGAAGAAAGGGAAACTGTGAGATTTTAATGGTTGTGGAGGGAGGGAAGGGCACCTTCCATTAACAAAACAAATGAAATGATTCGTAATTAACAAAATTTCGGAAATTTCAAAATTTTAAAATCATAAATTTCGGAAGGCCTCTGAAATTCAAAACGCTGGCACCCCCTAGAAACGAAGTGAGTTTAGAACCAAATTTTTTCTTGATCAACCAAACCTTTGCATGACATCACTCTCAGAAGTAATAAACAATGCTAATTTAGTAGACCCCTGGAAAGCTCTACACCCTTGTGACAGGAACTATATCAGTTTGTTGTAGGTTTTTTGGGGCTGTATGGACATGGTCTAGAGGCAT
Organism: Anolis sagrei; assembly: GCF_037176765.1. Taxonomy (NCBI): domain Eukaryota; kingdom Metazoa; phylum Chordata; class Lepidosauria; order Squamata; family Anolidae; genus Anolis; species Anolis sagrei. The sequence continues at coordinate 272,214,698 of NC_090021.1, read as the reverse complement.
TCTCTCCTGACGTTTCGCCTGCACTTTGGCAAGCATCCTCAGAGGTAGTGAGGTCATGGAATGTTCACTTGCAATCAAAGAGCATTCTGAATCCCACCAATGAGAGAATTGGGCCAAACTTCCCACACAGAACTCCCATGACCAACAGAAAATACTGTGTATTCTGATGGTCTTTGGTGACCCCTCTGACACTCCCTCGTGACCCCTCCAGGGGTCCCGACCCCCAGGTTGAGAAACACTGCCCTGGGGGTCCCTTCCAACTCATTACAGAAAGCATATTAATTAGTTCAAAGGCTGGATGGCCATCTGTCAGGAGAGTTTTGATGTTGTCCTACTGCCTGGAAGAAGAGGGTTTGACTAGATGGCCCATCGGGATCCCTTCAAACTGTAGAATTCTATTAAAATGTGGAATTAGTTGATATTTGTTTCTATTGGTTAATATGGAAGACATTCAATGAGCTAGCTGTTGTGGCCTTTAAAAAAGGTGTTTGTGTTGCAACCCAGAGCAGGAAACTGGATCCTCAGACAACAATCCACCACACTTGACTTCAGGAAAAAATCCTTCTTTATAGGAAAAGATGAATACAAAATAGAAGAAATATGCAAAGGTGAAAAGTCACAGTAAAAATCAGCAACAGGAAATGTCCATAAACAAGATCATGAAATCCATAGCAAAACTGCTGAATCCTGAAAACTGTTAGCAATCCACTAACCGTACTTGGAACAACTAGAAAACCTCCAAGGAACAAGGCTACTTGAATCAGGAGACCTGCAAAAGCTTGCACATGAATCTGGAATGATGCCTGTTCTGAAGCTGCATTCAGGCCAGGCATACTTAAGGCCGAGAAATCTATTGTGAGACACGCCTGAAGTTTTTGTTTGCATTTCTCTCAATCTGGCTGACCTACTTAAATTTTGTCCTTCTCCCCGGCTCTGCCAAATCTGCCCCCGCCTATCCTCATTAGGCAGACCAGGTGTCAGATTCTCTGGAGAACTAAAACTGGGAGAAAAAGGGAGTGAAACATCTCCGCTCGGCTCAGAATGCATGTTCTCATGGGAATTTTGACTTTCACTTTCCAAGGCTATATTGGCCTCAGAATTCACATTGACATCTACATTGGCATCAGGAAATACAACCAGAGAATCAGGTTGAGGTTCACATACAGGCTGAACTCCAACAGTTTGTCAATTTTTTTAAAAAAAATTCCTAAAATCAGCAGATGTTTAGCTGTTTCTGAAAGTAGAGAGGAATGATCACCCATTATCTTCTGTCAATGTAGAGAAAATTCAAGGAGATAGCTCTTGTAATATTTTAATGTTGTTTATAAAGACTTTGAAAATCTGTAGATAAGTGCAACATTGCGAAACATGATGGGTTAACTGTACTAAATGTGTTCCACCACTGTAGCAAGTTTCACCCCAATAGCTCTAAATTGTGGGAGAAATGAGCTCCTGAAGATTCCCCAATTATAGTAATTATATGCAATTACTGTAATGAAAAAGTAACAAAAATGTGTTACTTTCATTATAGTAATGGAATTTTCACTAACTTTAGAAACACTTTAGAAACAAAATGCCAGTGCCCTCTAATTTTGTAATGACTTTTGAAACAATTTTTTTATCTATCACACATCCATATTTAGAACAGATTAGTAAAAAGTACTATTTGGTTTGTTTTTTTTTTTAAAAAAAAATCGTATTTGTATAAATGCAAGCATACTTTTTTTTAAAAAAAATAGGAACAAAACATTGCAAAAAAGAATACCTACTCACAAGAATAAATTGTAGGAGTAATAATTTTGATTAAGGGCAGTATTTTAAAACTTGCCAGACATTCCTCATTAAGTACCCAGAAGAAAAGATCTCCTTAACCCAGAAATGTGATAATGCTGGAACCAAACTGCTCTTCTGGGAAAAGCAACCATAAATAACAACTTGTGTGACGGAAATGATGACAGCTATATGGATTTGTAGCATGACACAAGCTTATGGCCCAGTATGGGCATTAAGCTTGATTTTGTAAAAAGAATCATGGCATTTCCTCTTCTTTTCATGCTGGTTATATTCATCCAGAATACTAACAAGGTGAAACATGTCCAGGAGAAAATGACCAAAATGGTAAGAGGTCGGAAAACCAACGTCTTGTCAACACTACCATTTTATGCAGTTTGAAACTGCATTATATAGTCTGAGTATACTTATATAATGCAGTTCAAGTGTAGATTTATTTAATGCAGTGCAGATGGGGCCCAAGTCCTATGAAGAGCAGCCTAGGGAACTGGGTATGGTTATCATGGGGAAGAGAATGTTAAAAGAGAAGGTTAAGATATAAATATTTGAAATAATCTGATTAATGATGGAGAAAGCTTGTTTTCTGCTGCTTCAGAGACTAGGACAAATTGAAACTACAGGAAAAGAGATGCTTGACAGTAGAATAAATTGCTTCAGAGTGCGATGGAGTCTCCTTCTCTGAAGGTTGTTAAACAGAGATAGATAGCCATCTCTTGGGAGTGCTTTAATTGTGTATTCCAGCATGTCAGGGGTTGGACTGGGCTCGCAGCTTTTTTTTATCAGTATCCATTACAAGTTTTTAGTGTTTTCTGCAACTAATACATTTCTTAAGAGACTTTTGTTCTTTCTCCCAGCTTTCATGTGATGGGTGCTACTTATCACATGGTTTCTCATTCAAGGAGATTAGTGTCATTTTTTTTCTTTCATTACATAGTAAACCATATTCATATGTAGTACCCTGATGAGAAACTGCTGTTTTTGAAATGTGTTTAAAAGAGATTTTTAAAAAGTCTTCAAAATATAGAACCAAGGAGAGTCTTCACAACCAAAAAAAGCATTTTTATCTTAATATGTGTGAAGAACAATTAAACCACACCCATGAACACAGACAAATCCTTTCTGAGGAGAGCTGTATGCATGTGTTTTTATATGCTACTGATTCTTTTTGCAACTTCTTAGCTCATTGTTAAAAGGCTGACTATAGCCCGAAGAAGAAAATCTTCACATGAAGCTGCCACTAGGGGTTAGTAATCACTTGTAAATTGTAAGGCAGTAAGAATGTACAAATTACAGGCTCCAAGCAGCAGGAAATGCCACTTGCTTTGCAGTAGCCAGTCAGGGTGGTGTTGCCTTCCCTGAGGTGGACTAAACAAGAGAAGAGGGGAGTTGAAAGATGCTTTTTAAAGCATGTCTGCAAAAGAGAGAGAGATAAAGACATTTGCTTATATGAAAGATGGTCCTGAATTGAAATAGACAAGAAAAAAGAGGTCTTGGGTTTTTATTCATCCATGTATATGCTTCTGCAGCCCCCTTTGTACACATTGGGACAGGTGTACAACCTGGCAACAATGAAGTACTTTGGCCACATAATGAGAAGACATGAAAGCTTAGAGGAGACAATGATACTGGGGAGAAAGGAAGGAAAAAGGATGAGGGGCCGACCAAGGGCACGATGGATGGATGGTATCTTTGAAGTGACTGGCTTGACTCTGAAGGAGCTGGGAGTGGTGGTGACGGCCAACAGGGAGCTCTGGCATGGGCTGGTCCATGAGGTCACAAAATTCAGAAGCGACTGAACGAATAAACAACAACAAACAACTTTGTTCTCTATAAACCCTTTTTAAAAAATATACTGTTCTTCCTTCCAACTTTGTAACAATTAACTGGGGATGGACAGATCATAGAATAAATAAAAACAAGCCAAAATATTTTTGTATTAGTTTGATGCTCATGTGTCACTCATAAATCCTTTCTGTGCCAGTTCTTCACTATTCTACACTACAAAGCAGAGTAGAAGGAAGAAAACCTTTAAGATAAGATAAACAATCTGAGAATGTATGGAAATGGTCAGATAACAGTCATTTGATACACATTGAACTTGAGAGGTGAAATTCAAGTTTTCTTTCCAAGTGAAAAGCAGATATAAGTAAATGTTCAAGCACTTTTGTTTTCAGCCAGATACAGAAGACTATCCCTCTGCCAATACCATGGAGAGAAAAACTATGCACATCCTCAGCATATACTCATGGGTGACTTGAGTTCCCAGTGGACTGAACAGCTAACATTGGGTGTAGCAATGCTAAATGCTAAGGGTGTGTGAAAAGGTGGAAATCTGCTCTATTTTCAGTTCCTTTTTTTTTATACCTCCCCCGTTTTTGGAAAATTCAGATTTGGGAGGGGGGAGTTAGATTCGTAATTTGGAACCTTGAGTTAAATTTTCATTTCAGTAAAATTCAGTCCATTGTCACCAATGGGGGAATTGGTGAGGCTCATTGTTACCATTTTTCTAAAACTTGTCACACTTGTAGAACACATTTTTGACTGCATGTCTGCCAAGTTTCAAATCATTTTACTAATCCATTGGATTTTGGGAAATTTTATTTTATTTTTTACCAATAATGTTTTTTTTAAAACACACACACACACAAGAGGGGTTTCTAGAATTTGAAGTCCAAACCAACATGCACCACAAGAGAGGAAGAGAACGTACAGAACCAGGCCTGTGATTGGCTGAGAAACATGATGCACCATTGCCCCCACAACAGAGAGACCATTTGTCTACAAAGTAGACAAATGGTCATAATATTAATGTAAAAAGAAGTCCAAATAAACATATATTTCCTGAATATTTTAGCTGAAAGATTAGGCGGACCATTTTTTTCAGAGAGGGTCTGAAGGGACTTGGATACTGGATTTCCAAAATTATTCAAAATCCAAATAGACCAATGGAATTTCATATACCCCAACTAAATGCTGCCGTTTGTTCTTTCTTTCTGGCTAAACTCAGATGAAGAAGTATATAGACTTTTTTTAAACCTCACAAGCCCCTCCTCCCTTTTGTTGTTCTTGTTGTTGCTGCTGCTGCTGCTGCTGTTGTTGTTTCCATTCTATTTTTCTCCCTTACTTCTGATTTTTCTCTTTTCTTAAGAAGAAAACAATTGCAGCTAATGAATAATAATTATATAATGAGTATGCTGATGCTTCTTAGTCAGTCAGATTGGTTTGTGAGTTGACACAATTGTAAGTGAAATCAGAGCTTGATCTTATTCACATTCTCTAAATAGTATGTCACATTTTCTTACTTTCTTACAAGCATGCAAGAGATTATAGCATTAGAGTCATGATAATGCTTTGTAGTCTGTGTTAAGAGATTGAAAAAGGAGACATTTTAAACTTTCTCCCTCTAAACATTATTTTATATCAGTCAGTAAATAGCCTGTATAATGTTGTTTATACTGCATATAATAAAGCTATGGAATCTATCAGATTTACCTACATGTTGATAATTCAAAAGTTAAGTGATAAATCAACTTTAGTTAGGGCTCACCATCATCATGCCAGCCTATATATTTGTGTAGAGATCTAAAAGTTTTGTCTGTCAAATGTATGAAGAAACTCAGAAATTCTGAAACTTCTTATCACATCTGAATGAAACCCTCAAACAACGGCCACATCACATCAGGTAGATTTCGACAGCATGTGCTAGTTCCTCAATAGTTTTATGATGGAGCCCACTGGTTCCCATCCCATGATGTAAAACTACTTCTGATGGGCTCCATTGTAAAACTATTGAGGAATCAGTGCATGCCACCATGGTGGCAACCTAGGGAAGCCGGGCAGTGGATGCTTTCCCCTGTGGGATGAGGTAGAGGGGAAGATGGATGATGTGGGATGTGGGGCGACAGGTTTTCCCTGCCGGGCATCACTGGATTTGCCACAATGCATGGTGATTCTAGCGACACATCTGATGAGGTCATAAGTCTATACTGGTTTTCAAAGAAGTAGCTTGCTTGTCTCTTGCAGCAGAAAAAAAGAGAGAAGATGGGGGTATTACAATACCTTTAACTGGTTTTTAATTTTACATAAGCTTTTGTGAAGAAGAATTGTGCTGAACATCTTTAGGCACTGATGAGGTGCAGGTTTCTGAGATTGCACCTTTCTTATGTGACATAGAGTGGTGATGAGGAGAGCCAATATTCCAAGGATTGGCCAGGGGCACATCTTCACTTTAAGTTGCAGGATCTCAGGGAGAGGTATCCATTCCAAAGGTTAGTCCCTCATATCAGGGCTGGCTGGCTGTCACCTTGGGAAACAAGGTGACTGAAATATACTCACCACTCAGGTGTTTCTCCTATGATGGCTAAAGATGTCAGAGGTATATCTCTCCTTCCAGTAGAACTTGTACTAGATTACTCCTACTCTTGCAGTTCACAGGTTAAATTAAATTACCCTATATAGTCATGTATAAGTAGATGTTTCAGTTAAAAATTGACTCTAAAAACCTGGGTCAACCTATCACAAGTCAGTGTAAGTACCATACCTTAACACTTGTCTAAAATGAAACAAATTGCTGGAAGAAACATTAACAACCTGCAGATGACACCACTTTGATAGCTGAAAGCGAGGAAGAGCTGAGGAGCCTTCTAATCAAGGTGAAAGAAGAAAGTGCAAAAGCTGGGTTGCAGTTAAACATAAAAAAAACCAAGATTATGGCAACAAGAATGACTGACAACTGGAAAATAGAGGGAGAAAACGTGGCAGCAGTGACAGACTTTGTATTTCTAGGTGCAACAATTACTGCAGATGCAGACGGCAGCCAGGAAATCAGGAGATGCTTACTTCTTGGGAGGAGAGCACTGTCCAATCTCGATAAAATGGTGAAGAGTAGAGACGTCACACTGACAACGAAGATCCACATAGTTAAAGCAATGGTATTCCCCATAGTCATCTACGGATGTGAGAGCTGGACCTTAGGGAAGGCTGAGTGAAGGAAGATAGATGCTTTTTAACTGTGGTGCTGGAGGAAAATTCTGAGAGTGCCTTGGACTGCCAGAAGATCCAGCTAGTCCACACTGCAGGAAATAAAGCCCAACTTCTCATTGGAGGGAAGGATAGTAGAGGCAAAGATGAAGTACTTTGGCCACAACTTGAGAAAAAAAGGAAAGCTTAGAGAAGACAGTTATGCTGGGGAAAATGGAAGGAAAAAGGAAGAGGGGTCAACCAAGGACAAGATCGATGGATGGGATCCTTGAAGTGACTGGATTGACCTTGAAGGACCTGGGGGTGGTGATGGCTGACAGGGAGCTCTGGCATGGGCTGGTACATCAGGTCACGAAGAGTCAGAAACGACTGAATGAATGAACAACAACAAAAAATGAAACATCTCCTTCTCTGAGTTGCGTGATGAAAAGTGAACACATGGTTCATCTTGGGAGAATCTAAAGGATGTGTAAATACCTCTTTGTTCTCCATCATGGTACCAACTTTGGCCTTTTTAAGTGCCTGGTTAGGAAAATGGCAGTTGGAGCCAAGAGCTACTGGCCACCTGAGCCAATCTTGGTGCTTTCCCCTCTCTGTGGCATAACCCTTGATTTGTCCATGGGTTATATCAAAATTCATAATTTTGACTCCTTAATCTGCCCTCAATGTATACATGATGTCAACTTATACACAAGTACATACAGTGAATAAATTACTAAAAACAGCAGATATAAAAGATGATTTTTTTTTTAAAAAAAGAAAATATGTTGAGGTCCACGGAAGCCCTGCTTTTAGTCCAAAGTCTAAACAGAAGAATATTAATAGTGATGTACTATGTAAGATGACTGTGTCGATTATGGTGACGATGATGGCAACAACAAAATAACCTCTCCTTGTGGACCCAGACAGGGAACAACAACAAAAAATCTCAGTATAATACATATATAAATATAAAACATATACAAAAGCATATAGCACCAATACATATTAAGATCCATTAATAAATATTTTAAAACCATAACTTGAATTGGCCTGCTAGAAAAGACTGGTCTTGAGCTGATGTAGTTCTTTCAGCAGGTCATTCTACAGACTGAGGGTCACCAGAGAAAACCTCTTTGGGTAATATATTAGGTAGGATGGATGGACAGAGATCACACACACACACACATCAGCTTCGAAGCAGAACATTTACCAAATGCAGGTATCAACTTGTTTATTAAGGGAAACCTTTTAATGTACATTTAAATATCATTTTTAAAAGAACTCTTATGTTCCCTTATGTTTAAATCCAATAATAAATCCAGTAAAAATGTTTAATTCATGTTATTTTTCTACTGTGTCATTTTGGAAATAATTAGCTCCAGGTCCTGCCATAGCTATTGGTTAGGTCCCGGTTCTGTGCCCTACCCACTCCCTGGTCCCATGCTACCTCACTGCACTAGCCCTGGTCCAGTCCCTTATTCAGTAAGCCCTGGAAATGAATACCTAGGGCCATTAGTTAGGGCTCTGCTTCTGCACTTTACCCTCTCACCCAGTCCTGTTTTCTCATTGGCCCAGCCCTCTTACAGTTGTACAGCAGGCTTTGGAAATAATGTCAGCTCCGACCTTGACCATCAGGCAGGACCACACTTGCACCTTACCCATTTTCTGGGCCCTAGTCTACTTCGATTTGCAAGCCCAGCCCTCTCCTAGTTGTCAAGGCCCACTGTGGAACTCTGGCCATTGATACTTGAATTGGCTCTGTGGAAATTAGTGCAGAACTGGCTTTTTACATATGTATATCTATTCTATAGTATTTTGTTTTGTTTATAATGATTTTAATGAATACTTGGTATGTATGTTTGTAAGAGCAATGTTTTACCATGTTGGAAACCACCCGGAGTCCCCTCAAGGAGATTAAACTTTATTTGTATACCGCTCTATTATTACTATATGTTAGTCTGTTAGGTTTTGAGATTCCTATTTATATATTATGTATTTATTTTTGCCTTGGCTTTTGTATTGTGTTTTTTTTGTTAGGTTTTTGATATTGTCGTTTATGTATGTTTTAGTTTTTGGTTTTGGTTTTTGTACTGTGTTTTATTTTCTGTAAGCTGCCCTGAGTTCTATTTGAAGAGGGGGTAGGATATAAAGAAAGTTTATTATTATATATTATAATAGCACTCCATGCAGTCATGCCAGCCACATGACCTAAGAGATGTCTATGGACAACGTTGGCTCTCAGCTTAGAAGTGGAGATGAGCACCAGCCCCCCGAGTTGGACACGACTGGACTTAATGTCAGGATAAAACCTTAAACCTTAAAAAAAGTTGCATTTCATTTATTTCCAAAAAATGTTCTTAGGATATGAGTATTAGATTTAACTAGACCTAGAGGCAAAAATGTATTTTTCTGTTCTGTCACTAGGTATAAAGCTGTCTACCATTCAGATCCTAAGCACATTACTTGGAAATCAATGGGAATTACGTTCAAGTAATGTGCTTTGGATAGGGATGATAATCTTGTTTGTCTCTGGAAGTACTTGAGAGAGAACTAATCATTCCTTTTGCATACTGTGACTTTTGTCACCCCTGTTAGAAAAGTTTGTAGCTAACAGCTGTGGCAAGAGCAGAGTAAACAAGATAAAGACACTTTTGCAGCTGATTATTCCCAGGGCATGATCCAGCACACAATGAACTGTTTTTAAGTAATCAGTTTTGTTGGTTCAGTTTTCTGTGCCTTCATTTACAAGCAAATATTTCTGGTGTTAAGTTCCTTTTGCCACCAAGTTGCTTTAGAATTCTTCAAGAATGAGTAGAGTGACAAGAGAGTATGAAAATGGTGTTCACAAAAGTAGGCAATACATAACTCAACTTTTTAAAGAATAGGATCTTTGCTTGTATCACCTGATGCAAGCAAAGATCCTATTCAGTTTTAACCCACTGAGTGTTGAGGTGAGCACACCTATACTCCACTAGAAATGATGGGGGCATATCAGTTCAGCTCAAAGGTTTATACAGTGTTACAAGACAATCCAAGATTCCAAGGGAGAAAGTGGTCCTAAGCAAGGTCTGAGCAAGGGATTATCATATAATTTAGTCCAAATGTATACACGAAAGGTCAGAGGTTCAGGAAGCCAGAGATGTCAAAAAGGACCACTTGGAAGTTTGAGGGTTGTTGTTCTGCATCAACATAATGGCCAAGGCTGAACTCATTTACAGCTAGTTAATCAGCCTGGGTCCATTAAGGAAGAGCTGTACTTAATGTGCATAGTTTGGACGTCACAGAAGGATGGGGTCAATAACAAGAAGTTTATATTGCAGTTCCTTTAATGCTATACAAGTCTTGGTTCCTTTATACATTTTGCAATGAACAAAACTGAATTTTTCAAGTGTTTATGTTAAAATGACTATGTCATGAAATAAACTCTGTTCCATTTTTTATTTTTCTCTTCCATGGAATTGAAATATTTACTGAAAGACATGACCTCATTTCCTACTCCACCTGCATTTATTGTAATAATTCAGTCAATTTAAACAACTCTAAAGATGTGAGGCTATAAAAATGGTGGTTGCTTTTGAGAAACTTTTATTTGACTATATGATCATGCTGTCCTTGAATCTATTTGTTTATGCAGATAAGTGTGGTGATGCAGTCACTTGAATCTCATTTTCATAAATATATTTTATCAGAAAGCTCCCTTCCTTATTTTCTTAGAGGCAAACAGATATTCTGTGAGCAATATTTTTTTCTTGAAGCTGTATATAAGCTGACAAAGGCAACACAATTGATACTCCAGGAAGTCGTGTATCTTTTCTTTTTTCCTCAATAAATAATATATCAAAATATACAAATGAAATGAGAGAAAATAACTGTGCTGAATAACACACTAGCTTTAGTTCTTTTCAGCTTTAATATTATAGGCCTGTTTTGCTTAGATGCTCAGCATTCTCTTCACTGAAAAATTGGACAAAAGGAAACTATTTTAAGCATGTTGTAGGTTCAAAAAACCAGATGCACACTAAATAGTTAATATAAATTGAGATTATTGACTGTGCTCATTACAAGCCCGGAACTGGAAAAGACTAGACAAAGACCTGAATCCTACTGGTTAGTTCCTACTAAAATAAGTATGTTGATGCAGTTGTTTTTGCTCTTGCTGTAGTTGTTGTGTGTCTTCAACTCATTTTCAATTTATGGTGGCCCTTTTGTGGAATTTTCTCAGCAGGATTTGTTCAGAGAGGTTTGCTATTTTCTAAGTCTGAGTCTGTAACCCAGTGGGTTTCCTTGCACAGCTGAACATGAATGTGAATCCTGTCCCACCAAATCCTAACGCTCAACCAAACTTAACTCAACCAAAGTATATACATCAAATCAATTCTTGAATACAGAATGAAGAAATGGGTAAATCCTATGGATTCAATGGACCTATTGTAGTTAGCCCTAACAATACGGTTCTGACCAATGTGACTCAGGAATTTAGCAGGGGCTCTTTTTCCGCCACAGTAGCATTATTTGTAAAAATTAAATCGGCATTTCTTTCTTTCTTTCTTTCCACACTTTCGGAACCATTCCAAAATAACAGTGAACATTTACACTTACACCTTATTGTACATAACATTTGGGATTGCCCACTAATTACCTGTTCCAGCCTATTTTCCTTGTTCAGTATGTGCACACACACACACACAAACCTCCCCTGAAATATAGATGAAAATAGTCTTCCTGATCAAGGTAAATCAGACTTCTCAGACTTAAGTAATTGGTGGTAGGGAAAAGTCAGCAGCTATTGTATCAGTCCCATTTATCCCCATACCACCAATTAATATGTGTGAAAGAAGAAGGAGCAGGAAAGAGGTGGATTACTGATCAAATAAATATTTTTAAAAAACTGTAATATTCTTTTGGCTTATATAGTTAGAAATAACTATATAATTTCCATTAATTTCTCCTTTGAATAACAGAATTATTAATTGTTTTGTTGTTTATTTGTTCAGTCACTTTTGACTCTTCATGACCTCATGGGCCAGCCCATGACAGAGCTCCTTGTCAGCCGTCGCCACCCACAGCTCATTTAAGATCAAGCCATTCACTTCAAGGATATCATTCATCCATCTTGCCCTTGGTCAGCCCCTCTTCCTTTTTCCTTCAATTTCCCCCAAAATCATTATCATCTCCAAGCTTTCCTGTCTTCTCATTATGTGGCCAAAGTATAACATCTTTGCCTCTAATATCCTTCTTTTCAGTGAGCAGCCGGGCCTTGTTTCCTGAGGTATGGACTGGTTTGATCTTCTTGCGGTCCAAGGCACTCAGAATTTTCCTCCAACACCACAGTTAAAAAGTGTCTATCTTGTATGTTAATTATAAATTAACAAAGACCAATTTCAAACCTTTTGTAGTGTAGTTCTAACACTTACCCCAATTTCTTTTCAAGTTATGAGTCTTTGGCCTTACAAAATGGCAGAAGAGGCATATCACATGGTTCAAGCATTGACTTATGCTGTGTTTCATGCCACTGCCTCATAGGAGATGTTGAGGTGATAATGACATAAGTAGATGGTAAATATGTTTTGTATTATAAGCATGCAGATTGTATTCAGATACTTCTGCCATCCCCATAGAAATTTTAAAAATCTAACATTTTATTAATTTTAATAAAACAAAATGGAAACACTTGTTCTTAATTAATCACAATTATAATAGAGGACTTGTAACTATAACTGGAACTAATTATTTTAGTAATCAAACAGTGATTCTTGCCAATGTCACCCTTAGTTACTACATTCCTGAGATAATTCTTTCTGTATTTCTGACATCATTTCTTCAAAGCTGTAGTATAAATCTGTTGGATAGTATATATCTACAGATTGATAGGTAGATAGAGAGTTAGATATAAGCAAATCCCATTTTTTAACTTAAAATATTGCCTCTGCTAGATAATACAGTAAATAAAACAACCAAAATGGTCTGAAGGCAAACAGTGCTTCTATTAAAAAGGACAGGGACATTATCTGCCTTTGGCTGTCTGTAATTTTAAATGGTTTATGCATCTTTGAATTTTTTAAAAAAGAAAAAGAAACTGTGTTTTCCTTATTTTTTCCCCCTTGTGGCATGCAAGGAGAATCAATAAATAGGAAGTGGAAATGATCAATTATTTAAACAGCAATAAAGGAGGCAATGAGCTGTGTATTCTTTACCATATTTTGCTAGGACTTGTTGCCATTTGTTTAGAGCCCAGGCATACGTAATGACCAATTTCAACTGTCTTTGTTTTTATATAGTGTTTTAAATTATGAACAAAACATCCCAGGCAACATTTTCTGCTAGTAAAATTGCTTGCTATATGACATTATTCCTGACCGATTTCCAAAAGACCTTTGGTAATATCTGTTCCGGCTTTGTAAATCTGAAATTAACCTGACTTTGTTAGTTGGCAATATTCCAATATATACTTCTAACCTGTGGACATCTACCTGTGTAGAAATTATGTAGTTCTCCAGATGTTGCTTGATTTAATTTCCTGACATTCTTCAACATTGGCTATGCTAGCAGGGGCTTCTGGGACTTAATCAACATCTGGAGGGCTATGTGATTTTTCATCCATGTCCTTGATCATGGTACATCAGTTCCATCCTTTAATCTATCACCTCCTGTGATAACTGCTTTGGCTTCTTATTAGGAATTACTTATCCTATTCTTTCTACATTGTATTACTCAAAGGAAGGATAAATCTGTCAATACACATCTCAACATCTTTTATAGCCTCATATTTGTAGCTTGCCATCATATCTCTCTTTTTTAAAAAAATCCATTATTATTTCTAAATGGAGATATAACATATATTGTGGTTTATATGGGGATGAAGCATTTTAATTTTGTAGATTTTTTTCTCTTGTGGCAATCTGTCTGAGTAGAAAATAGAATCATAGAATCATAGAATCAAAGAGTTGGAAGAGACCTCATGGGCCATCCAGTCCAACCCCCTGCCAAGAAGCAGGAATATTGCATTCAAATCACCCCTGACAAATGGCAAATAGTTTGCATTAATTTTCAAAATGTTTGAAAGTTTCAAAATTTCCTCCATAGATTAATGAGTAATAATCATAACATTATTCCTAATCTTAAAATTTAAAATAATTAAAAAAATAAAATTGTATCAGTTTTATACTAATTTATGCAATGCTTTTGATATGAAATAAAATAAATAAATCTTAAAATGACAACATGTGGGTATTTCATTTTCAGATATTAGAAAGTTCACCTTAAAATATTGAGTGTGTCTGGAAGGAAACAAAAAAGTTGTGATAGCTACCTATCATATTGTTGTGTCATTGAATTATACACAGAAACAGTCATGCAACAATAGTGCATTCTCAATGTATTATTGGGGTGGGGGGAGATGCAATTGGGACTGCTGGCCAGAGGCGGCCCTAGGTAATTTTCAATGGTAAGCAAACAGTATTTTGGTGCCCCCCCCAACCAATCATTGATATATATTTTCTGTTCGTCGTGGGAGTTCTGTGTGCCATATTTGGTTCAATTCCATCATTGGTGGAGTTCAGAATGCTCTTTGATTGTAGGTAAACTATACATCCCAGTAACTACACTTGCCGCACTTGCTCCCTTGCCTGGCACGCTTTGGGTCCGGAGGCATGCCTGAAGACCCCGGCATGTGCACCAAAAGTCACCTCTTCTCCTGACTTTCTCCTCAGCCATTGGGACCAAGAGAGAGAGAGAGGTGGAGATGCTCACCTTTCCTGAAGGTAGGTGCAAAAACAAAGGAAGGAGCGGAGGTGGGAGAGGGGCTCTCTCTTTCTCTCTCTCTTGGTCCCAATGGCTGAAGAGAAAGTCAGGAGAAGAGGCGACTTTTGGTGCGCACGCTGGGGTCTTCAGACACACCTCCGGACCCGAAGCGGGCCAGGCACGGCGGCTCTGCCCCTTGGCCCACCCGTGTATTGGGGAGAGGAGAGGAGGCGGGTGGAGCACCGGGGAATCGGGAAAGGGAGCCGGTCATGGGGAAGGGATCGAACGCGGAGAATGATTGAGCGCTGGCTCTGCTCGCGCACCCGGTGGCCGGTTGGAGCAGGAACGAGAGGGGCTAGGCGAGGCTCAAGGGCCCGGCCCCTTTGGGAAGAGGATTGCCCGGCAGCGAGGCAAGAAAGCCAAGGCTCCCCCCGGACAGCTAGGGCTGTTGTGAGCTAAAGGGGCACTCCTCAAGTGGCGGTCGAGGGGCATTTACAGAGGCACCTCTGCTCCCCTGGCAAAAAAAAGTGTTCTGCGACCACTTACTTCGCGTAATGAATGAGCCGCCCCTGCTGCTGGCAGATAGTGGGGAAGATTTAAGGTGTGTATCTAGCCAGAAGCCGAATGGGATGGAGTAAGAATGATTCATACAACTATTCTGGGATATAGTTCAGTTCTATTTATAAAAAGAAAAAACAAATATTTATTAATTTAATAGGTGTTTTAATATTACAATTGATTAGGGGTGTGTGAGTCATCAAAAAACTGTCCAGTTTTCTGTCCTGTTTTCCACCCCCTCCCCCATTCAGTTTATTGGAAAAATTCGAAAATTGAGAGGGGAGAATACCATTTTTCATTCCATCAGCCAGAAGTTCTGTTTTCCCTCCTAGAAGTGGTAGCAATGGGTGACATGGCAAGGTTCCTCTTTCCATCATTTTTATGGCTATGAGGACAAAAATTGCCACACCTGGAAGACACTCTTACTTTTGCAAACCTCCCAAATTTCAGAACATTTTTTTAAATTTTCAACAAATAAAAAAAATAAAAAAAATAGTTGGGGTTGGCGAGTGGGGGGGGGGGGAGGCTGCTGGACTGGTGCAGGAGCACAGACACATCAACCAGGAGTTAGGGCTCGGAACGATATAGCATAGAAATGGAGAGGTAAAGAAGTGAAAGGACTTTTTTTATTTTGGGGGTGGGGGGGGAGGAACTTAGGCTAATGGTGCAGGACAGAAGCCAGAAATTAGGGTTGGGGAAATTCTCCCCATGGACTCAAGACAGTCAGGCTATTCCCCAAACCTATCCCACAATCAGGCAACTTAAAGCAAAAAAAAAAGCCTTAAAATATTTATACAAACAGCAAGTACACACCCAAACGCACACCTCCCCAAACGCACACCCACTTACTCCTCTCTAGATTACTAGTAAAAAAAGGAGGACTGAATTTAACTAAGAAAATTTAATGCAGAAAAAAAAGGATTCTCAAAAAGTGATTCGTATTCCTAAGCACTAAGCAGTGATGGCACTATAATTCAATGCCATATATTAATACATCTATATAAATAAAAATGTAATGTTCGTTTGTGGGATTAACAGAATTCAAAAACCACTAGATGAATTGACACAAAATTTGGACACAAGACACCCAATAACCCAATGTATGTCCTTTGCTAAAAAAAATGATTTTGTCATTTGGGAGTTGTAGTTGCTGGGATTTATAGTTCACCTACAATCAAAGAGCATTCTGAACCCCACCGACAATAGAATTGGACCAAACATGGCACACAGTTCTCCCACGACCAACAGAAAATACTTGAAGGGTTTGGTGGGCAGTGTCCTTTGGTTTTGGAGTTGTAGTTCTCCTACATCCAGAGATCACTGTGAACTGAAACAATGATGGATCTGGACCAAACTCTACACAAATACTCAATATGCCCCAAATGTGAACACTGTTAGAGTTTGGGGAAAATAGAATCTCGACATTCGGGAGTTGCTGGGATTTATAGTTCACTTACAATCACAAATCATTCTGAACCCCACCAACGATAGAATTGGGCCAAACCTCCCACACAGAACCTCCATGTGGGCCACAGCAACATGTGGCAGGGGATGGCTAGTTGGTAAATAAACAAAAATGTGAAAAACAAACCTATTAAAAACAGCAGTAAAACATCAATTAAAATAACACGATCCACTCAATAATAATAATAATAATAATAATAATAATAATAATAATAGATTTATTTTTATATTCCGCCACCATTTCCCTGAAGGGACTCAGGGACCAAGGTCAATAACAACAATGTTAGACAAATAAAACCACATTAAAAGCAAAATAAACATAAGACAATCTAATTACACAGTTAAAACAGTAAAATATAAAAACATAATTAGAATAAATCAGCCAATCTCAATAATCAGAACCAAGACTATGGTGGGCAGATCAAAATTAGAGAGGGGTGGGCATGGGCTTGTGCAAAAATAATTATAGGGCTAGAGCTGGGATAGAGTGCTGAGAATCAATCTGATGGTCTGTTAAGGCCGGGCAATCATAGGCAGAGGCCTAACTATTTTCCAATGCACATTTGAACATCCATGTTTTGAAGTCACTGCGGAAAGTATACAGAGTGGGTGCTAGCCTAATATCCCCAGGGAGGGAGTTCCAGAACTGGAGAGGGGGCACCAATATGAAGGCCCCCTCTCTCATCATCACCAACCGTGT
Source organism: Anolis sagrei (assembly GCF_037176765.1). NCBI lineage: Eukaryota > Metazoa > Chordata > Lepidosauria > Squamata > Anolidae > Anolis > Anolis sagrei. The sequence goes on along the minus strand of NC_090021.1, from coordinate 272,197,483 downwards.
TTGTGACGATGGTGGGAGTGAGAGAACGGCCTCTCAGAAAAATGTTAGAATTTACACTGGTTCATAAGGAAAATATGGTCATGAAGATAGGCAGGACCCAAACCATTTAGGGATTTGTAAGTATTTATTTATTGTGTCATCAGCAACCATACCCTTGTATTACATTTCTAACAGAACAAAAAAAAAACAGATTAAAAAACCCACAAATTTTGCAAACTTGGTAGTTGATTAAATGTCCTTTGACCAGTATCTGGCCACTTGGAGTGCCTCTGGTGTTGCTGCAAGGAGGTCCTCCATTGTGCATGTAGCAGGGCTCAGGTTGCATTTCAGCAGGTGGTCTGTGGTTTGCTCTTCTCCACACTCGCATGTCGTGGATTCAACTTTGTAGCCCCATTTCTTAAGATTGGCTCTGCATCTCGTGGTGCCAGAGCGCAGTCTGTTCAGCGCCTTCCAAGTTGCCCAGTCTTCTGTGTGCCCTCATCTGGTATCACCCACGGATTAAGGTTCTGGGTTTGAGCCTGCCACTTTTGGACTCTCTCTTGCTGAGGTGTTCCAGCGAGTGTCTCTGTAGATCTAAGAAAACTATGTCTTGATTTAAGTCGTTGATGTGCTGGCTGATACCCAAACAAGGGATGAGCTGGAGATGTCACTGCCTTGGTCCTTTCACTATTGGCTGCTACTTCCCGGCAGATGTCAGGTGGTGCAATACTGGCTAAGCAGTGTAATTTCTCCACTGGTGTAGGGAGCAGACACGCTGTGATAATGCGGCATGTCTCATTAAGAGCCACATCCACTGTTTTAGTGTGGTGAGATGTGTTCCACATTGGGCATGCGTACTCAGCAGCAGAGTAGCATAGCGCAAGGGCATATGTCTTCACTGTGTCTGGTTGTGATTCCCAGTTGTGCCAGTCAGCTTTCGTATGATAAGATTTGTAAGTGATGACTCTGAACTGGCCCTGGAGCCCACAGAGGTGCTCATATTGTGGTGGTGAGCTAGAGTATCTAGACACTGGTCCTAGTGATATAATGGTTACCAAATTTTCCACAACTCAGTGTATGTTTCATTTCATCTCATTTCATGTTTTAACTTTTTTGCATTTAATACCCTGGATGGATGAATGGAATAACTGAACACATAAACACTCCTTTGGACATGAGATACAGCAAAACACTTAATGGAATGCTTATTGGTATTTTAAAATATTTCACACACCACTCAATACAATTTATTTATTTTTAATCCTAATGCATGAAAACTGAAGTCAGCATGGTGTAACAGTTTGAGCATTGGACTGTGGAGGTGAGGGATCGATTCCCCATTTTACCATGGAAACCCACTGGCCGACCTTGGGTGACACACTATTAGCCTCAGAATTATTATTATTATTATTATTATTATTATTATTATTATTATTTGAAACACAACAAGATGAGTCCACAGCAGACAAGATCACTCTGATGGCTGCTGTATTGGATCACACGTTGGACACTTCCCAAGTGTCTAAGACTGTGTAATATATTGGCAAATAATGTGTGCAGATCCTAGTAAGGTGGCCTTCTGCAGCTGGCAGATGGTAATTTTATTAGCATCGATTGTGTTTAAGTGCAGGCCACAGTCTTTAGGCACTGCACCCAGTGTGGCAATCACCATTGGGACCACCTTGACTGGTTTGTGCCAGAGTCTTTGCAGTTCAATCTTTAAATCTTCATATTGTGCCAGCTTTTCCAGTAATTTCTCTTCAATCCTGTTGTTATCTGGGATTCCAACATCAATGATCCATACTTTGTTTTTTAACACGATCATGTGCTCCAAAACTCTGTCTGAATTCGGAAGTCCCAGAGGAGTTTGACGTGTTCATTTTCTGTAACTTTTTCTGGCTTGTGATCCCACCAGTTCTTTGTTGCAGGCAGATGGTATTTGTGGCATAGGTTCCAATTAATTCGGAAGTCCCAGAGGAGTTTGATGTATTCATTTTTTGTAACTTTTTTCTGGCTCGTGATCCCACCAGTTCTTTGTTTCAGGCAGATGGTATTTGTGGCATAGGTTCCAATTAATCATCTGAGCAATGGTGTTATGCCTCTGCTTGTAGTCTGTCTGTGCAATCTTCTTGCAGCAGCTGAGGATGTGATCTATTGTTTCATCGGCTTCCTTGTAGAGTCTACATTTGGGATTATTATTATTGTCATATTTATACCCTGCTTTAGCTCCCCAAAGGGGATTCAAAGTGGCTTAACATAAAGGCATTGGTATCCCATTTAAAATATACAAATATACAAACATAAAAACAGAATTAAACACAAACAGCATTAAAAATTCGAAACATATTCAAAGTTAAAAACCATAGCATCCCCTGACTAGATCTTCAAACACCTTCATCTTTAAACACCTGTTTGAATAAAAAGATTCTAAACTGCTGCCGGGAGGTGGCCATTCTGACTTCCCTGGGCAGTGTTCCACAGTTGAGGGGCAGCCACTGAAAAGCCTTGCTCTCTCATTCCCACCAACTGAGCTTGAGATGGAGATGGGACCAAGAGAATCACCTCTCCTGAAGATCTCAGAGCCTGAGCAGCTGAGTAGTGATTCATAACCAACACTTTGAAATGTGCCCTAAACAGACTGCTGCAACAAGGGGGCTATCCATTCCCTGTAGCCAGCCCCAATTAGCAACCTGGCTGCAGCTCTTTGGACCAGCTGAAGTTTCTGAGCACTCTTCAGAGGCAGCCTCTGTGCATTATAGTAATCCAGATGGGATTTTCCCCCCGTGTTCGGAGCAACTTGAGAAACTGCAAGTCACTTCTGGTGTGAGAGTTGGCAGTCTGCAAGGATGTTGCCCAGGGGATACCTGGATGTTTTATCATCATGTGGGAGGCTTCTCTCATGTCCCCGCATGAGAAGCTGGAGATGACACACGGGAGCTCATCCATCTCCCCAGATTTGAACTGCTGAATTTTCAGTGAACTGTTCAGCTGGCACAAGGGTTTAACACATTGCACCACCAGAGGCTCAATCTAGACAGGATGTAACTAAGGCATGACCACCATGGACATATCTGGCTTCTCAAGGAATGGGTACAATTGGCACACAAGATACCTGGGTCTCCAGGTTCAGAGCTGAGTTCAGAATAAGAGTCACTCATTGAAGCAGAATACCTGGCTGGTCAGTTAATTGGATGATAAGACACAAGTTGACCAGCTAATTGTCTTGATATATCCCCCCCACCCCCACCCATGTCCCCATCATGGAAACAACCCTAATTTACGAAATGGGAAGTGGGGAGGGGGAATAACCAGTAAAATGGGAAATGTTTTTCCTCCTTGAACTCTTCCCCTCCATAAAATGGGCTATCATTCTCTCTCTAGTGCCCCCTGGTGGCCTCCACCCAGAAAATGTAACAGTACCTTAAAAGGCTTGCTTGACAACTCTTCCAAAAGATAAAAAGTATATGTTTGTTGTCAATAGAGAATTACTGCATTTAATGTCTGGGAGGCTATCAGGGGCAACAGGTTCAGGACAGTTTCTATTTTGCAAGATGCTTACCTGTACAAACTGAGAGGAGGAATTATTCTGAAATTGACTTCCATCATTGAATATTCTGGATTAATTTGTAATTTTTTACTCTAAAATGAGGACCATGAATGAGAATGAATCGAAAATAGACATAAGAGCGGGACAGTCAATGCAAAGTATGTTATCAGACTGTCTGTCTCTCTCTCTCTCTGTGTGTGTCCAAGCAATAGGAATTTTTTGACAATTATACCTTGCTTAAAGTCCAATTTCTGAAATACACATCCACAAACAATGCTTCCTCTACAGCAAAACATTTTCAAAAGAAAGGAAAGACAGAATAAATACGTTTTGAAAATCAGTGGGTGGGAAGGACAATAGAAGTTTCAAATTTAAGTCTTGACAGTCACAAATTGTTGCTTTATAAATGGAGATGTATTGCCTTATTGAGTAAAAAGGAAAGCTGTCTTCAATTAAAAAAGATATCTATAATGAAAACAATGTCTCAGGTCAGCATTTCCAGAATGTCCTACTCGTTTTAAAAAATCAATTTCAAGAAAGGATTATAAAAAAAATTAAATAAAAGAGCTATCAGTGAATGGCATAGTTTCATCAGGCAAACATTTTTGTTCCTTGCCAAACTGTTTCCTATTCTGGCAGCTTTTCATAGCCCTTTGCAAAAGGATGTAGAACTGCTATTCAAAGCTGAGAAAAGAAGAAATATATCTTCACTGTTAAGGCTGCTAAGCTGTTCTAACTGGTGGCGGGGTGGGGGATATTCAGAAATACTATTCCTCTTTTCCACATTGCATAAAAAGCTATCATGTGAAACTATTCAGGACTACAGCAAATCTGTGATAAAATGCCTTGCTTCAGAATGTTTTCAGCCAGTAAAACTACTAGCACAGCAAGAAAGAAAGCATCCATCCAATTGGAAAACAACCTGGTGACTTTCTGCTAGGGATGTGTGTTCAACACAATACTGCAGGTACCTTTATGACACCCTGGTATCTCAGCTGACATCATGATGCAAAACATTGAATAGATAAGACCTGTGTCATTGAATAAAACAATACAAGGTGTGTCTGTGGGTGGGGGGGGGGGAGGGGGGGAGAGACACTGCCATCCCATGTTCCTAGGTTGCAAAAGTCCAGGAAATGCAAAATCATAGTGGAGACAGATGCAGGTGGTTCCATTTAGGAACTGGTCCAACTGTCTCCATGGGCCCTAAGTTGGGGAAAAGTTTGAATTCTGTGTAGACTTTGGGTACATCAAAGCTGCATTAAGGTGGCCTTGCCCTGTATTACCCAGATCAGCTCCATGCAGTGTATGGTCATTGTAGGGTTGATCCTCATTTACACTGACTATTTAGCCTGTGTAGTAGGGTTGTTTGATAAAGTTCAAAACTCGCTTCAGATGTAGGGGGTGCTGGTAGTTTGATTTGGAATTGAATTCCATTTTTTTTTTGGAAAAAAATCAGAATTTTCCAAAATTTCTGAAACTTTGGAATACTTCGTTAAAGGCAGACATGCATGTGAGTAGGAAAAAATGCAGAGAAGGAGATACACTCACTGGAGGGCCTGTCACCTTCTCCTCCTCCTCCTCCTCCTCCTCCTCCTCCTCCGCATTAACAGGCGAGGCAGGCCTGAAGTGGAAGAGTCCCTCAGTCAGGCTGAAGCCCCTCTGAAGCTGCTTTGCTTGGCTCCCGCTGCCGAGCTTCAGCATGACGAAGGGCTCTTTTACTCCAGGCCTGCCTTGGCTGTCAATGAAACCCTGCAAAATGAGCCCATATGGGGACAGGTTTCTCCCTTTGTGATCCACCTTAAATCCAGCCCATTCAACCCCCCAAAATGTTTTCTCCATTGGGTTTTCTGGAGACATTTCCAGCCCTGAAATTATACATGGAGGAGTAACCAAAAGGCAGCCTAATCCTTTAACAAGGTTGGAGACAAACTTGACTGAAAAAGCAGAGAGACTGGGGCCAGGCTTTGGGTGCCTTTTCACCTGTCTTTGGCAACTTTGGCTCAAGGTGACATTTCCCAAAACTGGGGAAGGAAGGGAGGAAAGTAAAGTAAAGGGAGGGAGGGAAGGAAAAGGAAAGAAGAAGGGAAAGAAGAAGGGAAGAAAGTGAAGGAAAGGAAGAAAGTGAATGAAGGAAATAAGGAAAAGAAATGAGTTAGGGAAAGAAGAAGGGAAGGGCAGGAAAGAAGGTGAAGGAAGGGAAGAAAGTGAATGAAAGAAGGAAAAGAAAGGAAAGGAGAAAAGGATAGGAGTAAGGGAAGGGGAGGAAAAGAAAGGAGGTGAAGGAAAGGAAGAAGGTGAAGAAAGGAAAGAAGGAAACGAAAGGAAAGGATAAGGGGAACAAGAAAGTGAGGGGAAAGAATAGAAGGGAAAGAAAATGAAAGGAAGGAAGAAATGGCCGGGCTTCAGCCTTTTTGAACTCTTCTTCTCCTTCTCCTCCTCAGGAGGAGGAGGAGGAGGAGGAGAAGGGAGGAGGAGGAGATGTGGCCATCTGGCGAAGAGCCCCTCAGTCAGGCTGAAGCCCGGCCATTCCTTCTGCTAATGTAAAATGCCTTTAATAGATGCTTTTATCAGGTCTTCTTGAGGTAGCGTGGCTCATTGTACTTTTTTTTTGTTCATAGGGCCCTTTCACACAGCCATATAACCCATAATATCAAGGTAGAAAATCCCACAATATCTGCTTTTAACTGGGTTATCTGAGTCCACATTGTCATATATTCCTGTTCAAAGCAGAAAATGTGGGATTTTGTTCCCCAAGGAAATTATTTGATTGGGAGATTTCTTGTTTCCAAAAGTACAACTTGAAATCCCAAGCAGAGAAAGGGTGCTCCAAAGTGGAGTTTTGTTTTAACCAAGAAAATGATTAGCAGATTATAGGAGATTTCTTGTTCCCAAAAGTACAACGTGTAACCTATACAGACAAAGGGGGCTCCTTAGTTGTATTTTGTGTGGTTCCCGAAGGAAATTATTTGTTCCCAACCCTGTCCTTCCCTTGCTAAGCAGCGGCATGGCACTTTTCCCACCCAACCAGCCTTCCCTAGTCCCTTTCACTTCGCATCCCCGGCTGGCAATGAGTCCACAAGGCACGTGTGCCATGCCGAAACCCCATCCCTCCCCACATGGTTTTCCCTCATTGGTTGGAGGCAAGCATCCCAGCATGCAAGCTGCTGCTTGCCTCCAAATGCCGGGTCTTTCTTTATTCACTTTCTGAGTCAGAAAAAAGATGACGACAGTGACTTCGAAATGGCAAGGATACTTCCGTGTTCCAAATAACTTCAAAAAGGAATTTGATCAGAATTTAATCCAAATTATGAAGATTCTGACTGGACCTAACCATGCCTACTGTGTAGATATGGCCTGAGTCTATAAAAGCTTACACTGCAAACATTACAAGATTCTTTTGTATGATGCTAGGATTTACTAACAAAAGAAAATTACAAAAGTACTAAAAGCGGCAAATTTAAAAAGTAATATGATTATTATTAAAATCTATTCATAATGAAAATTACAAACAAAAGCAGAAATTGCTTTAATCATCATTTTACACAAGATCTTTTAATATTGGCAGACCTTCATCTTAGGAAGGGCATTAGTGCAACAGCTTTACATGAAGATATTACAGATCAATGGATTAGCCCTTCGGGAGAGGGACTAATTATTTTAATGAGAACATTCTAATTAGGCAGGTTTGAACTGATGATTAAGGAATCTTGTGCATTTAGAATTTTAATAGGTATGTCAGGTAAATAACACAACAACACATATGGGCCTTGTGATAGTTCTGTTGAAAAGCTAAAATAATCCATTGGAAATTGATGTATACTAACTTTAAAAACAAAATAAACAGCAAAGACATCACTTCTGATGGATTGATTTGAGTTTAATAGAAGATAAAAAAATAAATATACTTAGAATTGCAGTACTTGTTTCCTACTGATGAAGGAAAGGTTCCCCATTCCTAATGTGTATATTTCAATGTTGGGGGACGTTTCATAAGAACTTAATGTTAAGATTCTGTGCTGCTTCGGACAGCCCCCAAATTTTGAGGACATTACATGCCATGTTCTCAAACGATGGCAGTAGCAGGTGCAGAGTTCTGACTGCTGATAGGACTGAACACAACCCAGTTTGCCCCCATTGGTCAGTTACCAATGCAGAGGGAGGAGAGGAAGAATAAAGGAGGGCCAATCCCCTTATTTCCCCAGATTATGCAGACACTTCCAATGGCATCAGCAAATATGCATGGTGATGGCCACTGCCCTAGTCACAATCAATAGCCCAGGTAAGTTGCATCCCCTTTTTCTATGCAGAGAAAGAGGGATTGTGAACTGGCCCATGCAGAAAGCTGAAACAGGCTCAAATTAGAACCAGCCCAGCCATTTACTTCAACCACAAAATGTACAATTCTTCTGAAGTTTCAGAAAAACCTCAGAGCATTCTCTAATTTCTGCTAACATAAAGTAAAATTGGATTAATTCATTTTTACCCCAATATTAGGGGCTGAAAGTCTCTGAACATCTTGTGGATGCCCAGGAGCATGTGAAATCATTTGTGTGATGCAATTCTGCACAAAGTTACACAACTAGTTTTATCATGCAATTGTTACACCACCAGTTATGCAATCAGATGAACAATCAGATGAACAATCAGATGAACAATCTCTTGCACAACTACTTTGCACTCATCAGTGCAATTGTGTTATCAGGGATTTTCTCTTCACTATTAAAAATTGAATTTAAGCCCTAGGAGTCTATTGAGGGTTTTTTAAAAAAAAGCTTTGAAAATTTAACTGGATTTGGCATCATATCAAATGTAAAGGGGAGAAATAACTTCATTTTGCATAGTAGTGGGTAGAGTGATGCCTGGACTAGAAACTAGGGTTGGATAGGTTCGCTCGGATGTGGAGTAATTCAGAAAAATCTGATGTTTTTGCCTTCCGAAGGGACTTCCACCACATTTCTGTGAGGCTGTAGTCCCCTATAGTTTTGACTCACCTTGTGTGATTGATTTCAGGCATGCAGAAGTGAGTCGGAACTATGATGAAGTGTTTTTCATGCAATTAAGCCTGCTAGGACGCAAAGCCTAAGCTGCTTGCCTTCCTGCCAATGAGGGGTTACATTTTGGGGAGGGGAGGGGTTTGCAGCATCTGACAGCCATTGCTGTATAAATCTAAGCACATAGCTGAAAGGCTCATTGGCAGCCAGGGAAGGGAGAGGGGAGGTTTGACCATTGTTGCTGCTGCTGCTGCTTGGTGCTGTTGAGTGTGGGGTGGAAGAAAGGATTTGGAACCAGGGGAAAGGAGTTTTGGATAATGGAGGAAAGCAACGCAGAAGGGAAGATTTTGAAAGAGGAAGGGTTTGAAGCCAGAGGAAAGAAGTTTTGGAAAATGCAGGAAGGCAAGGGAGAAGGGAAGATTTTGAGAGAGGAAGGGTTTAGAGCCAGATAAGAGAGAGAAAGAAGGAAAAGTTTGTTTGGGAGGCAGGGAGAGGGTGAAATTAATAAAGTCAATTCTGGAAACTTCTTTTTTGCTCACCACTAAAACTTTGCTATTTTTATTGGGGTCTCTCCCTTTTTTCAGGGGTCTATATTTTGAACATGTCCTAACAGTCTTGTTCCAAAGAAGAAGGGAAAGTGTGTTTGGGAAGGAAGAAGAGGGTGAAATTAATAAAGTCATTTCTGGAAACTTCTTTTTTGCTCACGTGGCCTAACATTTTGAAATTTTGTATACTAACAGAGGAGGATGTGTTATAGCAGTATATTAAGTTTCATCAAGATTGGTGTAAAAATGAGGGAGCGAGAAGGCCCTGGAGTTTCCCCAGTGCCAGTGCTGTTTTCTGCATATTGCACAATCGTGTCCACCATTAACGAGGTGATTTGGAAGTTTTGGAGGTTTCAGAAGTTTCGGAAAGTGACTTTAGAATCAAACTACCAGTGCCCCATGCATCCTAAACAAATTTTGAACCATTTTTTTATCAACCAAGTCTACTAGAAACTACAGAAAGCACAATTATTATTATTATTATTATTATTATTAGTAGTAGTAGTATATGTATTTATACTCCACTTTTTCTTTGCCAAAGGCGATTAAAAGTGGGAATAGTTAGAAACCATAACATTGTGTGAATTAAACCTAACAATATAAACATTAACATTGAATTAGAATTATTAAAAATATAGTTAAAACCAATAAAATATTAAACAAATCTATTAAACTGCCCGGAAGAGAATGATCATTTGGGCAATTTCTTCCTTCATATCCATGCCTACAACAGCAAACACAATGAGAATTAAGACCAACATATTATGACATCCATCCAGGTTTCTACTTAATTTCATTGATTTGGTTCATAAGATAAAGAGGTTTTCAGCCTTCTGTAACAGTATGTATAGAAGAAAGAACTAAAAACAAAACTAGCCAGCCAAACACAAACATATATGTAGACATACAGACAATTGTTATATGATCTATTATATTATTTTCTAGAGCATCTACCCAGCAACGCCCAGGAATGCATTTTCAAATGCTATTTCTTTAAAAAATTCAATGTTACCTTTATAATATTGTGAATGGTATCATTAGAAAATGGAAAATAATATGAGAAAATATCCTGGACTCCTAGAGTGTCTCCTTGATGATGCTCTAGCCCAGTGGTTCTCAACCAGGGGTCCCAAGACATTTTTGGCCTACAACTACCAGAAATCCCAGCCAGTTTATCAGCTGTTAGGATTTCTGGGAGTTGAAGGCCAAAAACATCTGGGGACCCCAGGTTGAGAACCACTGCTCTAGCCCTCTTCCATTTGTCATTGCTCCATCTAAGCTAATAGACTGATTGTTCTGAACCTGCCAGGCTTGCTGACCTGCTCATGTTGTCTTACTGTGCCACTATTTGAAGGGGTACCTCTTGTAGTTTTTTTTAAAAATAATTTTAATTAAAAAACTAAAACTTCCATACAAATTAGTAGATGAATGAATCTTTCTGAAACTTGTCAGGATTTGGTGCCCTGCTTATGTTGTCTCATTGTGAAAAAAAATCAAGGGAAAACCTCTTATAGTTTCCTAAAACTCAGTGGATGGACAGTGGATGGACAAAACATTCTGAATCTTGGAAGGCTTGTTAATGTTACACATGTGCCAAGTTTCATCCTAATAGACATAAAAATAATTGAGAAACAAGCCTCTAAATTTTTCTCATTGCCGCTAATGGAACAAATCTTAATAAAACAATTTAAGAGAGATGTTGACAAGCTGGAATGTGTCCAGAGGAGAGCGACTAAAATGATAAAAGGTCTGGAGAACAAGCCTTATGAGGAGCGGCTTAAGGAGCTGGGCATGTTTAGCCTGAAGAAGAGAAGGCTGAGAGGGGATATGATAGCCATGTATAAATATGTGAGAGGAAGCCACAGGGAGGAGGGAGCAAGCTTGTTTTCTGCTTCCTTGGAGACTAGGACGCGGAACAATGGCTTCAAACTACAAGAGAGGAGATTCCATCTGAACATGAGGAAGAACTTCCTGACTGTGAGAGCCATTCAGCAGTGGAACTCTCTGCCCCGGAGTGTGGTGGAGGCTCCTTCTTTGGAAGCTTTTAAACAGAGGCTGGATGGCCATCTGTCAGGGGTGATTTGAATGCAATATTCCTGCTTCTTGGCAGGGGGTTGGACTGGATGGCCCATGAGGTCTCTTCCAACTCTTTGATTCTATGATTCTATGATAATTGCAGAGCCTATACGTCTCATTGATAAGCAAGTGATTTAGGTTAATCGCATGTGTTAAATTGTAAAAATTCTTAAAATCAGTGGATAGATTGATTGTTCTGAAACTTGGCAGGCTTGCTTTCCTGCTCATGCCAAAATTTGAGGGGATATGGATCATGAAACGAAATAGGACCCCTCTGAATCTTTAGAAAATGAAGTGGGGGCCATCTGAATCTCAAAAATAAAATATTAATTGGATTTCAGCTGCTTCACACACTGGCTGCATCTGAGCACTGCAACATGAGGCTCATGTGTCAGCAATGTAGATCTTTAAAAAAGAAAAAAGGGGGCAACAAACAAAAGGAATAGGTTTTAAATATTTCACCAGTATTTTAAATTGGATAATGAAATGTATGTGTAAAAAGTTTGGATTAATTAAGCAATGTAGGATCCTTAGAGGTGCATTCATACAATATTATATACTTTCACTTTTATAAAGAGGGATTATTAATGTAGGAGAAAAATAATTTCTGATGCTGGGGAGTGAAAGCTCACAAAGATCCCATTTTTGTAAGTTTATATATTGCATTAGACTGCATATTTTTCACAGATGATATATTTCTGGCAACTCTTCACATTGGCATCCTGCCCCTCTGTTATTTCAGATATATGAGCACAATAAGACAGATGGATGTTAAAAGAGCTAACTAATACAGATGGATAGATCAGTCTATTTCCAATGTGCATCACTTTCACATGTGGCTCAGAAGTCCAGGCCATCTCATTTCCCCATGAATCTGTCATGTGTACAAAAATAAATATCTAAGTATACATTTCTAAATATATTTTATCTCAAAATATACCATTTTGAATGAAAATATATCACAATATTTGGAGCAATGTGAAATTCTCTGCATTTCTATATTATTCCAGTAAGTGTAGTTCACTTTTCAGAAACACAAATATCTGATTAAAGTTTCCCCATTACCTAATATAGCTAATAATGGCAAATCCCATTGTAACAAGTACAAGTAAGTATCCAGCCCTCCCTTCTATTAATGTAGGTGCAGAAATACAGCTAACTGTGTCAGAGAAACTCTCTTTTGATCATATTTTGTCTCATGGCTACTCAAAAAAAATTAATGTTCTTAATGGCCCTTGAGTATTCATTTAACTCATGAACAAAATCACAGACAGCATGACAATAACAACAACAACAACAACAACAACAACAACAACAACAACAACAACAACTTAATTTTTATACCCCACCTCCATCTCCCTCAGGGACTCAGGGCAGCTTACATGGGGCCAAGCTCAAACAACAGAGTTAAAACATAACATGTAGAAAATATATAACATCAGTATAAAAACATCATTAAAAATTATAACAGTAATAAAATAAGCACCAGAATCAACAACCAATGGTATAATTCAAGTCTCGTTGTGGGAGGGTTGACTGGTGTACAACAGTTTAGAAAGTATGGCTAATTAATAAAGTGCATAGGTCATATAGCAGCACTTATCCTTCTGCTGTAGTACACTAGTAAGATGCAAGGACAAGATTTTAATCCAACTGTCCAGGGAATTGCCTAATCAAAGGCACAACAGAACATCCACATCTTTAGTTCCTTATGAAACATGAATAGGGATGGTGCTAGCCTGATCTCCCTGGGGAGGGAGTTCCAGAGCCAGGGGGCCACCAATGAAAAGCCCTTTCTCTTGTCCCCACCAACCATGCCTGAGACAGGGGTGGAAGCGAGATAAGAGCCTCCCAAGAAGATCTTAGAGATCATGTGGGCTCATAGGGGAAGATGCAGTAACGAAGGTAGGAATGTCCCAAACCATTTAGAGCTTTATAGGTGATAACCTGCACCTTGAATTGTGACTGGAAACTTATTGGCAGTCAGTGGAGCTGTTTAAACTCCCTGTAACTTGCTCCAGTTAGAAACCTGGCTGCAGATCTTTGCACCAACTGCAGTTTCTGGGCTGTCTTCAAGGGCAGCCCCACACAGAATGCATTACAGTAATCGAACCTTGAGGTAACTAAGGTGTGGACCACCATGGTCAGATCAGAGTTCTCAAGGTATGATCACAGCTGGCGCATAAGCTTTAACTGTGAAAAGGCCCTCCCAACCACCGCTGACACCTGAGCATCAAGCATCAGCACTGAGTCCAGGAGGAGCCCCAGACTGCGGACCTGAGTCTTCAGGGGGATTGTAACCCATCAAGTACAGGTTGCCACCCTACACCCTGATCAGCCAAATGATTGACCAGAAGGACCTCAGTCTTGTCAGGATTTAGCTTCAGCTTGTTGGCCCTCATCCAGCCCATCACAGTGGCCAGACACTGATCCAGGATCCGGGGGGCTTCCTTGGAGTTAAGTGGAAAGGAGTAGTAGAGTTATATGCCATCTGCATAGAAATGGCAGTGAACTCCAAAACTCCGAATGACCTCTTCCAGTGGTTTCATGTAGATATTAAATAGCATGGGGAAGAGAATAGAACTTTGTGGGACCCCACAAGTCAAAGGCCAGGGGTCCAAGCAGGTGTCCCCCAGCTTTACCAACTGGATGTGGCCCTCCAGGAAGGAGTGGAGCCACTGTAGCAAAATGCCCCCAAGGCCCATTCTGGTGAACCGCCCTAGAAGGATACCATGATCAATTGTATAGAAAGTCACCGAGATATCCAAGAGAAATAACAAGGTCACACTCCCCCTGTCAAGTTCTCTCAGCCAATGAGCTACTGACACATGCCTCTCCAGTTAACCCACCATATCATGGCATCCTTTTTCCAAATCCTCACACTGAGCAGCGTGCAGGAGTCTGGCCATGAGTAGGATTACTCCTGAGAGTTGAGAGATAGTTGTAGTTTAGGGAAAAGAACAGAGGTTGAGGTAGGTTGTTATGGAACTCTTACGCAGGCTGATAGAATAGATGTATGGCATGAAGCAAGGAGAATATGTGTAAAAGTTGTGAGGTAGTTTTTAAAGTGGAAATATTAGAGTTCAGAGTTGAGAGAGCCATCCTAGTGATGTTCTTTCTGTTGCAGAACTCCCTCACACTTGGTGGTTAAGACTTTGCACTGCAAAACTGGAGTGAGTCACAATGCTCACTCCAGTTTGGTCCAGAGTGCGATTACTCCTGAGAGTCTTTCAAAAGATCACAAATGATTTTTGAGCTCTAGGAAAAAAGCTAAAGCAATGTAATGTACAGGTGGTCTTTTCATCCCTCCTCCCAGTCATAAAACACGGTCCTACAAGGGCCAGAAAAATAGTACAGGTCAATAACTGGATTAGAAAATGGTGTCAGGAGGAACGCTTTGGCTTCCTTGACCATGGCCTGCTTTTCCAGGAGGATGGCCTACTGGCAAGGGATGGGGTGCATCTCTCACAAGTAGGAAAACACCTATTTGCTCACAGACTCGCAAACCTCATTAGGCGCACTTTAAACTAGGCCCACTGGGGGAGGGGGACAACAGCCTTGCGAACACTACTTTACCCACAATGTCAGGGAACCGCCAGAAGGCTAAAGGGAAGGCTGCACAAACACAAAAAGGACCAAGTACTGAAATCACAATAATCCCAATTAAACAGCTCAGGGGAAGATCTCAGGGGCTCACATGTCTTTACACTAATGCACAGAGCATGGGAAATAAACATGACGAACTCCAACTTTTAGCACAACACCACAAATATGATATCATAGGCATCACTGAAACCTGTTGGGATGACTCCTATCGCTGGAATGTAGACATCGAGGGCTATAACCTCTTTCACAGAAACTGAAAAAAGGGGAGAGGAGGCGGAGTAGCCTTATATGTCAAAAACTCTTATGCTGCAGAAGAAATGCATGACAGCAATCTGGGAAACCAGCTTGAAAGCATTTGGATAAGAATCCGGGGAACTGGGACTCAAAAAGATCTTGTTGTAGGAGTCTACTACTGACCTCCAAGCCAGGAGGAAGAACTTGATGAAGTCTTCTGCCAACAGTTGACCAAACAGGCACAGAGAAGAGATGTAGTAGTCATGGGCGATTTCAACTATCCCGATATTTGCTGGAAAACAAACTTGGCCAAGAGTACAAAGTCCAACAAATTCCTCGCTTGCCTTGCAGACAATTTCATGGTCCAGAAGGTAGAAGAGGCAACAAGGGGATTGGCTACTCTTGATCTCATCCTAACAAATGCGGAGGACCTGATCGATGCAGTCAAAGTGGTAGGATCCTTAGGGGCAAGTGACCATGTGCTCCTGCAATTTGAGGTACAAAGGAAGGCCGCAACTAAGACAAGTCAAACCCGTATTTTGGACTTTAGGAGAGCTGATTTCCAAAAAATGAAGAATACACTGAGCAGCATTCCGTGGACACAGATACTAAAAGACAAGGGAGTTATGGATGGATGGGAGTTTCTCAAGAGTGAAATACTCAAGGCGCAGTTGCAAACCGTGCCAACAAAAAGAAAAAATAGGGCAAGTGCAAAGAAGCCAGAATGGATGTCCAAAGAACTTCTAACTGTGCTGAGACACAAAAGAGACATGCACAAGAACTGGAAAAAGAGAGAAATCACCAAAGAAGAATTCAAACAAATAGCCAACACCTGTAGGGGAAAAGGTCCGCAAGGCTAAAGAACAAAACGAGCTCAGGCTTGCCAGGGACATTAAAAACAATAAAAAGGGATTCTTTTCTTATGTCAGTAGAAAAAGGAAAAACAAGGAGGCGATAGGGCCTCTTTGAGGAGAAGATGGGGCAATGCTGACAGAGGATAGGGAAAAGGCAGAACTACTTAATACCTTCTTTGCCTCGGTCTTCTCACAAAAAGAAAGTCATCTTCAACCTCAGCAAGATGGAGTGGATGAGGGATTTGAGGACACCCAACTCCAAATTGGGAAACAAGTCGTACAGGAATACCTGTCCGCTCTAAATGAGTTCAAGTCCCCAGGGCCAGATCAACTACACCCAAGAGTATTGAAGGAACTAGCGGAAGTCATTTCGGAACCATTGGCAACCATCTTTGAGAGTTCTTGGAGAACAGGAGAAGTTCCAGCAGATTGGAGGAGGGCCAATGTGGTCCCAATCTTCAAGAAGGGAAAAAAGGATGATCCAAAACAACTACCGTCCAGTCAACCTCACGTCAATACCAGGCAAGTTTCTGGAAAAGATTGTTAAGGAAGTGGTCTGCAAACACTTCGAAACAAATGCGGTCATTGCTAATAGTCAACATGGATTTATCAAAAACAAGTCATGCCAGACTAATCTGATCTCTTTTTTCGATAGAGTTACAAGCTGGGTAGATGCGGGGAATGCTGTGGATGTAGCGTACCTGGATTTCAGTAAGGCCTTCGACAAGATCCCCCATGACCTTCTGGCAAGGAAACTAGTCCAATGTGAGCTAGGCAAAACTACGGTGAGGTGGATCTGTAATTGGTGAAATGGACGAACCCAGAGGGTGCTCACCAATGCTTCCTCTTCATCTTGGAAAGAAGTGACGAGCGGAGTGCCGCAGGGTTCCGTCCTGGGCCCGGTCCTGTTCAACATCTTTATTAATGACTTAGATGAAGGGTTAGAAGGCAGGATCATCAAGTTTGCAGATGACACCAAATTGGGAGGGATAGCCAATACTCCAGAGGACAGGAGCAGGATTCAAAACGATCTTGACAGATTAGAGAGATGGGCCAAAACTATCAAAATGAAGTTCAACAGTGACAAATGCAAGATACTCCACTTTGGCAGGAAAAACGAAATGCAAGAATGGGGGATGCCTGGCTTGAGAGCAGTACGTGTAAAAAAGATCTTGGAGTCCTCATGGACAACAAGTTAAACATGAGCCAACAATGTGATGTGATGGCAAGAAAGCCAATGGGATTTTGGCCTGCATCAATAGGAGCATAGTGTCTAGATCTAGGGAAGTAATGCTACCCCTCTATTCCGCTTTGGTTAGACCACATCTGGAATATTGTGTCCAATTCTGGGCACCACAATTCAAGAGAGATATTGACAAGCTGGAATGTGTCCAGAGGAGAGCAACTAAAATGATAAAAGGTCTGGAGAACAAGCCTTATGAGGAGCGGCTTAAGGAGCTGGGCATGTTTAGCCTGAAGAAGAGAAGGCTGAGAGGGGATATGATAGCCATGTATAAATATGTGAGAGGAAGCCACAGGGAGGAGGGAGCAAGCTTGTTTTCTGCTTTCCTGAAGATTAGGACGCGGAACAATGGCTTCAAACTACAAGAAAGGAGATTCCATCTGAACATTAGGAAGAACTTCCTGACTGTGAGAGCCATTCAGCAGTGGAACTCTCTGCCCCAGAGTGTGGTGGAGGCTCCTTCTTTGGAAGCTTTTAAACAGAGGCTGGATGGCCATCTGTCAGGGGTGATTTGAATGCAATATTCCTGCTTCTTGGCAGGGGGTTGGACTGGATGGCCCATGAGGTCTGTTCCAACTCTTTGATTCTATGATTCTATGATTCTTGAGGTGTTTGTAGTTTAGGGGAAAGGACAGTGGTTAAGATAGTGAATGGTTGTGTTGAAGTCTGACTGTCAGTGGTAAAATAGACATGGCTCCATGAATCATGCATGTAGCATGAAGCAAGGAGACAGCATGTCAGAGTTGAGAGGTAGTTAGTTTTAAAATTGGAAGTGCTAAAGTTCAGAGTTGAGAGAGATCCAATCTAGTAACACTAGTGGTGTTCTTGTCATTGCAGAATGCCTTCATGCTTGGTGGTAAAGACTGTACTGAGACACTGGCATGTGCACAACACTGTGGCCAGTGTGCAAGAGTTTGGGCCAGAGTAGGATTATTCCTTATTTTGTTCTTGATAATTTTAGTAATTTTCTTCTTATGCAGTTTTCAAAGACTATTTGGAACTTATTCTATGTAATGTTTACACTTTTATTTTTATTTTTCAGAAGAAACATTATTTTCAGTGCAAAATATTGTTCCTAATAATTGATATTAGGAACAATAAAAATAGGAACATCATAGGAATAATAATATAATAGGAAGCATAATAGGAAAAGTACAATTTGTTTAATAGGAACCAATTCTTTTGGTACATCACTGTTTCCCATGCAGAAAATTCTGTTTTCTGAACAAAAATTTGTAAAGATTCTTGTCATTCCAGGATTTTCTTCCTGGAATGCTACCTTTTCTAACAGCATTTCTTTGCAATATTACAGAAATGTTCTTTTCATACCTATTCCAAATAGTATGAGATGCCTAGAAAAACAAAAACTATTTCCAATATTCACAATGACACAGAGGATATTTACCTGCATTTACCAAACAATTTGGTCAACAGCAGGGAAAAACAACATCAAAAACTCCCAGGGGACAAAGAATTTCATGAGGAACATGAGAGGAGGGGTCAACACTTTTTTATGCCGTAATTCTGTATCAATGAGCAGCATTAGCAATTTAATAGCAAAGTACGTCCAGAACACTGACCTATGTTCTTTGGTGTATGATTATAATTAAATTTAAATATAGTTCTTCAAAATTATACTGTTCAAGCCCAGGGGCTCATGAATACAGGCAAAAGCCAAGAACAGCAAAATAACAACAGATCTCTCTGCATCCAAAGGTTATGAATGGATAACAACAGATTAAAATGCAAGGAAAGTAATCAACAACAAAAAAACCAGCAGCATGGATAATGCATGTGGTTTATTTTATTCTTGAACAGTAAAGATGCATAATGGTTCCAATAAAATTTCAGGATTTACTTTACAGAGAACTTTAACTTGAGTTCCTTACAAGCAATCTCCCACACACAGGAATATGAACAGGTTATTCTGAACCTTTTCAATCTTCTTTCCACACCAGCCCCCTAACACTACAGAGTCCTACTACTTTCCTCACTCCTTCTTCCTGGAGGCTTTAACTATTTTCCTCAAAGAGGTATCTTTTAACAACAGTTCCCAAAATTCTTCTTTAATTCCCCATCAAAATTCCTGACTTTTTTTAACACCCAACTTCCAAATGACCATTATGGCTACTTAGCTCCTTCCTTTTCCTTTGGTTCTACAATTTCATCAGCCAATAAGACTGCCCTTCCATCTATGGAGCTGCCTGATTGTTCCACCTCCCTGCTCTAATTAGCTTTTCCAAGCCAGGCCTGTTTACTGTTTTTACACCAACCCTTAAGGTAGCCTAATCCATTACATACAGCATTGAATTTTGCCTTTATAATGTTGGACATCGCTTTGAATTCCCTCAGGGGTAGAAAAGTGGTATATAAATGTAGTAAATAAATAATAATAAATAAATACCTTATACAGTTAAAATATTAAATATTAAAAAAAACATTAAAATTAATTAAAAGACAATATACAAACTTTAAAAATGGCACTACATGGCATTAAATGCCCTCACCATGAATCCCCCATCATACTTTACTATACTGTATTCTAATTCTACTTTCTAACAATGATGGGAGGCTCATGCACAGTGAAAAGTATTCAAAAGTATTCAATTCAGGATGGTTGGAACTAGTTTGATGGCACTCTGCTCTCAAATTAAGAGGGAGAGTGCTAATAATAAATAACATTTCAATAAATACTCAGTCACCCTGAGTCCCCCCCCCCCCCCCCGAGAAGTGCGTGGTAAAATGTTATAAATAATAAATAAATAATACTTCCAGACAAAGAAGAATAGAAAGACACACAACACTAGAAAAATGTGTGGGAGAGTAGCTTAACAGTTTGTTAAAGAAATTTTTACAAAAAGCAACAACAACAACAACAACTGTGCACCAAAAAGAAGTATTTTCTTTTCACAGATTTGGTATACCATGGCAAGGTGTTTATAGAGAACTATTATTAAAAAGCCAAAGGGAAAATGCATACACAGAGTGGATTTCCTTTATGAGAGCAAGCCATTGACCCTTAAAAGGGATGTGTGATGCATTGTTGTTATTATTGTTTTGACATTATTTGTATCGCAGCATCTACACTGACAAATTATTTTTAAAAAAATCTCGAGGTGGCTCAGCAGTCTGAAAGTCCTGACAGATCATATTTATTGGAAGCTAACATAGATCCTCTAAAATTAGTAAGAAATTATTCTGCTTTTAAGTAATATGGTTAAAATCTTTTCTTGTCTTTGCATAGGATTTCTTTGCCCTTGTCTCTGCAGATTTTTATTTTTTGAGGTAAGGGAGGATGAAATATCCCAAAGAATCCAACAACAATGTATTAAGGCAGACATGGTTCCAGTAGGTTTTGTGTGTGTGCATGCATCTTAGTACGTATTTTGTGGAATAAATGAGTATTCACAGCAGGAAGCAAACGTGAATCAGTGTGGGCTCTTGTATATTATGAATAAGAGTAGCTGTAAAAGAATGAAGCACATTCAAAAGGATTATTATATTTGTATACCCCAGAATATAATAGCAACTCTGAAGTGAAGAGGAAAAGAACAAAGAACACCATGTGTGGTTTTTCTTTTTAAACTTTCCACAGAAATCTGAAATTCAGCATGAACCTCAAAGTGTGATTATAGTTTTGAAAACAGAGATTTACTCCCAACTTGCTAGTTTTTATTTTAAAAATCACTTTTTTCTTACTTGTGAGTTACTTGAGAAAGTATAATTTTATATAGGACCTGCCCAAGAAGTTTTCCTGTCTGGAGAATAAGCAGACTGGTAATTGCGTTCTACTTTGACTGTGGTAAGCTTTATATTATAATGTTAATTCAGTTTGATGCCACTTTAATTTCCATGGCTCAATGCTATGGGATTTTGGGAAATGTCGTTTAGTGAGGCACCAGCACTCTTTGATGGAGAAGGCAAAATACTTTGTAAAACTACCACAATGAGTTGGAGCATTGAGGCATGAAAGTTAAAATAATGTCAAACTGCATTAATTCTGTAGTGTAGATGCGGTCTATTTTCCATGGCATTTAAGGCCATATGCTTGTTAGGGAGTACAAAACAGATTGTGGATGACAAACGCTTTCATGGCCAGAATCACTGGGTTGTTGTAGTTCTTTTCGGGCTATGTGGCTATGTTCTAGAGGCATTCTCTCCTGAAGTTTCACCTGCATTTAAGGCAAGCATCCTCAGAGGTGGTGAGGTCTGACCTCACCACCTCTGAGGATGCTTGCCATAGATACAGGCAAAATGTCAGGAGAGAATGCTTCTAAAACATGGCCACATAGCCTGAAAAGAACGACAACAACCCAGTGATTCTGGCCATGAAAGCCTTTGACATCCACAATCTGTTTTGTACTGCCTAACAAGTATACGGCCTTAAATAATATAATATCTGGCCCCACACATGAGGCGGGACACACACTGAACCTTGTTTTTATTGTGGATGGTGGGACAGTCAGAGTGGAAGAGCAAAACATTCTTCCATTGTCATGGTTTGACCATCATCTGATATGTCTAAGATTAGCTGTGCCCTCTAACCTCCGCAGGGGTGGTGGACCCATTAAGATGGTCCACCCCAGGAGGCTGATGGATCCAGAAGGTCTCCTGAGGTCTCTTGGTGATTTTCCTGTCCTGGAGACAGAAGATTCTGTCAACCCCCTTGTTGATCGCTATGATAGCGAGATGGCCAGGGCAATTGACACGATCGTTCCCGAATGTCCCCTCTCGTTGCGTAGAGTCACACCAACTCCTTGGTTCACCGAGGAGCTGGCTGCGATGAAACGCTGGAGAAGGGGTCTAGAGGGCAACTGGAGGAAATCTCACGACATATCTGACCAAGCACGGACTAAAGCCGCTATTAGGTCTTACTCCATGGCTTTGCGAGCAGCCAGGAAAGTATTCTCAACTGCCCGCATAGCGTCTGCAGCAAATAGGCCATCAGAGTTGTTCCGGGTCGTTGAGGAACTCCTTTGACCTCCTGAGGTTGGGAAGCTCCCTAGCAACTTGGCAACTCGGTGCAGCGATTTCGCGCACCATTTTGCAGGCAAAGTTGCTCAGATACACCTTGAGCTGGACTCCGGCTTAAATGCAGTGCCTGATTATTATTATTATTATTATTATTATTATTATTATTATTATTATTAAACTTTATTTGTACCCCGCTAGCATCTCCCGAGGGACTCGATGCGGCTTACAAAGGCCAAGGCCTCAACACAGCAACAGCAAACAATACAATACAATAGAAGGCAAATTAAAAACATAAGCAATAACAAATGTTACACTATTACACAATAAACCATGGCCGGGCCAGTGATGGGTACAGGTTAAAAGTGCTGGGTGTGACAGGAGGTGTATTGGAAATTCTGGGCAAGTGCAATGTGCAGAATCTTAAGCTCTGGTAAAGTGCTTCTCGGACAAAGTGCTGGGCTATCCTATTCTGGAAAGGCACATCGGAATAGCCAGGTCTTCAAATTCTTCCTAAAGACTGCCACCGTGGGTGCTAGTCTAATGTCTTTGGGGAGGTCGTTCCAAAGTCGGGGGGCAACCACAGAAAAGGCCCTATCCCTCGTTCCCACCAAATGCGCCTGCAACGCAGGTGGGATCGCAAGCAGGGCCTCTCCAGATGACCGAAGGGAGCGTGTGGGCACATAAGCTGAGATGCGGTCACGAAGGTAGGCAGGTCCCAAACCGTTTAGGGCTTTGTAGGTAAGCACCTGCACCTTGAATTGGGTTCGGTAGGTAAACGGCAGCCAATGGAGCTCCTTAAACAGGAGGGTTGACCTCTCTCTGTAAGGAGCACCAGTTAACATCCTGGCTGCCGTCCGTTGAACCAAAAAAAAAGGTGATGAAGTAACCGAGGCACTTGTCTGTTCAATCTTATGGGAATCTTTCCGGCTTGTTCTTCCTGATGACGTGGAGGGGATCCTTGGGTCTGTGAGGGCGACCACTTGCGCTCTGGATCCTTGCCCTTCCTGGTTAGTGAAGCTGGCCAGAGAGGGGTTGTTGGAATGGTTTGTGGCAATAATAAATGCCTCATTGGGCCAGGGTACATTCCTGACCTGCCTTAAGCAGGCGGTAGTAAAACCTCTGTTAAAGAAAACCACCCTTGACCTGACTGTATGTAACAACTACAGACAAATTTCGAACCTCCCCTTTCTGGGCAAGGTTCTGGAGTGGGTGGTTGCATCGCAGCTCCAGAGATTCCTCGATGACACCGATTTTCTGGATTACTCGCAGTCTGGCTTCAGGCCTGGATACAGTACTGAGATGGCTTTGGTTGCCTTGGTGGATGACCTCCGGAGGGAACTGGACAGGGGAAGTGTGACCCTGCTGGTTCTCTTGGACATCTCAGCGGCCTTTGATACCATCGACCATGGTATCCTTCTGGGAAGACTCGCTGGGATGGGACTCGAGGACATAGTTCTTCTGTGGCTCCAGTCCTTCCTGGAGGGTCATTCCCAGTTGGTGAATCTGGGGGACTTCTGCTCAGACCCCTGGCCATTGAGCCATGGGGTCCCGCAAAGCTCTATTCTGTCCCCCATGCTATTTCACATCTTCATGAAACCGCTGGGAGAGGTCATCCGGAGTTTTGATGTGTGGTGCCACCTCTACGCAGATGACACCCAACTCCACTACTCTTTTCCACCAGACTTCAAGGAAGCCCCGAGGATACTGGACCAGTGCCTGGCAGCTGTGACGATCTGGATAAGGACGAACAAGCTGAGGATCAATCCTGACAAGACAGAGGTCCTCCAGGTCAGTCACTCGGCTGATCGGGGTATTGGGTGGCAACCTGTGCTGGATGGGGTTGCACTCCCCCTGAAGTCACAGGTCCGCAATTTGGGGGGCCTCCTGGACTCAGCACTGATGCTTGATGTGCAGGCATCAGTGGTGGCCAGGAGGGACTTCACACAATTAAAACTTATGCACCAGCTGCGACCATACTTCATGAAGTCTGACTTGACCATGGTGGCCCATGCCTTAGTTACCTCTAGACTGGACTACTGTAATGCTCTCTACATGGGGCTACCCTTGAAGACAGCCTGGAAACTACAACTTGTCCAACGCACGGCAGCCAGATTAATAACTACAGGGAACGGTCAACTGTTTGAGGAACTCCACTGGCTGCTGTTTATTTTCTGGTCCCAATTCAAGGTACAGGTTATCACCTACAAAGCCCTAAACGGTTTGGGACCAGCCTATCTTTGTGACCCTATCTCTCTCCACATACCAACCACGTACCAACCATGGGCCCTTCGTTCCTTGGGGGTGGTCCTCCTTTTGCCTTTACCAATCTCACAAGGGAGAGAGCCTTCTCTTCTGTGCCCTCCAACTTTGGAATTCCTTACCTGGGGAGATCAGGAAAGCCCCTTCAACATTTAAAAAGAAGCTCAAAACCTGGCTTTTCTGCTGCGCCTTTGGTGAGTAGATGCACAGCATGATATTTTGCACCCCTCAACGTTGTCTGCGAATGGAGTTTGTTCCCTCCAAAAAGGATGTTTAGCCTCACAACTGTGTTTTATGAGTTCCATATAAACGTCCTGCTCCTATTTTATCTCATCATAGTTTTTAAACTGTTTTTATCCTGAATATGTGGCCCACCCATTGTCATCCCTACTGTGATTGTGTTTATTAGAATGTTTATTTTATGATTTTTTTTCTCTTTTAATGTCATTTTGATAATGTTGTTGTTGTTTGTTGTATATGCTTTGATTTTATTGCTGTATTATGTGGTCCGGGCTTGGCTCCATGTAAGCCGCTCCAAGTCCCCATCGAGGAGATGGTGGTGGGGTAGAAATAAAGATTATTATTATTATTATTATTATTATTATTATTAGGCTGCCTCTCACCATGAAGAGAGGAAAGCAGCAGGGGGGGTGGGTGAGCTGAGTGAGTGGGAAATGTAGTTGAGGAAGGCGAGAGCCCTATGGCAGAGAATTTAAAAGGCTCTGATGTAAACTAAATTTCCCAGAATTCTGGTCAGCATCCAAAAGCTCCAATTAGGATGGCGGATAGATTTGTTGCTCTTAGCAGGAGCCAGAGTTCCAATGAATTGTTGAATCTGCAAAGAGGATGACTGACTGATACTTCAATGCTAGTAAGTAAATTTGTGCTAGGCTGGGAAGAAATCCCTATATTGATGTTCTATTGGTTACATTCAATGAGATTCCTGTTGTGGCTTTTTAAAATGCCTTTGTCAAAACTTTAGAAAATCCCCCTAAGACAGTAGATGTATGAGAATATTTCTGAAGCTTGTGGGGAATGATCCCCCGTTATCTTGTGTCATTGTTTAGAAGATTCAAGGAGATAAGTCTTGTGGGTTTTTTTTTAAAAAAAGTTTGTAAAAACTCTGAAAATACTTCAAAAATCGGTGAATGAGTGAAACATTCTGAAATTTGATGCGTTAACAGTGGTAAAAGTGTTCTACAATTATAGCAAGTTTCATGGTGATAGCTGTAACACTGAGGGAGAAAAATGCTCCTGAAATTGTCCCATTGGCACAATCTATATATATAAAATGCTCTGTGCATAATGAGTGGCTTAAAAACAAAACAAACAAAAAAAAACCTACAGGGCCAAATGACCCCAAATTTAGCAATAAAACTCCTCACAATCCAAGGAGTGACCATCACTGAAAACAACCTCCACAAAAACACCTTTAAATTCAAAAAAGGAAGACAACAAAAAAGGAAGATGAAAGTTCCGAAGCAGCTGCAGCCCCTAATGAACACTAAGGCAAGGGATCAAAGAACAGAAGCTGAGGAGAAGGGGGAGGAGGAGGGGGAGGAGAGAGAGGGGGAAGGAAAAAAGAGGGAGGTGGGCCACACTCTGTGCACACACTCTAACTATTCCCACACACACACTCCCACAGCACAAGGGAAGGAGGAAGGTGCCATGATAGGGGTAATAGGTACGCACGAAACTGACATTGCTTGGAAAGGAGTCCTAAAGACCATTCAGCCCAACCTCATTTGGCAGTAAAGGAAGACACAATCAAAGCCCTCATAATGGATGGCCAACCAGTTGGAAGGGAGCCCTAAAGGCCATCCAGTCCAACCCCCTCCTACCCTCCTTCCTTCCTTCACTCCCTCCCTTTCTCTACTTCCTTTCATTCTCCTTCCCTCCCTTCCCTTCCCTTCCCTTCCCTTCCCTTCCCTTCCCTTCCCTTCCTTTCCTTACTTTTTCTCCCTCCTCACCAGCTTCATCCTCCTTTATTAAAACTACAGTGTAGATGCAAAGTCAACCCTTCCACACTGCCATGTAAAATCCAGATTATCTACTTAGGACTGGATAATATGGCAGTGTAGACACATGCACACATGTACATGCACACGCACACACACACATGAATGGATGTTGGATCACTGGTTGGGGTGTGTGTGAGTGTATAATGATTACAATACTTTATATATATATATATATATATATATATATATAACCTATATTATATTATATATATTATTGTTATATATACTACTATATAATATAATATTACTACTATATATTACTATATTAAATAGGCTCATAGAATAGAGTTCAAATGGACTCTACCATGGGATTGGGGAGAACAGACAGGAAGGAAGGAGAGAAGAAAGGAGGGAGGGAAAAAGGGAAGGAATGAACAAAAGGGAAAGCGGGACGGAAGGAAAGAGAGAAGGAGGGAGGGAAAGAAGGAAGGAGGGAAGGAAAGAGGGAAGGAAGGAGAGAAGGAATCAAAGCAAGAGGTACCGAAGGAAGGAAGAAGAGAAAGTAGAAAGGAAAGGAAAATGGAGGGAAATGCAGGAAAGAAAGAAGGAAGGAGAAAATGAGATAAAAAACTGAAAGGAAGGAAGCAGGGAGGGAAGAAAGGAGACAAAGGAAGAAATAGAGAAAGGGGAAGGGAAGGAAGGGAAGCGAGAAGGAAGGATGAAACCAAAGAGCGAAAGAAGGAATGAAAGAAAGAGATAGAGAAGGAAGAAAGGAGAGAAAGGGAAAGGGGAAGAAAAAGGGGGAAGGAAAACACTGTGTTTTCTGGTGGTCTTTGGTGAGCCTTCTGACACCCCCCTGGTGCCCTTCCCCCCCCCCTCACCCCGGATCTTGACTTCCCAGGTTGAGAAATGCTGCCTTAAGGCCATCCAGTCCAACTCCGTTCACCAGAGCAAGAAAACATAATCAAAGCCCTCCTGACAAAGGGCCGTCCAGCCATTCACACACACATATATGTATATGACAGATGCAGTATCAAAGATTTGAAAGGGACTACTAAAGAAGGACAATGATATGTTGCATATTCCAGAGTAGGCAAACCAGATAATCTCCACATCAACACTGGCAAAGAACAGCAAGAAATACTGTTTACCCACAAGCATAAAGACATTACATATATTAGAAGCCAACACTTTCTCATTACTTTATTTTCCAGATCACTAGACTGGGACACAGCAACGCGTGGCAGAGGACCACTAGTTACTTAACAAAAAGTAACAAAAAAGTAGTTAACTCGTTATTGTTATGATACAGACCACGTCCAATTTCGTAAACACATTAGAAATTATTTCCCCCCACCCCCTAATTTCGTAATGAGTATTGAAACATTTTTTTTCATTGATTGCACAGGCCTATATATTATAGACACAGCCTACATATCATACGCAGCTCTGTCCACCTAAATCTCACAGCCATTGCCTGCTGTTTGGCATCTGTTGTCTGAAGCACTGACTTCACTTTATCTAATGATAACTCCAAAGTAATCAGTTATGTTTGAATTGAAGAACTGGAGTAGTGAAGTGGTTTATATAAAAGATCGGACTTTTGAGACCAGTGTCTGGATCCCTGCTCAGCCATCAAAACTGGATTATCTTAGGCAAGTTACATTTTCTTACCCTTCAAACCCCTTCGGAAGAAATCTTGCTAAGAAAACCATATTATATATTTGCCTAAGGGTTGCCATAGGTTCAATATGACTTGAAAGCGTGTAGTAAATATTTGAATTTTTATAAAATTGTTGGATTTCAGCTTAATGATATCTGAAGCCAAATCTGTTTGTACCTACCATTTAACCTACACTCTGCCATTCATAAATTCATGGTTGCTGGTTATTTATAACTGAGAGACTTTCTTGTAAAAATGGACTGTAAATTGTATTAAAATATATCCAGTTCTATAGATATAAATAGCATTAATCTTTGTGTTGCAAATATTTTTGTGTCATCCAATCCTCTTTATAAATATAATTATTGCTGTACCTTTATTATAAGA
This sequence comes from Anolis sagrei, assembly GCF_037176765.1. Lineage (NCBI taxonomy): Eukaryota > Metazoa > Chordata > Lepidosauria > Squamata > Anolidae > Anolis > Anolis sagrei. The sequence goes on along the minus strand of NC_090021.1, from coordinate 272,169,161 downwards.
AGGGCATCTGCAATTTTGTAATCTCTGGTTCATAAGCAAAAGAGAAATGAGTCCATGAGTAGAACAAATTAGTGCACTTTATATTAATGGAGCATTTATTAATTACTCATTAAAAAGCCATTAGTAAAACACTGTTGTTCTTTATGATAAGAAATAAGCAGTTCACTGGAAAAACACTTGGTAATATGAATTAGTAAGTAATAATATTTAATATCTGGAAAAAATTAGAATCCATCTGAAGATGAATGCTCTCTATAAAAGCATAAGAAACATATAACAGAATTTCTAATGACTATCAGTTATTTTTCATCTCATACTTTTTTAGCATAGAAAAATCTACTGCGTTTTTTTAAAATAACTTCCTCTCTGAATCAACATTTCTACATGTTTCATTCTGCATATCACACTGCTTTGATGGAATCAGATATTTCTGGGTTCTAGCTTTTATTTGTTTGAATATGAAAGTATAGATAAAAAAATCAAAAGCAAATTGACTATACATATTTAAAGTACATGCATTTATTTTATCAAAATGGAAAATGTATATCTTCCTTTACAATCTGCTTCCTTTATAGCAGTAGTTCTCAACCTGGGGTCCCAGATGTTTTTGGCCTACAACTCCCAGAAATCCCGGCCAGTTTACAAGCTGTTAGGATTTCTGGGAGTTGAAGGCCAAAAACATCTGGAGACACCAGGTTGAAAACCAATGCTTTGTAGGATGATACTGTTAAAGTTATATGGTTAAAATGTTGATTTCTAACCACAAATTGACCATTCTCACTATTGTATCTTTTACTCTGACCTTAACTGTGTACTTTTGATTAAGATGTATAGAACATGCTTTCATATTCTTACAAGAATGTTTTTGTACATAGTGATATGTTCAGATACATTGCAGAAACAGGCATGCTACATTGTTAAGTTTAATATAAAAATATTCATTACATTGTTTTATGAGTCTTTGATGTTTTTCCCCTTTTCAGATATTAATTGAAATAGCCCTCATTTATACAAGATGGTAGTTGATAGCCCGTCAAACTAATCAAGAAGTTTCACATCAATGAAATGGAAAACAAATGCAATTTACTGCTCATTTGGATACTGAATAAAAACAAAAAAGAAGGCAGTCAGACAAAGTACATGTAACTGAACCAGAACTAGCCAATGCTTTCAGAATCAATACTGCCCATATTTTTCTGTACCATTGATAGAAGCTCCAGAGATGTTCCATAATCAGTTTGAACCTAGAATGATGAACCATACTGGTTCACATCATTTCAATGGGGATAAGTGTCTTGCTGATAGACAACATGGTGTAGTTGTTAGAACGTTGGTCTACAGATCTTGAAACACATTTGAATCCTTGCTCAGTCATGGAAACCTAGTGAGAGACCTTGGGCAAGTCACACTCTCTGAACCCTTCTGAACAGACCTTACTAGGGAAATCCTGTGACCTGTTTGCCTTACGATCACCATAAATTGGAAACAACTTGAGCACACAAGCTTCTTCCTTGGAGGCTTTTAAATGGAGGGTGGATGGCCATCTATCATGGGTGCTTTGATTGTGCTTTTCCTGAACGGCAGGGGGTTGACTGGATGGCCCATGTGGTTTCTTCCAACTCTATGATTCTAAGATTCTAAGAATCTTGCAATAATAAGCATTTCATAAAATTAGTATTTCCCCTTGCTTTTGGTAAAACAGTCAGCTCATTCTTGCTCTGGTTATATAAACTCTTTCAAGATGATGTTCAGACCACTTTTAGTTTATCACACCAATATTTATTACACATCATTATGCGTAGTAACAAGAAGAAAATCTGAAGAAAATGAAATGAGGAGAAGCTGGACAACATTACTTATGGCCAATTTTTTAAAAAATTCAGCCTCATTGCTTCCTGGAACACACCAAAATTTAGTCTTCATCAAATGCTTAGTTGTTATACTTTGGACACATTCCCTTTAAAATCAATAAAGATTATGGAACCTTGAATCATAGTTTTGAACTCATGGAATAAGGTGTTGATTGAGTATATGGCAGCTTATTTCCCCCTACATATTGCATTTTGTGATTAATACTGTATTTACTCGACTCTAATGTGTTACTGAATCTAATGCGCAACTCAATTTTCAGAACCCTGAAACAAAAACAAAAAAAGGTATTTGCTGGTGAATGTAATGCACAGCAGCAAAAAGGGCACTCTTTGTAATTCGTTAAAAAAAGGTGTGCATTACAGTTTATGTGCGCTTAGAATTCCTTCATTAAAAATTAAAAGTGTTAGATCACCAAATCTTCGAGTAATGGAAAGTAACACTGGTAGGAGCAGAAAAGAGGATCTCTCTAAAGCCCTACAACCAAAGGACTGAAAATGATGACATAGATATAGTAATGAAAGACACATTCCGTATTCATAGGGGCTCACCAGAACCAGGACCACCTCCTTCTGCTATTGGTGAGGTCTCCGGCCACCTCCTCACTAGAACCAGGGTCACCATCACCGGCTATGTATCCCCAGGCTGCACCATCCCCTCCATGCTGCACTGCTGCAGGAGGGTGAAGGCAAAGGTGGTGCTGAACTGGTGAAGGCAGCCCTGGCTCTGGTGAGGTGGTGAGCCTCAGTGCATAGAGGCAAAGGGGGCAGGCCTCAAAAGACAGAGGAGAAGGAGGTGAAGGCAGCGGTGACTTAAGGCAGGGAGGCTGGCATTCACTCTCGCTGCCTGCACATGTATACCTGCCTGACCACATTTTACCATATTACGTGAGTGTAATGCACACCCCAATTTTAGCATAGTCGTTTAGTGTCTTTGATTTGTGTAAATATGATAGTAACTGTTCGTTTCCTTGACTATTGTGACCAACAGATCTAACAGAGTCACCCTTTCATTTCAGATTTATTCCATTTGCATCACCAGGGATTACACTGAATCTGATTTGAACATTAGTAAAGAAATGAATTTCTGGTCAATCTCTCAGTTGCTCTTTCTCTGGGTATTAATAAAAATATTTCTGCAGTCCTCCTAACTATGACAAAGACACTAGAACTTTTTTTATAAAGTTAAAGATAATGAGGCATAATTATAACCAAAGTAAAACAACCAAAGACACTGAAGACATATTTTATGAACATGTCTTCTCTTGTTAAATTAATTAATCCTAAAGAAGAAATGTTTCCATGACAGCTCTGTGACTGGGAAGCAACAAACAAAAAGACATCATAATTTGCAAGTCTTTCAGATAACTTGTTTTAAAATATTGTCTAGATGTTGACTGTTGACAAATCCCTCCCTGGAACGTTTGCAATGTTATATCAATACTATAATTATATTATAGAATAATATCTAGGGTGTGCAAAGCGGCAGAAATCCATTTTGGTTTTGTTTCAAATCTTGGACCCCCCCCCCCCCCCATTTCATTTTGGGGAGATTCAGAGGGGGGCATTGGATTTGAAATTCAAAATTTTTGTTTTCATTTTGAAAAGATTCGATTCATTAGCATCAATGGGAAAATTTGTGAGGCTCATCTTTCTGTTATTTTTATGGCTATCAGGATAAAACTTGATACACATTTCTGACTATAAGCCTTCCAAGTTTCACAATATTTTGCTCATCCACTGATTTTAGGAAATTATTTAAGTTTCTACAAATAAAACATCTTTTAAAAAAACAAAACAAAAGAGGTATCACCTTCAGTTTCTCCACAGAGACATGACATGAGTATGGAATTATTCCTGCCAAATTTCAGAATGTTTATTTATTTATTTCATTTACTTATACCCCACCCTTCTCACCCCGGGGGGGACTCAGGGCGGCTCATCCACTGATTCTTAGGAGTTTTTTTTAAAAAAAACCTTGACAAATAAAATGTCTTTAAAAAACAAAAGAGATATCACCTTGAATTTCTTCACAGAGACAAAACAGGGATGGGGTATAATTCCTGTCACATTTCAGAAAGATCCACTCATCCATTGATTTTCAATATTTTTTTCCCAATTTAAACATATTGGGCAAGTCACACTCTTTCACCCTTAAAGGCTTGAATTTTTTTTCTGGTTAGTGGAATGACACTTACCACACTTGTAGGCCACATTTATGACTGTAGGCCTGTCAAGTTTCAGAATGTTCTGCTCATCCACTTATTTTCCAGATTTTTTTCCACTTTAATCACCTTGGGAGAGTCACAATCTCTCTGCCTCAGAGGATTGCATTTTTCACCTGGCTATTGGGATGAAACATGCCGCATTTGTAGGGCACAGTTATAATTATATGCCTGCCAAGTTTCAGAAAATTTTGCTCATGCACAGATGTTTTGGAAATGTTTTTAAAATTTCTCTCTCTCCTAGTGAGAGGAGGAGACAGCTTGAAGAAAAAACAAACATATGTAGCTGTAATTAACAAGCCAGAGGCAGGGATTTCTGGGACTTGAAGTCCAAAACAACTTCACAATAGGGGAGGAGAATGGAGAGGAAAACCAGCCTTGTGATGGCTGAGGAAGAGCAGGTGATGCAATCAGTTGGACTGCACTTAGCTCTATAACCTCACAGAGAGATTGCTTGCTTGGAAAAAATGGTCATATAGACAGACTAAATGGACATCTAGGAGACCATGTATTAAGGGGCACCAAATTAGATGGAACTGAACTTGTCAGATATTGTATATGAACAGAACCATTTCCATGTCAGAAGCTGAGTGATAGAATTTATTTTGTATTGTGGAGTATGTCTGTGCCTGGAAGTACTCTTAATGTGTCATAACATTCCTTCAAAGCTTTTTCATGGATTAGCTTGTCTGGACACATGGTTTGATAGTTCAATTATTCTCAGTAGCCCAGGATGCCAAGTCATACAGTTGAGTTATTTGCAGAAGAGGTTTTTTTTCCCGTGTCAGGAGTGACTTGAGAAACTGCAAGTCGCTTCTGGGTTGAGGGGAATTGGCAGTCTGCAAGAAGAAGTAGCACACAAGCAGTAATCTATAATGGTACTCTGTAATGTTGTATGTTGTGATCCTGAAGATGTATTTCATTAGGGCTAGTTAACAATACTTGCCCTCCTTTCAGCACCTCAGTGCTATAAAGGTCATCAATTCATACCACTTTCTGCACAAATGTATCCTAATGTTGTCCTTCTTAACACATTAATTTGGCTTTAAATCCCACTATGAAAAAATTGCAGATCAAATTGGCAGTCAGATTTGCAAAGAGAGGTATGGATAGAATTATATTCTCCTTTTAGAAATGTGTTGGAATTTATCCCAAAACAGTATTAAAATGCATCGAAAAGGAGGGAAATACAGTTAATTAAAACTGCTAAAATGTTAGCAAAAATAGTGCAAAGGTTATCTGAAGAGCACACCTCTTTTGCACCATTTCTGCAATTTTTAAATGTTCTTATCTTTAAAAAAATATATTGGATATATCCATACTTCATAAATTGTAGCACTGACATTAACTCACATAAGTCCATCTTATGGAAATCCTGGGATTGGTAGTTTGGTGAGGCAATTATTTATCTCTTGTCCACTATCCTGAAATACAATTTTAATGCTCTCTGAGAATTCTGCTTGCCTTCACAATCCAAGGTTTCCACAGGATGAAACTATGGTTAAAATATTTCACATTTGTTCTTTTGCATATGGATGACATAACTATTTTTGTTTGTTTTTATATTGATAAACCAACCTAGCCAGAATTTATGATAGAAATAATAAATATGCCTCCTTTTGTTTTAAACTTTCGTTTTTAGCATTTAACAGCATAAGAATTGCTATTTCCTTTTGCATGTCTCTGGAAACAAGTTCTTGGCTACCTTCCAAGTGTCATATAATCTTCCAAAAGAGCTTATTTAGCATATTGTCCTGCGTCATTTGAGAAGCTGCCAGCCTCACCGTATTCAATTTCCAAGTTAAACATTTCATTTTTTAAAAATAGATTTTCTCAGTCTTCCATTAACATACATCAGAGAGTGCTGCCCTAAAGATGAGTACAAGCTGTACAGTAAACACCGATTGCCAATATTCCACTGCTTCATAGTTTCAATAGGACTCTTCAGGATCTGGAGAGGATAGAACATGCTGATGACTATTCTACTCAATACCAAGTGAGGCTCATTATATTAAAAGGTAGCTGATGATGTACTATTTCGGAAATTAAATTTATCAACAGCATGGCTAAAGCTCCATGTATTCTTGATGCTGTGAAAATGACAAGAAATCACAAGCTGTGCCTGCATAATATTTACAATTTGTGACAAACAGTTATTAAGTCTTGCTGAATACTTTTTTCTCCAGAAAATAGTGTCTCCTCATTTGGCCTCGACATTTATAAAAATTTGTATCTCAAGGACCACTTGGGTTAGGGTTGGAAATAAGGAAAACAAAAACCTGTACTCCCAAAACATAGTAAAGATGTTATTTATTTATTTATTTCGTGTACTTCTACCCTGCCCTTCTCAACCCCCGAGGGGGGACTCAGGGAGGCTTACAAACAGGCACAATTTGGTGCCTACACAATAATACAAAACGTATAAAAACAGCAATTAAAACAGTCAATATGTATCACAATCAATAACCAATCTCATGCTCAGCGTTCGCCAACTCAGAGTCCATACTTCATTCCACATTGTCTATTCCTGTCCGTCGTCGTAATCCTTTATCTGCCAGATTGCCCAAACGCCTGGTCCCAAATCCATGTTTTTAATTTCCTTCTAATGGAAAGGAGGGATGTCGCTGATCTAATTTTCCCGGGGAGTGAGTTCTATAGGTGAGGGGCCACCACTGAGAAGGCCCTGCTCCTCGTCCCCACCAATCTCACTTGTGATAGAGGCGGGGCCGAGAGCAGGACCTCCCCAGAAGATCTTAAACTCCGAGGTGGGACATAGAGGGAGGTCCGTTCGGACAGATACGCTGGGCTGGAACCGTATAGGGGTTTTTTGATGCTGTGAAAATGACAAGAAATCACAAGCTGTTGTTCCCACAAATGTACCATTACAGATATTATGTGTAAATCTTCATTTTTAAATTGTAAGTCATACATAAATTGTAACTTTTGTGTATATGAACAGATATTAAAAAATGCAAGGGGAGGCCATTCAAGAAAACTTAAGATTCAAAACACTGACCTATGACTTTCAAATGGGTTATGTAAGTCTTGTACATGATTCCAGGTCTCAATCGCAAGCACCACTTCTCTCCCAAAAGGGCTGTGTTGTGAGTCAGCAGACACCATACCTACTACTAGTAGTAGGAGAAGAAGAAGGAGTGATGCAGAAACAGAGGAGAATCAGCGCCAGCTGAAACGCATTCGTGACATCTTTCTGGCTTCCAGTGATGAAGAAGACTTTGCAGGATTCAGGCCAGAGGAGGCTATGGAAGCAGATTACAGGGGAGTGAAGAGAGTGGCTAGTGATTCTGGCAGTGAGAGTGACACTATGTCTAAGAGGCTTAGAGACACAGCAGATAACTCCAGTGATAGTGAGGATGATATGGAGGAGGCTGTAGACTGGACTCTGGTTCAGAACATTAGAGACATTTGCAATCAAGCAACATCAAGTGATGATTTTGAAGGTTTTAAGGATAATGGGAATGAGGGTACTGATTGGCAGGATCAGGCACTAGAGCAAAGGTGGCAGGCTTGGCATGGTTTAGATGCTTCAGCTGCGGGAGCAGAATCAGATGCAAGCAATGAATCTCATTCTTCTGATAGTGAATAAAATGAGCACTCTTGGACCCATCCCTTTGCAGACGATAAAGTGTTGTTTTGTGTTGTACTCTGCCTAATCTTGTTTTGGATTCCCAGTATCCTGTTTCCCTGCCGTGCTTCGGACCTTGGAACCTTCGCTCGTGAGTGTACATCTGGCTTCTTGACCCTTGGAACTGACTGACTACGCGTTTGCCTACCGGACTTTGCTTCATGCCTTGCAACTCTTAAAGACTGATTTGTTTTGTATTTTGCTCCTAGTTCATCGTATCTCCTGTTATTTCTTGGCTGCAATTCAAGCCTGCTTATCTAGCGTTTTGTGTTCCTGTTTGAAAACATCCTTTGAACTGTTTGCACTGACTTTTAAGTGCCTCATTAAGTTTGTTTTGCATTAAAATACTATTACTTTGCACCTCAACTGCTGTTTAAGACAATCTGTGTTCTGTGGGTCACGACAGGCTGGGTTTGGTTCCCCCAAAGGGCCCTGAGGGGGATGGTGTGGCTGGAGTGGAGGAAGAAGCTCTGGCGAGGGGGAGGGGAGGGAGGGATGCCCCGCTGAATGGCTGGGCAAGGAAGAAGCCCCTCCACACATGGCTGGCCCAGAGAGAGAGGCAGAGATCACACACATTGAGCCTTTAATGTGTGAAGCAAACTGACTTCTGAGAAGTGTAGTTTAGGACAGGGCCTTTTGAATTATCTGGCACTGCTGACCTGGAGGCAATGCAGCACCTGAATTTTAAAAGTAGCTCGTCTGACTTGGAGAGGGAAAACCCAAGCACTTTAATGAGGGAAGTGAGCAGAACTCTGGGAAATGGAGTTTTGAGCAGTACCTTTTGAATTCTTTTCCACAGGAGTAATCACCTTGCCAAACTTCATTTCACAGAATTCTGCTTACTGACTTTTGCCTCCTACTATTACTACTTCTCCATGTTTGTTCTCTAAAGGGATTTTGAGATAAAAGCTATGTGTTTAGTATAAGGACCATTCAAATCAGTTACTGATGACTGTATCTGATTTCCATTATGACCAGATGAGCTAGCCTTTTCAACATTTTGCTACTTCTTTATTTCAGCGTGGTGTTTTAGATTGTTTAACTTGCGTTTTAATAGTATAGGTTATTTAAAATTTGTAATTTTAATTAAGCAAACAGCACCTGCTGAAATTCCCTCTTCTACACAATCATTAAAGAGACAACTCTTTCCCTTATCTTACTTACAACCCTATCCTGCAATAACATTCACTGGTATCCTCTGCCAAAGACTAATCTCAGCTATCTTCACCTGCTTGTAAAACAATTTGGAATTCGAAAATGTAGAGACATGAGATCAGATTTCTTGAGACCAACCCAGCCTTTTTTTAATTAGGACACACAAGGCTAATAGGCTCTGACAGGGCATTCTTATGGCTGGGTAGTGGCACAGGGTACGTTGAGTACCCCAAAATACAGGAAATTGACATGATTTGAGTAACTTTTAGTAATGTACCTATTGAAAGAAATTTCTGCTTCTTCACATGTTACTGTAGCTGATGGTGCTTGTAGCGTGTTTGGACATGAAAACAGTTGTTTGTTTATTTATTTATTCATTCATCTATTTAAATATTAATTGCTTGCATTTTATGAAATATTTCAGGGTTATCTACACTAAAATAGTTCAAACAAAATAATAGCATTTTAAATTAGACAAGTTAACACAATTTAAAGGGCTACAACAAATAAAAAGCATATACTTGTACATTAAAAATAAATTAAGCCCCTGAAGACCAGTAAAAAATCATGTTATGATTGACAGCATGAAAAAAACTAATGTTGAGCTCTTGAATCCTATTTGAGAAGACAACTTGTCTGACTTGTATACGGCATCAAATATTTGCCTTTTGTATGTGTAAACCACCCCGAGTCCCTTCGGAGAGAAAGGGTGGGTTAGAAATAACCCACCCTTTCTGACTGTAAACTGCCCTGAGTCGCCTGTGGGCTGAGAAGGGCAGTATATAAATGTAGCAAATAAATAAATAAATAAATAAATAAATAAATAAATAAATGCTATTATTATTTTATTATTATTACAAGGGGCATCACCTTATTGTTTTATTCATTTGATATATTCTTATTCATCATGTTTATATGCATGCTATTTTCAGGCACAACTGTTTCAATTGTTCTTTGCAGCTTTTACAAATGTACTGTGTTGTGCAATGAAATTAAATTATAACAACCATCCATTCTGCTTTAACCATTCACCTGAATTCCTTCTTAGCTGTCAAAACACAGACGCATCCATTGGGCAGAACCTTTAGCTGATGCTTAATGCTTCACAGACCAATCAGAGTGACTTTAGTAGATGCAGACCGTTCTATAAATACTTTAATAGTCATTTATCTTTCTCTTCCTTTTCAGAATCTGTCACCTAGCAACTACGAGTGAGCAATTCAGTTAAACCCCAATATGTTTTTGGTGTACTGAATTCATTGGGCCCTCGATCTGTTTTGTGGGAGCTTCCCAAATTCAGGAGGACAAAAATCAATTTTATGTTGTGGCTCCCGAAAGATCTGTTTTCAATCCAGGAAGACCTAGCCAATTGGTGGCAATGGGAAGGGGGCTCACCAAGCTCCCCTTTCTGTCATTTTTTAGGGCCATTGGGATGAAAATGGCAATATGAAGGGCCCTTCCACCCAGCGCTATATCCCAGAATATCAAGACAGGAAATCCCACATTATTCTCTGTGGTGGCTCCCCGACTCTGGAACGCCCTCCCAAAAGATCTCAGACAGGCCCCTACATTGGCAGTCTTTAGAAAGAACTTGAAGACCTGGCTGTTCCGATGCGCCTTTCCAGAATAGGAATCTCCAATAACAAGTCCCAGAAGCACTTTAGTAGAACTAAGATTGCTGCACACTGTACACTGCACTTGCCCTACAATCCTCACATACCACCTATCACATCAGCACTTTTAATCCTGTACCCCTTACTCTGGCCTGGCCCAGTTTTCATAGTGTCTTGATGTATTCTTTATTGCATGTCGTTAATACTGCTTTAACTGTTTTTAATTTTGCTTTAGGTGTTGCATTGTTGTGTTGTGTTTTGAGGCCTTGCAACTCAGGGTAGTTTTCACCTTGCTCCCAAACATCACCACACCAAAGCTGTAGATTTTGTAGTTTATTGAAGAAAAGGCAAAGTCAAAACATAGTATAAGAGATGCAAAGTTCCATAAGGCTTAGATGCAAAGACACAGTTCCCAAGATCCAAAGGCAAAAACATGAAGCATAATCCTTTAAGCAATGGTCAAACAATAGTCCATGGAAAACAGTTGAATACAAAATCCCAGACTCAGGAAGCCAGAAGCGTGCTGCTTAAAGCCAAGGTTAATCCATACAAGTTTGCATGGAAAGAGCTACGTTGAACTGACAACCCCTGTGTTTCAGCGAAAAGGCTAAATACCCTTTGCAGACATGAGCACATTGCAATGACCTTTGGCAGACTTGCTAGCCAAGCGAGAGCTTCTCTGGACCCTTAATTGCAAATGATCTTGCCTGCTCATTAATTCATTATCTTCAAGGCTCTCTAACCCCTTATCTTGGTCCTGCAGCTGTACGGGATCACCTTGGGAAGGCAAAGGAGGCAAAGAAATCTCCACCTGACCATGTGAGAATTCACTCTCGTTATCAGTCTCACTAGCATTCCTTTCCCCTGAGAACTGACTTGCTGCTTCACCTTCAGCAGCCTCACTGTCAACCCTGTCTGAAGCATGTACAGAAATCTGTAACCCATCATCCTCATCATCATCTTGTAGGAACTCTGGCTCACAAAACCCACAGGGCTAAGCTTCAGACTCAGAGTCAAACTGAGTCACAACAGGCTGTCAAAATGCATCCCAGTTATATTGCTGTTCCATGTGTACAGAGAAATCAAATTGCTGTTAAGGATGGACCTTAAATAGTCCTATAAACTATTTCCAATGTTCAAGCCTGCTGTTTTCTTTTCTACAGTGAAGTTAACCATAAGAAAAGGGAAGGGATAACCCATTTGATGTACAGTTTGGCTTTTTGTAGGGCTGTGGCCTTCTCAAGCTTCATTCACTAAATCAACTTGGTGTGTGGTCAGTTCATTGTTATGAAATTTTATTCTATAGGGGGACATGAGAGAAGCCTCCTCACTGAATTGCAAGACATCTGGGTGTCCCCTGGGCAACATCTTCGTAGACGGCCGATTCTCTCACTCCAGAAGCAACCAGAAGCTACTTGCAGCATGCAAACAAACAAGCAAAACAACCAACGGACGTTTTCAGGACCAACTATGACAATAATCTCAATCTACATTGAAGGCATATCAGCTGCCAAAAAATAACTGCTCTATGAACTGTGCCAAGATAAGAAATGTGATGTGCTGTGTGTCCAAGAAACACACAGGGATGAACAACAGAAACGATCAAAAGTTCCAGGAATGGTCTTAGTAGCGGAAAGACCACATGCGCAATATTGAAGCGCTGTCTTTGTAAAACCAGGCTTCCAAGTCAGCAGTGCCAACAAAACTGAAGAAAACAATAAAGAGTAACAATATAGAGTAACAGTAGAGCTTAATAACATCACCATCACCTCTGTGTTCAAGCCCCCAAATGAAGAGTTTTGTTTCTCCTCCCCTGAGAACTTTGATAGGCACCAAAGGGTGGTGCCCTTTAAAAGCCATAGTCATGTATTGGGCTATGCTCAAGAGGATAAAAATGGAGAGGCTGTCCTCACCTGGTCTGAACTGCACAAACTATCACTCATTCATGATAGTAAGCTCCCACCATCATAGAAGAGCGGGAGATGGCACCGAGGTTATAACCCAGACCTCTTATTTGTGAGCGACAGCATTGTACAGCAATGCACTAGATCAGTGGGACCACCAATCCCAAACACACAGCACTGACCAATAGTATGCCAACTGTTCCCAACTATAAGACCTCAGGAAGTTCAATTTAAAGGAAGATTCAACTTCAGAAAGGCAGATTGGACAAGATTCTCAGACATGTTAGATGAAATGATCATATCAGTCGCGCCAATCCCTAAGAAATACAAGCACTTTATTGAAATAGTGAAACCTTCTCATGGAAAACTATTAGAGGCTCCACAATGAAGACCCATTTAGCGAGCAAACCCTTCAGGCAGCGCAGGGCATTGTGTCCTCCATCTCTGAAGCCAAGAAAGAACAGTGGATAAAGCTGATCACAGAGGTCGACATGGACAGGAGCAGCCAGAAGGTGTGGAGGCTGCTAAGACGGTTGAGCAATGACCCCTCACAAACTAATACCCAGGCCAACATAAATGCAGATAAGATAGCACACCAACTGTTGAAGAATGGGAAACCCAAGCTTGCCACCAAAGTAGGAAAGAAACCAATAGCCAGACAACCAGAGATTGAGAACAACAACCTTCTTGAACCCTTTACATCTACTGAATTGGACATGGCTCTCAATAAATGTAAAAATGGCAAAGCAGTGGGCCTGGATGATCTATGAATGGAACAAATCAAGGACTTTGGTCCACAAGCAAGGTGCTGGCTGCTGGAGCTGATGAACAACTGCACGGCATCCTGTCAGATCTCCAAAATCTGGAGGAAAGCAAGAGTCATCACCATCTTCAAGCCAGGCAAAGACCGTAATGATCCAAAAAGCTATAGACCAATCTCCCTGTTGTGCCACTTCTACAAAGTTCCGGAGAGACTTATTTTGCATAGAATTATGGAAAAAATAGGCCCATGTCTGATTCCACAGCAAGCTGGCTTCAGGAAAGGCAAAAGCTGCACATCACAAGTGCTGAACCTGACTCAGCACATAGAAGATGGCTTTGAAAGGCAGCAGAATACAGGAGCTATCTTCATAGACCTGTCAGTGGCTTATGATACTGCAAACCACTGCCTCCTCCTGAGAAAAATGTGTAATATCACAAAGGACTACCACCTCATCCGCCTCATAGGAAACCTGCTACAAAACAGGAGCTTTTTTGTTGAGTTCTAGGGCCAGAGGAGTAGATGGTGGAAAGAGAAGAACGGCCTGCCTCAGGGGAGCATGCTTGCTCCATCCATGTTCAACATGTACACAAATGACCAGCCACTGCCAGAAGGGAAAGAGATCTTCATCTATGCTGATGATCGTGCCATTACCGCTCAAGCAGGGAGCTTTGAGATGGTAGAACAGAAGCTCTCCAAAGCTCTAGGTGCCCTTACTGCCTACTACAGGGAAAACCAGCTGATCCCTAATCCATCTAAAACACAGCCATGTGCCTTTCACATTAAGAACAGACAAGCATCCTGAGCTCTGAGGATTGCCTGGGAAGGAATCCCACTGGAGCATTGCAGCACACCCAAATACCTGGGAGTCACCCTGGACCGTGCTCTGACCTACAAGAAGCACTGCCTGAATATCAAGCAAAACGTGGGCGCTAGAAACAATATCATACGAAAGCTGACTGGCACAACCTGGGGATCACAACCAGACACAGTGAAGACATCTGCCCTTGCGCTATGCTACTCTGCTGCTGAGTATGCATGCCCAGTGTGGAACACATTTCACCATGCTAAAACAGTGGATGTGGCTCTTAATGAGACATGCCGCATTATCACGGGGTGTCTGTGCCCTACACCACTGGTGAAATTACACTGTCTAGCCAGTATTGCATTACCTGACATCTGATGGGAAGTAGCAGCCAATAGTGAAAGGACCAAGGCAGTGACATCTCCAGCTCATCCCTTGTTTGGGTATCAGCCAGCACATCAATGACTTAAATCAAGAAATAGTTTTCTAAGATCTACAGGGACACTTGCTGGAACACCTAAGCAAGCGAGAGTCCAAAAGTGGCAAGCTCAAACCCAGAACCTCAACTAATGGCTGATACCAAATGAGAGACTCCCTCCTGGGCACGCAGAAGACTGGGCGACTTGGAAGGTGCTGAACAGACTGCGCTCTGGCACCCCAAGAGGCAGAGTCAATCTTAAGAAATGGGGCTACAAAGTGGAATCCAAGACATGCGAGTGTGGAGAAGAGCAAACCACAGACCACCTGCTGCAATACACCCTGAGCCCTGCTACATGCACAATGGAGGACCTTCTTGTGGCAACACCAGAGGCACTCCAAGTGGCCAGATACTGGTCAAAGGACATTTAATCAACTACCAAGCTTGCAAATTTTATGTTTTGTCTGTTTGTTTGTTTGTTTTGTTCTGTTAGAAATGTAGTACAATTGTCTCGTTGCCCCTGACACAATAAATAAATTCTATAGGGAACGGAGGTGGTAGCCTAGTACAATAACAAAGGTGTAGTGATACACTTTGCTTGTAGAATGTAGGAACTCAACCAAAGCAATATGAAATACTATTTCTCCATGTCATCAGGCACTAGTTGAGGTATGGATGTAGAACAGTGGTTCTCAATCTGGGGTCCCCAGATGTTTTTAGCCTACAACTCCCAGAAATCCTAGCCAGTTTACCAGCTGTTAGGATTTCTGGGAATTGAAGGCCAAAAACATCTGGGGAACCCAGGTTGAGAACCACTGCTGTAGAAGATCCCTAGACTCAGTTGGTATAATTGACTAGATGAGGATCAAAACACTGAAGCAATCCTGAAAAGTTGGAGATACTGTCAATGGCCGAATTTGATGTTTGGGGAATAGAAGTTCAGCTTATTCTAAATCTGAGGTGATCCTTCCTCAAATAGAAGCAGATCATAAGCTTGGAGATGCTTCCTGGTTTTGCTTTATCAGCAGAGGTCTAGGTGATCGCCTCTGGACTGGGATAGTTTACTCATGGCGATTCACCACCGTTAATTTCCCAGGTGGATTATTGTGGTATGGTTGAAGGCTTTCACAGATGGAATCACTGAGGTTTTGTGTAGTTTCCGGGCTGTATGGCCTTGTTCTAGCAGTTTTTTCTCCTGATGTTTCACCTGCATTCCCTGAAGATGCAAGCCATAGATACAAGAAAAACTGCAGGAGAAAATTCTGCTAGAACATGGTCATACAGCCCGGAAACCACATAACACCCCTACTGTGGTATATTTTATGTGGATTTGTCCTTGAAGATGTCTCAGAAGCTTTAATTACTTAAGAATACAGCAAGCTGGCTTTTAATTTGTACCTCAAGATTTATGCATGCTACAACTATTCTATTTTTTCCTCCTTAACTTTATTGGCTTTCCGTCTGTTTCTGAACTGAATTCAAGGTATTCACACTGATTTTTTAAAGCCTTAAATAGATGGGGACATGAGTAATTGAGAAACATCTGTTTCCATAACAACCTGCCCACTTAGTAAGAGCTTTCTCCCAAGGATCTTCTATAGGTGCTCTTTGTATTATGTAAGTACATCTAAGATACTCTTTGTTAGTTGAGATGCGCCATTTCTGATTAAGGGATTCCCACCCTAAAGAAGCCTACCTGGTGGACCTCTTGTAATGTTGCAATGTTTTGCACCATTTATTTTTTAAAGCATCTTATGGGTTTTAACATTTAAGTACTGCTTTATTATTATTTTATCATGAAAAAAATGTACAACGTGGAAGATGAACATAGGGGAGAGTGGTACATCAACGGATTAGACTTAATTATTGAAGCAGAAATGACAGCAGTAAGAATTTCAGCTAGGTGAAATGCTGGTTTTCATTTTGTTTTAACAATCTGAGAATAAAATAAAGAAGAAATGTCAAGGTTATCTAATTAGATAACTGAATAATGATCCACTCAGATGTAATAGGAAACAATTATGCTCAACTAAAACAATGAACTGCAATATACTTTTGCTCCTCACTTCTCCTTTCCCTTCATAACCAGAGAATAAGTTGTTGCTCTCCTTTTCTTCCTCCTTCTTGTTTTACCCTCATTATCTATTCCCAAGATGTATGAACTAATGCTCGGTTGTGATCAGCAGTCTCCAGGTTCTTCTGATTTCCATCCCACTATTTTCCTCTTCTTGTGCCAGATCACCATGGGAACAACATTCACCATAGTAACGGCAACACGGCCACCATGGAAACAATGCTGATCATAAAAGAAACTCTCAAATACTGAGATGGAGCAGCTGAAACTTGTGAGAATTTGGGGTAGGTTTGGCTCACTTTCCTTTAAACTCCCACATATTGTTTCAATCAGCATATAGTATAGCAAAGGGGCTAGAACCAGAAGGAAATGGGAAGGCTATAGGGATAGGAAGCTTCAATAAGTACTAATCAGATATGATAAGGCACCTTTTCAAGAACCTACCTCTAAGTACCCCTACCTGTGACTATAGCATCTGTGAAGTAAAGTTAGCTCCACCTTTAAATTCTTCACTTTTTCCTATCATAACTCATTCCAACCATTGGAATGTTGATTGTTTATGCCATTTCCCTTCCATTTATATATTGAAAAAATATGGTTTCTTTAAACTATGGTTTATGGAAGAACCAAGAAACTATGATCTGAACTTATCTTCTTCTCATTAACCACAGATTAATACAGAAAAATCCTCCTGGCACTTACATTTTCTAATCACATCTGATGCATATGCTTGTTGTAGTAATATCATTATAGCTTCGTGCTGTGACCATTATCTGTCATTTTGTTAACTCCAAGAAGTACTTTAAATATTGTACTTATAAATTCTTTCAGTGCCAATCAAAATAAATTATTATTATTATTATTATTATTATTATCATCATCATCTACATTTCTATACCACTTTTCTCACCCCTGGGGGGACTCAAAGAGGTTTACAACATAAATGGCAAATTCAATGCCTCACATATATATAAAATCACATATCAAAATCAATAACATATAACTGTAGATAAAAACCGGTAAAACTATAAAAAAATCAAACATAGACATAAGCATGAAACATATTATTGCTGCAATTAACAATGTAGACCCCTTCTCTTCTCCTCCCCCCCACTCCCCAACTCTCTCTCCATAGCATTATTTAGGTACAGATTGAATACAAAATTGGGAGGGTAAAAAAAAAAAGGCCTGGCCCTTCTTAGGGGATTGTAAATGTGATATGTGGTCCTTGGGGTGGGTGGAGGGAGAGTCTTTATTTGATTATGGTAGTAGGCTACTAATCAGTTTCGTAAAAGTCCAGAGGAACATAGATTTTATCAGTTGTGGTGTCATAAGTAAGGTGTGAGCTATCACTTGCCAGTAGATTGAGGATGGGGAAGGGCAACAAGTGCAGCTGCCCCTGAGGAGAGTTGGTGTGTAGGCTGCACCTTCCACTCTTGAGCCTCCTGGCCTCCCTTTCACCTCCTCCTTGCTGGCTGTTGGAGGGAGGGGACAGCGAGGTGTAGCTGCTGCTGAGGAGAGTTGGTGTGTAGGCTGCACCTTCCACTCTTGAGGAGCTGAAGTCTCCTGGCCTCCCTTTCACCTCCTCCTTGCTGGCTGTTGGAGTGAGGGGACAGTGAAGTGTAGCTGCTATATTGATGTACTGATTCAAATATAACACCCAGGGAGGTGGTTGTCTAGGGTTTGAGGAGAGTTGATTTAAAGAGCTTCAACCATACCAAAAGCAAAATTTGGTATGGTTGAAGCAAAACTAAAATGAAGCAAAATAACTAACAGGCCTGATCGTGCTACTATTTTGCCACTAGAAAGCATTCAGTAGAATAAACTGTCAATTTCATACTTTAAAAAATAGATTTTTATTACCACGACCTCTACAAATCCAAAATATAAATTCACAAGGTAGATCAGAAGACCACTACTAGTTCTATCCAAATTAAATTATATGCATTTAACTTCCAACATATAAGCATCAGCTCGTCCAATAAAGGTAGGTCTCATAAAGAGGCCTTCGCATCCTAAATAACCCCTTAATAAAATATAGTCCTCTACCATGATAGTTAAGAATTTTATTTCAGTGAGTTAGCAAGAAGAATTTACTAAAAACACTTCATATTCAGTATTGTAAGAACTTTATATTTTAACAACAACAGTAACAACCAAATGTGGGAGAATGAAAACTGAGGAATATGTCCATCCATTAATTGTAATCCAGTAAAACCCGGAGAAGCACATGATTCTTACCTGTGCTTGAATGGAATCTAAACTGGATAGTAACCAAACTATTCATTAAGACTACTTTTTTGCAGAGTTATGGCAATACTGACATTTAAATATGTCCAGATAAATAGCAGAGACAGATGCAATGTTCTGGTGCCAGTATTGCAAAAATATTATCCTAGTCAGCAACTCTGTATATTAAACAGGTTAATCATTATTAATGCCTTGGGTTTCCATCATAAAAACATTAATCATGATGAATTAATTTGTAATTAAGGCAAATGCAATATTCATTAAACAAAAATTACTATTTCGGGGCCACAAACATGTTATGCATTCCACAAAATCTCTTGCAGTATTCCACAATGGATGCCTGTTTGGCACTGCTGCCAACATTCATACAAGTTCATTTCTCTGTTTTAATTCAATGCCATTTTACCATCTGTTTCTCTGTTAAATGAGATGAGAAAATGGTCAGTTCAGTCAAATCCCATAGTATTTGTCAGTCTGAAACAGTAAATTCCAGTAAACTAATTATTCAGTTTCTATAATTATAATTTCTTCAGGTATATTCATTCCAATTATACTAATTTTGATGATAAAGCTAATGTAAAAAAAAAAACCCTAGCAAACCTGCAAAGTAACAATTACTCTCTTTCAATTTGAAAAGGAGTTCAGTATTAAAAATGCTATTTTCATTTTTTGTAAAGATTGAATAATCGCATCAGAGAGTTGGAAAGTGATAATCTAGTCTGGGGTAGCAAAATGAAGCTCCCTATGCCTCCTTAGAGTGCTATCAAACATAACCACTGATTTTAAAATTCTGAGAATCATAGTCCAACAACACCTGGAGATTACCATGCTGCCAGTTCCTTTATATATTCCATCCTTGCTCATTGAAGGATGTAGTTACAGCATACCTGTCACATGACCATCTCACCCTGATGCAGGCTATTCCATTGCTGAACAACTCTTGTTAGGACATTTATCCCAATCTTCACCACCCCAGTTTCTAGCCCTTAGTTCTGGCCCTATAATTTAAAGATATAAAGATTGTGTTATCTCCTTTCAAACTAAGCACAATTAGCTTCTTCAGCTATTCTGCATAGGCTGGGGTTGCAAGTTGTGAAGGGCTACTTTTGCCGCCTCCTGGACTACCACAGGTCACACTCTGGTCTCTGACACTCACCCCTGCAAATAAATTAGTTTAAAAATGTCCATATCAGAAATCTTGAATTAATTAATCAATCAATTAATTTATTATTTGAACTTATATGCCGCCACTCCCCGGGGCTCGGAGCGGCTTACAAGAATGGCTAAAATCGAATACAATTTAAAACAATTTAAAAACAATCAGAGATCAAAGGCCCGTCGAAATAGATATGTCTTACGTGCCCTGCAGAAAGCTGATAAGTCCTACAAGGCACGGACTTCAGGTGGCAGAGTATTCCAGAGTGATGGTGCTACTGCTGTGAAGGCTCTGCGTCTGGTTGCTGTTAGACGCAAGGTCTTGACACTGGGAATTTCCAATAGATCTTGGTCCTCAGAATGGAGGGATCTCTGGGTTTGGTAGGGGGTGAGGCGGTCCCTCAGGTACATCGGCCCCAGACCATGCAAGGCCTTAAAGATGAGTACCATCACTTTGAAAGTGATCCGGTGCTCAATTGGTAACTAATGCAGCTGCAGTAAGGTTGGTGTTATGTGGCATCTCATCGGAGTTCCCGCAAGAAGCCGAGCAGCTGCGTTTTGTACCAGCTTGAGCTTCCGGATCACCAACAGAGGAAGGCCAATGTAGAGGGCGTTACAGTAGTCCAGTCTTGAGATGACCATAGCCTGGATTACCGTAGCTAGGTCATCCCTGGACAGGTAGGGGGTCAGCCGTCTAGCCTGCCGCAGATGAAAAAAGGCGGTTCTGCAAGCTGCGGAGACTTGGGCCTCCATCGTCAGCAGAGGGTCCAAAAGGATTCCCAAATTCTTTACCAATGGTGATGGGTATTGCGCCTCACCATCCAGGGTAGGCAGCTGGATATCCCCACTGCCTGGTTGACCCAGCCATAGGATTTCTGTCTTTGCTGGATTCACCCTCAACCTGCTGGCACGCAGCCATCCAGTAACGGCCTCGAGGCACTGATAGAAACAATTGGGTACAGAGTCCGGTCAGCCTTCCATCTTCAGCACAAGCTGAGTGTCATCAGCGTACTGCTAACACTCAAGCCCAAAACCTCGAACAAGTTGAGCAAGAGAATGGCCCCCTGAGGAACCCCACAAGATAGAGGGGACCTCTCAGAGACCAGGCCTCCCCTCTCCACTCGCTGTCCACGGTTGTGAAGAAAGGAGGACAGCCAGTTTAAAGCTGTCCCCCTGACTCCAGCAACAGCAAGGCGGTGGGTCAAAAGATTGTGGTCGACTGTGTCAAATGCTTCTGTGAGATCCATTAACACAAGCAGCACTGACCCACCCTGGTCAAGCTGGCATCGAAGGTGATCCGTGATGGAGACCAGCACAGTCTCTGTCCCATGCCCTGCGGGGAAGCCGGACTGGAAGGGATCTAGTCCGGCTGTGTCATCTAGGAATTTCTGCAACTGCTCCACTGCTGCCCTCTCAATCACCTTGCCCAGGAATGAGAGATTTGAAATTGGGCGGTAACTGGAGGGAACCAAAGGATCTAAATCTGGTTTCTTCAGCAGGGGAGAGACCACCGCCTCTTTTAGGGACTAGCCCCCCTAATATAAGATCGGCTTCTAAGGGACACGAATAACTTTTCTATTAAATAAAAATTAGGAGTTGTGGGATGATCCAAACATGTATTTTGTCTACCCTGAGCTCTGTTCCATCCTATAAAGGAGAACACACTAAATTAATCCATGTTGACCTTCAAAATGAAAAAGAAATCTCTAAAGAGTCTGAAACCCTGGAATTTTCAGTTTGCTTCTTTCTGGGCATTTCTACATGGGGTATGTTAATCCAGAGCATTTGAGCCCTGGAGCCCACACAGATCTGCTGAATGCATGGTCATGTGTCCAGATACTACTTTATCTGTGTGTCTCTGTCACTCCTCACAAGACACAGAGCTCCCTATGACCTTCTTGCTGGTCACAATGGGGTATCCATGGGACCAGCAAGGAGGAAGTAGAGTGTGTGAGCACCACGATAACCAGGCAGTCACAGGGAGCTATGTGGCTGGTAAGTAGTAGTGGCAGTAGTGACATGCTGATGACATATCCGTGTAGGGAAAGGATGATGTGCATCTGGTCTATGGCATGGGCTGCAATGTGGCCATTCAGCTGTTCAAATGATTGCAAGGCCCAAGAAGTTTCCTGCAAACTATTCTCCGACTTAGCTAAATTCAAAGCAAAGGTGGGTTAAGGGCATCATACTTATCTGAAATCACTATGTATCATAAAAACTGCCAGAAAGTGTTTAGTTGTATAAAGAAGCCCTCTGTTAATTGTTATTGAATGGATAATAATATACTCAGTTTCAACTTTGCATACCTCCCATATTGAAGAAAGGCAGAATAAAAATGAAGTAAGTAAGTAAGTAAGTAAATAAATAAATAAATAAATAAATAAATAAATCTTCCTCTCCTTTTCCAGGGTAGAATATTGAACCACATACATTGGTTTACGTGTTTTGTAGGCAGACATTTTTCAACAGAAGGCAGTCCTAAAACTAAAGTATCTGCAACATTGTTTTGTATTAATTTTATCACATTTTTTTAAAAAAAATCACATATATTGGGGTAGCAGATTCTGCTGTAAGAAACACTCAAAAGAAGACTGTGCGTGTACATTTAGAAAATTGTCCCACTCAGTTCAATAGAACTCACTCTGTATAACGTTACAGCCACAGTGATTTCAAAGAGCAATTTTCAATCTTTGGTTTTCAAGTTGAAATGTTAAAAAAGAGATGTGACATCCCAAATTAGTGATTGTGTGACATAAGTTAAAATATTTCAATTACTCCAAGTCAATACAATTAGAAATTTATGTAGTTAATTGTACATTCATTCTTTTAGGATTTGACATAGGTGTTTTTTTTTTTAATAATATAAACAGAAACTGTTTTTGAAGAAACCAAGCAGAATGACATACAACAGTATTTGTTTAATGTTTTATTTGTAGGGCCAATTCATGGCAATTTGTTGCTCATGGCATATTGAAAATATATTTCATTGAACCTACATTTTATCTATCCCAAAATCGTGTACAGTAGGCACTTGATAATCCACTGGGTTTTGGTTGCAGGGCTCCCCTTGGATCTGTAGATTATATAAAAGTACCTGTATTTACTTGAATTTAGTATACCATTGAATCTAATGTGCACCGCAATTTTAAAAACCTTGAAATCAAAAAGTATTTGCTGGCAAATGTAATGTGCAGTAGCAAAAAGTGCACTCTTTGTAATTTGTTCCAAAAAGTGTGCTTTACAATTGCTGTGTGCTTAGAATTCCTTTTTTAAAAAAACAAAACAAAACAAAAACAAAAAAACCCAAAAATTGTTAGAACACCCAAGCTTCCAGCTATGGAAAGTAACACCAGAGAATCAAGTAACCCTATCCTAAAGAAGACTTTCCTGTTCAGTTTCTTTGGATGAATCTATCTATATTGTAGAATGAATGCAGCTTGGCACAACTTTCATTACCTTGGCCAAAAGCTGTGGAATCCTGGGACTGTAGTTTTCAAAGGTCTTGAGTCTTTTCAGCCAAAAGGTGCTGCTTTATCAAACTACAAATTCCTGGATTCCATAGCTTTTCCAAAAATATTAGGCTTATACAGATAGATGCATCTTAGTGCTTACTTAGTGCTACAAATATTCTGATGATAAATTCCATTGCTTTGATTTCTCCTTCCATAGCCAACAGGACACTGACAAAAAAGTAATATGGCATCATTTGCCAGTGATTAATAAGACACCTGTCTGAAAGCTCAGTTGTTGTGTGTGGTATATTCATTGTGTGTGTGTCTAGGGCTGGGGAGTTGCCCATTAATTACTGCCTTATACCTTCCCTCCCAGAGATGGAGGCAATCCAAAGGAAGACAGGCAGCTATGTTAGTGTTGTCGATCCTTGTGAAGCTGGGCTTGCCACCTGCTGCAGCTCCTCTTTCTTACTCACTTGCCCCTTGGCATGTTCCCTACATCACAAGTCCTCTCCTGATGTTTCTTTCATCTTTTAGCTTTCTTCAGGCCTCCAAAAATCTTTTTTCTCCTTTCTTTTCTCTCTTGCATTTCCCCCTCTGCTTTGCAAGTTCCCTCCTGGCTTCTCTTGTGCATGCTCGTCCCACAGCTTCCTCCCCTTTTCCTGAGGGGTAATAGCTGAAAATTGGGTGAGTGGGGGATGTGCATCCAAATGCCCTCCAGCAGCCATTGTAGGACTAGAACAAAAGACTTCTGCAAAGACCCAAGAGCATTCTGGTCATAGAACATCTGTGTAGGGCCTAAATCTTGTTGTTTATGGAAACCTTCATTATGTAGTACTGCAAACTGATGAGTACTGTCAATAATAGGTCAAGTTGTTTATTCTTTATCACAAATATGTGCAGTGTTTAATTCTGACAATTTTAAATAGTCAGAAACTCTGTTGACTAATTGACATGGCATTTAAGCTGAGCTGTCATGGTGTGGTGTGTGTGAAATACTGCCTTCACCAGTGCACCAAATATCTACTGTTGTTTTTTTATTTAATACAGAAAATTAAAAGGAAATCTTTCAAAGGAGTGCCTATTAATCATATCCAACACTATACAGTAAATGTGAAAACCACAGATTATTTTTCCAAGAAAGAAAAGGCTAATTTGCTGGAGGCAGTGGAGAAAATCATTAGAGAACTGGAAGAATTACTGGAGTCACTTGAAAATACCATTTAAAACTCTGAGCAATTCTACAGAGACTTTATGGATTTTTACTTTATCCAGTGGTTGGGGAACTGAGAACTGAAAGGTCAGTGCCATAATACAAAATATGAGTGGATTAGGGGGTGGGGGGTCTGCTAATAGGAACCATTTTTTTTGTATTACTCTCATATTGGCCTTTGGGATTCTAAGTTACTATAAATAGTACTTTTAACAATGGTTTATGAAGCAATATTTGATGCAATTGGTAATAATGCTAAAGTTTTAAATGCATTCACTTGCAAATAGTTTTCATTCATAGCTATCTGCTTAGTGGAGGACAAATCAACAAATTATGTGAGGTTTTAGAAAGGTTTTTTGCAAAACACCCAAACTATTCTGAAATTGCCCAGTTCTGCTCAGTCATTCAGATCTGGTGAATGATTCCAATACAAAATATTGGGTTAGATGAAGGCACTTTTAGGTTGATTGTAACAAATGGTTATAGCCTCCTTATGTACTTCAATTCTTTTGTTAAACCCACTTCTTTTTTCTCATATTAGTTTAATTTGACTATTTTTCATGATAATGAGATGTGCATATTTTTTTTACTATTTAAATGAGGTTTGGGAAAATAAAATGAGATACGTTTGTGCTGTAGCTACTCTCATCCTATATTTTATTTTCTTCCAGATTGCATGCCTTTCTTGCATGGACTTCACAGACTCCATCAGGTTTCAATGTATAGAAGATCCCCTGTTTGCAACTGTGCTTCTTTAGAAGTCACACTTTTAATGTTTTCCTTAAAAAAAAGTAGCATAATTGTTTCCAATGTCATTGATATTTACAATGTAGTTGATTTTGCAAATTGATGTTGCAACTTACAATGTACATAATTTGAAATGTTCTGGCCAAAAGAGAATTTGTGCCTGAAATAGTTGGTTCCTTGATTGTTTTCAGTGAATTGGAACAGAGAAGGTAGCAGGAGGGTTTGTCTTATGGACAAAATGCAGACCTCACTCAGCATGGACTACTGTATTACTTCACTTTCAGTGTTTATCTCCAGATTGTGACTTTTCATTGATTCTGCTATGCTTTACTGACATTTTTAATATTGTTTACTGTATTCTTGTTGTTTTTCCTGCCAGCTACAAAACTTAGTTGATTTTGAAGAGGTTTTGAAGGGGGAATGTTCCAATGTATCTAAACTTTCCTTGCACACTGAATATAGATAAAAGTCACAATTATAATTCTGCCCAATTCTGGCCATTCCTACTGCAGGAATGTAGGAACTCATGCTCTGCAGACAGCCTTCAATTGAGATAATATGGGGGTGGAATTGAGAAAATACGCTGGTATGTGTGATCGGTGGCCATCTGCAAATCTGCCTTGGGTCTCTTGGGCTCCTGGACAGCCCCTGCCCCCTCCTAAAAAAAGCCTTAAAAAGTAAAAATGACTTACCCGGCTGACATTTTCCTGCTGCCAGCCCTCTCCTGGCATGTAGAAATGATGTGCTAGGAGAAGGGGGAGAGGGAAAATTGCTCCTGTCCCTTCTCCTTTTCCTGGCATATCATTTCTACACACCAGGAGAGGGTTGGCAGCAGAGAAATGCCAATCTGGTAGGATTGTTTTTAACTTTTTAAGGCTTTTCTGGTTGTTGTTTTTTTTTGTGGTGACTGGTGACCAGAAGGTCTGGGTGGGCATCTGGACACCCTATTGGGCATCTGTTCCTACTGATTAAAGTGAGTGTTTATAATGTATAAGTTGCAAATGGGTGCATGCTTTCAAATCTATTTTTTTTCTGTCTCAAAAATGCATCCAAACTCCAGATCTCTTACAAACCACGTGTTTATCTGCATTTAATCTCAGAAATAAAAGCTCAATATATCATTTGAAACAAACCTTTACTAATACAACTCCCAGAAATACCAGCCAGTTTACCAGCTGTTAGGATTTCTGGGAGTTGAAGGCCAAAAACACCCCAGGTTGTGAAGCACTGCTTTACAGAGTGAATTGCTCACATATCCTTAGCATGGTCCTCTGTGGGATTTCCTTTCTCCTGTTTATAGAGAAATTTACAAGATGCAAGTGTATCAGAGCACGTTCTTTTTTCTTAGAAAATATGCATACATTTTAGCCATTGTAAATTGATCACATTATTAAAATATGCCTATCAAATACAGATGCTCTAGTACTTAAAATCTTGATATTTTAAATATAATTTGATACATTCCATTCTTGTTTGGTGAAGGTCTTTGGGTTGTGTGATTTTTTTCTTCTTCCTTAGAGCAAACCAACAACCCATTATGTGCCAATTATTTTGCTCTGCTAATTTAAACCCTACAGTTTAATATTCATATTTTAATGTTCATATTTTAAAGGCTTTGAAGGCTCTCGCCCTTTCTATTTTGTGAATCCTGGTGATCCATGAAGGCTTATAATGAATTGTCAATTTTATATTGATTGCCTTTAAAAGGCAATGAAATGCATAAAAAGTGTTGCAAGAACTTCATTGTTAAACAATACAGCCATCTGTATCAAAGAAAGGGCAAGTTAATAAAGTTAGGCAGAGGGACAGGAACCAATATCAAGATCCAACAGAATAAAATTATTTTTCATTACCAGCAAATAATATGTGGTTGGACAACTTCCCTAATATATGAGTTGGGGAAAATGCATGTTTATTTAATAGTCTTTTGCAGGAAACCTGCATTGCAATAAAACCGTGATTCTAAACTAGTGAGATGGAACTTATCACTGTGTCATAGGAGACCTGTGGACTAAGGTTTCTGAAAGCTAGAGGTATATATAATACTATGGATGACGCTATTGAGAAGTTAGAGTACTGAAACAAAGAATTTAGTTCTGAAGAAGCCAATTTTTGCTCAGTTTCTGAAGTTGCCCTTCCCTCTGTAAGTGGAGAAGATTAAAGGAAGCATGCTGTAATGCACTAAAGAAATTGAACCAAAGAAGAGTACTATGCCATCACTAGTGTTCGGGTTTACCTCTTTCCAGTTATATTCTCAATAGCTTGTCTTTACATAAGTGAATGATTTCTGTCAGTTGAATTAGTAAAAGAAATAGTGTTGCACTTTGGAAAATACATTATTGGCACTTCTATCAATACAAAACACCATACTGTGATAAACAATCAGTAAAGAGCTCCTAAATTTCAGGCTCTTTACTGCTGGGCTGCTGATAGGATATCACAGGTAGTCTGCAACTAGTTGTAGGATACAGTGTGGCTAACAGATTGAGTCAGCAGGGTTGCTTACCCATGATGAGAGATTTCTTTGAGGAGTTTTAAATGAAATGGTTACCTGGACTTAAGATTGCCACCTCCCTGAAAAAAATATTCTAGATGAACAATTCACTGACTATTCTCTTACACTATTAAAGAATAAGTCACTTGTGTATTTCATACCCAGAGATTGCGAAACGATATAATACAAAATGAATAATCACTCCAGAATACTTATGTGGTGTTATAATTTGTCAACTGTCAGAAACAATAAAGCCAGATGTGGCCATGCCAGTGGTGCCATGGTAAGCGCCTCTAGCATTAGAAGTTGAAACTTTTGGTACGCATTCCTGATGAACTAGTCAGTGACCATCTTGGAACTCTTCTGAACAAATTCTGCCAAGAAAGCTGTGCATCCTAGAGTCTCCGTAAGTCAGAAATGAT
Organism: Anolis sagrei; assembly: GCF_037176765.1. Lineage (NCBI taxonomy): Eukaryota > Metazoa > Chordata > Lepidosauria > Squamata > Anolidae > Anolis > Anolis sagrei. Next base: position 272,140,960 of record NC_090021.1, on the reverse strand, counting down.
TTGAAGGCATACAACTTGATATTTCAACATAAGCTATAATGAATAAGAGAGCTATAAATGTAGGGAGTATGAATCTCTTCTAAAACAAGATCTTCTCAGCCTTCAAACACATAAAAACATTCATACGTTATTCCTCAAGAATTAAGACTGAACTCTGGGTCACTTCCAGGTTGACATGGTTTTGCTGATGTAGTACCCACAAGATCCTGTGGCTGGAGAAATGGCAATCTGACTTCTGAGTATCCAAGGAGTGGGTATGATGAAACTACATGTTCTTAGCAATAGAAATATTTTAAAAGAAAACCTCATAAAATGTAGGGTAAAATCATTATGATCCACAAATTATTTAAGAAAAACAATTTTTATCTGTTCCCTCTTCATAATTTTAATAGGACCAACTTTGTAGATGGAAGTTAGATAACAAGGGATGAAGGTGAGAAGTACCCATATATTTTTTTGGTCATCAAAACAAACTTTAGACAATAGACTAGACTGGGGATCGATAGACCATGGGAAAAATTTCTTGGGGTTGTGAGCTTAAATTTTAAAAATCGGTTTATTATTTTTGTAAAACATAATTTTGAATAATCCTAAAATTTAATTTTAAGACATGTTAGGTTTCATAAAACTATCTACCAAACATTCTGAGAAGGGTTCTGTGATTTTCACTTAATTGAAAAAGGGGTCTATGGAACAAAAAAACCCCACTGGACTTGTACTAATATAGCAGATGGAATGAATGTGAAAAACGGCAATGTGAACTTTAAAATAGGGTACATGAAAACACAGAGAACAGCTATCTATTCTAAATCCTTTGAACTGCCACTGAAAAAGATTCAAAAGACTCAGTAATGTGTCTGTAGTCTGTAAGTAGAGCCTGGGAATGTGAATAAAATATCTCATAAGAAATAATAAATGATAAATATCACAATCCTGCCCACCATACCGTAAGGATCTATTCTTAATCAAAGTGTATAGGCTGTATGTAAGAGTATGGCACAGAATCAAACTTTCTGAGAGGGAAGAGTTCTACCTTGGTCAAATATTAAGGTATTTATTCATGTGCAAAGCTTTGAAATCATCAGCCTCATTCAATTCCTTAGATTCTTCTTTTCCCTTGGGCTCTTCTTCAGTAGCTCTAGCATTCTTTAATGAAATATTCTTCAACCATGTAAGAAAAGAGAAAATTGAGTCAGTGGTCCTCTCAGTATTGTTTTGTCACTGTGTGCATCTGCCTGTTTACTCTACAAAAAGTCTGAAGTCCTACTACTGATAACTGCTTTATATCTGATTATAAATAGCAGCGTAGTACATTTTTGAAAATGTTGTGATCTAAGTCACCATTCATATTGAGAAAAACAGTAGTAGTTATTTCTTTAAAATGTTTGTGGGAGGCTAAATTGGTATTGTTTTCCAAATACAGAAAAGGGCAATATTAATGGCATATCATTGATGCATCAGGATCAGCCCTGCAACTGGATCCACATTTCTGTTATACATTGAATGTGCAGCGTCTTCTATTAAATTAATCAAGCTTAATAGGGAGAATGAATAATTTCATGAAGCCTCTACTTTGGGCCAGATATCATCAAAAACTATGCAGGGGTCCTCTGAAGCATTATCCCATGAAGCATTGGGAGTGTAAGATGTATTTCTTCACTTAGGTTGCATTTATATTATAGAATATAATATAGAATTAATGCAGTTTGACAACATTTTAACTGTCATGGCTCAATAGTATAAAATCCTGGGATTTGTTGTTTGATAAGGCACCAGTACTCTGTCAGAGAAGGCTAAAGACTTTGTAAAACTACAACTCCTATTAACTGTCTTGTGGCAGTTACAAAGATTGTTAATTCTACAATATTGATGCTCCCCAAACAATAGTAGTTGCTCTTCTTTACACAGCATTTCACTCCAGAATTCTATAGGCCAGTGGTTCTCAACCTGTGGGTCCCCAGATGTTTTGGCCTTCAACTCCCAGAAATCCTAACAGCTGTAAACTGGCTGGGATTTCTGAGAGTTATAGGCTAAAACACCTGGGGACCCACAGGTTGAGAACCACTGCTATAGGCACATTCACCTAAACTTTCAGTATAATTAGTATGGTAGGGCCTAAAAAGCCTAAAGGAATCAGATTCCAATTGACCTTAGAAGCTTAAGTAACATCAGAAAAGTCAATTTGGTGTACATTTTTTCTCAGAGGTAGTGCTTATGGGAAAATAATATTGAAATATTGATTCCTAAAATGCTATTTTCTGTGCAAATCAGCTATGTGCAAATTTTACACATAATAAATCTCCAATTGCAACATTTTCGGTGCATGAAACATCATTTTATGGATAGATAAAAAAAATCAACACAGAAGGTTTAAGTCCTTCACAACATTATATGTGAAAATTATGTGCTGAATAAGTCCAAACTGTGAAGATTCTCATCAGTCCAGGCTTGTTCTTATCTAGGATTTTGAACACTCAAAAACATGTTTTTCAACAGTTTTCTGAAAATCTTTGAATATTATTTTTATCCCTAAGGAGGGATTTCAGCCTTATAATCTTTTAGACTACACTCCTATACCCCTCCCCCAAATAATGGACAACATCTATCAGACTGGCAGCCATTGGTTATTAGAAGACAGACTGCATGAGGCATGTCAGCAAATATGCACATCTATGGTTTTGCCTGCTTTTGCAAAATAGGGTATGGCTGTATGGGGGATTTTAAGAGCAATTCAATATGGTTTTATATGGCTACGCCTAGCATAGGTTCACATGGGGATGTACTACACTATGCTGAGCTACACTTAATTGCAAGCATTGTATGATAGTTGATTTAACCTAAACTGAGGTCCTTCCTTCCCGCCAGTTTTGGATTTTTTTTTTTACTATTCTTCTACAGTTTTCTCCTGTTGGGGAGATAGTTTGGGATTAAAATAAAGTTTTATTATTATATTATTATTATCTCAAAACAGTAACACTCACAGTGCTCCAGTAGTTTTTGCAGTCCTTCAGAACAAAATTAATGGTAGGTTGATAAGTCAACACTTAGGTAAAAGCCCTCAAATGAATGCATCAACTCTAATATGGATTAAGAACACAACTGAGAACAACGTTTGCTGAGGACTTCTGGTGGAGGCAAGCATGGAGGCTGCAGGAGCTTGCCCCGGCAAAGCGGGGCGAAGGACGAGCGGGAGAAGGAGAAGGAGAGTGGGCCTTGGACCCCGGTTGCCGGGTGAGGACGAAGGTCGGGAGGAGCGACATGGCGGCGACACGGCGGCAGTGAGGATTGGAGAGGAAAGTGGGAGACTCCAAAGGCGGAAAGCACACAGAGCCATAGAGCTGCAAAGCTGTAAAGCAAGGGAAGGCTGGAAAGAGTCGAAAAGGCTGAGGAAGGAAGGGAAGGCTGGAACAAAGCCGAAAAGCTGAAAAGCTGAAAAAGAGATAAAGGGAAAGACGAAACTAGAAGGGAAATGAAGCTAGAAGGACAAAAGGCGATAAATAACACAGCACAACAAGACGAAGATCACTAAAGAGAGAGGAAAGAGAACTGAGGAAGGCCAAACTACTACACCACTACTACGGAGAGCAGTAGAAGGGAATAACAAACACCGGATTGGAAGCAAACCTTGGCGTGGGGAGAATGAGAAGAAACCTGCAAAGGTAAACAGCCTAATCAGGCAGATTCTTATTAGCATTAGACATCTTAATTTAACTAATGATACCTAACTATATCAAGTAGAGAGTAATTATACATGTGTAATTATTATTATTAAAAGAATTTATGTTAAGAAACACTTTAGTAAATGACATTATTGGAATTGGATGACAGATTTAAGTGATACTACAGTATAATATTTCGCATTGTAAGGAATAAAGTGTAATATAGTGCTAATTTAATACATATACTGTTAATTTAAATAGAACTAATTGGAAGATACATCAAGATAGTGCAAGATAGAGTAACAATTGACTGTTATTGTGTGATAATTGTGTAATAATTGTGAATATATTATTGTAAAAATTGAGAACAAACTAATGTAACCAGAAATAGGGACCCATAGTTAGCAATACAAGAAGAAGACGATACGAAGGACCCTGAGAAGATACAAGACAGAGGACGGGAGTGAAACAGAAACACCGACAATTGGAGCTACCACCTGGATAACAGAAATTTAAACCTAGCGACGAAGGATAAAAAGAATAAAATAAGCAAGAGTCCATAGCAGAACCCTCACTGGGGAATATACAGAGCAGTGAAGGAGCTATAGGGAACAGGAGAGGAAAGAAATATGGAGCAATTAACAACAAAAAAAAGTAGTAAATTACTGCCGGCTAGAAGGCATTCTCTACAAGGAGAAAGATTGCAAAAGCCGCTAGGTGAAAAATTATCGGGGGGAAAATCCCAAAAAGCTCAAGAAGAGCCGTCATCCGCAGACATAATGGCAGAACTAATCAAAATTCAAGAAACTCAAGGGAAATTGCAAGAGACACAAGAAAAAATACAAGCATCCCAAACAAAATTAGAATCTAAATTGGAGAAAATGATCAAGGATGAGATGGGAAAACTAGGGGAAGAAATCAAAGAGGAAATATCTGCTGTAAGATCAGAGATGAATACAATGCAAAAAGAAATTAGCAAAATTAAAAAAGAAAATACGTCACACAAGAAGACCTTAGAAAAAAACAAATAAAAGGGTGGACAATTGGAAGAATTAACAGAAAAGATAAATAAAATGCAAGAAAGAACAGAGAGAAATGAAACAGAATACCAAATTAGAATTAGGAACATTGAGGAGAAAGAACAAGATAACTTAAGGAGTATAATAACCGAAATTACGGCAAAGATCCTAGACTTGTCACTACAGGAGATGGATAAAAATATAGATAGACTGTACAGGGTACAAAAAATGTATGCAAAAAGGAAAGGTACAGCAAGGGATATTGTAGTCCACCTGGCAAGGAAGCACCTAAGGGATCAAATTCTTAAAAATAACGCCAAAGAACCCACAATCTTTAGAGGCAAGAAAGTGATTATTTTAAAAGAAGTATCAGCCTTGGATCTGAGCAAAAGAAAACAATACTACTTCTTAACAAACGAGCTAAAAAGACAACAGATAAAATTCAGATGGGAAAGAAAAGAGGGTGTAATGGCAACGTACAACAAAGAAAAACACTGGATAACATTGGTAGAAAAAGCTAAGATTTTCTACCAAAGAATTAAAAAAGATCAAGAGGATAAGAAAAAAATAACGGGAAAACACCTAGATAGGGAAGAGGAGGAAGAATCAGATGAAGACAGCATGGAAATAACAAAGACACTAGACTTAACTAAAAGAAACAAGGGGGAGAAGAGGGCCAGGCAGATATCGCCAGAGGACTATGGCAAACTAAGACATAATAATAAGGCAACAATGGAATTAATGGACTTAACGGACATGAAATTGGATGATGGCATTAAAAATACTAACGAACAATGTTAACGGGCTGAACAGCCCGAATAAAAGAAAATTAATCAACAATACGTTTAAGAGTTTAAAATGTGACATAATAGCAATGCAGGAAACGCACATAATACAAAAGCACTCTGCGCACCTGGATAACAAAAACTTAGGTAAAGTATTCTATTCATCTGCGATAAAGAAGAAGAGAGGGGTGGCAATATATGTTAAAGAAAATCTTGACCCGGAACTAGCATTCAAAGACAATGAGAGAAGAATAGTTGGTGTGAAGTGTAAGGTAAATGGTTTGAGTATACTCATATGCAACATCTATGCCCCCAACGGAGCCAAGACTAAATTTGTCAGAGCTCTAAAGAAAGAACTAATAGAACATAGGGTTGACAATATCATAATCCTAGGAGACTTTAACAGAGTCTTAGACAATAAAATAGATAAGTCAAGAAAAAAAAACAAGAGGGGGAGACCCTAAAGGAGGGAATTTACCTTCGGTCTTTATACAGCTGCAAAATGAATTCCATCTCAAAGACATCTGGCGAACCCTAAACCCAGAAGTAAGGGATTATACCTTCTTTTCAAAAAGACATGAGACATAGTTTCGAATTGACATGTGCTGGGTGTCCAAATCCCTAGTTATAAAAACAAAAAAAGTAACAATAATGCCCAGAACCTTTACGGACCATTGCCCATTGAAAATCGAGATGACAATCAGCAATAAAGAAAGAAGATGGAAATTAAATGATTGGCTAATACAATCAGAAGAAGACATAAAGTATAACAAAAATATATTAAAAGAATATTTTGAGAATAACATGGGTAAGGGAACTAAGTTAGGAATGGTGTGGGACGCCAGCAAGGCGGTCATTCGAGGACATTTCCTACAGCAAGGAGCCATTAAAAGTAAAAAAAGAAAAGAGGAACAGGGAAAACTGATAGAGAAATTGAAAATTAAAGAGGATATGTTAAAGAAAAGACCAGGAAATAAAAAAATCCAATTAGAAATAGAAATATTAAGGAAAGAGGTGAATGCGGTGCAAATAAGTCAAATCGCTAGGAAATTAAAATTTCTTAAAGCCCAATATTTTGTTAAGGCTAACAAGCCGGGTAAATTCCTGGAAAACAAATTGGCGAAGAAGAGACAACAGAACTATATAATGCAAATAACAGAAGATGGTAGGAACTATACGAAAGAAAAAGAGATTGCAAATCAATTTAGAGATTATTATCAAAAACTATATAAAAAAGATGGTGTTACAAAAGAAGACATCATGAAGTACATAATGGATCAAAAGATATCCAAAATAACCGACATAGAAAGAGAGTTACTAAACAAACCAATAGAAGAAGAAGAGATTGTAAGAGCAATAAAGAGGATGGCCAATAATAAGGCTCCAGGCCCGGATGGGTTGACAGCGCTTTACTACAAAACATTCAGAGAAGAGCTAACTCCCTGCCTGAAAGAAATAATGAATAATATTCTGGGAGGGGAGGAAATGCCAGAGACATGGCATGGGGCAAATATAACGTTAATACATAAAGAGAACAGCGAGACCACAAAGCTTAAAAATTATCGGCCATTTCTCTTTTGAACTGCGATTATAAGATATTTACAAGCATATTAGCAGAGAGATTCAAACCACTACTAAGCAAAAAAATTAAAGAAGATCAAAGAGGTTTTTTTACCAGGTAGACAAATGAGAGACAATGCCAGGGTAATACTTAACATCATAGAATATTATGAAAGAAACCATCAAAAGGAAGTAGGGCTGCTCTTTCTAGACGCGGAAAAAGCTTTCGATCACACGAATTGGGACTTCCTACTATTAATATTGAAAGAAATGGACATTGGTTACCCCATCTTAAATGCAGTTATGGCAATGTATTCTAGACAAACGGCAAAAGTCCTGGTGAATGGCCTGCTTACAGAGGAAGTGGAAATTAGAAGAGGGGTGAGGCAGGGGTGTCCCCTATCCCCTTTGTTGTTCATATTGGTTTTGGAAGTTTTGTTAGAAGACTTAAGAAACGATAAAGAATTAAAAGGCCTCAAAATCAGAACAGAGGAATATAAGACCTTAGCGTTTGCAGATGATGTGGTCTGCATTATGGAAGATCCAGTTGAAACCACACAAAGATGGATTACTAAGATTGAAATATTTGGAAAGCTAGCCGGGCTAAAGATAAATAGAAATAAAACAAAAATACTCACAAAAAATGTTAAGACAGAAAGAAAGGAAAAAATATACGCGAACTCAGGAATAGAAGTGGTAAAAAAGACCAAATACCTAGGCATCATAATCTCGTCCTCCAACATACACCTGTTTAGGGATAATTATGAGAAAGTATGGGGTAATATACAGAAGAAACTCCAAAATTGGAAGTACCTCAAGCTATCTATACTTGGAAAGATTGCAGCTATCAAAATGAGTGTACTACCTCAAATGATATATTTGTTCCAAATGATTCCAATCATCAAGACTAATGCATGTTTTAAAAAATGGAACAAAGATATCCTAAACTTTATATGGGAGGGGAAAAAGGCCAGGATAAAATTCAAAAATCTTACTGATGCGAAAAATAGGGGAGGCTGGGCGATGCCAGATATGCAAATATATTTTGAGGCCTGTGCTTTATCATGGGTTAAAATATGGGCTACCCTGGAGCAAAAGAAAATACTAACTTTAGAGGGCCATGATATCAGAAGGGGGTGGCATGCCTACTTCTGCTATGGGAAAGCAAAAATAGAGAATAATTTCACCAACCACTATGTTAGAGCCGCATTATTAAGGACTTGGAATAAATACAAAGATATCATGTACCCCAAAATACCTATGTGGACATCACCAACAGAGGCAAACCATAGAAGAGAAATACCGAAAAATAAATGGTTTAGCTATAGACAACTACTGGTCAAAATTAATAACGAATGGCGTTTGAAGTCCATGGAAGAACTGGAGAGGGAAGACAAGGAAGTAAATTGGCTACAATACATACAAATTAGACAATACTTCAAGGCAGATCAAAAAGTAGGATTTAGTGAAAAGGATACCTGTTGGGACATAATTATGAAAAAAGAGAAAAAGCTAATTAGAATCTTATATAAGAACCTGTTAGAATGGAATAATGAGAAGGAGGTGGTGAAGGAGAATATGGTTAAGTGGGCCAGGGACGTGGGACACTCTATCCTACTAAGTGAATGGGAACAGGTGTGGAAGACCAAGTTAAAGTACACCAAAGCCATCAGTATAGTTGAGAACTGGCATAAAGTGTGTTATAGATGGCACCTGACGCTGGTCCAATTGGCTAAGTTTAGCAAAAACTACAGCACTAAATGCAGGAAGTGTGGAAAGCAAGCTGGTACCTACTTTCACCTGTACTTGGAGTGTAAAAAGACCAAGAAATTTTGGGAGATGGTGCATAAACATACACAAAACATTATAAGAATGAAATTTGACATAAAGCCCGAATATTACTTATTGAACTTAACAAATATAGATCTAAAGAAAAATGAAGAAAAAATCTTTTTTTACTTATCGGCGGCTAGAATATTAGTAGCACAAAAGTGGAAAAGCAAAGAAGCCCCTTCTAATGAAGAGTGGCTAAGGAAGATAATGGACTTTAAGAATTGTGACAGGTTATCTAATCTGCTAGAGGAGCAGAACAAGAATAAACAAACAAATTGGAAACAACTAGAGGAATATTTGAAAAATAAAATCAAGTTGGAAATATAAATTCTATGGGAAAGAAGAATAAGAACCCCAAAAGGGAAGAAAAAAGATTATTGAAGTCAGACAATTACGCCTCTGTGGACTGAACGGAAGTGCAACTCACATATGTCTACCCTACATCCTATCCCCTACCCACCCCTCACCTCTCTTATCCAATCCCCATACCCTCCCCTTCCCTACCCTTCTAACCTATCCCACACTGTCTGTCTAAATTCTACAACTTTCTATCATAATTATTGTTCTCACTCTTTCACTGTAAGGAAAATTGCATAAAATATTAATTTTAAAAAAGAGAACAATGTTTGCTGTAGTGTATACTTTCTACCCTCCACTTTGAAACATATTGGACCCCATAACCTTTGTTCTAGGGTTTTACTGTGTTCATTCAGTAAGGAGTCTGTATGTAAATGTATGCAAATTAAACAGCAGTGAAGAATAAATACAATATTTCCCCAAAAATTCTCTCCAGGATTCTTCTGTGGTTTCATTTTAACTCTAAATTTTCTCTTCTTGCTAGTTTCTCTTGGATTTAACATTTGAAAATAACTGTAAGTTCAGATTTTATTTCTTATCGTATATGTATTCTGAGTAGAATTTGTTCCACTGCCACTTGGAAGTACAAAGGAAACCAGGATATGTTTTCTTTGTTTGTTTGTTTCCCTCCTTTTTTCTGCATCTGTTCTATTCTTGTGCAGAAAATGCTCTTTACTCCTTATTCAGCATTAAAAATGACAGGGCATTTGCTATTTGTGATGGAAAACAGCTTATTTTCTTACCAAATGCAAGCAGAAGAGGAACAGCTCAAAAACTCAGTGGACCAAACAGATACTTGAACTGACTCAGTCTCATTAATAAATTCATCTATACATGCTTTTGACAAGCTAATTAATTTGTGTGAATATACCTGCAAAAATATATAGCGAAAGCTTTCAGCCTGAACTTCCCCTGATTTTAATGTGGTCTGCTGGGTTGAGAGAGTGCTTTATTCCATCACTTCTTTGCAAACCAAATTGTTCCCATCTCTTTTAAAGTGTGAATTATTTTTGTTCAGCTCTGCTTAATACTTGATGGCTCTCTACTATAACTGGAAGTTTCCATTTCTTGTTTTTACATTATGTTCATGCATAATTCCATTCTATCCAGCTCTACATTAATCTCACCCACAGTACTGTGTCTTGTTCCATGAACTGTGGTTCAAAAGGGATGTCACCAAGAAAAAAAAATATATTCCAAGGGAAGTGATCAAAATGATAAGGGGGGGGGGGGGGTTGTAAAGAACACCTTATGGAATTGGGAATGTTTAGCTCAGAGAAGAGAAGACAGATGTGACATGATGTGTGTGCTTATATATGTCTCTTCCTTCAGGATCTAGTTAGCAACTTAGACCACTCACAAAAGTCCTTTGAAAATGGTTTTATTACTCAGATCTGTACAGCTCAAGAAAAAATCGCTAATTGTGGTTTTGGCCAACACCACTGTTTTACTTCTGATCTCACTCCCCACTCCCCATGCCCTTATTAGTCTTTTCCCACAAGAAAGGTTAGTCCATCCATCTCAAATCTTTCCACTGAATGCCCATTGCCAACCCCGAGATGTCATGGAGAAGAGTTATGGTGACTTTTTTTCATGAACAGCAGAAATCAGCTCCTGACAGTATATGTCTCAAATAGTCCATGAACCTATGAACAGCCATGCTGAGGATGAAATAAGCTTATTTTTATCTGCCACTGAGACCACTGCCACTGAGACCAGGACAAGTTGCTAGAAAAAAGATGCTGCTTAAACTTTGGAAGAACTTCCTGAAAGTAAGAACTGTTTCATATCAGAATAGACTATTTTGGGGTGTGGTTGAGTCTTCTTCTTTGGAGGTCTTTCAACAGAGTGGATTATTTTGATGATGAGCCTACATAGCAGATCTTGGGGGAGAGTTCCATAGGGAAGGGGTGACCACAGAGAAGGCCCTCTCTTGTCCCCACCAGCCATGTTTGAGGCAGGGGTGGGACCAAGAGGAAGAGAGTAACATCATATTACTGCCTGCATTACAGTAGAATGGACCCATCTCACCAGATAGGTAATGGAATGTTTGCAGTTTGAGAACTAGAGATGGGTTTTGCCTTTAAATAGACAGGGACAGGTTCATCACAGGGAGGAGGCAGACTGGCAGCAGGATGACCATGAATTCATATGATAGAAATCATCACCAAAGGTGATGTCCCAGCCTTTATGCCAGTTTGCCTGCTTCATATGATAAAACCCATAGTTATATATTAGTAATTAAGTTGACAATGTAGAATCTCAGCCCCGCATTATGCTTTTTTTATGTTTATGATTTTCAGAGGCGAGTGAACTTATTTGATACTAGAATGAGAAAAGCTGGTATCATTTTTTTTTAAAAAAAACTGCCTCCTGTTTTGCTGGTGGAAGGGGTAGGATTAGTCAATGTAATTAGTCTAAAAGTCTAAAATAATCTTTTGGGTATAATATTTATGAAAAATCCTCTTTGCTCTTCGTAAGTCAGTATGACTCTTCAAGTGCACAGAATTTGAAAAGCATTTTTTCTCTGAAGTATCATAACCTACATGACTGAAAAACAATTTGCAGTGCTGTAGAAGTAAAAAAAGCAGAATGTAAGATGTCAGATATGCAAATAAAGCAACTTTTATGCTCCATGAAGTATCATGTTTTTGAAACTTCTGTATGCATTAATGCCAAACAGACTTTGACCATATTTTAATGGGGAAAATTAATGCTGTTTACTGAATTAATGATAAGAAAGAGAGTTATCTAAACAATGATTTCTCTTTATAGAAAAAAAATCAGAGCCTGCACTGTTCCTTTGGTACATTAAAGCAACACTGATTCAAAGGAACATTGCCTTAAAAAAGATTTAATGAGACATGAAAACATAAAAATAATGCATTATTTTATACGCCACTACAGCATTCTTAGAAGAAATGCTTGCCATGCTCCATGATTCTTTTATAGATAATTGGGAGGTGTCTCTAAATGTTCTTCTTTATACCTCCACTTTTCAAACTAGCTAGTTCCTTCCTAATTGTAATTTTTTGTGATCTGGTAAATAAAATGTGGGTCTTCTTCAAAGTGTACATGATGATAAATTTGAGGTAGGATCAAAATATTATAGAAATGCCCTCAAATGTTGCCCACATTCTGACTTGTCTATAAATCACATTTGGTGAGTGAGGGAGAAAATTCTTCATTTGTAGGTAGCTGATGAGATATTTAAAATGACACTAGGTATATGTTCCAGTTGATCCACTGGCTAAAGGCACTGTTATTCACACTGTAGTCACATGAAGACAGGATTATTGAAATGCCCTATGTGTGGAGATGCCTTTGCAAAATTTCTGGATGCCACAATCAGTCCAAATATTAGTGTGAACCCTCAGGGCTGAAATATTATGTGCCAAATTTACCCAGAGATCTCCCTGGAAGGTCTTTTTTCAGATTCTCTCATTGTTTTAAATAAGTTGGTAGAGTGTCACCGGTATCAGTGTAGAGAACAAAGTTTGTTATTGCTATTATTTGGTTTTGGGTGCTGTCTGAGTTTGTGAAGGTACATATTTGCTGTGTTTTTTTGTTTTTTTTGTTTTGGGGTGATGAATGCAAGCTGTTTTGTGTGTGGCATTAATTCATTTTACAGGCATTCAAGTTGGTGTTTAACAAATTGGTAAGAAGAACTGCAAAAAATGGCCATCCAAAATATCTTTTTACCTGGGTCCCTTTCACTCTATGCACGTATAGCACTGTATTCCTCTTTAGCCACTATGGTAAAGTTCTATGGAGGCCTGAGATTTGCACCTTAGGAAGTCATACATCCTTACTCATAGAGCTGTAGCACCTCATCAGACTGCAGACTTGATGAGGTGTTGCCACAGCTGAGTTGAATATGAAGCTTTAATTGTGAGCTTTGAAAAGATTCCTGGGGGAGTGGGAAACAGCTTGACTGTGAGCATCACTTTACATCTTCATCTGGTTGAAAGAGAATAACATGCTATATTTGAAGTTTCAACCTGCTCTATCCTTATACTCCAAAGAGATAAGGAGCAAACCTCATATAGTAAAAGAGAACTTTTTGGAAGAGGAATTTGGTTTAATTTTAATACCTTTTTACTGAGTGGGTAAACTCATGAGCCCAAACTTGATGTATATCCCATCCTAACTCCCCATGGGGACTCAGGGTAGCTACTATTGTGATACCATTCAACATTTCCCAAATGAAAATTGGGCATATTGGGCCAAGCAATATCAGAGCCGAAATTGTATTGGTTAACTAGGTGTGCAATTAAGAAGATCTGTGACTGGAAAGCATAAGCTAAACCAGATAGGCCAGAACATAGAAACCAATTCACCAGTTTGAAGACAAGCCTCAGACCACTGCAACCTTCATCCAATGACTGATCAAGACCAAACTTGGCACACAGAAACCCCATAACCCACTCTACATCCTATTGTGGTTTGGAAGAGGATTGACTACGGATGATGGGACTTGCATATCGGAGTTATAGTTCACCCATACCCTCTAAACCCAGCTGACATTGGAACTAGAGTAAACTTGGAGCACAGACAAACAATGCCTTTCTCAAATAACCTGGGCAGAGCCAGGTCCCCAAACTAGTTTTATATAAAAGAAACAGATACAGTACACAGAAAGATACAAGTTATACAGAAAGATACAAGAAAAATAGATTCAGTTTATTAAAGGGTTAGAACAATAAAGTTTGTTGGGGGGGGGGGGGGTTAAGTTGTCGTTGATCTGCTCCTTACCTCCAATGCTTCAAAACTGCAAAAATTCAAAAAAGTATTGAACAAATATAATAATAATTAATATATTTATTGCAGACCCCTTGGCAAATTATAGATCTTCAGGGGTGGTGGGTGGTCACTATGGTTCAACAACAAAATGGTAAAGATTATTCATGATGAAGAACACACATGTTAGGACAGGCTGTATCAGTTTGCTTTTGCCTAAACCTACTGGGAAGGACAAAGTTTCATCCCCTTCTCTCATCTCCTTCTTCTCACCTAATAGGAAAAGATACTTCTGCAATTTGAGCTTGGCAGCAATTGGAGTAAACTGAGAACAAAGGAGGAAAGGAGGGAGAGGAGAGTGAAACTGGGACTATAAAAAATGGGGCTGTATAAGATTAGTTGAGACTGCCTGTGTCAGATCAAGACAGCTTGAGGACATGCAGTTTGGGCTCCTCTGGAACTCCAGATGACAACAATGCAATCTTAAGCAATCCAGAAATGATATTTCACTCAATGGACTGTCACCTTGTCGTGATGAGGGGGCTTGCACCTTCCGATGAACCTGTAGGCACAACAACTGGAGTCGTGCACTCCCAGGAGTGGCCGTGGGGGAGGTTCCAGACCAAGCACAGTCCGAAGACCCAAAGACCTCAACGGCGGAGCAGGCGGAGGATAACATGGTACCTGTTACAACAGCTGCGAAGGTGGAAGAAGGCTGCAACAGACTGAGAAGCCACGGTCATTGTGTCAAACTACATCACCAGTGGAACCTCACTCTGTGAAGTCTGTGTGTTGATCAGTTGTGCACTGACCTCCACACATTAAAAAAACCCACGCACAGGCGTCTTCCAAAGAAAATAAAAACAAACCAACCAAAGTCCCATGGCGATCAGCGAGTGGTGACGGGGGCAGGACTGTGAAATCTGGAAGCCCCTAGTCACAGACTGGCACATGGGCGGTGGGTACGGACTCAGTCGTCCTACCTCAAGGTCCGAGGCAGTTGAGTAGTTCGGCAGCTGTATCTGCGACTGAGCAGCCCTTTTGTGGACCCACTCTGCTCACCCCACATGGGGAGGGGGCTAGAAAAGTTGCCCTAAACATAGTCTGCCTCACTTATCCCTGACTGGACTGCCGCGTCCAGTGGGGTCACCACCCTGCGGCCAAAAAAGGAAAATGAACTTCGGTACGTGGAACGTACGGACTCTGATGGACAACAGTGGCAGTGAACGCCCCGAACGCAGAACTGCCATCATTGCAAGGGAGCTGGGACGCTTCAACATCGACATAGCAGCCTTTCAGGAGACCCGGAGAGCAGGAGAGGGACAGCTGAAGGAAGAAAAAGGAGGCTACACCTTCTTCTGGAAGGGACTGCCCGAAAAAGACCAAAGAATGCACGGAGTTGGCTTCGCCATCAGAAATGATCTGATGAAACATCTGCCCAAAGCACCCACTGGCATCAACGAACGACTCTCAACCCTCCGAATCGATTTTGCCAAAAACCAACGGGCAACCATCATAAGTGCCTATGCTCCAACACTAGATACTGACGAAGACATCAAGGAGAAATTCTACTGTCAGCTGGACACCGTCCTATCGGGGATACCTAAGGAGGACAAAATCATCCTCCTGGGGGACTTTAATGCAAGAGTCGGGCGAGACTTCGACCTGTGGCCAGGGACCATTGGAAAAGACGGGGTTGGAAACAGCAACACAAATGGCATCCTGCTTCTCACCAAATGTGCGGAGCATAGCCTTGTCATCACCAACACGCTCTTCCGCCAGAAAAACAAGTTCAAGACATCATGGAAGCACCCCCGATCAAAGCATTGGCACCTCTTAGACTATGTAATCACACGCGCCAGAGACCGCCGTGACGTGCTCCTCACAAGAGCCATGACAGGTGCTGACGACTGCTGGACTGACCACAGGCTAATTCGATCCTCGATGGCTATCAAGATCGCTCCTAAGCGCAGACTCCAAGGAAGGAAGACAAGGCGCAAAATGAACACCCAAGCCCTTCAGGAGCCCTCCAGATGAGCCCATCTCCAAACAGCACTTAAGGACCATCTACCCACAGTACACCCCGAAAATGTCAAGGAACATTGGAACAAACTGAAGACCTCCATCATCCAAGCCTGCGAAGAAACTATTGGATACCAAGCCAAGAAACATCAAGACTGGTTTGATGAAAATGACATCGAGATCCAACAGCTAATTGACAAGAAAAGGAAAGCCTTCCAAGCATGGCAGAGAGACATCAACTGTGCTGCTAAGAAAAAGATCTATGCCAGTGCAAAAGCTGAGGTCCAAAGAAGGACAAGAGAGCTCAAGAACATCTGGTGGACAAAGAAGGCCGAAGAAATCCAACACCTGGCAGATACCCATGATGCTCAGGGATTTTTCAAAGCCACAAAGGTCATCTACGGACCGAGAAACCATGGTATACAGCCTCTACGCTCATCAGATGGAACCAAACTCATGAAGGACCAAAACTCAATTGCACTACGTTGGAAAGAACACTACCAAAGCCTCCTGAACCGCAGCTCCAATGTGGCCGAAGAGGTCCTCTCACAAATCCCACAACAACAAACCAGGGATGAGCTTGCAGCACTGCCTAGTTTGGAAGAAGTCAGCAATGCCATCAGCCAGCAGAAGAATAACAAAGCCAGTGGACCAGATGGGATTCCTGCTGAAATCTTTAAAGAGGGAGGACCTGAGCTGACACACCAACTCCACCAGCTCATAGAAAAAGTGTGGGTGACCGAGCAGATTTCAAGGACGCCACCATCATCACCCTCTTCAAAAAAGGGGAAAGAACAGACTGCGGAAACTATCGAGGTATCTCCCTTCTAACCTCAGCTGGGAAAATCCTCGCAAGAATCCTTGCAAACCGCCTTCTGCCCCTCTCAGAAGACACCCTCCCAGAATCCCAGAACGGCTTCCACCCCTCCAGAGGAACAGTGGACATGATCTTCACTGCACGACAGCTCCAAGAAAAATGCAGGGAACAAAACCAACCTCTGTACATGGCATTCATCGACCTTGCAAAGGCATTCGACACAGTGAATCGCAGTGCTCTCTGGACCATCCTCCACAAAATCGGGTGCCCTAACAAATTTGTAAACATCCTGCGGCTCCTCCATGATGACATGATGGCAACAGTCTTGGACAGCAATGGCTCCCAAAGTGACCCATTTAAAGTGGAATCCGATGTCAAACAGGGATGTGTTATTGCCCCAACTCTATTTTCCATCTTCATTGCTATGATACTTCACCTTGTTGATGGGAAGCTTCCCATCGGAGTGGAAATCATCTATCGGACAGATGGCAAGCTATTCAACCTCAGCAGACTGAAAGCCAAAACCAAGGTTATAACAACAGCTGTTATAGAACTCCAGTATGCTGATGACAATGTCGTCTGTGCGCATTCAGAAGAAGATCCACAAGCCACTCTAAACACCTTTGCAGAAGCATACAAGAAGCTTGGCCTGTCACTGAACATTGAGAAAACCAAAGTGCTGTTCCAGCAGTCACCAGCCAATCCCTCTCCAATGCCAGTAATACAGCTTAATGGTGTCACATTAGAAAATGTGGACCATTTCCGCTACCTTGGCAGCCACCTCTCCACCAAAGTCAACATCGACGCTGAAATACAACACCGCCTGAGCTCTGCAAGTGCAGCATTTTCCAGAATGAAGCAGAGAGTGTTTGAGGACCGGGACATCCGTAGGGAGACCAAGGTGCTTGTCTATAAAGCTATTGTCCTCCCAACCCTGCTCTATGCCTGTGAGACGTGGACTGTCTACAGACGTCACATGCAGCTCCTGGAACGTTTCCATCAGCGCTGCCTCCGGAAAATCCTGCAAATCTCCTGGGAAGACAAGCAGCCAAACGTCAGTGTGCTGGAAGAAGCAAAGACCACCAGCATTGAAGCGATGGTCCTCCAACATCAACTCCGCTGGGCCGGCCACGTTGTCCGGATGCCTGACCACCGTCTCCCAAAGCAGTTGCTCTACTCCGAACTTAAGAACGGAAAACGGAACGTTGGTGGACAGGAAAAGAGATTTAAAGATGGGCTCAAAGCCAACCTTAAAAACTCTGGCATAGACACTGAGAACTGGGAAGCCCTGGCCCTTGAGCGCTCCAGCTGGAGGACAGCTGTGACCAGCAGTGCTGCAGAATTTGAGGAGGCACGAGTGGAGGGTGAAAGAGAGAAATGTGCCAGGAGGAAGGCGTGTCAAGCCAACCCCGAACGGGACCACCTTCCACCTGGAAACCAATGCCCACACTGCGGAAGAAGATGCAGAGCAAGAATAGGGCTCCACAGCCACATGCGGACCCACAAGGAAATCCATAATGGAAGACCATCTTACTCGTCCAACGAGGGATCGCCTAAGTAAGTAAGTAAGTACTCCTGCTGTCCTATGTAACTTTAGAGGACATTTCTTCAAGTCTCAGGTTGGAAGGCCCTGAAATAGAATTTTAAATGTTTTCTGAATAGTGGGATTGGGGTTTTTTTTTTGGCTAAAAATATGGGTGTTTGGCTGAAAGAAATGGAGTAAGTCTGTGATGTGGGGAGATAGCATTTAAATCAATTACATCATTCCCACCCTTGTTTTAGGATGTAAAAGGAAGAATAACAAAAATCACAACTATGCATTGACCACAAAATATTATGGGAAAGTGTCACAGAATGCAAACAAACCCCCAATAAGTCTCTTCAAAACCCAATTGTATCCAAATTCTCCGTGCTTTAATTTACTACGGGGGAAGCTCATATTTCCAAAACGTGAATTCATATAAACAAATTATTTTTAAGAATGACTTACAAATAGAAAATTAGCAGGCATGGTAGAAAGTTAGGCTATCATGCTTCTATCTTATAATTTATTGTCCTTTGTGGAAGATGTCGAATTTGCAGTATGGCACACCATTAATTCAGTTCTGTTCAGTCGCACCTGTGGACTGAAGCAGTACAGGCCAGAGAGTGATTACTGTAACAGTGAGACCTAGCTTAAATTTCATCATTTTATATTCACAGAAATCAGTTTCTCATTTTTACATAATATGCCCAATGCTTTTTGAACACTGAAGTTGGCAGATGACCCTTCACAATTGTACCATGGCACTTCTATTGTGATTGTCTGGATGGCAGCATTTAACTTTCCATGATGGTACAATTTCTGGGAGTATCAGATTGCAATTTACCACTAGGTTGTAACTGCAAATGGCAACATTAGTATGACTGATTTGCATTAGAGTATTCCACTGTGATGGAAACTATAGATGGGAAGGCCTTTATGATAGAGACCAAACACAGAGACCATAAGTGAGCATTAGGCAACACTTTTATAATAGTTTCCATGTGTCTCTTTGGTTTAGAACAGATGCTCGGTGCCTAGCATTCACCCATGCATACATAAACAGGAACTGAAAGGTTTCTTTATTGGCATTCACAATGTTTGTGACTCTGGCACTTCTCCTGAAATGTTCAGCACAAAAAGGATTTCTGCAATGCCAGAGGAAAGCCCTGGTGTATGCAAGTGCCTCAGACACAGGAAGTTCTAATTTCTATTCAAGCTATTTAATTTTCTTTCAAAAACTGTTTCAAGTTATAAGTAAGAAGTCCAAAATTCTGAATTTCATCATCCTTTGAAAGTTTTTTTAAATATATTTCATTGAAAAAATCACAGAAAATATGCCTACTTGGAGAACTTGTATTGGTTTTTCAGAATAATTCCAGCCTCAAAAAGTAAATAGCTTTTCAACAGGAATTCAGAAAAAAAATCCATTGAATGATTGGCATTTAGTTGTTATATATAAACACAGGTTTTACTAAACATAGTAATCTTGCTATTTTTAAAATTTAGTTGATAATCCTCAAACTGTTCAACTAGCATGACAAATGCACATGTCAGTGTTGAATATCTACATGATATACATATACATAACTTCTGTTAGAGTTAGCAACCTTGGCATGCTGCCTATATAAATGCATAGTTTTTCACATATGCTGACTTGCTCTTCAGTTGCTTTCTACTCCCATTCCCTTCCTGCACCACTCTGACCTGAAGCTAACTTTCCTCTACTCCCTGTGCAGATCCTTTTTCTGGCCTCTAGTAGACACGTTTTGGGAGTGTAAAATGAAAATGGTATGAACAGACACATATCTTTTTACAAAAGAAGAATAAAGGCTAAATCTACTGCCACCAGTCGGGTGAAGTGATGGAAAAGCATCACCATTCTTTTCCTGTCACTGTTGCAACTGAGTGCAGAACAATGGAAGGGTTCAGAGGACCTTAATCCCTTGTTATCTAATTTCCATCTGCAAAGTTGGTCCTACTGAAATTATGTAGAAGGAACAAATAAAAATGATGATTTGAGTTCCTTGTCTCTGCCTCTTTAGTTTGATTTCATAGTCTATGTGTCCCACCCTTGTAACCTTTTCAAAAGGTCCTTGCCATTGGGCAACCAACTTAATCTTTGAAGAGGGTGATAAGAGTAGAACTCTCTGTTCTGGTTGAAATACTCACAACTATGTCCTTTTATCATAATTCAATTTCTGGGTTGTCTTTGCTATCTGGGACACTATCTTAAGATGTTCTCACAACTCTAGCACATGTTGCATTACTGAAGAAGTGGAAGAGGTCTTCCCAACCCTCTTTAACAAAGTACAACATGCTTCTTGACTGCCTCCCAAAGAGTAGTCTAAAGACTGAAAACACCATGGAAACTTGAGATACCTCCCTGATGGCAAATAATAAGAAAGGTAACAATTTGTGACATTCCCTGCATCCTGGGACTGTTACACCAGCTGGTGGTGAGAGAGCTAGCTGAAGGACTGGGTAGCAGTGAGAGGGCTACCCAGAACCACCTAGTTGGTTACACAGCAGTCCCCTGGTGAGAGCAGGGTGCTGCTGGACTAGTCAGTTAATTGGTCTGATTGACTGGGAATACACCCATTGAATGGGTATTAGTATTGTTGCATTAATGTCTTATAATTTGTCTTGTTTCCTTTTTTTTCTTTGTTTGTCCCTGTATTGTTGATTTTAATTCAATGTATATGGAAACTGAGGTAACAATACAAGTTGTGCAGGGCAGAGGGAGATATAGTGATGACAGGGTCACATGTCCTCATAGAGGAAGGAGAAAAAGGTGTTTAATACCTATCCCACTTTCCAGTCATCCTGCCAGCCTGGGAAACTTGGAAATTGAGCCAGACAACCCACCAAACCTCACCTTGCTCCTAAATAATGCCAGTCCAGTACAGATTAAGACATATACCTTCTATGATCTCCTAAAACAGTGGTTCTCAACCTATGGGTCTGCAGATGTTTTGCCCTTCAACTCCCAGAAATCCTATCAGCTGGTAAACTGGCTGGGATTTCTGGAAGTTGTTGGCCAAAACACCTGGGGACCCACAAGTTGAGAACTATTGTCCTAAAGGATAAAGGGGCTGACCTGGCATTCTTCACTGAAACCTGATTGGGAGATTATAGTGTTCCTACCTGGGCTCAGGCCCTCCCAGCCAAGTACTGCATCAGTGAGCAGGTGAGGAAAAGTGGGATAGAGGGTGGGGTAGCTGTGGTCTATAAAGATCATCTTAACTTGACCAGATTACCTATTAGGAAGCTGAATCACAGCTTCCCGTTTACCTACTAGGAAGCTGAATCCCCAGTCTATCCCTGGCTTTCAGGGATAGACTGGGGATTTTGTTAGTGTACTGTCTAACCCATTGCCTAACAGGCTCCCAGGCCGAGCTCACAGAACTAGTTTCGGAAGTGTTGTTGGAGTCACCCTGATTTTTGTTTCTGGGTGACTTCAACATACCACTGAAGGCCGGTTTGTCAGGTGCAGCTTGGGAGTTCATGTTATCCATGGAAAACATGGGCCTATTCCAATTAGTTTCTATACCAACACATTTGGCAGGTCATATCCCTTGGAACATATGAATCTGTGGGCAGAAGTGATCAATGCCTCTTACTTGTCATGGGCAGATCATTTCTTGGTCACAGCTATAACCTACCCCTGCAGGGGTGGAGGATCTATGAAAATGGTCTGACTTCGAAGGCTAATGGCTCCTTTGAGATTCCTGCAGGCCTTAGAACAGTGGTTCTCAACCTGGGGTCTCCAGATGTTTTTGGCCTTCAACTCCCAGAAATCCTAACAGCTGCTAAACTGGCTGAGATTTCTGGGAATTAAAGGCCAAAAACATCTGGGGACCCCAGGTTGAGAACCACTGCATTAGAAGATTCACTGACAATCCCACTGAATCCCTGGTTGATAAATGGAATCAAAATCTAGCCAGGGTTATTGCCATAATCACTTTCAAATGTCCTCTCTGACCCATTACAAATCAGGCTCCCTGGTACACCTAGACCCTCAAGAAAATGAAATGAGAAGGATGACAACTAGAACGCAGATGGTGGAGAACTCAAATTTTATGTGACAAGACATGGCATAGAGGACACTTTTGCTCCTAAAAGGTGGCAATACATGCAGCAAGGAAAATGTTCTTCTCAGCACACATTGCATCTGCAGATTCATGTTCAGCTGAGCTGTTCAGAGTGGTGACAGGATTAACTCAGATACCCTCTCCTCCAAACCCATTGCTTCAATAACTCACTGTGATGCTTTTAACAACAATTTTGAAGATAAAATCTCTTGCATAAGAACTGACTTAGATATTGTCATTGGAACAGAGCCCAACAATGAGGCACACAGTGACTCTGTAAGTGGAATTACATTGGATCAGTTTCAATTGATGAGTACTGATGTGGACAAGCTGCTGGGGGCAGACAACCTGCTTTCTTAATTTCTGTCCATCTTTGCTGGTCATCCAGGGAGAAGATGCAATTGGATCTCAAATACAACAAATTATTAATGTATCTCTCAGGGAGGGAAACTTTTTAAAAGCAGCATTAGTTAGGCTACTGCTTATAAAGCCCTCCCTGGATCACCTGGACATTAATAATTACAGACCAGGGGCCAGCCTTCCTTTTTGGGGCAAGGTGATTGAGAAGGCAGTTGCTCTCCAACTCCAAGCAGTCTGGGATGAGACACACTTCCTTGACTCATTTCAAAACCTCTTCAGAGCAGGATATAGAGTTGAGACTGCTATCGTCACCTGAATGGATGATCTCAGTCTCAAATCAACAGGGGGAGTGTGTCCCTGTTGGTGTTTCTAGACCTCCCAGCAGCCTTCTAAACCACCAACCATGGTATCCTTTTGGAATGCCTGGAGGGGCTGGGAATTGGAGACACTGCAATGCAGTGGTTCCAGTCATACCTCTTAGGCAGGTTCCAGATGGTGATACTTGGGGATAGCTGCTCCTCAAAAAAGGAGCTGTTACATGGTGTCCCACAAGGTGCCATTGTATTCCCAGTGCTCTTTAATATTTAAATGAAGCCACTGGGAGAGATCATCTATAGGCACGGGATGGGGTGTTATCAGTATGTTGATGACACCTAAATATATTTCTCCATGCCTTCAAAAGAAGCTGCAGCTAAGGATAGCATGTCTCCTCTGAATGAATGCCTGGAGGAGGTAATGGGCTGGATGAGGAAAAATAAATTGAAACTGAATGCAGACAAAACAGGCATGCTTACAATCAAGGGTCTTAATCTGGGGATGGAGGTGTATCAACCAGTTCTGGATGGGGTTTCACTCCCCCGAAAGTCTGCGTTTACTGCCTGAGAGTGCTCCTGATTCCATTTCTCCAATTGTCAGTCCATGTAGATGTGACATTCAGGAGTGCTTACTATCAGCTTTGGCTGATAGGCCAGCTGCATCCCTTCCTAGTTTTGGAGGACCTAAATGGATGCTTATAATTGATGTTTTTAACTAATTATTTTAATTGTAATTGTTAATATAATTGTTGTGCTTGGCATCTAATAGTTGCTGGTTGTGAGCCACCTTGAGTGTCGTCTCCCCCCCCCCCCACCCCTCCCAGGTGTGTGAGAAGGATTTGATATAAATGTTTGAAATAAATAAATAAATAAATAAATAATAGTGCATGCACTGGTAATCTCAAGGTTGGATTTCTTCATTGTTCTTTACATTGGGCTACCTTTGTATCAAGTTCAGAACCTCCAATTGGTTCAAAATATGGCAGTCAGACAGGTTACTGGAACATCTAGGAATGAGCATATTACATCTATCTGAAAGTCACTCCACTAGCTGTCAATTACTTTCTGGGAAAAAGTACAAAAGGTTTGTTTTGACCTTTAAAGCCCTACATGATTTGGGTCCAGGTTACCTAAAGGATCGCCTTCTCCCAATACAATCTATCCCAAATACTGAGTCCACTAGGAGGTGGTTACTCCAACTAGTCAGAACTCGACTGGTGACTTTTCATCCAGAGTACCTTTTCATTGGCCGCCCAAGGCTGTGGAACAACCTGCCGGAAGAGCTCCAACATCTAAATGAGCTGTCAGAATTTTAAAACCATCTGAAGACCAATCTCTTCCGGCAGGCCTACCCAGACAGTTTTTAAACATAAATTTTAAACTTGTGTCCTTTGTTTAATCTCAGTTTCGTGTATTTGAATATGTTCTTCATAGAAATGCATTTTAATATGTATCTTTTATAGAAATTCATTTTATTATGTGTATTCGTGGCATTTTTACAATGTGTTTTAATTATTCTGTCACCCTCCTTGAGCTGCAAGGAGAGGCAGGTAAAAAATAAAATTATTATTATTATTATTATTATTATTATTATTATTATTATTATCTGACACAGAGAGATTCAGCTATTGTTCCCTAATATCAGTGTGAAACAACCTGGTCCATTGTTCCAAAGACACTGAACATGACCTCTATTTAAAGTAAGTAGAAGCCAGACCCTTTTACAATACTTCCAGGAATCCCCCTTCAACACACACAAATCAATATAATATTAAATTCTAGTTCTGTGTGAATATGTTATTTTAGAGAACATACAAGGGGAGATAAATATATAGACAAACAGAAAAGAATGCAAATGATTAATTAGGACTGGAATAATTTTCAAAATAGGCAATGGGTAAAATCCTCACAAAATGAGTGTTATGCTTATATATGTCAGATGTCAACTTTTTTTTTTTGCACATTTGAATATTTTGTGTTGTTTTTATTGGAAAATTGAAGGAAACAGAGAAGGTGTTATTAGGTGGCAGACCGGAACAGAGCTTAATTTAGGTCAGGTGAAAACGTCTTTGGGCTGATTTGCTCTTCCAGGCAAAAGCATGGCTGTTGCTTCCTTCTGTCTGCTGCCCTTATGTTGCATATGCCAGCAGTCACAGTGGTTCTTTTTGGACCTTTTGACCTCCTGTTGTCTTTTTATTCTGCAATGGTTTATACATGCCGCTATTTCTGATTATTTCCTTTTTCTTTCATAAGTTTTAAACGTGCCTTTCAGTGTTTTCCCTCACAAGACTGCTCACAATATGATCAGCTACAAATAACAACAAACTAATATATGGGCCTTTTAATATTGTAAAATAAGAAGACAAAGAGTGCAATTACAAAAGTAGCAGCAATGGGGAAGAATAGTTATTAAAGAAACACTAAAGTTACCCAAACATTTCTGGTTCTCTTGCTGTAATACGGGGGAAGATATAAGAAAAAAATGGACATCTCTACTCTGTTGTTTTTTCAGTTTAATCAGATATAAGATTTGTGTTGCTTGGCAATACAGATGAAAAGGACATTGGGACTATTGTTTATAATAAGCTGAACATTTCAGCATTGTAGCAAAAACAACAAATAATATTTTGCTTGTAGTTATACAGCCACAGTTTACAGGTCAAGAGAAGTAATATCACAAAAACTTAATATGCAGATTTGATAAATGTGGATTTAATATGATGTGTGGGTATAAATGAATTGAATGGAAGATGTATGGATGGAATTAATAATTTTGGAGACACCAGTAAAATATTAAGGCCTGCAATGACAAAACCTCCTCGCTGGACTGTAATTAAAAGTTGCTAATGATAGATGAAAAAGTAAACTGTGATAAGAACTGTGACAATGATAACAGAAATGCTTACAATGTTAAGAAAGACAAGACTAACACCAATCAAGAAGAATCAACATCTGCCAGGAGGTGAAGATTAAAGACAGGACTATTATTTACTACATCAGCAGAATATTCCCATAAAAGACTCAATCTAATAATTCTTAAGTGTGATAGAACACAGGAGTCTGTTCACCCGCTATGCTCTGGTCCATGGGAAGGACAGAGATAGCATATGTATGGAGAGTGACAGATTTGCATGGGAGCAGTCTGGTCACTTCGGCCTTCTTTCCCAAGGGAAGAGGAAGAAGTGTGCTTTTGGAGAGTTAGATTTTGTGCAGGGAGTCAGTTTCTGCTTCATGGAAAACAGGGAACTTGATCCTTGGCATTTTGGAGTTGTGAAGTTATTGAAATTTTGGAACTATGTGTTGGCTGCAGGGAGGCAGTGTCTGGCCTAAAGGTGTTCTTCTCCAAGGAGGGAGCAAAGGATATGGTAATATTTGGATGCATGAAGATGGATGAATGTACATGTGGTGTGAATGCTGAGTGAAAATTTAACTCTCCTTTGTTTGTTTGTTAGCCATGTAATTGTGAATCCAATGTAGTTGCATAGAATCTGTTTGTTCAATGTCCTTCTTGTCAGGCATGTAGCCCCCCCCCCCTCCGAAATTCTCATGGTGGTTTGCAAAAAGGCCTTACTGGTGTATTATTTAAACTGTTATGTTTATTCATATCATGATCTGATCACCATACTCAATATATCCCATATGCATGGGGGTATTGAGTTAATGATACAAAAGGTTTGCTAGGGTAGACCCTCTTTCACTCAGACTCAGCCCCCCCCCCGAAACTCAGCCCCCCGAAACCCCCCTGAAAAAAATTCAGCCCCCCCCCCCCCGAATCGAAATCCTGACTACGGGCCTGCTTCTTGTGTAAAAGTATAAAAGTTCTATAAAAGTTCTGATATACCCTCTCACACTGGGAATTGCAATAAAAAGGACCTATGCTTTAAAGTTATTAGAAGTCACATTCATACATAGAATAGAAGGAGAAGTGGAAGGGGATGGGAAGGATAAATTCTTAAAGGAAGTGTAAGGAGGTTGACTTTGGGAGTCCTGTTGGTGTCACTCAAACTTATGACTTCCTTTTTTCTTTCCATTCCAGTTTTACGCATAAGGAAAAAAGAGAAGAGATTGTGTGCCTTTTCTTGCAAAATGTACACACTGATACAATAGACATATCCTTAAGATAATATCCAGACACAATGAAATCCTTCTTCCAAGGGAGTGACTGACTACAAAGGAGTATGGAATTTGACTTTCCAAGAACATGGCACAGTAGTATAACATTGTTTAAGTACAGAGTTATTTTGAATTTGAACCTAATACTTTTGCAAGACTAAATAAATAGGATTAGGGGAAATCCAACCCCAAATAGGGAAAGAAGTCATCCAGGAATACCTGGCCGCTCTAAACAAATTGAAATCAGGGCCAGATCAGGTACATCCAAGAGTATTGAAGGAAATAGAGGAAGTCATTTTGGAACCACTGGCAATCATCTTTGAGAGTTCTTGGAGAACGGGAGAAGTCCCAGCAGATTGGAGGAGGGCAAATGTGGTCCCTATCTTCAAGAATGGGAAAAAAAGACTACTCAAGCAATTACCAGGCAAGATTCTGGAAAATATCATTAAGGAAGTGGTCTGCAAATGCTCATAAAGGAATGCGGTCATTGCTATTAGTCAACACGGATTTATCAAAAACAAGTCATACCAGACTAATCGGATCTGTTTTTTCAATAGAGTTACAAGCTGGGTAGATGCAGGGAATGCTGTGGATGTATCATATCTGGATTTCAGTAAGGCCTTTGACAAGGACCCCATGACTTAGATGAAGGGTTAGAAGGCATAATCATCAAGTTTGAAGAAGACACCAAATTGGGAGAGATAGCTAATGCTCCAGAAGACAGGAGCAGAATTCAAAATCATCAGTGTAGAGAGATGGGTCAAAATGAAGTTCAACAAAATGAAGTTCAACAGTGACAAATGCAAGATACTCCACTTAGGCAGAAAAAGTGATAAGCAAAGATACAAAATGGGGAATGCCTCGCTCAAAAGCAGTATGTGTGCAAAAAATCTTGGAGTCCTCATGGACAACAAGTTAAACATGAGCCAAAATGTGATGCATTGGCTAAAAAATCCAATGGGATTTTGCCCTACATAAAAGTACAGTGTTGAGATCCAGGGAAGTCATGCTACTCCTCTCTTCTTCCTTGGTCAGAGCACACCTGGAATACTGTGGCCAATTCTGGGCACCACAGTTGAAGGGAGATGTTGACAAGTTGGAATGTGTCCAAAGGAGGGCCACTCAAATGATCAAGGGTTTGGAGAACAAACCCTATGAGGAGCGGCTTAAAGAGATGGACATGTTTAGCCTGAAGAAAAGAAGGCTAAGACATGATAGCCATGGATAAATATTTGAGGGGAAGTCATAGGGAGGAGGGAGCAAGCTTGTTTTCCGCTGCCCTGGAGACTAGGACATGGAACAATGACTTCAAACTACAGGAAAGGAGATTCTACCTGAACATTAGGAAGAACTTCCTGACTGTGAGAGCTGTTCAGCAGTGGAATTCTCTGTCCCAGTGTGTGGTGGAGGCTCCTTCTTTGAAGGCTATTAAGCAGAGGCTGGATAGCCATCTGTCAGGGGTGCTTTGAATGCAATTTTCCTGCTTCTTTGCAGGGGGTTGGACTGGATGGCCAACAGAGTCTCTTCTAACTCTATGATTCGAATATTCAAGAAGTCATCATATTAGTGTCTTAAGGAAATTTAAGGAAGAGAGTTTATTATTATTATTATTATTATTATTATTATTATTATTATTAAACTTTATTTGTACCCTGCTAGCATCTCCCGAAGGATTCGATGCAGCTTACACAGGCCGAGGCCTCAACACACAACACAACAATACAATCTAAGCAAATCAAACAATTAAAAACAGAATAAAGCAAAGTAAACAACAGGCACAATATACTAAAACACAATAAAACTGGGCCGGGCCAGAAAATGGGTACAAAGATTAAAAGTGCTGATGTGACAAGAGGTGTATATAGGGCTTCTAGGGCAAGTGCGATGTGCAGCAATCATTGGTTCTGATAAAGTGCTTATGGGACTTGGTAGTGGAGATTTCCTAGTCTGGGAAGGCGCATCGGAAAAGCCAGGTCTTCAAGTTCTTTCTGAAGACAGCCAATGGAGGGGCCTGTCTAAGGTCTTTGGGGAGGGTGTTCCAGAGTTGGGGGGCCACTACGGAAAAGGCCCTGTCCCACGTCCCCACCAAGCGCGCTTGCGACGCCGGTGGGATCACGAGCAGGGCCTCTCCAGATGACCGAAGTGAACGTGTGGGTTCGTAGATGGAAATGCGGTCACGCAGGTAGGCTGGTCCCAAACCGTTCAGGGCTTTATAGGTAAGCACCTGCACCTTAAATTGGGCTCGGAATATAAATGGCAACCAGTGGAGGTCCTTGAACAGGAGGGTTGACCTCTCTCTGTAAGGGGCCCCAGTTAGCATCCTGGCTGCTGATCGTTGGACCAGTTGGAGCTTCCGAGCCGTCTTCAAGGGCAGCCCCACGTAGAGCGCATTGCAGTAATCCAATCTGGAGGTGACCAAGGAATGGACCACTCTGGCCAGATCAGCCTTCGCGAGGTACGGTCGCAGTTGGCGCACGAGTCTCAGTTGTGCGAAAGCCCTCGCAGACACTGCTGACGCCTGAGTTTATTTTGTGCTATTTTGTTACAAATAGTGAATGGTAGTAAACTGTGTTTCAGTTCAAGATTATTCTAAGATCAACACTGAAATTAATCAAACTCCCTTGATTAATCAAAATTGTACATTACCATTCTGATTGCAATCATCTTCAAAGTATCATTTCACTCTGTAATTTCTAAGATGCATAATCAGTAGAAAGGAACCTAGAGTTTTTGGAGCCTAAACAAGAGCTGATAAGATCCATGTTGACAAAAATGCCTAAAATAAGTTAGATGGACAAGAACATACCAGCCTGAGGGGACTCTGAACTGTCTAATAAAAGAGATTTGTAAAGCCTAATTGACATGTTAACCAAATTATCTCTCAAATGGCAAGTGAATGCATAAGGTTGGTTAAGAAAATTGTGAGTGAATAAGCATGCATGTGGGCCTCAGTGAAAAGATATATTGCTTTATAATATCCTTTCTGACTTGTGTGCTTTAGTTTTCTCTAGATTTACTGATAAAAAGTTGTAAATATAATTTTTCCAGGTAGTTAATAAAACCTAATGATGATATAATTTCAACTTTGGTTTTCCAGGGAGAAGGTTGTTATAAATGAAATATCCATTATTTCACACATACACACATCTGAATGTGAGTTGAAGGAGTGGAATTCTATTCAAATAACAAGGTTTTTTAACTCTTCCATTCTGCAGTGGGTTCTTGGTATCTATTGAAGTTTGATTCCAGGAGCTTCTGTGGATGCTAAAGTCCTATTATATAGAAGAATGACATGATGCCCCTTACCTAAAATGCTAAAATCAAGGTTTGCTTTTTTTTTTGCTTTTATTCAAACATATTTAAGCCTTTAATAGTTAAATTCGGAACCTGTGAATACAGTGCATCTTCCCTACTGCAAAATATGCCCCAGGGGTTTCCTAAACCATTTGGGAAAATTTGGAAACACATGGTGGTGATAAAAGTATGCAGGAGGGAGGATAAATCCAGTCTCAGTTCTGATAATGGAAGGACAATCCTATTCCCTATGGTCTGATTCTTTTTTCTTTTTTTTTTTTTTTTTTTTTTTTTGCAAGGAAACCACTTTAACCATACTGTTCTGTGAACTTGTCTCCATAGATGTTTGAAACACACTTTTCCATGTTCAGGGATTAAGTCCTCCTGGAACCTATCTAGGGATTATTATTTACAACTGGTCCTCTCCTTTTTATAGTCCTCACTCCATTCGAACATGGATGGCATTACTCTAGTTGGGTAAACTAGAACATTTATCCAGTAACTTCCAGGGAAAGGTCAGGATTATGGGAAGTCATTTGCAGGTAAATCTGCTTTGAGAGGTCTGGTCCCACTCGCCTTGTAGTGGCCGTCACACCATCACCCCGGCGGACAGGTGTCTCCCGCAGAAGGTTGTATCGCTCTTGTTCAGAAGAGCACTGCTGATAGGCCTTCATCAGCAGCATTGGAGAGGTATACTGGGCCACAATAGCACTTGCCACTTCTAAACTGACCCGGCTGAACTGCTGAATCTGCTTCCTCCAAACTTGGAGCAGCCCCTTCCCAGAGCAGTTTACTTTGGTCCCTGAAATCCAAGCAAAATCTCTAGGCAAAAGGAGAAGCTAGTTTTTGTCTCATTCTCTTTTGAATGGTGCTTCAGCCACAGCCTTGGTAAACATACTGGCAAAATCAGCAAACTCCTTCCAGCTCTCAAGCATCTGAACCTGGACACCTGTGTGAAGTTGCAGATCCACCAAGACTTCTTCCACATCGAATCTAGATAACTCTAGCGTGGAGTTTGCTTTTTCTCTCCAGTTCCTTTGTTTGCTCAGCTCCTGTGTTTCATTGCCATTCTGTACTGCTTGCCTCACTTTCTTCAGATGCTTGAGTTTGTGAGAACTGAAGAATTTTTCTAGTTCTACTACAGCCAATGCCAGAGTCTTCCTAGGGGTTTTCTGCATGATATAACCACAAAGGTCTGTAGAGTCTGAGTGGGTCCTTCCATGCTGACCTGCTTATAGTTATGAATCATAGTGAGAAACTCTTCTAGTGGCACCAGAACTAGAAGATTGGGTTCTTCTGTCAGACTCTCTTCTCCAGCCTGAGCCAGCCTAGTCTTTCTTCTCCAGGTGAGACTGCAGGGAATGCTTTGGCTCTCAATCATGCAGGCGCACTCCATGGCCTGAAGAGTGGTCAGCACCTGCCCACCCCCTTCAACCTGCAACAGACCTGGATCTACAACAACTTGAATGTGCTTCAGGCACTGTTCTGGTCTCTGGGCTTTCCAGAGGTCGGCCAAGGCCTTCTTTTTCTCCCGCTCCTGCTCCTATAGTGCCTTCTGAGCTGCTCGCTCCTTTCTCTTCTGCAAAGCAGCCTGGTGGGCTTGGTCAAGTGCCTCCTGGCTACAAATTGTATTGGCCTGACAGGAGGAGGGTTACAGGCTTATTTCTGTCACCTCATGGCCAATGTTTTGCATCGACGAGCTGGAACTACAACCTGGAAGCTGGAACAAAGGCTGTTTCTTAGGTTCTCATAAAGCTGGTTCTGGATCGCTGTCTGATACCTCCCAAGTACCAGCAGCTCTCTTCTGGGTTTCTGGCCTCCTTGGAAGTGGCTTCTCCCCTTCGTCATTGCTGGGACACAGCCTGTTGGCTCCAGCTGAGTCTCCGGTGCTCCGTTCTAGGATCCTAGTAAATGCTGCAATCCAGAGCAGGGAACGAGGCCCTAAGATAACTATCCACCACACTTGACTGTGAAAAAATCCTTTTTTATGGAAAAAAATGATTACAAAATAAAGGAAAAATGCAAGTCAAAAGCCACAGCAAAATCAGCAAACACGAATTTAAATGGACAAAGCAAAACCCAAAGCCACACTGTAAAATACTGGAACCTGTTAGCAATCCACTAACCTTACTTGATATCCTAGAAATCTTTCAAAATCATGGCCAGGGGAAACTGGGAGAACTGCCAAGGTCTTCATTAATCTGAAACGATGCCTGAACTGAGAAAGTCAGCCCGGCGGAAGGCAATTAAAGCCAAAGAATTGGTTCCGTGAACCGCACCTTTGCTTTGAAGCCAATGTTTGTAATTCTTTAATTCGGGAAGACCTTCGCAAGCTGAGTGATTTACTTCTGTCTTGCCAAATCTGGCCCCTTCTGTTGTCATTACAGTTACCAGGTGCAGAAGGAAGGGAAAGGCTTCCCTCTGAAACATTCTCATGAACACTGGTACTTTCATTTTCCAAATCTACAGAAGTTCCTTCCTCACTAATTTCAGGAACATTGGCATCAAGAGGTACATTTTCATTAGCATCAGTAAATATATTTTCATTAGCATCAGGCGGAACAAAAAGAGAATCAGGTTCAAGTTCAAACTCAGGCTGAACCCCAACAGTAAATGAACTTCCCGCTGTAGATAGTTTAGTGGCCAACAGCTTCCTCTTAAACCTTTCAGCCAAGGGGATGATCTCCACCTCCTCTTCGCTCTCGCTGCTGATCTCTGCCATCACGTCCTGATGAGTGGCAGCCAAGGTGAGCTCTTGAGGACAACAGGACTTTTTCAATGTGGGAGGAAGATCAGGTGAATCCTCAGAGTCTGAGCTAGAGAGTACAACCACCTCCTCATTGGCAGGAGGCTGGTTGGCAGTTTTGATGGTAGACGGCTGCTGGCTTAGGAATGGGAAAGATGGGAGTTCTTCACTGTCACTGTCACCCAGCTCCAGGAACATTGTGCTCACTCCCTATTCATCATGAGAGGCTACAGGAAAGAGGGCACATTGAAGGAAAGGAACCACAACTGTGTAATTCAATTATGTGGAAACTTTTCCACTCTCATTCCTGTTGTGGACTACTTTCTCTTTTAGGGCAACTCTTCAGACCTTGGAATTTTACAGGACTCATCAGAGGCAGCAGGCTCAGAACATTTATCAAAATGTACAGCACAACAGCTTACAGAAGATCTGCATTAGCTATTTGGGGATGGGGAGAACACCCAACGAGAACCAAACTTTTCCAGAAAAGAAGAGGGGTTGAGAGATCACAAGAAACTAGCAAATGGTGAAGTAACTCAGTGAAGAGAACAATATTGCAGAAATGATAAAAAAGACAGCAGTAAACCAAAGATACCTACTTGGTTATAATTCAGTATTCTGGAGGAAAGAAATGAATTTAAGAAGTTTGTATGCTGATATTGAGACAGAAAGACAGAGAGAGAATATTGTTATTTTCTTCATTTGTGGCTTGCCCCAAAATATGTCATCAGGGTGGGAGATAAGTTTTCGTATGTTGCCTGGCAAGATTTTACCGGGCAACAGGCAACGGAGAATCACACACAAGGTTCTTCAGATTTTCTTTTCTTTCTTTCTTTTTGCACAAAATTTTCCAAAATTACAAAAAATTATAATCTCGCCTGGCAGGAAAAATAGTGTTAAATAATTCCTTTTTTCATGTGAATAAAGCAACAAAAAGGAAGATTGACTTTCCCATTCTCTGAATGAGGAAAGCAAATAAGACAATAGCAGTGAATTTGGTTTCAGCATGTTTTTCTCCATATGTGTATTAAATGAATAAATTTATCAATTTTATAGGACTGAAAGGAACTGCAGATGCATTTTTTCCTAACAAAAAGGCAACTTGTTGCCAAACAAAATTGAGCCTTTTTATCCAAGGTGGTCATGTGGTGACTCTAATGAAAACAGAATGGTGCAATTCTGCCAAGTGTGCTGAATATGCCAGCAAGCCCTTAAAATATCAATAAAACTGTTGAGAAATATCACTTCAGCTCAACATGCAACATGTTTCTATCTGAATAGCCAAAGTAACTTAATTCATAAAAAAATCTCCAGAATCCTAAAGATTACAGCTAGAGACATTATTCCTCCTACTTCCATGTACATTGCAAAATTCACTATTACTGGTTCAGAAAATTCATTCTATTAAAAGCAAAATAATATATTCAACAAGACTGGAGAAACTATTAGAAAAAGATATACACAGGCAGCATAAATCACAGTTTTCCTTCATAATCAATTTAATGAAACTTCATGTAGTTTACTTACTTCATGTTAGCAGTGCTAGTCTCTAAAACCAACCAACAGAGCAGTTGGAAATATCCAGAAAGGAATGTATAACTCAATTATCTGTTCCATGGAGAAAGCAATGCTATGCTCGGGCTGATCAGTACTTAGATTGGGCATGGGGGAATGTTTCTCACCATAAAGAATAGAGTAAAAGCACGGTGAAATAGTTTTGATTGTTGAACTAGAACTTTGGAAACAGGTGTTCAAATCCCTGCTCTGCCAAGTAGCACACTCTCAGTCTCTAAGGAAAGCAATGGCAAGTCTTTCTCCAAATCAGATCTTGCCCAGAAACCCCCCACAATTGGGTCCCCTTACATTGGGAATGACTTGAAGGCACACAACAATGACAAAAAATGAAATTTGTTTTCCTTCAGTCCTATTTAAGAAATAGTATATTAGGGCATTTTTGGAAAAGTTCTAATATGTTAAATTTCAAGTTTGTCATTAGTATATTTTCTTTATAATCGGATTCAATTGATTTTTTAAAATTCCTACACAGTAGTCCTATATAGGATTATTCAATTAGTAACTTATATTGAATTCTACAGGGTTTTCGTGAAGTCTAGCAGGTTGAAGTCCAGAAGATATTGTTTTCTGTGCATCTTAAACCATTTCAAAGCTATCGGAAAACAGGAACTCCCCGGAATTATGCTGCCCATTGAACTATAACAACAGAAAATAATCAATCATGTACTTGAAATATTGTAATTATTTAGCTTTATGCATTTAGCTTTCAATTCTTCCATAATTTAAATAGTTTATGTTTATTCATTTAAGCAAGAACCTTGATTTCATTATATTATGTGCGCCAACAAGCTCTTTAACAGCTTGGAAAATCAGGATGTAACAGCCCGCTCCTTATATGGTAGTGATGGCTGATTGATGGGGGAGCTAGGGAGCCTAGCTATAGAAGGTAGAAGGCACCAGAGAGAGTAGTTATCTGAGGAGGGGGCAGGACTGGAAGAATTAGGGAGATAAAATAAGTGTTTGGAGGGGGAAAAAAACCTCGGGGGGGGGGGATTAAAAATAACCTCCATGGAGAAGGGCTACATATTTAGAGAGCCACAAAGGGACAGAGTGCTTATATATCAGGAGCCCCTGGAATGGAGGACTGAGAGATTTTAAAAAGCCCAGTTAGTTCACCTGTGAGTGAACATAGTTCTGCAGAAGACAAGTTAAGGAACCATTTTCAATTAAGAAAACAGCTTGATAATCTTCTGAAACCACTAAGTGTCTGAACCTCTCCTAATATCTCAGAAGTCTTTTTGTTCTAGTTCAAATAAACTTCACAAATCTGTTTATACTTCACCACAAGTATTCAGTGTGTTTTTCTGTGCTTCAATATAAGAAGGGAATCTGTCTGGATAACAGCCATTACTTTTTAAGTCGGAGTTTCCCTCCATTTTTAAGTGGCTCTGTGAACTGATTCTGGTGGTTGGTGGGCCAGTGGGACAGGGAAGAGTGAATGGTGTGGCTGTAGACCATTTAGATTGGTGGCAGCAAAGTTATATCGTCATGTAATTGGTGGTCGTTGGGTGAGTTTGACCATTGAACACAGCCAGTGAAAGGTGAGTTCCCCGTAGTGTTTGTCCCAGTAGGTTGCTGATACCTATGACTGCAAATGCTGTGGGATGGCAGCTTCATGCAATAAAGTTAAGAGAGTTTGTTGGAGATGGGTTTTACTCATGGTATCACACCATTCTCAATCCCTCTTTCCATATGCTTTGAAAATTTCCATGCATTTTAGCACTTATATCATCTTACTTTGTTTCACTAAAAGGCTGGCATGTTGTCTTGTATTCTTATGCTATATCTTTATATATAAGCAACATTCTACTAGTTATTCTAAGATGAATTGTAATGTCATGGAGGTGGAGCTGGGACTGTTGCTAAGAGAAAAGGTTAAATAGAAAAGAATTCTGATATGCTTTTTCATAAAATGTTTACCATCCTGTCTAGTTGAGTCTAATAATTTTCTCACAGTGAACTCAATCCTCCATTCTCTTTCTTGCATTCATAAATAATACTGTATTTGGTATTATGGTTACTCCTTTTTATTCTTTTTTTTTTGCTTGCGATGGTGCATGAAGATTGTAATCATAAAGTGACATACCATGTTGCTTTGTTTACAGCTGGATGCTCAATTAAGTGTGACACCAAGCAATTCTTGTGGTTAGATTCAAAGTTCAATTGTGCAATTAATATGTATAAACTTCTCTGCATGAACACAGGACAATGTGCAATATTGGGGAAAGATACATCTATACAAGGCAACCTATGACCAAACTGACGTCAAATCAATAGTAGAAATTATGTAATACTATGGAACTTAATGACTACATTTAGCTAAAGAGAAGAAATAAGTGAGCCAAAATGTTCATTTTACTGTTGTGGCTGTTGTTGTTAAATGTATTTCTATTCCATCTTAATTATAGTTTGAGACTCAAGGAAGGTGACAATACTTTTAAAAAAAATGCATGACTAAAATCCACAAGATACAAAAGGTGAATTATTATTATTATTATTATTATTATTATTATTATTATTATACTACATTTATACCCCACCTTTCTCACCCTAATGGGGGTCTCAAGGCAGCTTAAAGATCATGGCATAAAATGACACACTACACATATAATAATAAACATGATATATCAATTTAAACGTACAGTAATAAACCTGATATATCAATTGAACAATTCAAATATAAATACAATAAAAAACATAAAGTAAACATTCAATCCCAACCAAGGTGGGCTGATGACATCAACTAAACAACCAATTAACAATTCAATAAAATACAATAAAACATCATAAAAATAAACATTTAATCCCAACCAGATTGGGCTGATATAAAAAGGGGCCAGAAGCAACAGGTGACGCCAGGGAGCCCTGTAAACAAGCACCCGCACAGGTGTTTCAATATTTGGATGATGGGCTCCATGGCCATTAAAGTAGCCATGCGGCAAGGCAGTGGGGGCCATGGAGGCACCTCATGTAGATGTTCCAAGAGCCGGGTGATGGGCAGTGCGGTCGTTAAAGTAGCTATGCGGCAAGGCTGCGGGGGCCTTGTTCTCTCCTTGGAGGCTGCTGGGTCAGCTGTCTGGAATGAAGGTGTGGCTGCAGGTCTCCTCGTGGATAAGCCCAGGGCTGAGCAGGCCATCCTGAGTATTTGGATGGCAAATACTCAGGCCCCAGGGACTCCCCTGCAGCAGGACCTACCAAATTACAAAATTAAAACTAAATGGAAGCATGCATCATTAAATGCTTTTATTAAGATAGTTTTTTTTAAAAAAAGTTAAGCAGTACAATTCTAAACAATGTGACACTCTGTTGCAAGCCCTTTCCTTAAAAGACTTCAGTTTTAAGAGTCTTTGTCTACCAATAGAAGGATAGCAAGGAGGGAAGCATTCTAGTTTGCCAAGAGAGGGAGTTCCAAAATCTAGGGGTAGCCTAGCCACTGAAAAGGAGTCCTTCTTGTGCTCCCACCAATGAACACGAGATTGAGGAAAAAAAACACTTCTGTGGACTTCAGGATTCTGGCAGGCTTATGCGGGAATATAGTCTATAACCTGAAAATAATATGTAGGCTATTTGAATCAATGGTTGAATGATTAGTGAACAATATATTCCATTGTTTCAATGAGCCTGCTCTCATTGAAACTAACAATAAGTTCAGACAACAATTATTTGAAAACATCAAAGAGGATAAATTTAATGAAACCATTCCACAAATGGGTTGCTGTAGGTTTTTCGAGCTATATGACCATGTTCTAGAAGCTTTCTCTCCTGAAGTTTTGCCTGCATCTATGGTAAGCAACACATCCTCAGAGGTTGTGAGGTCACAACCTCTGAGGATGCTTGCCATAGATGCAGGCAAAACGTCAGGAGAGAATGCTTCTAGAACATGGCCATATAGCCCGAAAAACCTACAGCAACCCAGTGATTCCAGCCATGAAAGCCTTCGACAATTTATTCCACAAATCCTTTTTCAGAATTCCCACATAAAGAACAATAATAAAGATGAGGAGTAGTTTGCATACTGAGAGATGCTTTTAGGAAAGCATCATAAAGTGTTTTTAAACAGTAAATTAATTAAGTCTTAGACAATGCCTTTGGGGAACTATGGGATGCTGAGAAATTACTGTATCCACCAATGAAAACCAGTCATCTCTGGGGTGGAATAGAGCAGCTGTTTAACAAGGCACAACAGTAATTGTTTAGGACAAGAAGAATACTTCAGCCTACAAAACTGCAATAAGAATTCGAGTAGGAAAAAGATAATTGCTTCAGCTGATTTTCTATCCTGAACAAAGGCGTAATGTTTTCCAAAACTCAGGTTGTGTGAGATTTACTAACCACAAAGGGTCAAAACATTTGGGTATAGAAATGCTTTTAGAGTACATGCCCTCCAATTGCCTTAAGTTAATTGCATCAAAAGGGAATATGAACAATTTACTTTCCATTTCAGCATTGCAAACTATCCATTCTATGCAATTATAAGAAGGAAACAAACCAAGCTAAAATATTTTTGTACACAAATGAAATCCGTAACTGAAAACTACAAAATGCATTTAAAAAAAAAAAACACTCAGAAGCACAAGGTGTTTATCTGAGTATCTCTCTCCCCTACTATTCCTTTGTCTTCTGTAGTGTCATGCCCTATGAGGAGGCCTCCTCAGATAAGAGAGGGAATATGAGAACCTACATAACAAGCTCCAGGGCGAGCCAGAGGAGGCACTGGAAGAGATAATTACTACAGGCTATATTCCATGTACAGTAGGCCTATTTATTACATGAGCTTGTTGACTGTGGTTTCACTTATACGTGAAAAGCTTTGAGTGCCATATAATTGCTCTGAAAGACATTGTGATGGCTAGAGAAATGTTCTCTCTAGGCTTTCCACTGCCATTACTCTGCTGGAAGTTTCACTAGATGTTCTGCTAGAAGTTTGATTGCAAGTTTCCCATAGAATTGTACTGGATGCTTAGAGAACAAATCATTAAGCGCCTTCTAGGCCATGGCATGATATGGCCAGAAACCCATTCAATTATTCATGTGAGGCAAGAAAAATAGGGTTCCATATTATGAAAAAATATTTTTGTGGAGAATGGATTTCACACACTATATGGGTTTACTGTATCTGTAGACTATAGGCCTGAACTGGATAATATTAACATGAAAAGGGATTGGACTAAATGGTCCATGTGGTCTCTACCAACTCTATTATTCTATTATTCTTTGAAAGTGACTGTACATTAGTTAAGAATTCATGGTGTAAGTTTAATAAAATATTTACCTAAGTAATAAGACATTAAAAGAGCAAAGTATATGAGTTGAAGTACTACTAATCAATTTTTTGAGCACTGAGATTAAACAGAAGAAAGGGAGGGGGGTCAAGTGATTTCCAGCAGCCCGTCCTCTGATCCAGGGGGTCCTCACAGCTTTAATGTAGGTGTCAGAAGACAAAAGGACCTATAAGCTTGAAGAAGAACCAGTATAACTTCCCTTCTCTGCCTTCCACTGGCAGAAGTGCCCTGTCTGTAAGGTTCCAATGTACAATTTCTTGAAGTTATGCACTTAAATACACATACACACACATCTTCCCTTCATCTCTATGCATGCTTATCAATGCAGACAAGTAAACATAAAGAGGTCTAAAACTGGAGTAGTGTTTAATTGTCTCTACAAATTTTGTTTTTTAATTGAGTGTTTAAAGACATCATTCTGCTAGATAATTGTGATGCCTACAACAAAACGCAAGCTGCTCTGATTTTTACAATTCTACTCTTCTATTGTTAGCAGGAAAATGTTTTTCAGAGTGCTGCATGAGGAGTGCATATTAGTATATCTTGGTAGAAAAGCCAGAAGAAAGACACCTGTGAGTGAACAGCTCTGATAACACCTATGAACATTTCATTAATGTGTCAGTAATTTTGGCCCTATGTAATATATGATGCTGCAGCCTTGAGTTCACAATAAACAAGGTGGGGGATATGTAGTTCGGAGGGATAATAATTACCCTACCAAAACACATGCAAGTTTCATAGGATCACAAAATTCTGTACACACTGCAGACTCTGCTTGCAAAGTGAGATACTGATAGTTCAGTTTCTTCCCTTCAACCTCTCTACCTACAGATAAAATCTTATGATCATATTTTATTGGGTGTCAGCATCAAAGTCCATCTAACTGTCTATAAACAAGGCTTGGAGACAATCACCTGCTGTTTCCTGAAACCTTTTCTGAAATTAGGGAAATTAGGATTAGGGAGTTCAACTAACTGGGTGTTTTACTGAATACTTAGAACAGTTTCTAACCTATAACATTTGGGCTACTCCCCCCCCCCAATTTTACTGCATGTAATTGATTTTTCATTTCAAAAATTGAAACAGAATCACATTAGAGACACAGCAAAAGATCCAACGCAAAGAAAACCCAATGAAAATGGAAAAGGGAAAAGATATAAGGAACCAAATGTAAATTTGGAAGAGGAAATCGCTACAAGAGAAGATGAAGAAGAGGAATACGGCAGCACAAACTATGACGAATGGAAAGAGACCTTAAAAGACTAAGAAAATTCTCCGCCGAGAACTACCGATTGATACCACCACAAGAAGTTGTTCAGTGGGAGATGCAGGACAACAATAATGAGCAATGAACAGAAATATTAGAATATATTCCTGCAATGTCAACGGAATTAATTCACAATGTAAAAGGAAAAAAATCTTTAACTACTTGACCCAGAAAAACCTAGACATTATGGCACTCCAAGAAAGACACATAACCAATAAGAATGGAAAACACCTTGTATACGGGAAATTAGGCAAAGAATTTTACGCTGCAGACAACGAGAAGAAACTAGGAGTAGTGAACTACGCTAAAGACTGGCTAGCCCCAAGATTAGCAATAAAAGACATTGAAGAAGGAAGATATGTTGGAATTATAATAGAAATAAACAATCAAAAAATCTTAATTTGCAATATTTATTGTCCAAACGGCCCCAAGTTAGAATTTATTAAGAAACTCAATAAAAAAATCGAAACAAAAGAATTTGATGAATTAATATTACTAGGCGATTTCAATGGAGTGGTAGACTTAAAATTAGACAAATCTGGTTAAAGCCCCCAAAAAAAGAACAGAACATGCTTCCTCAAGCTTTCTACCAAAAAAATGCATAACCTGCTTAGAAAATCTTGATCTAAGGGATATTTGGAGAAATAGTAGGGGAGAAACAAGAGATTACACATATTACTCTGGGAGGCACAAATTGTGGTTTCACATCGATATGATGTGGGCCACAAGCATATTGGCCACAAGAGTAAAAGATATTAAGTCAATAGCTAGAACTTTTTCTGACTGTTGTGCCATAGAATTCACAATAAAAGGAAACAAATCTCAATTTAGGTGGTGACTAAAGGATAATCTTTTGACAAGTGAAAAAAGCATTGAAAAGAATAGAGAGCTATTAATAGAATATCTGGATTTAAATAAAGGGGAAGAAACATCAAAAATCATACAATGGGAAACTATGAAAGTAGTAATGAGATGATATCTCATACAACAGAATGCTATCAATAATGCAAACAAAAACAAACAAAAATAAAAAGAATATTAGAGGAACTAAATAAAGAAGAACTCTTAAAAAAGCACCTAAAGACAAAAAATAGAAACAAACTTAGACACGTTAAGAAAGCAATTACAGCTACCACAATCAGAAAAATTAGAAACCCAAATGAAATTCATGAGAGTTAATTATTTTCAGAATGCCAATAAAATAGGAAAATGGTTAGCAAACAAACTAAAAAAATGTAAACAAAAACACCTAATCACAAAGATACAAGAAGTTGGGAAAATATATACAGAAGGTAATGAAATTGTAAACAAATTTACAAAATTCTATAAGGAATCATATAAGGCAAAAAACATTCCGAAAGAACAAATTGCAGAGTATATATTCAAATTAAATTTACAAAAATTAACAGAGGAGCAAAGGGAAATTTTAAATGGTCCCACATCTATGTCAGAAATTGACATAGCAATCCAAAAATTAAAAAAAAAAATAAAGCCCCCGGACCAGACGGCTATACGGCCATATTCTATAAAACATTCAAAAATGAACTTAGCCCTCTATTGCAGGAGATATTAAATAATATACTGGAGGAAAAAAAACAATTCCAAATTCATGGGGAAAAGTGAATTTTACGCTAATACATAAGGAAGGCAGGAGCCCCCGGTGGCGCAGTGGGTTAAAGCACTGAGCTGCTGAGCTTGTTGATTGAAAGGTCGCGGGTTCGATTCCGGGGAGCGGCGTGAGCTTCCGCTGTCAGCTCTAGCTTCTGCCAACCTAGCAGTTCGAAAACATGCAAATGTGAGTAGATCAATAGGTACTGCTCCGGCGGGAAGGTAACGGTGCTCCATGCAGTCATGCCGGCCACATGACCTTGGAGGTGTCTACGGACAACGCTGGCTCTTCGGCTTAGAAATGGAGATGAGCACCACACCCGAGAGTCAGACATGACTGGACTTAATGTCAGGGGACTACCTTTACGTTTACCTACATAAGGAAGGCACTGACCCGGTTGAAATTAAGAATTATAGGCCTATATTTTTATTAAATAACGATTATAAAATTTTTACAAGCATTATGGCAGAAAGACTTAAAATTTTTCTTAAAAATTGGATATAAGACGAACAAACAGGGTTTTTACCAAATAGGCAAATTAAAGACAACACCAGGATATTTATTGACACAATAGAATACTATGAAAAACACAACGAAAAACAATTGGCCTTATTATTCATTGATGCTGAAAAGGCATTTGATAAGATAAATTGGGACTATCTAAAAATATTACTAAAAGAAATTGACATCGGATACAAATTTATGAACACCATAGAAGCGATTTATACAACACAAAAAGCAACACTGATAATCAACGGCCAAGAATCAAAAGAGTCAATAGACATCACTCAAGGAACACGTCAAGGATGTCCCCTATCCTCGCTCCTTTTTATGCTGGTAATGGACGATCTGATCAAAAATATAAATGAGGACAAAAAGCTACAGGGAATGAAGATACAAAAACAACAGTATAAACTGAGAGTCTATGCAGATGATGTAGTATGCATTATCAAAGATTCCTTGGTAAGTATCAACGATTGGATAGAAAAAAATGAAAATTTTGGAAAGGTAGCAGGCTTCAAATTAAATAAACAAAAAACCAAAATGATAACAAAGATTATAGACAAAAAGGACAAAGAATTTATTACAAGAAAAATCAGGTATAAAATAGAAAGTAAAATAAAATATTTAGGTGTCACCATAACACAAAGAAATGCAAAGTTGATAAAAAATAATTATGAAGTTTTATGGAAAACAATAAAAAAAGGATCTAGAAAAATTGAAATTTCAGAACATCTCACTCCTGGGACGTCTAGCAATAATTAAAATGAATATCCTCCCCAAACTTTTATTTCTGTTCCAAACATTACCGATCATAAGAAACGACTATTTATTCAAAAAATGGAACTCAGATTTAAGTAAATTTATCTGGAAAAACAAGAAAGCAAGGATTAATATGAAAATTTTAACTGATGGAAAAAAAAAGA
The DNA here is from genome assembly GCF_037176765.1 of Anolis sagrei. NCBI lineage: Eukaryota > Metazoa > Chordata > Lepidosauria > Squamata > Anolidae > Anolis > Anolis sagrei. Next base: position 272,096,565 of record NC_090021.1, on the reverse strand, counting down.
GGAGGACTAGGCCTACCAGATTTAAAAATATACTATGAAGCATGTAATTTAATGGGCATTAAAGAATGGACCACCCTGAAAAATCATAAATTACTAACTCTAGAAGGGCACGACCTTAGAACAGGTTGGCACGGATATCTTTGGCGTAATAAAAGAAAAGTCGAAAAAAACTTTCAGTGACCATTATGTCAGAACAGCATTAATTAAAACATGGGAAAAGTACAAAACTAGATTCTATAGTCGCACCCCAATGTGGATATCCCCCATAGAAGCAGTTCATAAAAGAGAAATGGGTAAAGAAAATTGGCTAACTTACCAACAAATTTTGAAAAAAACACAAGATAAAAAATTAGTTCTAAAATCTCTAGAAGAGATAAAGCAAATAAATGGAAAACTGACCTGGCTCCAATACCACCAAATATACAATTTTTTTTTTAAAGAAGATGAAAAAATAGGTTTTTCTCAGTATAAAGGACTTTGGGACTTAATAATGCAAAAATATAAAAAAATATTAGAATACTATACCAACAGTTATTAACCTGGTCAACGGAAGAAGAGCAAATAAAAGATTGTCAAATCAAATGGGCTAAAGATATAAGACACAATATACTCGTAAAACAGTGGGAAGAAATATGGAACATCAAGATAAAATATACAATTTCCAACAACCTTAGGGAAAATTGGTATAAAATGTACTTTAGATGGTATGGTACTCTGGAAAAAATATCTAAATTTAACAAATCCCTATCGAATAGGTGCTGGAATTGCAAAAAAGAAATTAGTACCTTTTTCCACTCATGGTGGAGCTGTAAACAAATAAGGAAATATTGGAAAAACATACATTTATTAATCCAAAAAATATTAAAAATAAAATTCACTCAGATATCAGAAATGTACTTATTAGGAATCTCTAATACAAAACTGAATGAAAACCAAGAAAGAATGTTTTTTCTACTAAGCACTGCAGCGAGAATGCAACTAGCAAAAGTATGGAAACTAAAGGATATTCCAGAAGTTGAGGACTGGATAATAAAAACATTTGATCTGATTCTAATAGACTGCCTGTCCCAAAGAATGAACAAAACGCAAGAAAAAAACAAACCGACTGGACAGGATTTAAGGACTTTATTCTATCAAGGAAAATGCCGTTGCTTATCGACCTGTTCAACCCATAAAAAAGACAACAGGTATACTCGACAGCCGGGGAAGCTAACAGGAAACACTGAAACCAAGATCTACAACACTCTCCAAAGACTACTGGGAAGTCCCCACAAGTTTTAACCTCTGCCCCCCCTTTTTTTCTTTCCCCCTCTTACCATGTCCCCACCATGATTTTTCTCTCTTACACTTCCTTCCACACTTTCTCTTCTATAAACCCTATGTTCTAACTCTTTCGATGTAAATACACAGAAAATTGCACAATAAAAATAAATTTAAAAATTGAAACAGAATTATGCAATTAAAGTTAAATGGCTGAATATGAAGTACACAGACACATTTCAATTCTGATATGGTGATAATTATGGGAGACAATCCTCATGTGCTATTTTTTTTCAATGCTTTACTCAGAAGTAGGAATGTGGCTTACCATGCTCTGGTCTGGGTTTAGCCAATGAATCTGCCAATTTGGTGGAGGCAAATCTACTTTTGATTTCACTGCTGCTCCTCCCACAGTTGTACCAAGTTTAATGGGAGCTGTGACAGTGCCAAATTAAAATTCAGCACTGGCAGAACCCCTATTCCATTTAAAACATTTGGAGAAGAAGTAATAAAATGAAACCTAGATTGTTTTCTACTGTTCCAGAAACTGGGGCACTGTTAAATTGACAAAAAGAGCTGCGAAATATGCTCTCTTGCTTTGTGGTAGAGTCTCCTTCTCTGGAGGCTTTTAACCAGAGTCTGGATGGCCATCTGTTGGGAATGCTTTGATAGTGTTTCCCTGCTGGAGGGTAAATTCTTTCCTCCCATACATCTCTCATTCTAGTCACTTGTATGGAGAGCTTTAGAAGGCCTTTTGATAGCAAAGCCTTCAGCTGGTGTCAATCTCCCACAATGACACCAGCTGACACTCCATTGAGTACTTATAAATGTGTAAGATAGACTAGCACATTCATAGCTGTTTGGAATTAATGATTGTAATGGTGGCACTATTGTAGTATTGCAAGGATTGCAAAGTATCACTCCAAGCAACCAGCAGAACTCAGGTTGTGTTTACTGGCTGCCATGATGAGTAGAATGTGGGGGGGGGGGGGAGGTGATGCCATCCTCTGTTCCCAGTCCACGTGAGACTGGGGAAGATGAGATGGCCATGTAAACAGTTGTGACTAGTTCTGGAGAAAACCAAGGAGATGGCGTGACTCTGCGCAGTGAGAGGGGACGTTTGGGAGTGATTGTGTTTATCACCCTGGCCATCTCACTGTTATAGCGATCAACCAGGGCATCGCCAGCCTCTATGACAGGAAGAGACCCAAGATTCCTCAGGAATCCATCTGGATCTTTCAGTCTCCTGGGGAGGACCATCTTAATTGGTCCACCACCCCGGCGACAATTAGAGGTCACAGCAAGTCTAAAACTAATCAGATGATGGTCGGACCATGACAATGGAAGAATGTTTTCCTCTTCCACCCTGACCACTCCACTGTTTGCAGTGAAAACTAGGTCAAGTGTATGTCCAGCCTGATGGGTGGGTCCAGATATTACTTGTGATAGCCCCAGGATCGTCATGACAACCATGAAGTCTTGAGCCGCTCCTGTTAAAGTGGTCTCTGTGTGAATGTTAAAGTCTCCCAGCATAATCAAGTGTTGGGAGACCAGGGTCGAATTAGAGACCACATCTGCTAGATTTGGCAGGGAGACTACTGTGTTGCGGGGTGGACGGTACACCAACAGAATCCCCAAGCTATCACGGGTTCCTACCCTCAGATGGACACACTCAAACCAGGAGACTGTGGAAAGGCACATTTGATCACGAGATTGACTGTCAAAAGACTACTACGACCTCTCCTCCCCGCCCCCCAGCCCTATCCTGCTGGTGCACCCCAAAGCCTGGTGGGCACAGCTGGGTGAGATTTGCCCCACCCAGCTCATCCAGCCAGGTCTCGGTGATGCAAGCCAGAACCACTCCCTCATCCAGGATCAAGTCCTGGATGATAGCTGTCTTACCGTTGATGGATCTGGCATTTACCAGCAGGATCTTAAGTCCGGGGGGTCTGTCATGGGGTCTACCACGTCCTACCTTCTCCAGGGTCGCAAGAACTCTGTTGCACTTCTTCCTGGTATATTGGTGACTAGCATTTCTTCTCCCCCACACAACCTCTATGGTGCCTGTCCCCTCCGGAACCCCCCTCCCCCTGGGAATTAAATTTGATCGAGTTGGCTAGTCCGCTCTCTACACAAGTGGAACTAGACCGTGACCTACCTTGACTGGCATGTGGAGATGTCTCCAAAGTCATTGAAAAAAAGGGAGTCATCAAGAGAGCTGGGAGGGCTAAACAAAGTGAGTTTCCTTGGGTAGGAGAGTATAGCGGATTGAGTAGAGACAACAGGTACAGATGGGGTTTCAAATTGACATTGTAGAGGTGGAGGTGTCCTAACAGGGGAGCTATTTGTGGATTTGTAGCTGGAACCAGATGGATCGTGATGATAAGGTTCCAAGCTATCAATAAGGAGGTGAACATAAGGATCCACAAACACCTTTCTGATGGTAATGTCCCATCCTTTTAAGCAAGGTCGATGTTGTAGTCTGTTGGCAACACTGCAACTAGTAGTAGGAGTGGTAAAGGAGGGAAACGAGGCACCCAGGTGTTAGATGCGGAACAGCAAAGGAAGAGGATCTGGGAGATACTTATGTCACCCATTGATGAAGAGTCCTTTGAAGGTTTCTCTGAGAGTGAAATGAGTGAGTGAGGAGGAAGGAGATACAGATGGGAATAGAGGGACTAAGGGGATTACTCGAGAGCAGGAGTCAGACGAGGAGTGTCAGTGAAAGAAGATGCGGGACATACTTACTGCTCCCACAAAGGAAGAGGATTTCATGGGTTTTTCTGGGGATGATGGGTCTGGGAGTGATGGGGATGAAGAGGAATCACTGGATTGGACCAAGGTACAGGAGGTTCAGAATGTGTGTATTCAACCAACGTCCAGTGACACTTTTGTGGGGTTTTCTGGTGGCGGGGATTGGCAATCTGGTGATACTGTGGGGAGACCTAAGTCTTGACAAGAGGTGGAGAGTTGGAGGGATGGGCGTTGGAGTTTGCTGTAGAAGCTAAGCCAGCAGATAGTGATGAGGATGGGGTGGAGGGCAGCTCATCATCGGATGATGAGCTGTAAGATAAATGAAGGCACTGGGGTGATAGAACTTTGCAGTAGGCAAAGTGTTGGTTTCGTGCCTTGGGTCTTGTCGCTGCCACTTTCCTGTTGGGTTTGGGTCCTGGATCTGCAGGTTGCTGCTTTGCTTCGTGTACCGACCAGCTTGGATTCTCATAAGTGTGGATTTCCCCTCTCCTTGACTTTGGACTGCTTTTGACGACGACACTGCCTTGTGGACTTTGGAACCTTCAACTGGAATTTCTTCAACTTTGGACTGCATTTGGATGACGGCTTTGCTTCATGGACCTTTGTTTGCTTACCCTTTATCTGCTGTTCTATTTTGGGTGACTTTGGACACTACTCAGTTTACTTTTGAGTTTTGACCAGAGCACTGAAGTAAGTGTCTCTGATTCCTTTTGTTTGATTCAATAGACTGTTTCTTTTGGACATACTCCTGATTCTGGCTCTTTAAGGCTTCTGGGTTCCGGCAGTCGAAGTGCTAATAGTTCACCAAGCCACGAATTGTCTTCAGGTGTAATAAGACGACAGGTAGAGCGATCACATGATTGATAGTCTCTACATATCCATGTTATGGCCTTCACTCTGACTTCTGATAGTCTCTTCGATAAAATTTGAGCCAGAGATCTATGGACTGCCCTCCTTGAGGTCTATCCGCCTCTATTGATCATTAGGTCTGCAATTTCAACCACTAGAGTGTTTGTTTGGAAAAGATGTTGATTTTGGTAAGAGGCTGTGGTAGAACGAACAATAGAGTCTGATGCCATGCTAGCGGTTATCCGCTGAATGTCTGCAGTTGTCTCCTGCCAACCAGGGCCCTCCTGGTTCCGGTGAGTACAAGAAAACCGTACTGCTCCCCCCGTCATCTCACATTCCACCCTTTCTTCCATCCTGGGGTCCAGTGGCCCTCCTTCTCCTGTTGAGCAAAGGTCCTCGGTTAAGTCCACAAGCATAGGATTATCCACCCTCGAGGGGGGGGGGGGTCGGGGGGGTCATATTTATTTATTTATTTATTTTATTTGACTTGTATACCGCCACTCCCAATTTGGCTCGGAGCGGTTTACAGCAGATTAAAACAATACAAACAACTTTAAAATACAATAAAAACGAAAACCGACATAGTCCTGAGTTATTCACCCATCGAAAGCTTGTCGGAAAAGAAAGGTTTTACAGGCTTTCCAAAAAGCAAGTAGCTCTCGGATGGTTCGGGTTTCAACTGGTAAGGCATTCCATGAATAAGGGACCACAATCGAGAAGGCTCTCTGCCTAGTAGAGGACAGATGATAAGTCCAGATGTTGGGGACTTCAAGCAAATTTTGGTCCTCGGACCGAAGCAATCTCTGGGGTTGGTAGGGGGCCCTCAGGTACACCGGCCCCAGACCATATAAGGCCTTAAAGGTTAGTACCAGCACCTTGAAAATAATCCGGTACTCAATCGGAAGCCAGTGCAGCTGTTGTAGGATTGGGGTGATACGACACCTCGCCGGCACCCCGGCGAGAAGACGAGCCACCGCATTTTGCACCAGCTTCAGTTTCCAGATCACTGACAAATGAAGGCCAATGTAGAGGACGTTACAGTAGTCAAGCCTCGAGATGACTGTCGCCTGGATCACCATAGCCAGGTCGTTCCTAGATAGGAAGGGAGCCAGTCACCTAGCCTGACATAGGTGGAAAAACGCAGATCTGCTCACAGCAGAGATTGTGAGCAGAGGGTCCAATAAGACACCAAGGCTTTTTACAGAAGGTGACGGGCGTAGTGTCTCGCCATCCAGGGTAGGCAGCTGGATCTCCCTCCCACCCATTGCACAAGAGTTTTAATGGTGAGGGCAATTCCTTTAAAGAGGTGGTCCATTTTCTTGTTCATATAATCTGCTAAATATTTGTACTATTTTTTACTTCCTATTTTTGTACTCTTTCCATCCCAGCACAACCGCGGCTTGTGCTGCTCCTTTCATATATTTTATAGTTTCTGCCCCGTCTTTATTACAATATTTCCTTCTATTTCCTTCTATTTTCATTATAAGAAAAAAAATATTCAACTCTATTTTAGCACAGAAATTTCTTCCATTTTACCCTTCACTTTCCTATATGATTTTTTTGTACCTTTTCACATTTGCGCTACTATTTAAAAGTCCCTGTTTCATCACATTTATGCCAATGTAATTTTGATGTGTGTTTGGTGATATGAACTAATTAGTAAGGGGTTCTATACCATTATGTTGATATTTTCCATTGTATTTCTTTAATTCTTAGATCCACCCATTTATTGATCTCTCAATTATAATCCATCTTTTTGCCCCATTTAGAACTAGTTCCAATATTTTAACTAATTGGCAAAATAGTTTCCCTTGACATTAAGTCTAGTTATGTCTGACTCTGGGGGGTGAGGCTCATCTCAATTTCTAAGCCAAAAAACAAGTGTCTGTAGATGCCTCCAAGGTCAAGTTTCCCTGTTGGCACTAATGCATTGAATCTTACCAAATCAATAAAAAATCTCCAGTTTTCAGATTACAAATCAACCCCACCACCACCACCACATGTTCCCAAAATGAAACTGGGGGAGGGGAGGGGGAAAATCTGAAATTCTAATTAAACTGAAATGTATTTCTGCTTTTTCCACACACCTCTAACATCTAATACAATATCGTTCCATGCTCTGCTCCTCACCACAGTGTAGAATTGAGTAGATGTCTTTTCGGCACAAATATTATTTTATTTTTTTAAAAAAAATAACTCAAATGAACAGTAAAAGAGCACGGAATGAAGGGGGAGATGCAAAACAAGAGAAGGCATAGAATGTAAGTTACAGAGCCATGTTAGTTAAATCAGTTCTACACATGGGTCGAATGTATCATTGAAGATGTAGGGAGGGGTTTCATTATACACTCTTTAGTATAGTAAAAAGATAAAAGAGAGAAGAAAAATCCAATGATGATATCTTCTCTGACAAAAGTATAAGATTATCCTCCCTGATTTGCATTGATTTCTTTTATGAGTAGATGCCAATAAGAATTTATTTGTGATTTGTAGAAAGGGTAGGTATAGGCTATATTCCAAACTCTGATATGAAAATTCCAGAATTGTCCACAAAGGTGGCATCTTTGCTTTATGAGAGTGACACCTGTGCTTTCTGATAGTTCAATGTACATGTACTATATTTCATATACACAATTATTTAAAGCATTGTATAAAATTTCCTGCAGGCTGTGTTTATAAGGTGCATTTTAATTTTACGGTTAGACTTGGATTTGACCTTCAAGATATCTCATTATGCATGTATATGCAAATTCAGGTATTCCAAAATCCAAAGAAAGAAAGAAATCAAACACTTATCAAAGCATTTTGATAAGGAATATTCTATCTGTATTTAAATAATATGGCTACAACTTAGTTAACTATAACATTTGAACAATCCTTATATTTCCTGGTGCTGACTTATGTTGTGCTTTATGGTCCTTGTATTGTATTCCTTTGTAGGTGTTGAGGTAATAGTGAGCTTGAAAAAAATGTGAAGCAGTAGGTTAATTTTTTTTAGATTTATATCTATATGATAATTCATTACTTTGGCAATTAATTATGATACTTTATTATATGGTAATAGTTACTTTTGTGGCCTTATAATAACAATAATTGCTTTCACAAAAAAAATTTCTAAGACCTAAGTGCCACTTACAGTTACTAGAACTGTTTTAGCAGATCCTCATATGCTCTGGGCCCATGCTATTCTGATTTTATTTTTAACTAGCTTGGGGACCCGGCGGTGCCCGGATTATTTGAGAAGGCATTGTTTGTTTTGTGAAGTTTGGTAATATCAGCTTGGTAATGTGTAATGCTATTTTTTAAAAAAAAGTATTTCTTTTTGTTTTTTAATTAATGCTCCCATTAAAAATGCATAAGGATGTGAACTACCGGGCAGTGGGGATATCCAGCTGCCTACCCTGGATGGCGAGGCGCTACGCCCATCATCATTGGTAAAGAGTCTGGGAGTCCTTTTGGACCCTCTGCTGATGATGGAGGCCCAAGTCTCCACCGTTAGCAGAACCGCCTTTTTTCATCTGCGGCAGGCCAGACGGCTGGCCCCCTATCTGTCCAGGGACGACCTAGCTACAGTGATCCAGGCCATGGTCATCTCAAGACTGGACTACTGTGATGCCTCTACGTTGGCCTTCCTCTGTTGGTGATCCAGAAGCTCAAGTTGGTACAAAACGCAGCTGCTTGGCTTCTTGCAGGAATTCTGATGAGATGCCACATAACCCCAATCTTACTACAGCTGCATTGGTTACCAATTGAGCACCAGATCACTTTCAAAGTGATGGAACTCACCTTTAAGGCCTTGCATGGTCTGGGGCCGATGTACCTGAGGGACCGCCTCACCCCCTACCAACCCCAGAGATCCCTCCGTTCTGAGGACCAAGATCTATTGGAAGTCCCCAGTGTCAAGACCTTGTGTCTAACAGCAACCAGACGCAGAGCCTTCACAGCAGTAGCACCATCACTCTGGAATACTCTGCCACCTGAAGTCTGTGCCTTGCGGGACTTACCAGCTTTCCGCAGGGCATGTAAGACATACCTGTTTCAACAGGCTTTTAATGTTTGATATTGCCATTTTTAAATTGTTTTAAATTGCTTTTAAATTTTGTTAGATTTTAGCCATTCTTGTAAGCCGCTCCGAGCCCCAGGGGAGTGGCGGCATATAAGTCCGAATAATAAATAAATAAATAATAAAAACTACAATTCCAGAATTGTGGGTCAGTCATTCCCAAACCCTGCCATTACTTAAAGTTGGCCATGTTGGATCTGTGTGCCAAGTTTGGTCCAGATCGAACAGCAGCTGAGTTCAGTGATATCTAGGTAAGGGTGAACTACAACTCCCAGATTCCCAGGGCAATCACCCCCAAGCTAAGCCATTATGCACAATTGGCCATGTTGGTTCTGTGTGCCAAGTTTGGTCACGATTCATCGTTGGCTGAGTTCACTGTTCTCTGTTCTCTAGATAAGGATGAACTACAACTCTCAGGGTAATCACCCCTAAACTCTGAAAGTATAGACAATTGCCCATGGTGGGTCTGTGTGCCAAGTGAGTTCCAGGTCCATCATTGGTGCAGTTCTGAGTGCTCTTAGATTGCAGGTGAACTATGCATCCCATTCGCTACAACTCCTATAAGGCATTGTGAATTCTCTCCAAACCTCGCCAGTATGTTCAGTTGCTGATCAATTCCTCTGTTGTGTGCCAAAGGAAAGGGTTGGAACAGGATAAGGGAGAAGCGGTGGGTGGAGTGATGCAAATGAAGAGAGAAAGGAACACTGGGATGTGCTTGCTATAATCTTCGAGAGAGTGACTTGCTGTCTTCTCAGGACTTGAAACAATAACCTATTTGTGGAGGTTGGAGGCTGTCTGTGTGAACAGACACCTGTGCCACATACAGATTTTCACTTTTATTATGTGTATAGATGTTTTGACACTGGATATATGGTCTGTTGGCAAATAAAAAATAAGCTTATATGCTTTTCTGCTAGCAGATGGGAGAAGAATAGCCTTGATTCCTTGGGACAGTAATTTCCTCAGTAATTTCCTGTAAAAGGTGCAGAAGGGATAAACAAAGAGTTCAGTGGTATGGAACAGTACGCATATGATGTCAAAGCCACAACACACACAAAACTGGGGAAAGATGTGATAGAGGTTTGTAGTTTAATGAATTTGAAGTGAGTACACATGAAGTATTTATACCCCACAAGTAGTGAGAGATATTGGATAACGTTAACAGCCCATGAGTTTGAAGAAAATGCTTTTGATAAAGAAGAAAAAAATTCAACACACAAGATAAAATTATACTAGGGATGTCATCAAGACAGTTAGTGCATTTACTTGCAATATTATGTTATATCCATGCAGGGAGACAAGATGTATTAGTGACTGACAAGCAAAGCAATCAAGGATTTTATCTTAATCCTTTAACCAAACTTTTTTAGTTGAACTTCAAAGGGAATGTGCAAAGCATCAGGTGTGTTTTTTATTCACATCCACTTTATATTTTCTGATAAAATGGATAGACATTGGGAGAGACTAAGGAAGAAATACTATGTCCAGTCTAGTGTTAAAAGACCAAATGGTTGATTTCAGGGAGTTTGATTTCAGATGATTTAAAACACAACCAAAAATGAATACTCTGCTTATACATTATGTTGAGATTAACTTCACAATTCAGCAGCAGATCAGTTGCACAACTTCAGCGCTTTCTTGTCTTATCTTGTCTTAGCAGACAGGTTCTTTTAATTACATATAGCCTTCGACGAACAACATCACAGCACAAGGAGAAATATACACTGTACATGACTTCCTTATATACAATTCTACACAATTACACATAGCAATCTCTGATTGGTTCCCAACTCATTAACTTAACTCAGACCCAGGATTACATCATTCACAATCACCTGGTCTAGGCCAGAACACATTCCCCAAATGATTCCCTATATACAGTTAATGCATGACTCAGCATTTCCAATAGAAGCCCATTAGCAGTGTGTGACTCAGCTATATTACATTACAATACATCGTAAAACCTGACACATTACCTAAAAAAATTCCTAAGATTGCAACTATATAGCACTTTGCCAGAGTTTTGGTGTCCATCCAGTAACATCTGGTACTTTTCTAGCAACCACATCCTAAAGACATACAAATGAGTTTCATATTCAAAAGAAAATGCATGCCAAATGTCTGTATCATCTTATCAATATCTTCAGCCTGAGGGTTTAGCAATGAACACCTCCAAGCAAAAATGAGTTCATATTTGTCAGAGTTTTCTTCCATGAAAAAACAACAAGCAGGTTATGAAATAATTATTTTAGAGTATTGCCTGCCATTTTTCCTCATGGCTGCTATTTTTTCTGGCCAAGATGCTAGATATAGGACATTGTGACAAAACAGAGGTATTCCTAGGTATAGGACATTGTGACCAGAAAAAACAGAGGTACTCCTGATCAGTTGTAAGGTAGACCAGAATATAGGGTTACAGCATGTGCTGGACGGAGTTACACTTCCCCTGAAGACACAGCTTCATAGCTTGGTAGTTCTCCTGGATTAATCTCTGAGCTCTGAGTCTTGGGGTGGCCAAGGGAGCTTTTGCACAATTAAAACTTGTGCACAAGTTGCACCCAAACCTTGTGAAGTTAGATTTGGCCATGGAAGCCCACACTCTCATTACATCTCGAATAGATATAACTCTACATGGGGTTGCCTTTGAAGAATGTTTGGAAGCTCCAATTGGTCCAACGGGCAGCAGCCAGATTACTCAATGGAGCAGGATACAAGGAGAATACAATCTCCCTGTTCTGCCAGCTCCACTGGCTGCCAGTCTGCAACCGAGCACAATTCAAAGTCATGGCTTTAGCCCATAAAGCCCTAAATGGTTCTGGTCCAGCTTACCTGTCCAAATGTATCTCCCTCTTTGAACAATTTCAGAGGTTAAGATCATCTGGGGAGGCCCTGCTCTAAATTACACCTCCTTTGCAGGTGCGACTGGTAGGGAGGTGAGACATAACCTTCTCAGTGGTGCCCTCCACAGTGAAATTAGATCAGCTCCCTCCCCCTTGACCTTCAGAAAGAAAGTGAAGACATGGATGTGGGACCAAGACTTTGAACAGGAATACTCAGTGCAATAAGTAATTATGGAACGGTGCAATTTATGACTAGAATGACTCCTGGAATCTGCCTTTGGATTGTGTAGTTTTAGTGAACTTATCATAAGACTGATGTTTTTAATTATTTCGTTTTAATTTTATATGGTTGTTTTGTTATGTATGTATACTCATATGTGGCATCGAATTGTGCCTTCTTTTGTCAGCCACCCTCAGTCTCCTTTAGAATGAGAAGAATGGGGTATAAATGCAACAAATAAAGAAATAAATGTGCAAGATTCAAAATAGTGGCCAGTATATTAGGGATGTCATTCTTTGCTAATTTCATTTTCAAAGGAAGCAACAAATAATTTTAGCAATGGTTTCTCCTTCTCCTGAAAATTTTTGAAACTATTTGCAGTATGGAACTTATTCCTTGTGTATATAAGGTAGAAGAAAATCGCATTTATCTCAAACTCATGGTGATTTGTCTACATGATGTGTGTCTGGTCCTGCAGCAGAAGCAAGTTAATCCATCACATAAAGAACCACAGCTTACTCTAGCACTTCCAGGAAACGTCTATGGTGTTGTTCACCTGTAGACTGCTGGATTGGCCTGGATCTGAAATGGGGGAATCTAGTGACCACACATCAGATAATCCATTGCTATTTTGTTGATAAAAAGCAGCTCCTCAGTAGAACCTTGCTGGCAACTTCACTTGTGGTGCGGAAACAACCTCCTCCTCATTATCATATGATTGGACATCTCATTGTGATCTTACATGAAGAAATGTCACCAGCAAGGCTTTCTCAAGGAGCTGCAAAAAAAGTAGCAGTAGTGCCCCTTAGGAAAATAGGGCACCAGTATCAATGTGCTGTTGGCCCAGCCAACTGCCTGGACTGAAAAATAATTTCAAGGTGCTTCCTTGTTGGTTTGTTTGACCTCACTGTGCTGTATCCAGCTCCAAAACACCATACTCTGAACTGCACTCAGATTATTTCACCAGGTATAGATGCATCCTTATTTTGTATAAAATTCACATTTTCTTCTCACACAAAACAACATTTTCTACACAGAAAATGTAGAGAATATACTGATTTCTACAAAGAATGTTCTTTAGTAGAGAACCCATTCTGTGCAAAATCTGCAGGTAGCAATTTTCTACAGAAAACATTTTTTGCATAAATTTTGTACACAAATTATACTCATCAGAGATTCTGAACACATGAGAACCATGTGTTTCTGTTATTGCTCTTTCTTAAATTCTATAAGCCTCAGTGGAATGAACAGGCAAAATCACCTGTAAGCATTCCTTGGCTAGGAAATCTCTATGAAATTCATGAGGTCACCACAAATAAACAGGTAACCCCCTCCCACCCCCACCTAGCATAATACTCCTCCATGGGTAAAATGTATGACCTTATACCCTTTTGTGGATTTCTACTATAAACAAGCTTTACAAACACACTTTATTTAAAATTCTTTTTTTTCTTTTGGGGATTATTTACTGAAATCAGTACTTATTGCAATCTCTAATTCTTTGTCTTGCCTAGATACATTGCAATAAAATGCAATATCTTTATCTCATTGGATGTTTTTACAAGATGTTACATACTGTTGTGCCAATATTTGAGTAATTGGCATCAATATTTTATTTCAATGATCTGGTTTAACATTTGAATTTCATAGGAGAACAGGAGGGGGCTTTCTTATAACAATGTCTTTGTTTTCATGCATTATTCATCATATTTCCATAATTTTTTTATTTCCAGTCTCCATATACAGGTATGCAGCTTGCATAATGAAGCTTAGAAAAGGTTGAACTGTGCTGAGTTTCCCTCCTTTTTAGCCATTATGCAAAAAGAAAACACAGACTCATCCCAAAGCTGCTTTAGGTACTAGCAACAGAATTAACCCCTGTGCTAAAAATCATTGGCTAAGAGACAGAAGAATGATGGAATGAGGTTTACTGCTCAGTGTTTCTGTGTTTGAAATGCTGTGAAAACATGAGTGCTTCCAACTAAAAATGCATCTATTGGGACAAAAAGTAATTCCAACCACAGAAAGACACCTTGAAGAGAGTCAGGCCATTGGTACAACTAATTAAATACTGTGTACATTTCTGGGAAATAATACTCTAAAAATGTAGATTGCAGACTTTCTGAGAGTGCTAGGAATTGAGGCTGGTACCATTTCCATACATAGAGCTATGTTATATTACCTGCTTTCATACTATCTGTAAAAAAATTCACCTCCCTACCCTGTAGATTCCATCCAACATCACTTGACCAAACTACTGTTAAGTTGACAGGATTGTCAACTCAACTCCCTTTCTTTCTTATAACCCAGCTGCATACCCTTAGATGTGTTCTTGAGGACCTCCAAGCAGACTTAAAGTAAAACACAAAGAAATCAATTCTACTTCTGGTGTTCATTTTCTTTACATGCCAAAATTTTTCAGACACACTGACAGAGTTAGATTTGAGCCCTATCAACTTTTCTAGAATATTTAAAATTTATTTCCAAAACTAAGTTCAATCAATGTCACAACAAAACAAACTGTAATTTCAAATACTTTAAAATTGTCAACGCCTCGACCCCTAAATACCAGAAGAGCATACATTAACAGTCCAAGATCAGACTGATAATCCCATAGTGATGCAAACAATAACAGAAATACATAAGAGAGAATTCAAATGCCCATTCCAGGGTCATTAGCCGATTACCAGTAATGTCCAATGTACTGGGTTCAATCAAAATCCAAAGTCAGTGTCCAAGGCAAGTCTAGGTTTCAGGAAACAGGAGAGATCAAAAGTCCAGAGTCATAGCTTCTAGAACATTGCAGCCAGCAACCAGGTAATAGTTTTCAGTCCCTTAAATCCTAAGTTTATAGTTGTTACCTGTTTCTGGCTCTCTTCTCAGCTAACCTCAATGACCTGCTCAGCTGATATATTTCTTTTTGTAAGTCCATGAAACTTGGAACAGTTAACTCTTCCTCAGCCTCCTCAGAATAAGTCTCTTGAATTTGGTCAGCAGGCTTAGTAGTAGCTCCTGTCATGGATGTTGCTTTGGAGCTTGGCTTTGGGAACTGCTATGCCCTGAGCAGTGGGCTCCAGCTCCACTACTCAGCCTTCCCTCATCCACATTTTCCAAATTGTCCACAATACGTGTACATGCTTCCAGATAGATGGGAAGAATACCTTCCAGTTTGTGAACCCAAGTGTGCTTAATTTATCTGATGAACATTTCAGAAATAAAAACATGTATAAAACATGTCAGGCCACTTTCCACATCACTTGGGCCCCATCTACACTCAACATGTAGGTCACTATTTATTTATTTATTGTGTCAGGAGCAAATCAAACAGTTGTATTGCATTTTTAAACAAACAAACAAACAAAACACAAAGTTTGCAAGCTTGGTAGTTGATTAAATATCATTTGACCAGTAGCTGGCCTCTTGGAATGCCTCTGGTGTTACTGTAAGAAGGTCCTCCATTGTGCATGTAGCAGGGCTCAGGGTGTATTGTAGCAGGTGGTCAGTGGTTTGCTCTTCTCCACACTCGCATGTCGTGGATACCACTTTGTGGCCCCATTTCTTAAGGTTGGTTCTGTATCACGTGGTGCCAGAGTACAGTCTGTTCGGCGCCTTCCAAGTCGCCCAATTTTCTGTGTGTCCAGGAGGGAGTCTCTCATTTGGTATCAGCCATTATTGAGGTTCTGGGTTTGAGCCTGCCACTTTTGGGCTCTTGCTTGCTGAGGTGTTCCAGCAAGTGTCTCTGTAGATCTTAGAAAACTATTTCTTGGTTTAAATCGTTGACGTGCTGGCTAATACCCAAACAGGGGCCTCATGTCAATACCAGGCAAGATTCTGGAAAAGATTGTTAAGGAAGTGGTCTGCAAACACTTAGAAACAAATACGGTCATCACTAATAGTCAACATGGATTTATCAAAAACAAGTTATGCCAGATTAATCTGATCTCTTTTTTCGATAGAGTTACAAGCTGGGTAGATGGGGGGAAATGCCGTGGATGTAGTGTACCTGGATTTCAGTAAGGCCTTCGACAAGGTCCCCCACGACCTTCTGGCAAGGAAACTAGTCCAATGTGGGCTAGGCAAAACTACAGTGAGGTGGATCTGTAATTGGTTAAATGGACGAACCCAGAGGGTGCTCATTAATGCTTCCTCTTCATCTTGGAAAGAAGTGACGAGCGGAGTGCCGCAGGGTTCCGTCCTGGGCCCGGTCCTGTTCAACATCTTTATTAATGACTTAGATGAAGGGTTAGAAGGCAGGATCATCAAGTTTGCAGACGACACCAAATTGGGAGGGATAGCCAACACTCCAGAGGACAGGGGCAGGATTCAAAATGATCTTGACAGATTAGAGAGATGGGCCAAAACTAACAAAATGAAGTTTAACAGTGAAAAATGCAAGATACTCCACTTTGGCAGGAAAAACAAAATGCAAAGATATAGAATGGGGGATGCCTGGCTCGAGAGCAGTACATGTGAAAAAGATCTTGGAGTCCTCGTGGACAACAAGTTAAACATGAGCCAACAATGTGATATGGCGGCAAAAAAAGCCAATAGGATTTTGGCCTGCATTAATAGGAGCATAGTGTCTAGATCTAGGGAAGTAATGCTACCCCTCTATTCTGCTCTGGTTAGACCACACCTGGAATATTGTGTCCAATTCTGGGCACCACAATTCAAGAGAGATATTGACAAGCTGGAATGTGTCCAGAGGAGGGCAACTAAAATGATGAAGGGTCTGGAGAACAAGCCCTATGAGGAGCGGCTTAAGGAGCTGGGCATGTTTAGCCACAGGAAGCCACAGGGAGGAGGGAGCAAGCTTGTTTTCTGCTTCCTTGGAGACTAGGACACGGAACAATGGCTTCAAACTACAAGAAAGGAGATTCCATCTGAACATGAGGAAGAACTTCCTGACTGTGAGAGCTGTTCAGCAGTGGAACTCTCTGCCCCGGAGTGTGGTGAAGGCTCCTTCTTTGGAAGCTTTTAAACAGGGGCTGGATAGCCATCTGTCAGGGGTGATTTGAATGCAATATTCCTGCTTCTTGGCAGGGGGTTGGACTGGATGGCCCATGAGGTCTCTTCCAACTCTTTGATTCTATGATTCTATGATTCTAGGGGGTGGGCTGGAGATGTTACTGCCTTGGTACTTTCACTGCTACTTCCCGGCGGATGTCAGGTGGTGCAATACTCGCTAAACAGTGTAATTTCTCCAGTGGTGTAGTGCGCAGATACCCCGTGATAATGCGGCATGTCTCATTAAGAGGCACATCTACTGTTTTAGCATGGTGAGATGTGTTCCACACTGGGCATGCATACTCAGCAGCAGAGGAGCATAGCGCAAGGGCAGATGTCTTCACTGTGTCTGGTTGTGATCCCCAGGTTGTGCCAGTCAGCTTTCGTATGATATTGTTTCTAGCACCCACTTTTTGCTTGATATTAAGGCAGTGCTTCTTGTAGGTCAGAGCATGGTCCAGAGTGACTCCCAGGTATTTGGGTGTGCTGCAATGCTCCAGTGGGATTCTTTCCCAGGTAATCCTCAGAGCTCGAGATGCTTATCTGTTCTTAAAGTGAAAAGCACATGTCTGTCTTTTAGATGGATTAGGGATCAGCTGGTTTTCCCTGTAATAGGCAGTAAGAGCACCTAGAGCTTCAGAGAGCTTCTGTTCAACCATCTCAAAGCTCCCTGCTTGAGCGGTAATGACATGATCATCCGCATAGATGAAACTCTCTGTCCCTTCTGGCAGTGGCTGGTCATTTGTGTAAATGTTGAACATTGATGGAGCAAGCATGCTTCCCTGAGACAGGCTGTTCTGTTTTGCAATCTGCTTCTCTGGCCCTGGAACTCAACAAAATGTTCCTGTTTTGTAGCAGATTTCCTATGAGGCGGATGAGGTGGCAGTCCTTTGTGATATTATACATTTTTCTCAGGAGGAGGCGGTGGTTCACAGTATCATAAGCCGCTGACAGTTCTTTGAAGACAGCTCCTGTGATCTGCTGCCTTTCAAAGCCATCTTCTATGTGCTGAGTCAGGTTCAGCACTTGCGATGTGCAGCTTTTGCCTTTCCTGAAGCCAGCTTGCTGTGGAATCAGATATGGGTCTATTTTTTCCATAATTCTATGCAAAATAAGTCTCTCCAGAACTTTTTAAAGATGGCATAACAAGGAGATTGGTCTAAAGCTTTTTGGATCACTACGGACTTTGCCTGGTTTCAAGATGGCTATGACTCTTGCTTTCTCTTGCAGATTTTAGGGATCTGACAGAATGCAGTACAGTTGTTCATGAGCTCCAGCAGCCAGCACCTTGCTTTTGGACCAAAGTTCTTGATTTGTTCCATTTGTAGATCATCCAGGTAGATCATCCTGCCCATGTTGACTTCTGTTATCAGCTTTATCCACTGTTTTTTCTTGGCTTCAGAGATGGAGGACAAAATGCTCTGCACTGCCTGAAGAGTTTGTTCACTAAATGGGTCTTTGATTTAGAGCCTGTAATAGTTTTCCAACAAGGCAGCTGTTTCAGAGGTAATGCCCTGAAGGTAGTGGGTTCTGCAGGCCTGTGAGCAGGTTTTCATTATTTCAATAAAGTGCTCAATTTCCTCAGGGATTGGCGTGACCAATATGACTATGTCATCTAACATGTCTGGGAATTTAGTCCAATCTGCCTTTCTGAAGTTGAATCTTTGTTTAAATCAAACTTCCTGAGGCCTTATAGTTGGGAACAGTTGGCATACTATTGGTCGGTGCTGTGTGTTTGGAATTGGTCATCCTACTGATTTAGTGCCTTGTTGCTCACAAATAAGAGGTCTGGGTTATATCCTCAGTGCCATCTCCCACTGTTGTAGGATGGTGGGAGCTTACTATCATGAATGAGTGATAGTGTGTGCAGTTCAGACCAGGAGAGGACATCCTCTCCATTTTTATCCTCTTGAGCAGAACCTCATACATGGCTATGAGGTTGGATGAGCCCACAGGTGGCTTATGTCACTCAGGAGCTAATCAGGTTTAATTTGAGAAAGCTGCTTGTATCCTGAGTTAAATTAACTCAAGGTAAAACCTGACTTTTGAAGCAGTAGTCAGGTTCTTATCCAGGTTAGGAACTGGCCAGATAGCTGCAGCCAGTTCCAAGAGGAACTGGCCATAGAAGATAGTAGGAAAAGAGGAAGGCTGAATTGCTAGTAGATAAATGCAATCAAGGCAGCCGAAACCCTGATCCTGCAAGATTGAAACATTCTCATTCATAGGGTCACCATCAGGGCCGTAGCCAGAAAAAAATTTCGGGAGGGGTTGAACATTTTGCGGGGGGGGGGGTTGAAAATTTTTGCGGGGGGGGTTGAAAATTTTGTGGGGGGGGGGGGTCTGAAACCTGCCTCCTAGCTCATGCTGAAGCAAAGAGCACAGCAGGGGGCAGATCAGCCTGCAGCTCTGCCCCTGTCAACCACCTCCCCCAAGTCTGGCCTCCTTAATGAGAGCATTCAACACACACTCACCCAACTTAGTTGCTTCACTACATTGGCTATTGCTGCAAGTAATGACAGTGTGAATAAATTGTCAATATTTGCTTGAGATAGTGCTTGCAGTTCTGGAGGGACTCTTAATTTTTTGCATCTCATGGACTAAGCATGGGAATTTGGTTAACCAGTTAAAATTCATGAGTAAACCAGGATTTTTTTTTTAAAAAAAATCTGAAACATTTTGGGGGGGGGGTTGAACCCCTAAAACCACCCCCTCGCTACAGGCCTGGTCACCATATACCAAATGTTCCTGTTAGTTAGTTTTTTTCTTGAATCATTCAAACCTTTTCCTCCTCCTTCCTGCATTAAACCATATGCTTGACAGTGTACATGCAGTTTTTAAGTAAAGCTACTTGTATATGTCCTTAAAAAGCTAAGATTATTTCTTTCTCTGATAGACCCTGGGTGTGGGCATGGGACTTCTTCAGTTTCTGCCTTGCCAATTAGATTACTCTTCTTGAGATATTCAATTCTATCTCTCACATTTGCCAACAGAAACAATACTGATTGAGCTATATTTGGAGGAATGATGAACTCCAAGGTAGAGCAACCACATGAGAAAACCAGAAATAAACAACAACAACACAAAGTATGGGTGGGTTTTTTTCTATGATATGATTTAAATATGAACTAGTGCTCCTCCTCCTTGTAAGTAAGTAAAGTAAAGAAAGCAAACATTAATGAGAAAAAAGTTCAGACACCAGTTGGCTAGAACTGACAAATAATGCAAGATATACAGATGTATCTCAATAGGGTATTACATTTCAATAGAGGGTAAGTTAGGAAGTATCTTGTTATAAGTAACAACATACTTTTAATGACAGGTTTTAGAGACTTACGGGCACAACACCACTGTAATGCAACCACTGCCAAGTTTACTGTGGGTTCTTTGGATGCAGCCTGTAATGTTTACTAATTGCTGTTATTTCTGTGAAAGGAGGGCAGTTGCTGTGTATTTAACTACCCAAGGTGGTTGGAATTAGCTTTATCACTTTTTAGAGAAGTTCAAGACCTTTCTGCTGCAGACCACTTTATTGGTAAGGGTCTGCAGCAGAAAGGTCTTGAACTTATTTTAGCTTGTGGAGGTGTTAAAGACAATGAGTTATTTTTGGACTTTTAACAGGGAACAAAACAAATCGCTTTAAAATGTAGCCTTTGTATAAGCATCTACTTTGTCACGACATGAACAGAATGATGTACTTCATTAGAGTTTATTCTAATCCGTTGTATGCAGCAATTGGATTTGCAATGCACACCTGCCCTAAGGAACAGTTAAATGGGTGAGAAAGTCATTAGATTCAGTAACAGCAAATTCAACCATATTATGTTGCTCCAACATGATGGTATTACTGTAAGTGAAAAAAATGGAACACTGATTTCCATCTGGTTGTTGGAAGGTTTGTAAATCTACATTTATTATGAAAAATGCCTCTTAGGCAGTGAGGGTTCATTGGGTCACTGGGGATAACATCAACCTTGTTTTGTGTGCAAGGACAATTTAGGATTATTGGTGTCCCACATAAGCTCTTGTAATAAAGCTAATGGAACTGTCATTAGTGTTCATATGGCTCTTAGCATAGCAATGCATTTCATTTGTAGTACTGTTTTTCTTCAGCTATATGAGTGACTCATTTATGGGCCTCAGGAAAACCAGCAACAGTGTGCGGAGACAATAAAAGATTCTTTCACAGTATGTAAAAGTAAAGGAAGATATAAATTTTAATTTGCAGCCTGAGGTACCACCGACACTTATTGATTTTTCAGGTTTGTTAAAATGCAAGAGAAGTCCTAGCTCCTTTGCTATTATTAAGGAGTAGTTTATGGGAAATGTTAACATGTTGTTTCATCAGGTTTTTAATGGCACAGTGGATTTCAAATGCTGGAAGAGGCAGGAAAAACATGGCCATTTAAAATCCTTATCCAAGTGTTGACAATATAATAGACCCACTGAGGGTCATCTATCCTTAGATCTTCATAAAGACTCTGGGTTTTAGGTTGCCCACTCATGTTCATTCAGGTTACTCATAAATTCTAGTATATGTCTGGAAAAGGAGGGGCTGATGTTTCCTTCCCTATTTGTTTAACTTTCAAAAGCCCCACATTTTGCAGCTGATACTAAACCAGTTTTAATATGTTTTGAGGGGAAAGGTGTTTTATGTCTATCAAAGGTCTTTTATACGGCACACAGTAAACCCAGATCCTGCTATGAAAGGACCTCTTTTGGGCTTGAAACAGTTTAGGGATGGTGGAAAAAGCAGAAGCACAATTGTCCTCTATGTCCCTCCAATAGTGTGGAGGAAAATGTTTAGCAATTTTAAAAAAGCAAGAAAGAACACATTGTGGGAATGGTTTCTCAAAGTGAAAAACTTGACAGGACTTTTTGTGTTTTAATGGTTATGTAGGATAGAGAGTTATTTGTTTCCTGACTATGTGATAAACAACACCTGCTGAAATCCCTTCTTCTGCACAACCATTTAATGTACAGGAGCCCTCTTAAGTTTACAATCAGACATGCCCTATGGTGTGTGTATGCAGAGCTCTGATGTCCAGCCAGTGTAGCTGAGCACCACTTGACACTAACTTTCATGTTTATTTATTAGAAATAGAGAACTTCATTTGGTGCGGACAGTGAAAGTAATCTCTGACTCGTGACACATTTTTGCTTAAGGGGAGTGGGGGAAGATAGACAAACAATTTATAGTGACTCACCCTGATGTTACCAATCAATTGTGGGTTATTTTGCTATCTTAACTCTTGTAGAAAGGCCAAAGAGCTGCTGCTCTGTTCATTTGTCTTGAAATGGAGAAAATGTCCCTTTAAACATGGTTTGAAATGCTATATTTGTCCTGTCTTTTACCACCAAAGCTTTGTCCTAGTATAACCTGAATCGCACTACAGAGTTGCCCAATTCAAAGTATGATGAAAAAGGCTGAAAATGTTTGGGTTTTTTTTCATTCTTAATATACATATGTTGTCATGTTTATTATGTATATAGTACCATAATCACATATTTATGTTTACTATGTGGAAACAGAACCATACAACACTGGTATAAACTATGTATGTTATGCTTTAGAAGTTTGCGTGCAGAAATAATGGTTCATCTCTGAACATTTCTGATCAAAATAACTAAAACCAGGCACTGTAAAGACCTTGCAATGCTACTATATGTCACCCATCAAAATAGATAAATGAATCAATAGTCTGCCCCAGCGGAAGACCATTTCAGGATTTCTGTGTAACAGAAGGTTATTTTTGTAGATCTGCCATTTTCAAAGTGAAAGTGAGTATGAGGGAGGTTATGCTAGTTGTTCCCCTATCTACATGTTCAAGACAGCAAGGCAAACAATACCTTAAAAGAGTCAATTTCATGTCTTCACCCATGTGATAGTTCACATAGAACTTACAAATAAGTTAATTAATATGCAGATAATGAAAATGAAAGATGGGAGTGATGGTTTTTGCTGTTGCAATATACAGGCAGTCCCCAAGTTACAAACATAGGACTCATAGTTAAGAACAGGGATGAGACAACAGGAAGGGATAGAAATCAACTCCTAGGAAGGAAAATTCACTCCTAGAAGAGTTATCATGGGAAAAGATGTATCACCTGAATCTTTATCCCCACTCCTTGTTTCCACAGCAAGCCACATTTTCAAAATCCACTTATCATGGGGACAGAATTGTGTGTATCTCTCTGTGTGCACGTGTATGTGGCTGGAATTACACTTAAACATTCACCTGTTCTGAATTACATACAAATTCATATTAAGAACAAATCTACAGAACCTATGTTATTTGTAACTTGGGGACTGTCTGTATATTCTGAAAATCTTTCCATCAAGACACAAAGTGCCCACTTTTACTGGCAGTGAGCCTATACAAAAATGCTGAAGATTTCCAGTTAGTTTGTTGACTGCAGGAAATCTTCTTAAACCTTTTAATGCTACCGGATGAATTGGCTTTGAGTTAAAGGCTTTATTCAATTGAAGTGTGATGATGTAATGCTTTTTCAGTACTTTATTAGCCTAGGAAATGCATCTGGCAATCTGCAACATCTAAAAGCCAGATTGCTTTCTCATTTATATTAAAGGAAATCAGGAATAAATTCAATGATATTAAATAAATTAAGTTTTTGTCCACATATCTGGAGACAGTGCTGGTAAAGCCAGAGTTATATCTTGTGGCTGTTTGTAGTATGGAAACTGTAACTGGTAGTTGATCTTCCAGTGCTTATATTTGTCTCAGCAAATAACATTATAGCACCATAGGATTTTTGTATAGGGCTCCACAGTCACCTAAGTACCTACCGCCAAGACACTATGCTTGGAAGGTCATCGTACTCGGACAATGAGGGCTCAAGTAAGTAAGTACTGAGTAAGTAAAGGATTTATATCTAGTAATTATCACACATCTGTTGCTACTTTTTATGAACAGATAATAATTTCTTTATTTTTTTCCATTAATGTGAACATATCAGATCTTTATCTGTTTATGAGTTCAGGATGCTTTCATCAAATGGATATAGGGGAAACAAATGGTATTACCTGTCTTAAAACTAAGCAGCAATGAAGCTATTAATTTGCATATGATAGGCTGAGGCATTTGTGGAGAGTAGCAGATTTTGTAATTCAAGGTTAATTGCCATTAAAGCAAATTCCATTAACTCGAGAATGTAAGCTCAAATTCTTGTTCTGTTGCATAACTTTACTATACAAATGTCAAATAGTTTCAGTTAAAAAAAATCTTGAGGAGAGAGAGTTACTCCCACTGACAGAAACAGTTACAGTAAACTGTCACATTTTGCTACTGGTTAGTTACTAGGCCTGGGTAACAACGGAAAAATTTGTTTCTAAAATCGATTTGTTTTTTGGGGTTTTTTGCGTTTCGTTATTTAAAATAATTACAAAATTTTCCTTTTAAAACGTTCGATATTTACGAAATTTCGTAAATGTGAAAAAAAATACAAAACATTAACGAATCGATTTCCGAAACAATAACGAATCGATTTGTTAATGGCGGACGCGACCGCGAAATACGCTAAAAAACCTCCAAAAACTTCTGAAGCTTCCCTGTCCCTCTGTTGTTGACTGTTGGTGTGATATTATAATTTTTTTTCACTAATTAAACAAAAAACAACCATAAAACTTGCCCCAGCCATGCAGAAATAATAACGAAACGACCTCAAAACAATAATGAAACGAATACAATAACGAAATACGAAGCATTTACAAAACTATTTAAAAATTCGTTTTTTAAAAAATTTAAAAAAATTGCTCCAGAATGATTCGTTATCGTTTTGCCCTATTAGTTACCAATAAACTACATGGAGAGGGATTATTCCAGGCAGGAAGACTTTTACAGAAGAGCAAGGGCAATGAGCACAATCACTGTCGCAGTGAAAGGTCCTAGAAATGCTATTTAATGCATATTGGCTTCATATTAGCCCTGCAAAGTGTTTCCCACATTAATGGGGAGAGTTTAAATATGGTAAAATAGTGAATACAAGCATAATGCAGAAAGGGAGCTCACGGTGGTGTCAACCTGCTGCCAACTCTTTATGTTCATAATGTTCATCTAGTTGTGTGGTATGCTAGAAATATCACTTCCTACATTTTGCATGTGTTTGCTTCCCTTTTTCCAAATTCAGTTACCACCTTCTCTTTTTTTCCACCTGGGAAACAGCAACCCCTGCTGTTTGATGCCTAAAATGGAAAAAGCATT
Source organism: Anolis sagrei (assembly GCF_037176765.1). NCBI lineage: Eukaryota > Metazoa > Chordata > Lepidosauria > Squamata > Anolidae > Anolis > Anolis sagrei. The sequence continues at coordinate 272,071,353 of NC_090021.1, read as the reverse complement.
ACTTCTTTCCATCAGGGATCTAGCTACATGACTCTGTTGCCAGGCAAAGAAAGATGAAGAATGGAAAGCAAGAGATAGTGAACAAGAATGACATACACACATTCATTTCCCTACTGGGAAGCAATACAAGAGTGAGCTAACATGTTGAGATTCAGCATGCCTTCTGTTTCCTTTTCAACATGTTGTCAGGACAACTCATCGCCACAGCATTGGATATTATGTATCCATTGAACTTCTCCATGTATCTCTTGGTGTTTCAACAAAAGGATGGTACTAAAAGTAACTTTTCAGAATGGAAATGATCACTCTCTTCCAGATGGCTGAGTAAGTTTGATGGAATTTAAGACAGCCAGTGTCATGTTTACAACTAAATGTCAATCATTTGTGGAATGGGAACAGATTCACTATTGGATTTGTCAACTACTGAATGAAAGAAAACCATGCAAGTAATTCCAATTTAGCACCTGCAGTTATAAACAGCAATGAGAATTTTTCAAAACACTCAGCAATTCACTTTCAATGTTTTTTTCATTGTAAATAAATAATAAATATAAACATATACAATATCCCCTACTATATACTTACAGGTTTTATTAGTATTATATTAGTGCTAAATTTTGTCTTCATCATATTTAAAATAACTCTAAAGTGTAAGTATCAAGAAAATGCATTGCTTGTGAGTTAGTTGATGTTTTCTATTAATATTTCAATGCATAATATCACAATAGGAATATTTTATAAGAAGGATAATGTGAAAAACCCAGCCCAACTCCAAAAAAATGTAATGCATGAAGCTCTGAAAAGTAAAGTTGGTATTCCAATGACAGATGTGTCCTTATAAGTAGAAAGGTGTAAAAATTAAAAAGAACAATTTCATCTGCCTCAAAATTACTTATTTTGTTGCACTGATATTTCAAGTGAATTAGTAGGAAGAAAATCAGAACATCACCATGCAGCATTTTCAAAAGTGCTATTCTGAGGTACATTTTCAATACTTATAAAATCAAAATGGATGTCACCATAAAATGAAAGAAGAAATTTCGTGAAACCATTTATCTTCAAATTAGTAGATAAAAAAAAAATTCATTCAACACTAGTTTATGTTAGTATGATAAGAAAGATAGAATTCCTACCAAGTTAGTACTGGGGGTGACCAACACCTGTGGAGATTTTGTGGAACTCTTGGAGGTTCAACAACTATTATGCTAATGCATGAAAATGCCAACATATTACAATCCCACCATCAATTCATAATACTATATGGTGTACCATAGTCTTCGCATTAAAGGCAGATGTTGGCTTCCATGTACTATATGTAAAGTAGCTCTGGGTTTTAGTCTATAAGGAATTATTGAAAGGTCCACAATGCAATCCTATGCACGACTGCTCAGAAATAACTTCTCATTTAGTTCAATGGAACAGTCCCCAGCTGCATATAGATGTACACTAACATTAGATACTGGGATAGTTCTACCATATCTTCTTCTTGTTGTGTGCCTTCAAGTTCACCTTAATCTGAACCTATCGGGATTTTCTTGATAAGATTTGTTCAGAAGCCTTTCTCTGTGACTGAGAGAATAAAACTTACAAAACGAATCTTGTTCAGAATTCAGCAATACTGCTCTTTCTTAAAGTTAAAAATGTGGACATTTTTCTACCTGCTGTACATGTGGAATTAGAAAGCAAGGATATGATGCTCTGGACAAATGTGCAAGACAGTTTTGTATTTAACAGTTCACAGACTGACAGTAGATAAATTTCTGTGACCACATACATACAATGAAGGCATGTATTTTCAGTACTGGACAGCATACAATGCAAGAACAAAATGATGTTCAATTTTTTGCTCACACATGAAAGATTTTACTGCATTGAGCCAAGAATGTCTAACTTCTAATCGCTAGCAGTAATTTTCTCTGTGTGTTATTTTGGATTGTTATAAGACTACGATCTTAGCCATGATAAAACCAAGCATGCCAATCTTATTTTATTAAACTTAGTAGCAGCAATATCTGCCAGCATAGTATCAGTCCATCTCTATTTAGGATTATGTATTTTTGCCATGGACTTGGAATGATCTGTAAAGCATTATGGTCATGTATATGTGACACCTTTTGAGGGGGTGAGGGGAGTCCTTGCAGTTCCTTTATTCAAGAAAGTAAAGTTTTGAAAAAGTAGGGTTTATTTCTGAATCAAATCATTTTTAAAAAGTCACTCTACACAGGAAAATCCAGAAGATAACCAAGGTTATGTTCAGCAATGATTTCAGTGTTTGTCTTTAAGAAATAGAATGAAGAATATAAATATGATAATTAATTTGCAATGCAATTTTATTATTTTAAACTATAGTGTATTTCATTTGTTGTAAATTGCTTTGAAATTTGTAAATTTTATTATTATTATTATTATTATTATTATTATTATTATTATTAAAGCACTCTAAAAAGTTGCTATAAAGCTATTGGTTTTTTATACAACCAATGTATTTATTTATTTATTTATTTATTTATTTATTTATTTACAGTATTTATATACCACCTTTCTCACCCCTGGGGGGACTCAAAGTGGTTTACACATAAATAATGGCAAAATTCAGTGCCTTACATTGGGCACCGATACGATGCCAATATAAACAGTTACAATAGTAAAACCACAATTAAACATAAATCATAATTAAAACAATACATCAACAAGCATTAAAACAATAAAACAGTCTCATCAGTCAAATTGGAGTTCCAGTCAATGTCTTTCTAAATTGCTACGTACATCTAGGGTCCGAAGGCCTGGTCCCAGAACCATGATTTTTTTTTCTAATAGCTAGGAGGGAAGGAATGGATCTTACCTCATTTGGGAGTGTGTTCCATAGGCAGTTGGCCATGGCCAAGAAGGACCCGTCTCTCATTCCCGCCAGATGCATTTGTGTTGTTGACGGGAGCAAGAGTAGGGCCTCCTCGGATAATCTTAGATTACGAGGTGGGACATAGGGGTGGATGCGTTCGGACAAGTAAGCTGGGCCAGATCTGTATAGAGCTTTATAGGTCAAAACCAGCACTTTGAATTGGGCTCAGAGATGGACCGGCAGCCAGTGGAGCTGGCATAGCAGGGGGGTGGTATGCTCCCTGTATATCCCCCAAGTTAGTAATCTGGCTGCTGCCCGTTGGACTAGCTGAAGTTTCCGAACTGTCTTCAAAGGCAGCCCCACATAGAGTGAATTGCAGTAATCTATTTGGGATGTAACCAGAGCATGGACCACTGTGGCCAGATCAGACTTCCCAAGGCACGGGTGCAGCTGGTGCACGGGTTTTAACTGTGCAAAAGCTCCCCTGGCCACTGCTGAAACCTAGGGATCCAAGCTCAGCGATGAATCCAGGATCACTCCCAAGCTGCGAACCTGTGTCTTTAGGGAGACATATAACAGGCTGTAACCTTATGCCCTGTTCAACCTTTCGACTGACCAGGAGGACCTCTGTCTTGTCTGGATTCAATTTCAATTTGTTAGCCCTCATCCAGTCTGACACAGCAGCCAAGCACCGGTTCAAGGTCTGAACAGCCTCCTTAGTAACAGATGGGAAGGAGTGACAGATCTGGATGTCATATGTGTAAAGATAACAACTTAGTCTGAAACTCTGGATGATCTCCCCAGTGGCTTCATGTAGATGTTAAATAACATCGCTGACAGTACTGAACCCTGAGGGACTCCACAAGACAATGGTTGTGGAGTCGAACAGGTGTTACCTAGTAACACTTTCTGAGACCGACCCTCCAGGAAGGACTGGAGCCACTGCAGAGCAGTACCTCCAAGTCCCATTTCTGCAACGCATCCCAAAGGGATACTGTGGTCAATGGTATTGAAGGCTGCTGAGAGTTCCAGCAGAACCAACAGGGACACACTCCCCCTGTCTAGCTCCCAGCATAGATCATCTACAAAGGCTGTTTCAATGCCATGTCCCGGCTTAAAGCCAGACTGTGCCAGATCTAGGTAATCAGTGTCTACCATGAACCTCTGGAGTTGCAAGGCCACCACAGATTCCATGACATTGCCCAAGTAAGGAAGATTGGAAACTGGCCAAAAATTGACTAATTGAGTGGGGTCCAGTGATGGTTTTTTCAACAGCGGTTTTATAATAGCCTGTTTTAGGCTGGCTGGAATCTTACCCTCCTGAAGGAGGCATTAACCACCACCTTGACCCACTCTGCCAAACCCCCTCTGGCTTCTTTTATCAGCCAGGATGGGCAGGGGTCTAGGATGCATGTGATAGGCCTCACCTCTCCAAAGATCTTGTTCACGTCCTTGAGCTGAACCAATTGAAATGAATCCATTAAACCTGGATAAGCAGATGTTCATGTTATATCCTCAGAGACTGCTGTTAACGTGGCGTTGGAACGGATCAGTGCAACCAAGCAAATGCTTCACAGCGATCTGCTGAGTTGTCAGAGATCTTGCTCTGAGGCAGATTTAATAGTCCTCTGACAACTCGGAACAGCTCAGCTGGACAGTTCTTAGCGGATGCAATATTGGCTGCAAGAGATTTTTTTCGCAGCCTTTATTGCCATGTCATAGATCCTTGAAAAGGAAACTAGACTTGCTTGGACTGACCCATTACACTTCCGTCACCATACGCGCTCTAGCCACCTCTTCTTTTCCCTTCATTGCTGCCAGCTCCTCAGTGAACCAAGTAGCTGTTTAGCTCGGTTACTCGAGAGGGGGAGTTCTGGAGCAATCGTGTCTATAGCCCTGGTCATCTCCCTATCCCAGAGAGAGACCAGGGCCTCGAAAGTGTCACTTACCGAGGAGGCGGGAAAATCCCAAGAGCCATCAGGAAACCACTTGGATTCATAAGTCTCCTGGGGTGGACCATTTTAATGAGTCCACCACCCCTGAGGAGGTAGGAAGGTGCAATAAGTCTAAACCTGATTAGGTGGTGGTCAGTCAGCTCCTCCACCCTGCCACCTTCTTCCCATCCCTGACAGAAAAACAGATCCTGCGTGTGTCCAGCACTATGGGTGGGACCCGATACTTATTGGGACAGGCCCATGGTTGCCATGGTGGCCATGAAGTCCTTAGCCACTCCTGACAGAGTGATCTCGGTATGAACATTGAAGTCGCCCAGCACAATGAGCCGTTGGGACTCCAATACCAGGCCTCAGACCACTCCAGCTAGCTCAGGTAGGGAGATTGTAGTGCAACAGGGTGGTTGGTACACTAACAGAATCCCTATCCTGTCCTGGTCACTGACCCTCAGAACGACACTCTCAAACGTGGTAGACTGTGGAATGGGGCACCTGGTCAGGGGGATAGAATCCTTATAGACAATTGCGACACCCCCTCCCCACCCTCCAGATCTTGACTGGTGCTGAACGGAGTAGCCTGGTGGACAAAGTTGGGAAAGATTACTCCCACTTCCCAGCCTTGTCCAACAAGGTCTCTGTTATACAAGCCAGGTCAGCATGTTATTCACTTAAAACCTCAGTAAAAACTTTTAAAAAAGAGAAATTCCCCATTCCTTTTAAATTCTGGAAAGCTTGATTTTATTGAATATATGATTTTACCTTTTTGCCTTGACCTTGAAGGAGCTAGGGGTGGTGATGGCCAACAGGGAGCTCTGGTGTGGGCTGGTCCATGAGGTCATGAAGAGTCAGAAGTGACTGAATGAATAAACAACAATGCTTTACCATGTTTTTTTAAACCTTTGTGTCTATATTTTAACATTTGGATTGTGCATTTACATGTTGTAAGTCACCTTGGGTATGCTTTTAGAGAAAGGTGGGGTACAAGTATCGTAAATAAATAAATAAATAAATAAATAAATAAATAAATAAATAGTTTCTTTTCTATATAACAAGGACAAAGAACCCCGATGTTTTGTCAAAGGAAAGAAGCCCTTCTGGATTTGGAAGCAATAAGTACACAAGTGGATGGAAGGATCAACAGATTACCAGGCAAGATGAATGGATAACATTTTCTATGCAATGCAAATTCTATGACTAAAGCACATTCCACAGAACCACTGACTATATTTTGCTATTGGGAGCCCCAAGAAGCAACACAACGACTCCTAAGTCAATGATGTAAAGCATTATTCAATCCTGCTTTGCACTGATATCACTGAGAGCATTGCTATGAAATGTTTTACACGCAGAACTTCTAGTTTATGTGTCTTCCTCAAACCTCAACTATTTGTTCCTAGACACATGTCCCTAACTACCTGTGCCTGTCTTGGAGGTCTGACTCCCATTTCTTAATTGTTTACAGTATCTTATCCTTAGTCATTAAGGCCTTATTAGAGCCAGCTATGCCCAGCCGTCTACATCCTATTTAGTCATACAATGATGTAGAAGAACATATAAAGATAGGCTTCAGAATGTATTTCTCTATATTTTTATCCCTGAAAATGGGGACATCTTGGAAGGACCATCCTCCATGTCCCACCAATACATGCGGGAAGACATGGAAAGGGTCTTCTCTTTTGAGTCTTGGCTAGCACTATCAAATTGTAAATTTGTGATCAGAAACACTTAGATGCCAGAATTTTGAAAAAAACACTAAAAAATAAATTAGGACAAATTTTGTTCTCAATCTACTTGAATATTTAAAACTTTGGAATTCAACACAGAGAAGTTGTATTGTGAGACATTTATGCCTTAAGATTACTGCTCTTTCCCCAAATCTGAGAAGCTAGGAGGCAAAGCAGCTGGTAGTTTCTCTCGCAGATACTGAATTTTGTGAAAGAGAAAAGGATAACTTTCCTAGAATTCTACATCCATGACGTACTTTATTCTGGCACTTTAGAATCAATGTGATAAGTCTATTGCACTTTAATAACTCTCATACTATTGCACTTTAATAACTCTCCTACTACTTGTAAGGTTGATATAACTATATGCTTGTGCTTTAAGAACGTTGTGCAAAGTTTATTGACAGTGTCTCATTGACAGTTTTTTTTAACATCTATCACCCATGCTGCTACCTATTCCCTGGTATTGGTATTTGTTAACCCTTCTGCTAACTAATTGTGGGATAGATAAGGAGTGGAGTGGACTAGAGAATCCTGGAAATAACATAGTTAGGTTAAGAAACGAATGGAAGGGAAAACCATGGTGAATTGAACTTGCAATAAATCAGACAATCAGCAGTGAAGCATGGGTTGAAGCTATGGTTGTGGATTGCGTCATGGAGGAGGGAGGGTGTTCCGTCAGCCGAGGAGCCCCCATAGAAGTCGTGGTGGGGAGGGGGAGATACGGGAAAGGGAGACCTTTAATTCGGCCTAGGGAACGGGGATCAGCATTAGTAATTCCAAATCGGTCTCCTGATGTGGTAAGTTGGTGTAACCAGGATGGCAGTCCCCCCAGACTGAAAGTGGTGCTGTTGAACGCCAGATCTGTCAATGGTAAAACAGCCTTCATCCAGGATTTAATCTTGGATGAACGGGCAGATCTGGCGTGCATCACAGAGACCTGGTTGGATGAAGCTGGAGGTGTGAACTTAACCCAGCTTTGCCCACCAGGCTTCTCTGTGCAGCACCAACCGAGATCCGGAGGGCGGGGAGGCGGGGTTGCAGTGGTCTATAGAGATTCCATTCTTCTGACCAGGGCCCCCATCCCGCAGTCAACAAATTTTGAATGCGTCCACCTGAGGGTGGGTGACCGGGACAGATTAGGGATTCTGTTAGTGTACCGCCTACCTCTCTGCACTACAGTCTCCCTGCCTGAGCTAGCGGGGGTGGTCTCGGACCTGGCATTGGAGTCCCAACAGCTGCTTGTGCTGGGGGACTTCAATGTCCACACCGAGGCCACCTTATCGGGAGCAGCTCAGGACTTCATGTCTGCCATGGCAACCATGGGGCTGTCCCAACAGGTATCTGGCCCCACCCACAGTGCTGGACACACATTGGACTTGGTTTTCTGCCAGGGATGGGAGGAAGGTGACGGTGTTGAGGAGTTATCCATCTCTCCGTTGCCATGGACCGACCACCACCTGGTCAGCTTTAGACTCACTGCATCCCCTAACCTCCGCAGAGGTGGAGGACCCATTAAGTTGGTCCGCCCCAGGAGGCTTATGGATCCGGATGGATTCCTGACAGCTCTTGGGGAATTTCCCACCACCTCGGTTGGTGATCCTGTTGATGCCCTGGTTGCTCTCTGGAATGGGGAGATGGCTAGGGCAATAGACACGATCGCTCCAGAACGTCCCCTCTCAAGTAGCCGAGCTAAACCAGCTCCTTGGTTTACTGAGGAGCTGGCAGCGTTGCAGCGAACGAAGAGGGAACTAGAGAGCGTGTGGCGTTCGGATCCAAGCGAGCCAAATCGAACACGGTTTGTGTCCTTTTTAAGGGCATATGCCGCAGCAATAAAAGCCGCAAAGAAGACTTTCTTTGCGGCCACTATTGCGTCTGCAAAGAACCGTCCGGCCGAACTGTTCCGAGTTGTCAGAGGCCTGTTAAAACCCACCATGCAGGATGGGTGGCCTGATGACTCGGCAGCTCGCTGTGAAGCTTTTGCTCAGTTCTTTGCAGACAAAGTCGCTTTGATCCGCTCTGGTCTGGATACCATATTAACGGTTGTCTCTGAGGATGTAACACGAGCATCTGCTTGTCCGGTTTTGATGGATTCATTTCAATTGGTGCAACCCGAGGATGTGGACAAGGTGCTTGGAGGAATGAGAGCTACCACATGCATCCTAGACCCCTGCCCATCCTGGCTTCTGAAGGAGGCCAGAGGGGGATTGGCTGAGTTGGTGAAGGTGGTGGTTAATGCCTCCCTTCGGGAAGGCAAAATTCCAGCCAGCTTAAAGCAAGCTGTAATAAAACCACTGTTGAAAAAACCATCACTGGACCCCACTCAATTCGTCAACTATCGGCCTGTTTCCAATCTCCCCTTTTTGGGCAAAGTCCTGGAACGTGTGGTGGCCTCACAACTCCAGGCATTCTTGGTAGACACGGATTATCTGGATCCGGCGCAGTCTGGCTTTAGGCCGGGGCATGGTACCGAGACAGCCTTGGTCGCCTTAGTGGATGATCTGCACCGGGAGCTCGACAGGGGGAGTGTGTCCCTGTTGGTGCTGCTGGAACTCTCAGCGGCCTTCAATACCGTCGACCATGGTATCCTTCTGGGACGCCTCGCGGGAATGGGTCTTGGAGGGACTGTTTTACAGTGGCTCCGCTCATTCCTTGAGGGTCGGTCTCAGAAGGTGTTACTGGGAGACTCCTGTTCAACCCCACAACCTTTGTCTTGTGGGGTTCCTCAGGGTTCAATATTGTCTCCCATGTTGTTTAACATCTACATGCCTGAGCTAGCGGGGGTGGTCTCGGTGAGATCATCCGGAGGTGAGATCATCCGGAGTTTCGGAGTGCGATGTCATCTGTACGCGGATGATGTCCAACTCTGTCACTCCTTTCCACCTGTTACTAAGGAGGCTGTCGAGGTCCTGAACCGGTGCTTGGCCGCTGTGACGGTCTGGATGAGCGCGAACAAATTGAAATTGAATCCAGACAAGACAGAGGTACTCCTGGTCAGTCGTAAGGCCGAACAGGGTATAGGGTTACAGCCTGTGTTGGATGGGGTCGCACTCCCCCTGAAGACGCAGGTTCGCAGTTTGGGTGGGATCCTGGACTCATCGCTGAGCCTGGAACCCCAGATTTCGGCGGTGACCAGGGGAGCAGTCGCACAGTTAAAACTCGTGCGCCAACTGCGCCCGTACCTTGGGAAGTCTGACTTGACCACGGTAGTCCACGCTCTGGTTACATCCCGTTTAGACTACTGCAACGCTCTCTACGTGGGGTTGCCTTTGAAGACGGCCCGGAAGCTCCAATTAGTCCAACGTTCGGCAGCCATGATACTAACAGGAGCGGAGCGCAGGGCGCATACAACTCCTCTGCTGCACCAGCTCCACTGGCTGCTGATTTGCTACCGGGCTCAATTCAAAGTGCTGGCGTTGGCCTTTAAAGCCCTAAACGGTTCTGGCCCAACCTACCTATCCGAACGTATCTCGGCCTATCAGCCCACCAGGACCCTAAGATCTTCTGGGGAGGCCCTGCTCTCTATCCCGCCTGCTTCACAGGTGCGGCTGGCGGGGACGAGAGACAGGGCCTTTTCTGTGGTGGCCCCTCGGCTATGGAACGCTCTTCCCATGGAGGTAAGATCAGCCCCCTCGCTGATGGTGTTCCGTAGAAGATTAAAAACCTGGATGTTCAAACAGGCGTTTGGTTAATTCGGTGCAATGAATGTAATGATTAAAGGATTGGTAATATGGACGACGAAACTGGATCACGATTTTAGTCAGGAGATGCATTGGATTGTTATTGATGTGTGAATATTGTGTATCATGCTTTTATGGTTTTAAATTGTATACTGTTGATTGTTGTATTTTGTTGTAAACCGCGTTGAGTCACCGGCTAGGCTGAGAAACAGCGGTATACAAGTATAGCAAATAAATAATAAATAAATAAATCTGCTAAACAGAAAACACTGACTAATCAATTTTCTAGCAACGAGGGAGTCTTCAGTGCTTGCAACCATCTAATCTCCTTTACTGGTGTGCTCTTAATACTTATGTGTTTCTTAGGATTCTTGATCTCTGGACTGACTATGTTTAACAGCTCCTTGTTTTACCCTTTTTGGCTTTGGTTGTCCGGACTACTGGTTTTGTATAATCCCTTCTGGGCCAACTGAGATTTTGCTCTTGCACCTTCCTTAATCTTTCATGAACCTCCTAGATTACCTGTGTATGATATGGAGTGGATTGCTTTATCTGTAGCTGTTTCCATTAAAATGAACTGTCTATGAATACTAGAGGCATGCAAAATTTTTGGATGGGTCAGAATTCATAAGAAAATTGGAAGTTGTTAAAGTCAGAAGCCATTCCGAAGTGTTTTGCATGGTCCACACCAAAAACTTAAGAATTGAAATTGACTGCATACTTTTTCCTTTTAGTTTTGTAACACTCGGAAGGCTTTCAAGGTCAGTTTCATTCAGTGCAAGGCAAGAAAGCAAGCTAAACTAGTGAAAGGAAGCATAAGAAAACCTACCTGCCTCTTTTGCCATTTCTCTCACTGTAAATTAATGGCTTCTCCGTGTGAAGACTTAATGGCTTTCTGGCGTGAACACAGGGGGCATTGAATTTTGGGAACAGGATAGAACTTGGGAAATGAAGTTTGGGTAGGGGAGGAGCCCTATGCGAAAGAATTCAAAAGGCGCTGCCCTAAACTACATTTCCCAATATGCATTAGTATCAGAAAACACCAATCAGGAGAAGGGGGAGGGAGAGAGATTTGTCCCTCCCTAAAGAGTCAGTTTTTATCAAAACTTTTTTTAAAACCCTAAAATCAGTATTTCTGAAAGTTGGGGGAAATTATCCCCTGTTATCTTGGGTCATTGGATAGAAAATTCAAGGATTTAGCTCTTGTCTTTATTTCTTTATATTTTTTTTAAATGTTGTTTATAAAAAACTTTGAAAATTAGCCAAAATCAGTGGATAAGTGAATCAGTATGAAATTTCATGGGCTAAGAGTGGTAAATTCTACACATTTGTCACAACTTAAGAAGAACTAATTGTGTGTATTGTCGACGGCTTTCATGGTTTGTTGGCCATGTTCCAGAAGCAATCTCTTCTGATGTTTCACTTGCATCTATGGCAGGCATCCTCAGAGGTTGTGAAGTCTGTTGGAAACCAGGGAAAAGGGGTTTATATATTTGTGGAATGTCCAGGGTGGGAGAAAGAACTCTATTCTGTTTCAGGCAGGTGTGAATGTTTCAATTGGCCACTTGATTAGTATTTAATTGCCTAGCAGTTCCCTGGCTTCTTACTGCCTTTGTTGGGAGGTGATTAGCTGCCTCTGATTGTTTCTTTTCTGAAATTCCTGTTTTTGAGTATTTTTTCTTTCTTTATTGTTAAGATTTTCGAGTTTTTAAATAAAGGTAGCCAGATTTTGTTCATTTTCATGGTTTCCCCCTTTCTGTTGAAACTGTCCGCATGTGGATTTCAATGGCTTCTCTGTGTAGTCTGACATGGTAGTTGTTAGAATGGTCCAGCATTTCTGTGTTCTCAAATAATATGCTGTGTCCAGATTGGTTCATTAGTTGCTCTGCCATGGCTGACTTCTCTGGTTGATACAGTCTGCAGTGCCTTTCATGTTCCTTGATTTGTGTCCTAGTTTCCAACAGACCTCATAGCCTATGAGGATGCCTGCCATAGGTGCAAGTGAAATGTCAGGAGAGAATGCTTCTGGAACATGGCCATAAAGCCCAGAAAACTCAAAACAAACCATGTTCGAAGGGCATCTTTTGCTGAAGTCAAGCAAAAAGACATGGCCTATAAATCTCATAGTAGTACGTGCTGCTCTCAATATCATTTTATATTAGGGAGGTTAGGAATAAAAACAGTGAGGTAAAATGTGGGAAGGATAAACATGACAATCTTTCACTTTTATTATTAAGATCATCTGTTTTGAATGGTTCAATGAGATAACAATGCATCTGTTAAAATTATTTTGGAATGTCTGCTGTGTGTTTTCTGGAATGTACTGAGAACTTGCTGTTTTATTCCACGTAAGATGTTTCTGAAAATCCTGCATAGCTAAGATGTGATTTCCCCCCACTTTGACAAACAACTAGCAATTTGATCAGGGTTGTTCACAAAATACAGTACTCTTTCACATTAGATTATTTCTCTCTAAGATATCTAGTACAATAGATATACATTTCTGGTATTGGAAAGATTAAATTAATATGAAAGTCAGTTTAGAAAATACTCACATTATATATGTATAAAAATACATTAATCTATACCGGTGCTTCATTTTACAGTTCTAGTGACTACATCAGTCGAATATTTGCAGATACAGGTATTATATAAATATATCATCTATAACTTGCTTTAAGTTACTCAAGTGAAAAAGCATTGTAAACTTGAAAAAGTGCCTTATATGATTGCCAGTCTCTCTTTCCCCACCCCAATATCTTATTGTGAGCTTTGATCAATCATACCTACTAATAGGTTATGTAACTCAAACTCGCAAGGAGATCCATTTTGTTGGTTTTTTCTTTGGCAAACAGAAGGCTTATGGACTTCACAACAACAAAAAATTAATCATGGTTCTAGCACTTTCAATGAACATTTTCCCCTTCTTTATTTTACAGGCTTTTTTTGTCAAAAGCAACTGCATTGACAAAGACGAAACCATTTCTCATCTTGGTAGCAAGGGTTATTTGAACACCCCTCTGATGTGAAAGGGTAGGCCTGACTAATAAAATGCATGTTATTGGAGTCCAATAGCTTTCTTCTAAATAAAATAAAAATATGCTATAAAAGTGACTAGTGGGAGATGATTGTGACTAGGGTCAGGGTTCTGGCTTTCCCTTGCAACAGAGTGCTGCTTCAAGAACATCTCTGACTAAGGCAAAAGTGAAATTGAATGGGTACATTAAACTACACTGGATTGCTGAAAATAATTGAATAAGTCTTGTCAGAGCTTTTCCCTCTGTTTCCAAGCCTTACACTCTCTAAGGCCATATCAGCTGGAAGTTTATTAACAGGAAATACTGCCTATCCCAAATATAGGAAATATTTCTGTCCTCACTTTTTGCATTCACAGCTACATAAAATGCCCCCACTATCTCAAGGAACACTCACCTTCAGTCAGAAAGCCCAGCCATATGGCAAGAGGGGAGACTTTGAATTCCCCTGTTGATAAGACCAGTGGTCTCTTGAGACTGGCATTGCCACCAGTCTGTGGCAGCCCCTCTCTGTTACATTTGGTTCCAGGCAGCACAAAGGAAGGCTGCTCACAAAGGAGGGCTGCTCAGCTTCAGGGTTTGGAGGCAGGGGTGGTGTTGTTTTTAGAGCCATGGTAGAGCCTTTGGTTATTCTTTCACTCCTTGCTCTTACCTCCTGCTCTTACCTCCCATCAATCTCCATACCTTTCGCTCCTCCATTGCCTCCTTGCTGCTGAGTGCAGCTGCAGGGGCTTGTGGGTCCTCCCAGCCTTTTTGAGTGTGTGTCTCGCTGCTGCTGCCAGGGCTTGTGGAGGCTCCCAGCCTCCTCAAATGTGTGCCTTGCCTCAACTGCTTCACCCTTTGAGTGCACATGCGGTGCTTTTCTTCACTTCACTTCACTTCACTTTATTTCTTAATTAGTCGCTCTCCACCAAGGTGGTCCGAGCGACTTTCAATCTAAAATAGCATTTACGCAATATAAAAACATTCAACATAAAAACATTCAACAGTGACTATTTGGCAAATTAGATCTGATTACTTAAATGCACATTTTTCCTTGGAAATATCCCCTGATGTGCCACATCCAGTGTTCACATCATTTCCCTTGCCCTCCCAATCCAACAGTGTGTTGCTACTGGGGGCCGGTGGCACCTCCCCACCTCCTGCACCCACCTCACTGCACCCAGGGTACCTGGCGCCTATTTTGCCCTCCTGTTCAGGGCTCTTGTTCCTCCTTCACCCTCTTGTTCCAGCAGGGGTTTGCTGTGCCCCCTGCCTCTTTGAGGTTCACCTAGCATGCCGCATTCCTGCAGGCTTTATTAGGGCCTCTGTGGGCCTGCTGGATAGTGGCTGCTCTTGGAGCATGACTTTGCAGCCCTTACATGCCTCTGGGCCTAGTTATACACCTCCTTACCTCCTGGGTCTAGTGATACATTTCATTCCCTTGCTAAAGTTGATGGTGGCCATTTTATGTAGTTTTACAGCCATCTTTGGACCCACACTAGCTATTGCAATTCAATTCAATCCAGAGTTCTGTTCCTTCCTTGGGCAGCCATCTTAGCCACATTTTATATTTTCAAGTTGCACAACTGCCATTTGTGCAGTTGGGTGGCCATTTTAGGTACCTATTTCTCATTCAACTACTGATCCCTGCATTCAATCCTGTTTTTTAGGGCAGGTTTTTTGGGGATATAAAAGAGCTGTCTAAGAGCATTGTTGAAGAAATAGTTCATTATAACTAATTTTACTAACTGTTTCTAGTTAATCACAATGCAACCCAAAAAAGGTTGTGGAGGCCCGAAAGGGAAAGGGCCAGCTCCTAAGGCACCCAAAGCATCCTGCACAAAAGGAGGCAAGCCAGTCTAACTCAGTTTCAGACTCAGACAGCAGGAAGAAGAGGGCTGGATGAGCATTCATCTTAGCCAAGATTAAAGGGTTTGAGATAAGACACAATGCTGTTAATAAACGAAAGGGTAGGGAGGAAAGAAGTTAAATCTGTGCTGTCTCATTTAGCAGCTATTGAGGAGTGCATAGATGCAGAGAAAGTTGCTGGCTCCAGCATTAAACATGAAAATTTTTGACCTAAAGCAACTGTTTCTGGGGTATCTGCTAATGCAGGAGAGGCAATGGCATTAGATAGTTTTGGGGTGTGTAGTATCCTGGACAATGTGTCTGGTGGGTCTGCTTTGCCATTGGGGGTTTGGGCAACCCCAAATCACAAGGACCCCCTGCAGGAGTCCTACGCAATCATGGTGAGGGGTACAGGAAGCACACTGCCTTTGGCGGGCCCAATCTCTCCTCCCAATGCTCCCCTTGCAAGTGGTAATAGTTTACGCTATTTGAATTCAGCACCCAATAGTCCAGGCCATTTTCCTTATTTTTCCTGCCCAGCTACAGTGAGTTGGATGGCCCCGGATCCACATAACACCTCATGGTCCTTTACCACAGTTATGCACGCAACAGATAACCTGATAGGCCAATTTCATGCTGTGCCATAAACAGTTATTCCATCAGGGGATCTTGATTTGATGCTGGGGAACCACCTGACAGCGGGTACAATTGAAAGAATAGACAAGGGAGAATACATTGATGTCTTCTCCCTACTATTTAGAGAAGTTGAAAAGAAAGATTGGGAGGTCATGGATGACAAAAAGATAAAGTCAAAACGAGGAAAGTTGACCAAAATTGAGAGAATGGCTCTCAGGTTTCCTCATATATTCAAGAGTTATTGTGCGGGCTCAACCATGGTGAATGTTCTCTTTGATTAGCCATATCGACATAATACGTAGAGTGTATGGGGATTTTTCTGGTCCCACTTGGTTATCTTATGATGAAGATTTCCACATTTGATAGCCCCCGCCACACCTATTATGGGAGAGTGTACTCACAGTGGTCGCATTATACAGTCCAACCCCACAGCACCTCCTGCAAAAAGCCAGTCAGGTCAGTCACAAATTAACCAGCTGTGTTGGGAATTCGGAACACAAGGTGTTTGCAACAGGAGTGTATGCTTGTACCGGCATGAGTGCCCCCTGTGTAAAGGTACCCATTCCTTTCACAATTGTCCCAAGGTTAAAGCAAATTAACAGGGTCAGGATTACAACTGACAAGACAAATGCAGAGGGGGTCCCAATCCACAGGAAAAAAAGAATTTGCCTGTTGGCCTGATTACAACAGCTGCTACAAATTAAACTCTTAAATCGTCAAAAAAATATTTAAAAGGCAGAGGCAAATTCAGAGAACTTAACACCAGGCGCTGGAGCTGTTGGGTCATGTTGGCAGTCTTTACCATGGTTTTTGGGATTGCAGGATATACAGGGATTGGCATCCAACCATTCTTGGGAAAGGGGGGTTGGTGGAGATGAGAGACAGGGTCTTCTCTGTGGTGGATCCACGGCTATGGAATTCCCTCTGAAACAAAATCAGATCTGCTCCATCTCTCCTGACATTCTGAAAAAAAGTGAGATCCTGGCTGTGGCATCAGGCCTTTGCAGACTAGACTGACTTGCTGTCAAAGTTATGGTTTTAATGCACTATGATGGACTGCTTTTAGGATGACAATCAACAATATGTTTTAATGTTTTTGTATTGTTTTTATTATAATATGTATATTTATTCTTTTTCTTGTTGTGGGCACTGTGCTATGCCAGCTGTTAGCCTCCCTGAGTCCCTCTGTGGAGGTTGAAATAGGATGGGATATAAATGCCCTAAATAAATACATAAATCTTGTGATTAGTTTTCAGAACCAGTTTTTTATGTCAAAGGGGTCTGATCTGTAGCCACAGTATGGTCTACTGGGCAAGGTGGCAGACCCATCATAGCCCTGTTGGCTCAGTTCATCACAGTAGAATGGTTTGAATGCATTATTGCTTTGAGTCTACAAGCCCAGTCCAATTTTGGTTATATTCAGAAGAGTTCAGCTGGTCAGTAATGTTGCATGTTACCATGTTTGCCAAATTTTAAAATGGGGTTAGCAGTTGCTTTGAAAATTTTGATGGGTAAAATACACTAGCGGACCCCTGAGTCTTTTTGTGGCAGGAAGTGGGAAGAGAACATTGATCGGTGTTCACCTTGGCACCCCTCCCTTTTGGGGTGAAAAGGGACTTTCGGGTCAATTTCTATAGGTTCTGGGGCTTAAGAGGTCCCCCAAAATATCTCCTTTGGGGTTTACTTGGGGAGTTTACTTCTCTCCCATTGGGTTCTGGGACTCACAATGGCCCTGGGGATAACCTTTTAATAATATCTGGCCATGATAGCAAACCATCACTGTGGAGTGCCCCTGGATCAGGTGCTTCACCCAGAGGTTGGCTTGGCAGGTAGTCAGAGAATGATACCTGGCCTCAGGCCATTGCCCATGTCATAGGGCTCCTCCCACAACTAGTTACATAGTTGCATTTCTAGTTTAATAAGTCAATAAATGGCCCTTTATTTTTCCAGATATCTTGCGTATAGTCTCTTTATTTCATGGTAGAGGTTCGTGGAATAAAGTATTTGATTTTTTGGTGCTAGGTTTATAGAGTTTTTATGCATTATATTTTTCTTTAATAACACGTATAGGTCCTGATTTGAAGATAGGGTTTTGTAGGAATCTAAATTGTTCAGAGAGAAATCTTTAGAAGACATTTATTATAATGAGAATGCCTAACATTTTTTGCCTTATTAAGAATTCCAGTTGAAGTAGGTACTTGATGAATTATCTGTCCAGAAAAGGTGAGTAGCAACTACACCAGTGTTTGAATATCATTTAGGGATAAGCCTAGTCAAGGTTGGTTGGACACAACTTCAAATGGTCTAGAGTTTTGAGGAGTAGTTTACATTTCAAGGTCCTTACATCCCAGATGGCAAGAGAATTCCATAGAACTTCTGACCAAGACCTGACCATATGGATTGATGCATGTGGAGGCAGGTGGTCACACAACTAACTTGTCTCCAAGTTATGAGGAGATTAAAAAATCAAAATAAGTGCACTTTCAATGAAGCCTGAACACTATGTCTGAAATCTAGGGCTGGGAAAATCTTTCTGTTTCTCCCATTCTTGAAATGTAGAAACTTTACATTTTTTCTCTATCCCAGATTTATGTCAATATTTTTTTTCAGAATGAAGCCAACATTTGACATCAACTTGAATAGCCAAGTTCAATATATATAGGTATTTACACACAAACATCCATGTTGCACCTGTTGCTAAACAGGACTAATGGTTATGAACATGCCAGAGTAACTATTGGAATAAATCAAAGTATAGGTAGAAGGAGTCAGGACTCCTTCCATAATCCAAGTTACTAATAAACCTCATTCCTTTTGGACTTTAAAAAATGTATGTTACCATGTTCATGGTGAGAACCTTTTCTCTCTCAAATGTCTTAGTTTCAAATTCTGCACAAAATAATTTCACTCTAGAACAGAAGTACGCTACAAATTCCAGTAGCCCTAGCCAGCACAGCATATGCAATTGAGCACCTGGAGTTGGAGCTCAGTGTCATTTTTATTTTCTTATGTGTGTGCATAAAATCTTTCAGAAATGAAGTGAATAGATCAGAAATGGACCAGGAGCTGATGAAGTTAATGAAACATCAGTGTGACATGAAAGTTATGCCCAGTCCAAATTAGCAAACCTGAAACTGTTTCTGGAATTAACTTCATTTTTCAAGCTATCTTTGAAGGCTGTATATTCAGAAACTTTTAAAACAGGGGGCCAGGTCACAGTTCTTCAAACAGTTGGAGGACTGGATTATAATTTGAAAACAAAAATGAATGAATTCCTATGCACACTGCACATATTTTATTTGTAGTGTAAAAAGCACTTAAAAACAAATTAAAATGAAGAACAATTTTAACAAATATAAACTTATTAGTATTTCAGTGGGAAGTGTGAGCCTGCTTTTGGCTGATGAGGTAGGATTGTTGTTGTTGTGTGCTTTCAAGTAGTTTCAGACTTAGGTTGGCCCTGAGCGAGGGCTGGTTAAATGACCTTGGAGGGCCATATCCAACCCCCAGGCCTTAGTTTGAGGACCCCTGCCTTAACCTATTTGAAAGAATAGGCAGCTATTAGAATACACAGATGGAGCATTCTTCATTTTTGATACAGTCACTAAGTAGGAAAGAGTACTTTGTCTTGCCATATTACATATACCCCAAAATTAAAGTTGCTCTGTCTACTGATTTTGATGTGTGCTTTTTGACTGTGAGTAAAGACATAACTATTGAATTAATCTGTATGTAAGCTTTGTTTGATAAAGTTTAGAAGTACAATTAAACTTTATATTTATTTACATTTTGTTTTGTTTACTCCCCCTTATTATTATTAATGCTATGATAAAGGAGCTACAAATAAACTTTTTGCCAATTACACAAGAGAATAATTGGATTTTATTATAATCCAAAAACTTAATCATTTTAAACATTGCTACTTCAGCCTAAGACAACTCATTACTTTTTTGTGAAAATTAATCAGAAATACTAATGAGTCTCTTTGAAATTGGCATTCATCTTTATTCATCAGCTGAATGTAAAGCCACTTAATGAACCATTGCTACTTTGAGGAAATGCTTTTGTTTCAAAATTCCCTTTCCTAAACAGTCACTTTTCAAAATAGCAGTTTCCCTGAATAAAAATACACATTGAAATGGTCTTACAGTTATTCCTCCTAGAACAAATTGTTAATGATGCATTGCAAAGTAAACCGAGTGTTATTTCAAAGATTAGTATGTGTGTAAAATGTTCTAAACTCTTTATGTGTATTAGATCAGTAACTCCTTAAAGCATCCCTATAACGTATGCCATTCGTATTATCCTCATGGGGAGAGGAGGATAGAAGAATGTTAGCTCAACTAAAATGTTCAAGGTATATGTTTTAAGCAGCATCCATGGAAACAGAATTTCTAAGCAAGGATGTGCAAGTTGTCCAATCTCCATTTTTGTTGTGGTTTTCATAATCGTATCAGCATTTCTGTCCCATTCCAGCACCAATTAAAACTAGGAGGGTTTTTATTTTCCTGGAAATTTATGCATATTTTTCCCCCTTTACCCAAAATATATATAGGTTATTATGATTTAAAAAAAAAAAGATCTTACAGACTAAGGTTGCTTGTGTGCATTTTCTGAAACAGATGGCTGGAATTCACAATCACATTTACAAACCTTGAGTAATGCATTCTTAAACTCATTTGCATTTGTGATTCCTGCCTATTTAATAGTGTAGGGAATACACAGGGATGTTGAAAGTCCCGCAGTTATGACTTACCAGGCAGCAATAGCTGGGAACAACAGCACACTGCAATTCCAGCCATGCCCTGCAAACAATCTCTGGGGCCAGAAGGAACCCTGCTTCTGACAATGGCACTGGAGACTGCTTGTAAGAGGGGATGGAAATTTTAATAAACCAGCTATCATTCTCCATCTTCTTGGCTCCTGACTGTTTTCAGTGTCAGTCTTTGAAATCAATGTAATGTTCAACATGTCCACTTCTTGTTTGTATCACACAGTCTCTGGGGTATGAAGTGGGAACAAAGATCTATATCAATTTCAAATAAATCCCAGCTGCCCGCTATGAAAATAAACTACCTTTGACATTATTTCTATTATGTGCATTGATCTACAGCAAAAGCAGTTTTGCGCAATGTTTGGGGCCATATAGCCATTTGTGTTACCCTTCTTTGATGTCTTGCACTGGTGTTTTAAAAAATGAAGATACCTAAAATAGGTTCATAGCTACTCACTCATCTATATGTCTATCACCTTAAACTAATATTACACATGCTGCTGTGTCCTGTCCTGATTTTCACCTCAACCAATCTTAACTGGAAGGATATCCTGAGGGCACTCCATTCCAAAACCCTGTTTTTTAAGAGTGAGAATCCTCATTCCAGACAATTTTACGGTCCCCCAATCCACAGAAACTTATTCCAGCCCCTTTTACAGTCCCCTGATTCACAGAAACATATAGAGAGTTGTGGAGGTCCACCAAGGGGCCTTGAAATAATAGGCAGAGAGAGGGAAAGAGAATAGAAATAAGGTACAAGAAAGCAGGGGAGAAAGGAACCTTGAAAGAATAGGCAGAGAGAGGAAAAAGAGAATAGAAAATAGGTACAAGACGGAAGGGGAGAAGGGAGACTTGATGGAAAAGGCAGAAAGAGAATATAAATAAGATACAAGAAGGAAGGGGGAAAATGAACTTTGAAAGAATAGGCAGAGAGAGGAAAAGAGAATAGAAAGAAGGTACATAAAAAGGCAGAGAAGGAAAAGTGGAAGGGGAGAGAAAGAAGGAAAGGAGGTCTGCATCAGTGGAGCCCAGGCCGGTTCCATGGGGGGGGGGGGGGGGGCTGGTGAACCAGGGCCATGGGGGCTGCCTTTTACCTTCTCTTCCTCTTCCTCTGCTTTGGGCCTGTGGCTGGCAAGGCAGCGGCCTTGGCAAGCAAAGAAGGAGAATGCAAATGCGTCCACAGTGCCTTCACTGGTTGTTCACTGCAGAAGATCAGACTACTTCCAAGGAGACTGCTACTCCTCTGCCTTTTGTGGCCACATTTTCCTCTTCATCATTGGCTCCTGGAGCCACTTGTTACATCTTCCCTTCACAGCTCACCCTTGCCCTTTGCCGGTTGCTTTGTTGGCTCACCCTCGCCACTCACCAAGCGGCCTCCTTGGCTCCTGGGATCTGCAGTGAATTGCCAGTGAAGTCACCATGGATGCCTTCACATATTCCTCCTTGGCTTGCCAGCACCACTGCCTCGCCAGTCACAGACCTTGAAGAGGAGGAGGAGGAGGAGGAGGAAGCCTTCTCCACCCTAGCTCATCAGGACCTCCCTTTCAGCAGAGTCAGCCTTGACTCTACTGATGCAGAGCTCCTTTCCTTCTTTCTCTCTCACTTCCACCCTTTCTTCTCTCTGCTCGCCCTCGTTCCTCACTGGCCACTTCTTTTTGCCAGCCCACCTTCACCCTTTGCTGGCTTCCAAGGAGTATTACATGAACCTAATGCACACTCCAATTTTGGTAGAGCCATTTAGCCAAAAACGGTGCATATTAGAATCGTGTAAATATGGTATATGTGTTCCTGATATCATGCTTCAACCACATGCTGTGTGCCGAATATGGGAGACTTTGATTCCTTGCAAAAAGCAAGACTATCAAGGGACTATCAAGATGTTGTATATAAAAAGTCACATGTAATGTTTTCATGTCTTGGACAGTTTTGATTGCATTATGATAGATTGTATGTTGGCTATTTCCACTGTCAAAATGAATACTGGCAATAACAAGCTGCCCTCAGTCATCTGATATCATGTAAATCATACAGGAAAATGAAAACTGCACAAAAAGTTAAGTATTTCCTCCAGCCATCACTCTATAGGTTCCACCCACTGCTTTGCTGATTGAAAGGCCACTATCAGAAGTTGTCAGAACTCTAAAAGAAGGGAGTGAAAAACAGATGGCAGTACCAAAAAGAAAAATAGCATTCAAAATATTTTCTCCCTCGAAGATAGTTGACAGATAAGCTTTCATGCCATCTACACAGAAATCAAGCTTTGAAGCTGTTAGATATCCCCTGCCTAATTGGGTGCCAAAGTTCATTCTCATTCTCACAGTTCCCACCTTGTCTTCTATTTTATATTATACTCCCCTGCCCGTAACATTGATTTTTATCTCAAAATTGCAGCAGTGACTTTCCCACAGGCTAATGCTGCCTTTTGGAGTGCAAAATATTCTCTTTCTTTCTTGATTTTCCAAAGATTTAGGCTAAAGTGCCTTTTTGTTGTTTGTCATTGTAAGCTTATTCTTATTTTTTTTCCCTCCCAAGTGAACTATCATTGGAGTTATCTTTTAATTCAGAAATGCCACAGGGTACTAGTGGGATGTGATTGAATTTGCCATGCATTTCACAGACACCTCCCCCACTGTCTTTATCCATATTACTCTGCACAAGAAAAGGAAAGGAAATAAAGAAGCAAAGAAGAGAGATGCAAGGTTATATATTTCTCCAAAATCTGTGCAGATAGGTAAGGAAGAATTTCTGTCCAAAGATTCCCCTCACCTACATACAAAGTGTGTTTATAACATTGATTTTCTGTGAACAGGATTTGGCTAAGAAATCACTTTAGATCCTCCATCATGTCATTCAGCTGGGGTTGGAGTGCATTTAAGATGGAGATTACTCATTGGGCATTTTCAAAAAAGTCAAACCAAATGAATAATAGCTGGTAGCATGCAGAGAATGACTTGAGAAGTTAACCCCTGTTAAGAAGTAATGGGACTAAGGGGTGCAGAAACTGTATTTGGTGTAAAACTAATTTATTTATCTCGATGGTTGTTAAAATAGTCATTTATCTGGAAATCCAATGACCAAAATCTAAGAAACCTAAGCTTGAAAAGAACAGAGATGATGACTGCTATGTAGGTAAATGAAAAACTGTGTTGCTTAGCCTAGAAGTAAATGACATTAGTCACCATCTATTGCAAAATAAGATAGAATGGTAGCCTAATCTTAGAAGTCATTGTACTGGGAGTTTGTCCACCTTATTACTGAATTTTATCAACAAACAAAACTGAATTAAAAGTAGCCAAAATTTTGCTAGGGATGTGCATGCATAAAATCATATTATGCATAGGAAACAAAAAAGTCACTATTGCACAACAAATATTTTCTGTATGAACCTGCTTGGCTTCTGTGAGCTTTAGGAGAGACCTTTCTCACCACCATTAAAATCACAGTTGATGGAAACATGGGAGAGGGTCTTCTCGGTAACTGCCTCAGGGCTCTGGAACTCTCTGCCATAGGAAGCCAGAATTGCTTCCTTCCTGTTGTCCTTTCTGTAGCAAGCTAAAACATTTTTGTTTCAGACAGGCCTTTAAAGCAGAATTTTGAAAGAATGGGCCAGAAGGTGCTGTATGGGGTTACAAATTGCTTTTAACACGTTTTTTTACATATTCCAATAATTTAAATACACACGCACGCACGCGCACACACACACAATAGAGTCTTAAATTGTAAAAAAAATTAAGGTTGTGAGCTGCTTTAGGCCCTAGTCTTGGGAGAAAAGCAAGTACTTCTACTGCTGCTGCTGCTGCTGCTACTACTACTACTAATACTAATACTAATACATTCTTCTGATATTGGTAGAAGCTGAGTTGCATAGAAGCTTGTTGATCTATTCTATGCTTTATCTTTGCAATGTTGCACAATGTGCATTATAGGTGTCTGTACATTCTATGCTTTGCATAATTTATTTTTCAACAATTTGGTTTATGAGACAACCAGAATTTCATCCAGTTCTGACAATTAGAAAAAAAAATACACAACAGTTTTAGATTCCTAGTCATAGACAGTTAATGTTATGAGGGGTCAAAAATTTAGACAATTAGTCAAGATGAAAACACATCATTTTCTGAATTATCATTTCAAAGCAAACCTAATGGAAGGTGCACATCCCTAGTTTATATGTTTAAATTCATCACTAGTTTAGACAATATTAATGTCATATGAGTTATTATGATTATGATACCTATTGTACAGACAGGGAACTACATTAAAGACAGCATCACTGTCCATATGCTTTTATTGTAACTATAGGAGCAGACTGAATATGGTACAGGCCCATCCTTCTTAAGTTGGTAGCCTATTAGAATTAGAATCCTATTCACACATAATTCGTGTGAACAAGATATACTGTGTGAAAGGGAGCATTATGTTTAACAATCCTATCACAAAACTATGCTGTTTCTTTCAGCCCCAATCTAGTTGTTCTTCAAAAGAGCTAAATATACAGTAGAAAGCCATTAAACTGTATGACAGAATTAAAACTAATGTTAGAATATCACAAATTGCACACACGTACATCCTTCTTTTTCCTGATAGGCACACAGAACCAGAGCTTACATTACGTAGAATAATAATAATAATAATAATAATAATAATAATAACTTTATTTTTATACCCCGCCAATCATCTCCACTAGGGGACTCGAGGCAGCTTACAAGGGACACGCCCAAGATTTCAATTAAAACACACATGTAAAACACTTTAACCAATTAAAACATCAGAAAAAACAAATAACAACACAATTGAAAGCAAAATAAAAACAATACGCCTGAAAAAACTGAGGTACAGATTCAATGAGTGCAATACATTTTTACAGGAGCACAGGAAGGTGCAATAATACAGTAAACTGGGCAGGAAATACTGAATCACAATGGGTTTTCTTGTGTCATGGGAAATTATCATATTGTTTATTATTCCAGTATTTTAAATAACTGCCAGGAATGGTTAAAAATATTTGTGAACCAAAATATCCTGCTTGATTCTTAGCTACTAAGTACCTTGGCATAGTCCTATTTCTTGCTCCATCTCAGGCATCACAGTGTTTGGGGATGACTCCATACATAAAATCTACAAAGTAGTGAAAGAAAGAAAGAAAGAAAAGTCATTATAGAAACTATAGTAGCAATCAGGGGAAAAGAAGATCATTTGTCTGTTAACAAAACATTGTTTTAATGTGCTAATAAAAAAGACAGGAGAGAGAAAAAGAATAGAGACTTCATCACACTGAGCTGGAGAAAATGAGGGAAAGTGGGGGGAGGGTGTAGTTTCATTGGGTTCTGTCTTTAAAGAAAACTAAGAATTTACTCCCTCCCATCACACTAAGATCGCTTCCTCCAGCTTCTAACTCAACCATCCATTTAATTCCCTCCACATTGGTAGGTGATGGATCCTCCCATTTCAAGGATACCAGCATATTTTTTTTAAACAGGCATCCTTTAAGGCAGCACTGCTTTCAGACCCCTTAAACTGAAACAGAAGCACCTTTCTTAATATGGCACTGGGTCATTTGCACTCAAAACCCTTGACTGCTGCAGTCGTTTGAACTGAGATTTCCTCCTATTGTCCTGCTAGGATTTTGATTAACTTTAAAAAAAAAAAAAGAATCACCACAGATTGTAGGAAGTAGTTTTAAATTAACCATATTCTTTCCCAGAGCCTTTGCATTGACAATTGTGGTTTTAAATTAACCCTTTCCCCAGGTCTCTGCATTGGCGATCTGGGGAATTTGACATATTTGCTCCTCTCACACACAGTGTCATCATTTTATTTACAAATGTACAACAAAACTGGGCAACATAACATTGGGAAACTG
The DNA here is from genome assembly GCF_037176765.1 of Anolis sagrei. NCBI lineage: Eukaryota > Metazoa > Chordata > Lepidosauria > Squamata > Anolidae > Anolis > Anolis sagrei. The sequence goes on along the minus strand of NC_090021.1, from coordinate 272,045,020 downwards.
GCCATTTGGCCCATTTCTATGTGGGGAATTTAAAAGTAAGTCACTTGCCAATCAACTCAGGAATTTTTGGAAAAACCAATACTTTAGAAATGGCAAAATACTTCATGCGCACAGTTGAAGCTTGTGTTGTGTGAAAAACACAGTGGGTTGCCATTTCTTAAATGTGTGAAAACACTGATTTTATTGTGCATGATGAAGTCATGGAAGAGAAACAAGAGAAACCAATTTTGGGATGCATCATTTCTGTTTCTCTCTCTCTCTCTCTCTCTCTCTCATACACACACACAAAGCAAGTTAAGGGGAAAACAGTAATTCATTAGAGGTTGGAATTATTTGGCTGGGATCAAGCTCCATGACACCATTTCCAAATAAGCTCATATAGATTTGTGTCTGAGGAGTATGATCAGATGGCACACCTTCAGCAAACACTAGAGGGAAAAAATGCAACAATAAATCTAAAGGAGTATTACCTCATTAGCTACTCAAGAAATGAACAAGGCAGGGGACTTCCGGTAAGGGTCAAATGGCGGCGGACGCAGGACTCTGAGGCTCCCGAAAGCCTGAAGACTCCTGTGTACCCCTTAGAGGGAAGGGGCTCTCTGAAGCCTCACAAGCAGCCGGATTAGAGGACTGCTTGCTGGCAAAGCTCGGAAGCCTTGCAGAGATGGGTGAAGCGGTCTCCCCTCAAGGGAGGCGGCCATCACTCGTTGGCAAGGCGGCGAGTCAGCGCCCAAAGGGGAAGCACGGCCCGGAAGGGCCGCAATGCACCGCTGACCCTTATTCTTTTTGTTAAAAAAAAAAGGAGAGAAGAAAGAAGAGAGAAAAGAGAGACTCTAAGGAGAGACAACAAAAAACGAAGCCAAAAAGAAGCATCGTAAGATTAAAAATACAGTGGAATATAAAGCAATATAAAGCAATACAGAGGAGAACAGAGGAGAACAGGAGAACAGAGGAAGATAAAGAGAGTCAGAGGAAAGCGGCTGAGAGGAATATAAAGGTGAGAAAGGCCCCCTCCCCCCCGAACTGCTCCTCAATTTCAAAGAAAGCTCTGTACCGTTTGGCTCCCCAGGCTTCCCGGCGAGTTGCTCCCGCGCTGGTCTTCTCGTGAGTCAGGAGCGGGCAGCAGGGACTCCGGACGCAGCGCGTGGTGCGGCACGGCGCTCGGAGCGCGCCGCGCCGCGCATGCGCGGAGCGCCCCGGCGGAAGGACGCATGCGCATTAAGAGGCAGACCAGGAAGTGAAGCTCAGGGAAGAGGAAAAGCGGCGACGGAGTGCGGAGCGGCCTGTGGTGCAAGTATACAGTACACAACTAGGAAGAGAGGAGAAAGGAGAATCAGGAGACAAGTAGGATTGATTGGGGAAGGAAGCAAAGGAAGCGGAGAAGAAGGCGACAAGGAAGTAGGAGAGCTGAAGCGGGAATCAGGGAGAGAGAGGTGGGCATAAAAATCCACTACTTGGCTTATTAATCTAACCAGGACAATTTAACCACAGCAACATCAATAAGATACTATACGCGTACACATATATATGTGCATGTATCGTATATATATACATATACAATTACGACACGACAAGAAGAAAAGAAGCCCAGCCAATGGCCGAGGGAAGGATGGAGAAATTTTTAAACAAACAAAGCAAAATGCCTAATATGGCTGCGGCTCCAACCCCACCTAGCCCAATAATGGCTCAGGGAATACCGCCCATTCCAACAAGACGCTTTTCAATGCAAGGGGAGCCCACATTAAAAGACCTGATGGCGGAGATGCTCAAAATACAAGAGAACATAGAGAAGAAAATAGAAGACAACCAAACAAAAATTCAGAATAACATAGAAAAGCTTTTCCAGAAAGAAATGGGCAAAATGAGACAGAAACTGAAAGAAGACTTGGCACAGATCAAAAAGGAGGTGGACGGTGCACAAACAGAGATAAAAGAGCTGAAGAAAGAGAACGCAATGGCAAAGAAAAACCAGGAGAAATCAGAAGCCAGGATAAAAAGACTTGAAGAACTAAATGGGAAATTAGAGAGACAACAGGAAATAATAGCAAATAAAGAAGTGGAATTCCAACTAAGATATAGAAATATTGAAGAAAAAGATGGGGATAATCTACGAAGCATAATATCCGAGATCACCGCGGAGATATTAGGAATCTCAATAGAAGAAATGAACAAAGAGATTGATTCTGTTAGGAGGGTGAACTCCAACTATGCCAGGAAAAATGGAGTCCCAAGAGATATTGTGATTACCTTTTGTAGAAGGAACACAAGGGAAGAAATTCTTAGAACGAAGGCGAAAGAGAAGATAAACTACAAAGGGAAAAAAGTTATAATCCTTAAGGAGTTTTCCTATAGCTCAATGAATAGCAGGAAGAAATATTACTTCCTGACTGACGAACTTAAAAAGCACAAAATCAAATTTCGTTGGGAAAGGCGAGAAGGAATACAGGTAACATACAAGGAAAATAAATTCTGGCTTACATCCGAGGACAAAGCTAAGGAATTCTACCAAAAGTTGAACAAAGATATGGAACAAGAGCTGAAATCAAGCAAAAAGGAGAACCACAATAAAGGATCAAGTGAGCCAAGAAGTTTCTCAGCGAGAAACCCAAATGGGAATAAAAAGGATAAGAAACGGCCAAGACCAGATTCCACAGAAGACGACGAGCGAGAGAAAGGAATGGGACCTTTAGACCGGGACACCGTACCAGCCTGCAATGAGGAGAGTAACAATATATTCCAATAATGTTAATGGGATGAACTCCCCCAATAAAAGGAAATTGATCTTTAATAATCTGAAAAAGGGTAATTATGATATTATTGCGCTACAAGAAATCCACGTGATTCCGAAACACAGTAAATATTTATCCCAACCCCAATTAGAGGAAGAATTCTATTCTTTGGCCCTGCAGAAAAAGAGAGGGGTGGTGTTTTACATTCGGAACACGTGCAAAGCTACGTTGGCATTCAAGGACAATGAAGGTCGAATGGTAGGTATAAAAACAAGGATAAACAATCAAGAGACTCTTATCTGCAACCTTTATGCACCTAACGGGCCAAAAACTAGTTTCATAAAGACCCTCAGAAAGAAGATAATTGAACAATCCTTTGATAATTTAATCTTGTTAGGGGACTTCAATGGGGTTTTGGAATGTAGAAGTGATAAATCGGCAAGTAACCCGGCTAAGGGAGGGAGACTACCAGAAAGTTTTCTAAAATTAAAAAGAGACTTCTTCCTGCAGGATGTCTGGAGGATGAGAAATCCCAAGGGCAGAGATTTCACTTTTTATTCGAACAGGCACGACATATGGACCAGAATTGATATGGTCTGGGCCTCAAACTCAATAACAACAAAAATTGGTAAGATTAAGATAATGCCAAGGACTAACTCGGACCATTGTCCTATTCTGGTCGAGCTTCAAGGAGAAAAACCACTGAGGAACTGGAAGTTAAATGAATTCCTGTTGAAAAAAGTGGAGGATATCGAATACTACAGAACTAGAATCAAAGAGTATTTTGACCTTAATAAGAATAAAGGAACGAACCCGGAGGTAGTATGGGATGCCGGCAAGGCAGTTATTAGAGGATATTTCATTAAACAAGGAGTGCTACGTAATAAACAAAGGTTTAAGGCCCAAGCAGACTTGTTAGGAAAAATTGAAGAGAAAGAAAAAATATTAAAAAAGAAGCCAGGAAGTAAAAAAATAAAATTAGAATTGGAGCTGCTGAAGAAACAAAAGAATACACTGCAATTAGAACAGATAGCAAGAAATATCAAATATCTGAAGGTTAAATACTATGCCCAGGCAAATAAGCCAGGCAAACTTCTGGCGAAAAAACGGTTAGAAAAAAGACAATCTCAGTTTATAACTAAAATTTCCAGAGAAGGGATAGATTATGTGGAAGATGAGGAGATTAGAAAAGAGTTCACGGACTTCTATAAAGAGCTATATAAAAAAGACAGGATATGGGTGGAGGAAGTTACTGAATATCTGTCAAACCATAAACCGGAAAGACTCACAGACTCGCAGAGGGACATTTTAAATAGGCAAATAGAAGAGACAGAAATAAGGAAAGCAATAAGAAATCTGGCGAATGAGAAAGCCCCGGGCCCCGACGGAATAACCGCCTTATACTACAAAATATATGAAGGAGAACTAACACCGCATTTGAAAGAGGTATTTAATAATATTCTATCAGAGGCCAGAATTCCGTTATCTTGGCAGGAGGCAACTGTCACCCTAATACATAAGGAAGGCTCGGCAGAGGATTGTGTGAAAAATTACAGGCCGATATCCCTCCTGAACACTGACTATAAGATCTTTGCGAACATCATAGCTAGCAGATTAAAAAGCTTCCTAAATGAAACCATCAATGAAGACCAAACGGGCTTCTTACCTGGCAGACAAATGTGTGAAAACATTAGATCCATACTGAATATCATAGAGTTCTATGAGGCTAATCCTCATAGAGAAATGGGTCTCCTATTCCTAGACACGGAGAAAGCGTTTGACTGTGTGAATTGGGAATTTATGTTTCAACTAGCTAAAGAAAAAGATATGGGTTTTCAATTTATTAATGTGTTAAGAGCTATTTATGCGAACCAAACAGCAAGAATCAGGGTAAACGGTCAGCTTTCAGAGGCGATAAACGTGGAAAAGGGAACCAGACAGGGTTGTCCCCTGTCCCCATTGTTGTATATTATGTCTTTGGAAATACTGTTGGATGAAATTAGGAGGGATTGTAATCTGAGAGGTACCAGAATTAGGAAGGAAGAATTTAAGCTAAAAGGATATGCAGACAACATAGTTTGTATAATGGAAAACCCGGTTGAAACCGTAATAAAATGGGTGGAGAAAATCAAAGATTACGGGAAGGTAACTGGCTTGAGAATTAATGAAACCAAAACTAAATTCCTAACCAAAAACATGGGGGAGAAAAAGAAAAGTGATCTAGAGAAGATCTCAGGTTTTAAGGTTACAAATAAAATCAAATATCTGGGGATCCACCTAACTTCTAGTAATTCGCAACTGGTGAAAAACAATTATGAAGAAGTGTGGAAGGACATAAGTAAAAACTTGGACAGTTGGAAAGAGTTGAATCTAAGTTTGACGGGAAGAGTATCAATGATAAAAATGAATGTACTTCCAAAAATGATATTTTTATTCAACATGATCCCGGTTCTAAGAACTAACTATTGCTTTGTCCGTTGGAAAAAAGACATTTTGAAATTTATATGGTGTGGTCGAAAGGCAAGGATAAGATATAAGACTATGATCGATTCAAGGGAAAGAGGGGGTATGGGCCTACCTGACTTGCAATTGTACTTCGAGGCGTGCGCCCTATCCTGGGTAAGGGAGTGGGCACTGCTTAGGAAGAAGAGATTATTAAGTCTAGAGGGAGCGGACACCAGGAGAGGCTGGCATGCCTACTTATGGCTAGGGAAAGCAAAGATCGAAAAAAACTTTTCAAATCATTTTATCAGAGCAGCCTTACTCAGGGTATGGAGCAAATATAAAGAAAGGCTCTATACGCGAACACCCCTCTGGTTATCCCCAATAGAGGCACTCCATAAAAGAGAGCTCCCCAGTAGTAAGTGGTATACATACAGGGATTTGTTAGAAAAGAAAGAGAACCTATGGGAATTAAAATCCCTTGAATCATTGAGATATATGGATGAAAACTTTTCCTGGTTCCACTATCTCCAAGTGGTGGAAAGCTACAAAGACGACCATAAAATAGGTTTTGCCCCTCAGGAGACATTTTGGGAAACAACCATGAAGAGAGAAAAGAAGGTAATAAAAATTTTGTATCAGAAACTGCTGGAATGGTTCACAGAAACTGACTTAATTAAAGAGAACATGATTTCCTGGGCCATAGACCTAGGGCACTCCATTCTTCTTAAGGAGTGGGAGGAGATATGGAGATTTAAAACTAAATTTGCCAAATCTGTAAGTATTTTGGAAAGTTGGTACAAAATGTTTGTGCGATGGCATCTAACCCCCCAAAGGTTAGCGAAATTTCAAAAAGGGGTCAACAATCTATGTTGGAAATGCGGGAAATACTTGGGCACATACTTACATGTATGGTGGGACTGTAGAAGAGTCAGGGTTTTCTGGAGGGAAATCCACCGTGAAGTACAGGGCATACTCCAAATAAGGTTTGAGTTGAAAGCGGAATACTACCTCCTGCACCTGATTGACTTTAAACTAGACCGTAACAAGGAGATGCTGTTGTACCACCTCTCAGCAGCGGCAAGAACTGTATTTGCCAGCAAATGGAAGACAAAGGAGCTCCCGACGCTAGAAGCATGGACATTAAAAATTAGAGACTTCATGGAACTAGACTCTTTGGCAAGCATTGTTTATGATACCAGTAAAAAAAAGAGGATTGACTGGCTTCCTCTGAGACAATACTTGAAGGAGAAGAAAAGTATTGGTTTATGAATACCTTTTGTTTAAAGTGGAAAGTTAACGATGCTTAATTATGTTTATTTATGGAAAATATTTCCAACATATTTACAAAGCTGACAGGGCCTCGTGGAAGGTTGAGGAAGTTCACTAGGTGTAACCTGAGCACTTGTATTGTACTGTATTTTGTAACTGTTCCCTATTACCCCACCCCATTCCCCACCAATTCCCCCCCCCCCCCCTCGACACACCATGTTTCCATCTCCAGGCTCCCACAATCCTCGGCTATTGTGCAACCTCCTTCCTACCAGCAAGGTTCAGGGCAGGAAGGCACTGATTAGGGAGTCTGGTTGACTCGAGGTCAACATGTCTGATGTTTTGTGTTTTATGTCTTATGTACTACTGTTTGTTTATACTGTATTGTGTGGTCTGTGTACACAACTAACTGTTTGGATAAAACTCTAATAAAAAATAATTAAAAAAAAAAGAAATGAACAAGGCAAATGAAAAAGACTAATCAGTGTAGGTCAACAACAAATACTTTAGAAAAGAAGGCACCCAGTTTGTCAGTCCTGTGAAACCAGATCTTGAAAGAATGAATGAAATATTTTATTTCTGCAGTGATCTTTTTTACAACTAGATCCTTCTTATCCACTTTAGCTGCAGAAACTAAAATAGTTGCTCAAGGCAGTATAGCTAGTGGAATTCTATACTGAGCAAATACTAAAAGACCCCTTAAATGTTACAGTGTGGGGAATGAGCAAGTTTTACAACAGTTGTTGTCTCTCTGCCATGTTTGGAAGGCTTTCCTTTTCTTGTCAATTAGCTGTTGGATTTCGTTGTCATTTTCATCAAGCCAATCTTGATGTTTCTTGGTTTGATATCCAATAGTTTCTTTGCAGGCTGTGATGATGGAGGTCTTCAGTTTGTTCCAGTGTTCCTCAGCATTTGGGGGTGGGGGGGGGGTTGTGGGTAGATGGTCCTTGGGTGCTGTTTGGAGAAGGGCTCATTTGGAGGGCTCCTGAAGGGCTTGGGTATTCATTTTGCACCTTGTCTTTCTTCTCTGGAGTCTGCCCTTGGGGGCGATCTTGATAGCCATCGCGGATCGGATTAGCCTGTGGTCTGTCATAGGTTCTTGGTACCAAGAGGCATTTACACATACACATTCACACACCTTACTAACAAAAGGAATCCTCCCAAGGAGTGATCAAAGTCTTGCAGGATGTCGGGTACCCAGATACAGTGCTGGTTTTGAATTACAGAGACCCTTCTGAAAGTCAGGGTTTTTATACCCCTTTCTTCCAGAGTCTTACATAGACATTTCTTTGTCTGCTTTCAGTATCTATTAATTAGTTTATTGTTTTATAAGGACCTTATGATGGCATTACCTTATTTCTTGTCATGTCATCATCTTGCAGTCTTCTTCTCACTTAGTAACAGGTGGTTCTTTGACATTTTAGGTAATCCCTTGGTACTAAATGGTCTTTCATCATTCAGCCCTTGGCAACTTAAATGATTCCTTGATACTTCATCAATCTCTTATTGCCCAGTATTTTCCAGTTCTTGTAGATGTCCATATCTAGACAGATGTTCTTTCTAGTAACATAAACAGACTATTCCTTTGCTAATGGAAATTCATTTCTCTAATGGAAAGTTAACATTCCTTCTAGGGCTTGAGAAGTCAGATTCTTCAAACATCTTATCTTAGTGGATCCCCCCTTTGTCTATATAAAAGAAGCCTGGCAATTCTGTCGACGCCTTGGTGGATCTCTACAACAGGGAGATGTCCAGGGCGATAGATACGATCGCTCCTGAACGCCCCATCACGTTGCGTCGTGACAGACCATCTCCCTGGTTCACTGGGAAGCTAGCTGTGATGAAGCACACAAGAAGGGGTCTAGAGCGCAAGTGGAGGAAATCTCGGGACGTGTCTGACCAAGCACGGGCTAAAGCCTCTCTTAAGGCATACTCCATGGCTATACGGGTGGCCAGGGAATCTTTCACGACCACCCGTATAGCATCTGCAGCAAATAGATCATCGGAGCTGTTTCGGGTTGTCGGGGAACTTCTTCACCCACCTGTGGTGGAGGGGACCTTCGACGACCCAGCAACTCGGTGTTGCGAGTTCGCACACCACTTTGCAGGCAAAGTTGCTCTGATACGCCTTGAGCTCGACTCCAATTTCATCACAGTACCAGATGAGGTGTTTGAGGCATCTGCTTGTCCAATTTTGTGGGATTCTTTTAGGCTTGTTCTTCCTGAGATCGTGGGAGAGGTCCTTGGGGCTGTGAGGGCGACTACCTCGACTCTAGACCCTTGCCCATCTTGGCTAATTAAATCGGCCAGGGAGGGGTTGGTTGATTGGTATGTGTTGATCACTAATGCATCGTTGGAGCAAGGGATTTTTCCATCTAATCTGAAACAGGCGGTGGTCCGTCCACTCCTTAAAAAGGTTTCCCTTGACTCCACAGTGCTGAACAATTACAGACCGATCTCCAACCTCCCTTTTTTGGGTAAAGTGCTGGAGCGGGTGGTTGCCTCTCAGCTCCAGGGCTTTTTGGATGACATCAACTACCTAGATCAGTTGCAGTCTGGTTTCAGGCCTGGTCACAGCACTGAGACAGCCTTGGTCGCCTTGGTGGATGACCTCCGTAGAGAGCTGGACAGGGGGAGTGTGACTCTGTTGGTTCTCTTGGACATCTCAGCAGCTTTCGATACCATCGATCATGGTATCCTTCTGGGTCGACTCTCTGGGATGGGTCTCGGGGGCACGGTTCTGTCGTGGCTCCAATCCTTCCTGGAGGGTCAATCCCAGATGGTGAAGCTGGGAGACGCCTGCTCGGACCCATGGCCTTTGACCTGTGGGGTCCCGCAAGGCTCTATTCTGTCTCCCATGCTCTTTAACATCTACATGAAACCGCTGGGAGAGGCCATCTGGAGTTTTGGAGTTAGGTGCCACCTCTATGCGGATGACACACAACTCTATTACTCATTTCCACTCAATTCCAAGGAGGCCTCTCAGGTGCTAGACGAGTGCCTGGCCGCTGTGTCTATCTGGATGAGGAGGAACAAGCTGAAGATCTATCCTGACAAGACAGAGGTCCTTCTGGTTAATCGCAAACCTAACCGGGGTATAGGGTGGCAACCTGTGTTGGACGGGGTTACACTCCCCCTGAAACCACAGGCCTGCAGTTTGGGAGTCCTCCTGGACTCATCGCTTTCGCTTGAGGCTCAGGCGTCGGCGGTGTCTGGGAGGGCTTTCACACAATTAAGACTCGTGTGCCAACTGTGACCGTACCTCGCGAAGGCTGATCTGGCTGGAGTGGTCCATGCCTTGGTCACCTCTAGGTTGGATTACTGTAATGCGCTCTACGTGGGGCTGCCCTTGAAAATGGCTCGGAGATTCCAACTGGTCCAACGGGCAGCAGCCAGGATGTTAACTGGGGCTCCTTACAGAGAGAGGTCAACCCTCCTGTTCAAGGAGCTCCACTGGCTGCCATTTATTTACTGAGCCCAATTCAAGGTGCAGGTGCTTACCTACAAAGCCCTGAATGGTTTGGGACCAGCCTACCTGCGTGGTCGCATCTCCATCTATGAACCCACGCGTTCCCTTCACTCATCTGGAGAGGCCCTGCTCGTGATCCCACCTGCGTCGCAAGCGCGGTTAGTGGGGACACGAGACAGGGCCTTTTCCGTGGTGGCCCCCGACTCTGGAATACCCTCCCCAAAGATCTTAGACAGGCCCCTACATTGGCAGTCTTCAGAAAGAACTTGAAGACCTGGCTGTTCTGATGTGCCTTCCCCGAATAGGAAACCTCCAAGACCAAGTCCCATAAGCACTTTATTAAATTAAGATTGCCGCACACTGCACACTGCACTTGCCCTATTAGCCTTACAGCCCGCCTGTCACACCAGCACTTTTTAATTCTTGTACCCATTACACTGGCCTGGCCCAGTTTTATTGCGTCTTAGTGTACTGTTTATTATTTGTTGTTTAGTTTGCTTAACTGTTTTTAATTTGCTTTAGGTTTGTATTGTTGTATTGTGTGTTGAGGCCTTGGCCTTTGTAAGCCGCATCGAGTCCTTCGGGAGATGCTAGCGGGGTACAAATCAAGTTTAATAATAATAATAATAATAATAATAAAATAATCAACCTTCCAGCTTTCTTCTGCTTCAAATGTAAAGGTACCATATTATCATGCATTGCAGTTCTCCATTTTGAAAATAAGCCTTTCCTTTCTTCTGTATTCTTCAGCACAGAGCTCATTTACTCACATTCAAACACATTCATTAATAAACATGTTTATTTGTAACAAAACCACATGAGCACAGAATAAAATTTGTTGCAAAAGGAGATGGGTAAGATATTAAGTTTATATCTTTGAATGTGAATGACTTGGCTTCAAATATTTAAAAATATAAATTAATGACATTAGCCAAAGCAGAAAGGGCTAGTATTATATGTTTGCAGAAGCACAAAGCCAAACTGGATAACTGCCCACAGCTGAACACTAGGACTTGGCAAAGAGCAACAGAAGCTAGAGGTACTAAAAAATCCAGAGGGAACCCAGTTCTTATGAACAACAATATCAACACTTAGATACTAGACCAAATTAAATATAAGCATGGAAAATACATATTACTAAAATTTAAAGTGGAGAATAAAGAATGTACTATAGCAAATATATACTCTCCTCCTTATCAACAATGATTCCTGAGGAAAATCCTGAAAAACTTCAAAATTTTTACAAGGGAGAGACTATCCTAACAGGGAATTTCAAGTTGGATGTAAGCCAACATAAAACATTTCAAATAGGACATTGGGAATTAAAAGACACATTTGAGATACCTAATAAGAAAGCTAATCCTACATACTACTCCTATGGATATAAAAATACATATGTATAGATTATATGATACAATACCTACATACATGCATGTCATATTCCTATTTTGATGTTTGGGATTTTCTCACAATTTGAAAAAGACAAAATCTAATTAAACATGAATTTCAACGTTAATTTCATGAAAAGATTGGGAAAAAAATCTTAAAAACAGAAAGGACAAATAGAAGATTAAGGCTATAAAGACTCGGGAGAACAAAATAATTCATTATTCTGCTAAAATAAGAGAAGCATTTGCCTTATTCTATCAAAGATTATATAAAGAAGATAATAAAAGTCACCTGGAAGAAAATTTAGGTACAATGTTAGGAGAGGAGGAAAAACAAAGATTAAAATCTGAGATCACAGAACAAGAAATAAAGGAAGTGGTAAAGAAATATGGTAAATTGGAACAATTACTTGTTTGATCAGGTCCAATCAGATATTATAGCAAGTGTCACCTGTGAGGGTAAGATGGAAGATAAAATGAGAAAAATTAAAGAGAAATGGTTGATATATGCTGAATGGATAAAAAGTGGTGAAGCCAATGTAATATTGTACAGAGATGGGGAAAGCTGAGCTCATGGATGAAGATAAAGTTGTAATGAAAATTGTGGTATGGGTATGGGGTGGGGGGAGGTGGGGGAAAGAATGAACAGAACTAAGATATATTAGATACCTGAGTGGATAATATAGAATGTAGGAAGAGTGAGAAATAGGATGAGAACAAAGAAATGGGGTTATAGATAAATGATGTGTTTGGATTAAATGTACAAAATTTACTCATATAAAAAAATATTTTATATATATATATATATATATATATATATATATATAATCCCATAAAATAAAAAAATCCTACTCTGTGTGATTACTCATCTTTTTTAGAGATGATAGTTGCTTGGGCAGACATTAAAGTTATTACATTTCCAGAAACTGTCAAACTATTGAGAGGGGAGATTTTTTCTTTGTTTTGTTCAGAAAAAAAGAGAAGTGTTTATCGTACACATTGGGGAAAAATGTCATGTTAAAACCCTCTAAAGATTCAAAGTCACTTTGTTACTTTAGGAAATAATATGCATTACCAGAGATGGAAGGAGTTCATCAGGAGACTCTCATTGTCCACATGATAATCACATGGCAAAATGGGTAAAGATCTAAAAGTGAATCTACGGCTTGTGCATTGAAATGGCATAATCTGACAAATCCTTGCTTTGGCAGTAGGTATCCATCTTTGTGAAACCATAGACTAAGCATTGATACTGTTTCAAATAGCTTTGGAAATGGCTTTCAAATCAGGAAGCAATATGCTGCCTACACCACTGCTGACACGTCAAGATGTTGTGTATTAAGGTAAGCAATTTTGCACCATTTTCTGGCCCATTAAACGTGATGCCAAAGCATCCATACAGCACTTATGCAACCCACACTTCAAAAAACATACTGTAGATTCAACACTAGATCAAGGTGACGGACTGGATTAAATCTGCTCACATAGTCTAAGAGCTTTACTGCAAATATAATCTGTATCTTTCCAGCAAGCCTTTCATTTAATTGATAGCTACAAAAAAACAATCAATCAGGAATTCTTCCCAACATCATTACCTGTCTGTCAACTATTCAAAGAATTTCATTAAATATATTGAGAAGTATTTACAAGCATAAATTGTACCACAGTTGAGATGACCCCAAAAAAAGCCAACACTACAGACCATTCCCATACAAAGTAGCTACTTAAGGTGACTTAATGATGCAAATCAACCACTTAATCAAACTATTATTAATGGCATAACTTTGTTCTTAGGTTTTCTTTCTTTCTAGCATTAATATCAGTTCCATTCTAAAATGCTGTAATATCAGAAAGTTTATAACTTTAACTTGAGTTAGGAGAACATAAAGATTCTAAAAGTGAGAGGGGGAGTCGCTCATACAGTATAATGTTCTTGACCTTGAGAAAAATAAGTGATTTGCTATTTCTCCTGCTAAATTTGAAGCAACCAGAAGTGTGCTTATTTTAATTCAATGTATCAAATATTCCCCTTCTGTGCCCCAACGCCCAAGCACAATTTGCTCACTGAAGATAGTCCTTATACCTCCACTGATTTGCAATCTTCCTTTAGTGACACATATCTTTCTTTCCTTGGGCTCTTGCCTGCTTCTCCCCTTGATTATCTCACATGTAACTAAGGACCCTTCCACATGGCCCTATATCACAGAATATCAAGGCAGAAAAATCCCACATTGTCTGTGTGTGGACTCAGAGAGGATCTAGACAGCCCCTTTATTGCAGAAACTTCTGCAATTAAAAGGGGGCTGTCCAGAAAATGTTTTGGACAATCCTGAATTAATTCTCCACAAACCAGGAAAACCCTGGTTTGTGGGGAATTAATTAGATTGTGGGTTTATTCCGTGCCTTCTTGGAAGGCACGGGATAAACCCACTACTTTCAGTGTCTAGACTGCAGTCCAGACACCATTCCCAGTGTCTGGACTGCAGTCTAGATACCAATTGGTCCAGAAAACTGTGGGAATCCCCAAGACCCCAACCCCCTTTTAAAAGTAAAAGAAACTTACCCAGCCTCCATTACAGTGTTGCTGGAGCTCTCTCAGTGCATAGAAATGATGTACCAGGAGAGGGTGGGGTAAATTGCCCCCCCCCCCCCCCACTCTTCAGATGTTTTCCTGGGCCAGTCCCAGAAGAACATCTGGACACTCACCCCAGAAAGCATGCGCTTTCTGGGGTGGGTGTGGACAGGACCTCAGGAACATTTGTATTTTTTAAATGCAGATGCTCCTGGGATAACAGCCTCTCTGGAAAGGCCCTCAGATAACCCAGTTCAAAGCAGATATTATGGGATTTCCTCCCTTGATATTCTGGGGCATAGGGCTGTGTGGAAGGGCCCCTAGTTCCTTCCTACTATGATTCTATTTCTTTTAGCCTAAATCTCTTTGGGTACACCACAGAATTAATACAGTTTGACACCCATTGCTATGGGTGCATCATATTGCTATGGGTGCATCTACACCACAGAATTAATACAGTTTGACACCACTTTAACTGCAATGGCCTATTGCTATGGAATTATGGGAGTTGCCATTTCATAAGGTCGGGCCTTTCCACATATATATCCTATATAGCCCTATATCTCACATTATCTGAGTATTCTGCGATATAGGGCTGTGTGGAAGGGCCCGTCATTTATCTTTTTGAGTACTGGTGCCTCAACTGCAAATCAATATGGTTGACAAATGCCATAGCACATTGCTGTCCAGTAGTTAGAACTCTTTTTACTTTCTTAGTACCGCTATAGTTGTTGCAGCTACAAAGGGATAAAGAGTACTGTGTTTAGGGAGGTCAGAAAAGCAAGGTCAATGAGATATATACTTCATTAGTCAGTTGTTGAATGAAATTATTCACAATATCCCCTCCATGATATCAATGCTCTTTGTTTTTAAAATATATTTACAAGCAATTGTAATTTCTGCAAATGGAAAATAAATCCTTCAAGAAAGTAACACTGCACCCACTTCAACATCGACAAAATTTATTATGGGAAATATTCAGGGCATTAATATGCTGGAAGTGATTCAAATGTAGCTGTAATTTACAAGCGTTTGGGAAAAGCAAGCAAATAAAAACAAACAAAGGAAAATTGCTTCAGCCTTTACAAGATCTTAAATGAAACTTCAAAAAATAGTTGTAAAGATATAGGCTAAGCCAAATGGTTCAAAAAAACTGCCTAGCTAACATTGTGGTAGTTATAGGAGATAGAAATCAGATAAGACTTAGGACATTATCATAGAAGTCTGTAAGGCATGCTGGAGTTCCCTGGACATGAATAAAAATACAAATTACCATGCAATATTGTCCTAATTTCAGCCAAAGTCATGTCAAAGTTACATTTCATGAATGTAATGGGTTTCCTCCATCTTTCAGCTTGTGAACTGCTTTCAATCAGCATTTGTATAATGCTGTATGAGAAATCCACTTTAGTCACTCATTTTGGGGGATGTGACAACCATTATAGAATGCCCTTCTTAGCTGCAAAGGAAAAACTTAATCCTTTCTCCCCCTGTTGTTCCTGATCATTTACTTTTAAAAACTGAAAGAAACTGATGGTCCTTGCTTGCACTCAGCAATTTCTCCTGTCAATTGAATGTTTCCTTTTCTTGCAAGGCAACAACATTTTGCAGAATATTGCACTTGCACATGCTTTTACCTCATTACAAGAAATAAAAAGGTTTAAAGTACCTCTCCCAATTGCCAAATAACCACAATGCCAAAAGTATTTACATTGCAACGTGCTTTTTTTAAAAGAAGCTCCTTATGACTGGAGCTTCGAAGCTGAAAATACGTGAGTTCAGAAGGTGAACAGCTTCAAATCTATGAACTTTTGAAGTTGTGTCCCTATGTTTTTTATATGTGTGTGTAGAAGTGGGCCATGTATGAAGACAAAGAGAACATGGATTGAGAGGAGCCACATTCCTGCAATGTGTTTTATGTGGTAAGAATAGAGATTTACTCAGGCAGAAGCCATCTTAGGAGTAATAACATCCTTATAGTTATGATCAGAACTATATCACAATGACCATCCAAAGCTAGACAATTTTAAACTGCCATGGTAACCTGTTGAGGTACTGTTGTCCATAGAATGTCTTGCAAATTCAGAATTGTACAGTTTGGGAACATTTGCTACAGAGGCTGTCTTCATGATGTGGACTTCCTGTCTCCATCAGAGAACTTATTGTGAGGATAAGTGTACTGGCAAAGACTTAAATGATTTAGGACTATGTACAGAGGTGGCTATGTTTGTTGATGGCGCTGTATTAGTTAAGGGTGATGAGGGCAGTGAGAAGTCCAAAAGAAGCTCCTCAAATTGATAAAGAAGGAAGTAAAATGGTCAATGTGATACAATGTAAGCATGTGAAACGGGATACATATCGGAACAAAAAATCCCAACCCAAATGTAGTGATGGCTACCAGGTTGGATGGCTTTATAAATAATTTGTATAAATTTGTGGAGGATGCAGGGTCTGATCATTACTTAGAGTGATAGTGTGTCACCTTCATTATCAGAGGCAAAATGCCTCTGTGTATGTTGACAGAAGGTTCAGCTGGTAAGCCTCTCAAAACCACTGACTGGCTATTGCATGAATAGTATGTTGAATTAGGTACAACTTTCAACTATTTAAAATAGCTGTCCCAATGTTTGTATTTGCATCACAGCTTAAACAAAAATCTCATGATTGTAATTCAGGGTGCTCTGTGTAGTCCACAAGAGACTCTCATGACAGAAATCCATTGAAACAAAATATAATTCCTGTATATCTTCTAATTTCTGGTGCAATGTTGTGTAACAGAACCACAGTGCAGTGTTTCCATGCAAACCCTTTGTTTGAATTTAGAAATGCAACTGTATCCATAGAAATATTCCTCCTGTACCCCCAGTATATATAACACAATTAGCATGCAGTTATGATCCATGGGAGGGCATTCCTGAAGCCATAAGATGTTTTGCTTTTCTCTGCATTGAGGGGGAAGAAAAAAGTATGTCCTAAGAAGGAGAAATCTAACCTTGGATCTCCCTTCCCAGCCTCTTAAGAAAACTCTGCAATGGGGAAGAGACAAAAAAATGGGAGTAGGGGCACAACATCTAGGAGTGTCCCCAAGATCCACAGGGAATGTAAAACAGGGAATGTATGGTTGTTGTATTCCTTCAAACCATTTCTAACCCTAAGACAAACCTTTTACAGAGATTTCTTGTCAAGATTTGTTCAAGAGGGCTTTGTCTCTGCCTTCCCCTGAGGCTGAGACAGTTTGAGTTGATCGTAGGCTTGGGCGGTTTCGTTCGTTAATTCGTTATTAATTCGTATTTAAATTAGCTTACCATCCAATATTGAACCATGCAGGACTACTGTGAGGAGTAATTAAAAATCGAAACAATTTTTCCAATTTATTTCGTATTGTTTCGTAATTGTTTCGTAATTGGTTCAAAATTGTTTCGAAATTGTTTCGTAATTGTTTTGTAATTATTTCCGTATGTCTGGTGCAAGTTCACACCAACAGTCAACAACAGAGGGAGAGGGAAGCTTCAGAAGTTCCCCCTGTCCCATTTGGAGGGTTTTTTAGCATATTGCGCAATCGCGTCCGCCATTAACGAATCAATTCGTAATTTTACGAAATTTCGTATATTTGGAATTTTTTTAAAGGGAAATTTCGGAATTCTTTTAAAAAACGAAACACAAGCCCCCCCTAAAAACGAAACGAGTTTAGAACCAAATTTTTCCGTAGTTACCCAAGCCTAGTTGATCGCTGTCATCCAGTGTGTTTTCATGGCCAAATGGAGATTTGAACCTTAGCTTCTAGAGTCGCAATACAATGTCCACACCACTACACCATGCTAGTTCTGGCATAAATTTTAGAGGATAATATATATATATATCTCAAGCACTTCTACCTCACCCTTCTCAACCCCCTAGTGGGGACTCAAATATATATATGATTTTACAATAGAAAGTTCAGTCAGGGTATGCTGTGAAATGTTAGCAAAGGTATCTTTTTTGGAAGTGAATGAATTGCCAAGAAAATATATGAAGAAAATATGTTTATGCCAACTTGTCATAGCGTTTTGATATCTCAGCTTTGCCAAGTAAGACTTAAACTTAACACCAGAACTGTGAATATTTTAGTTATCTTAACACTGCCAGTGGAAGTAAGACCAATTGAGGCAAGATGAAGTGAAATAATATACTATCTTTCTACCAGAAGTGGGGATGTCTCATGGTCTCCCCCAAAGGAAACATGTCTGATGCCTTTTTTTTATGTCAGGAGTGACGTGAAAAACTGCAAGTTGCTTCTGGTGTGAGAGAATTGGCTGTCTACAAGGACATTGCCCAGGGAACACCTGGATGTTTTGATGTTTTACCATCCTTGTAGGAAGCTTCTCTCATGTCCCCACATGGGGAGCTGGAACTGACAGAGGAAGCTCATCTGTACTTTCCCCAGATTCGAACCACCAATCTGTCAGTTTTCAGTCCTGCTGGCTATTGTACTCTAAATTGGCAATTAATGCACTACCAAGGAAGATACCTTTGCAAACATATCACAGCATGCTTCTGACTGAGCATTCCATTTTTTAAATAAATAAATAAATACTCTCCAATGTTCTCATAAAAAAATATTTTTACCCCTAAATGCAAAAGTGCTATATAGCCCCACTCCACCCTGGAATCTTCAAAATTTTCTTCCCCACACAGAACACATACAATTTTACAGTGCCTCACAAATATGAATTCTGTGGCTTTATGTCTACAAAGATAAATGCTGCACTCTACCATAAATACCTATTTGTCAGCACAATAGTTTATAGAACTGGGCAGGCAAATCTTTTATACATAAAGTTTTTATGTATGCATAATCAGCTACAACAGGGAATTCACCTTTAAATGTTACAAGTGCTTCTGTATAGAATGTACAGAGATAGCTTTCAAAAGATTAGTGCTAATTTTTTTTAGCACATTAGGTACCATAAATAAGTAGGTAAGTCATTATTTTCAAAAGGTCATTCAGCACAATTGAACTCAAGATATCTTGCATTGAAACACACACAGGACTTTATTTCCAGGAGTGTGAGATGACATTCAAACTGAAAAGCTTCTCTGAAATGGCAAAGAAGAGCAAATTATTCAAGGACTTTTTAGAAGGATGTTCTTGCTTCCACAGCAATGTATTTCTTGTGGTGGATTGGGGGGGGGGGGGTATAACTGCCTGACATTACATCTTTTAAACATTATTTGTCAATTACATTCAACACAAATAGTTTAATTAACTGTCAAAGTAATATAATTTCCACGAAAAGAAGAAAAAAACAAAGGGAAAAGTGTTTTCGGGGGAGGACAATAACTAAAAATGAACTACAACTAAAACTAAAATCTTTATGAGTAAGGCTGAGATAAAGCTAATGTACCACACTAAAACACTAAACACTAACAGATTCGGTATTCATTTATATTGTACAATTAATACAGTTTGACATCACTTTAACTGTCATAACTCAATAGTATAGAATCACAGAATGTTTCGTTTTAAAAGATCTTTAGACTTCTTTGCCAAATAATGTTGGTGCTGCATCAAACTACAACTTCCATAACCAGAAATTATGATATTGTTGCATTTCTTATTGCTCAAAACATTTATAAATGGTTTCCAATCTTCCCAAAAAAAAAATTCTTCAGTTGGTTTATCCTTTAAAAGTCACATTAGCAAGGTAGCATGTGATAACTCAGCAACCATAATGATCCATTCTCCTAACATTGTTACTTCAGTCTGTCTTCCAAGTTTGAGCAAACAGAGGTCTTGCTGTTGTTACCCTATATTAGAGAAGTAGTCCACATTTATTATTGAAATCTTTGTCTACAATGCCCAGAAATTGGCAAAAACCTTCCTTTTTTGTCTTTGGTTTAACAAGTAAATTCATTGTCGAAGGCTTTCATGGCCAGAATCACAGGGTTGATGTAAGTTTTTTGAGCTTTATGGCCCTGTTCTAGAAGCGTTCTCTCTTGATGTTTTGCCTGCACCTATGGTAGGCCAATGGATACTCCACCATAGATGTTAGAAGAGCTGCAAGACCAAGAACAAGCTAGGAGAGTAAAAACAGAGATCCATGCAGAGGAAAAGTGTTCTTGCCATACACCAAGGGAACCACTGACTGCATAGGGAAGCTAGGATGCCTGCCATAGATGCAGGTGAAACATCAGGAGAGAATGCTTCTGGAACATGCAGCCCGAAAAACTTACAGGAACCCAACAAGTAAATTCTTGTGAACGTTTACAATGACCACTTAGGTTGGTTTCAAAATGGAACATCAGGACTGACAGGACTGACAATTGTGGAATTGGAATTTGAACTATGAGATTGCGAAACGCTGACCGTCAATGAGGAGAAATGATTTGTATTGGTTTTATTGCTTTTACTGGTTTTATGGTTGTTTTCACCTTGCAAGAATTGTTGTTTCTGTTAATTGATGTTATTGCTAGAATTGCTGTTTTCTGTTAACTGATGTTATTTTGTCTTATTGTTGTTATGTGCTGCGGGCATCAAATTGTGCCTTGCTTTTTTAAGCCACCCTGAGTCCCCTTCGGGGTGAGAAGGGCGAGGTAGAAGCAACCGAAATAAATAAATTTTCACTGTAGAGATTATTAGATTGACCTCTAACTAGTTTGAGGCACAGATAGTGATTACACAAATACAGTGAGTGGCCTCAAACTAGTTCCAGGTTCTGCAATATTCTCAGCTTGACAGCTGTGGAAAAGGTGGGTTTATTTTTCAATTCATTCTATAGGAATGCCCATGTGCATCAGTGGAGTGCCTTGAGTGCCCACATAGCAATTCACATTTCATCATGTGATGTAGTTTACACAAGAGTGCACCGATTCACAAACCAGGCTTCATTTTGGAGTATCCTCCTGTGGAGGTGTCCTTCTTTATCCATGGGCAATGAGACAGCATTGTTTAATACCAGCTTAAAGAAACAAGACTAAAACTGGCTGTTTGAAACACTCCCAGTAGATTATTTGTTCAGACACACCCTGTTCTTCTGCATTTTCCCCTTTTATCTCTCCTCCTCCCCTCCCCCATTCTAATTAGCTCATATTAGGTACAAGTTTTGATTCAGCATCTTTGGTTCTTCCTTGCATTTTAAAGAAACAGGGTCCTTCCAACTCCTGGGCGGAACCCTCCACTCTCTCCCTTTTGCACCCCCCAACTTTGCTTATCTCAGTTTAAAGAGCTTAAAGAAGATTGTAGTGTACTTTGAAGCAGACTTCAAGTGGCACCAGAGGAGCAGCTTAAGGAGCTGGGCATGTCTAGCCTGAAGAGAAGGCTGAGAGGAGATATGATAGCCATGTATAAATATGTGAGAGGAAGTCACAGGGAGGAGGGAGCAAGCTTGTTTTCTGCTGCCCTGGAGACTAGGACATGGAACAATGGCTTCAAACTACAAGAAAGGAGATCCCATCTGGACATGAGGAAGAACTTTCTGACTGGCAGAGGAACTCTCTGCCTCAGAGTGTGGTGGAGGCTCCCTCTTTGGAAGCTTTTAAACAGAGGCTGGATGGCCATCTACCAGGGGTGCTTTGAATGCAACATTACTGCTTCTTGGCAAGGGGTTGGACTGGATGCCCCATGAGATCTCTTCCAACTCTATGATTCTATGATCAGTTTAGATGGATCTATAATCCAAAAACTTTTCACTATCTTGCAAGTTTGCCATATATGGAAATACATTTTTTAATATCTATGAAAAACTTTGCACCACGTGTAAGATTGCCTTAGGACCTTATCCCGCTCTAATTTTCCCATTATTATTATTATTATTATTATTAACTTTATTTGTACCCCGCTAGCATCTCCCGCAGGACTCGATGCGGCTTACACGGGCCGAAGCCACAAAACACAATACAATAGAAAACATAACACAACAATAAACAAGCAAATCAAACAATTAAGCAAAATAACCACAATGACAATACCTCAAGACACTATTAAAACTGGTTCGGCCAGCGCAATGGGGTACAGGGTTAAAAGTGCTGAGATGGCAGGAGGAACGTGGGATTACTTACTGTCTTCATATGCTAGCAAAATGGAGGCCATCCCATGACTCACAGCTGCTTCCGGTGGCTGTGTATGAAAATCCGCTTTGCTAGCATGTGAAGACAGATAGAGGAGTAATTTCCAGGAGTTGGGCATTCCCCGACTCCTGATTAAAGAAAACAGTAGAGAGCGGATAACAGGGATAAGAAAACGGGGAAACGCTGTGGGATGGCTGGCCATCCCCAAAGACGGATCTTGCTGGGGTAAGTCAAATCCCTACTCTACAGGAGGCTTTCCTCCACTCCTCCCCCCTTTCCTCTTGGCCATGGAATAGAGTCCCTGGACTTTTAAATCAGGTAGATTTAGCTTCTTCTCATCATCTCAATCATCCAGACCTCACATTCTAACCACATCAAGCTATTAAGAGATCAAGACTAAAACAATAGAGTGTTGTTGCCATAAGTATTTTCATATTTAGAGGTGGAAAAAATATCTAAAAATATTTTTATTGCAAATGATAAAAAATGTATGTGTCAAGAATTAGAAAACCCTAATAAGGGGCTCATCTACACTGATCAATTGCATCGATGTATCTTCAGGTTATTTCTGTGTCAGCTGAACAGAAGATATTCTGAGAAGGTTCGGGGGGTGGGGTCTCTATCTGGTTGCCATGTGGGCACAATACAGCATTCCAAATGCTGAAATGAGCTTGTGTTAATGATTGGTGTAGAGGGCAGAAGGAGAATCCTGGATTGATAAGAATACCTACAGATCAGAACTTGTATATCATTTTCTTGCATAGAAATAAACAGAAAATACTGCTTTATGCATGAAAAATACAGAATATGGTTTGAAAACATGCAAAGAAAGCAGATAACTAGGATGCATAGCGAGACTGGGTAACAGAGAAAAGTCCTTCCACATCATTCACCTGACCTTTAGATCCTCTAATATCTACCCCATGAATTCACACAGCTGTTATTCCAATATGCCAGTTCCTGTGTCTCGAAATGTAAGCTTGGTATTTGGGTTCACTTTTTTCTGTTAAAAGTAGTTGGCTGCAATCCTAATAGGCTCTAGCATAAGTCTTCCATATTGTGCCTGGCCCATAGGCCTGTTATGGAGGAAATTATCCAGCACACTATTTACAGTAGGGTTGAATTGCAGTTGAGCTCTTATTCAATAAACATATTAAATCTTTTAAAGGCCACTCAGGACGATGAGCAGCGCAGGCAAGTGTTTTAGTTAGAGCTAAGGAGTAGTCTCTTTGCACTTTGAATGAGTTAAAGGGATTTTCAGTTATATATTTAGGCAGGTACAAATAGGTTTATTGTAATATTGGTTCTTCACTTTTTATTAAGGCTCTAAGATTGAAACCAAAATATTCCAATGCTATTGAGAAGCAGAGTCAGGCACTGTCACCTCACTGGATTGCTTCTTGGTGTTCAGTTTCTATACTCAAACTCTTCTTCATTCTGCTACCCATGACTGTCTCTTAGTTGTTTTTATGTGTCTTCAGGTCATTTCAGACCTGTGAAAAACCTATCATTGGGTTTTCTTGGATAATAATCATTGTCATTAATTTCATGGGAGCTGTATTTTTACAAAGTTTTATCCTTCTCTATTAAAGAGTGCTGTGCTGATATCACATTAAACTACAACTCTGATGATTCTATAACATTGAACACAATTTTCCCTGCCATTTTTTATGACAACAGTGTAAATACATACTCTATCCCTATGTTTTCTAGACAATATAATGACAATAAAGATTACCAGTTTATAAATACAAGTACTACAGATATTTTTTAAAAGCTGTTTATTAATTGAAGAAAATAGAGTCCAAAGAAGTTAAGAATTATTCATTTTTCTCACCAGAACATGGTTTCTTAATGTGCATTGTATAAATTTGTTGAGTTCCAGGGCCAGAGAAGCAGACGGCAGAAACAGAAGAACGGCCTGCCTCAGGGGAGCATGCTTGCTCCATCCATGTTCAACATTTACACAAATGACCAGCCACTGCCAGAAGGGACAGAAGGCTTCATCTATGCTGATGATTGTGCCATTACTGCTCAAGCAGGGAGCTTTGAGATGGTAGAACAAAAGCTCTACAAAGCTCTAGGTGCCATTTCCGCCTACTACAGAGAAAACCAGCTGATCCCTTTAAATCCCTTTAAAACACAGACATGTGCTTTTCACCTTAAGAACAGGCAAGCATCCTGAGCTCTGAGGATCACCTGGGAAGGAATCCCATTGGAGCATTGCAGCGCACCCAAATACCTGGGAGTCACTCTGGACAGTACCCTTACCTACAAGAAGCACTGCCTGAATATCAAGCAAAAAGTGGGTGCTAGAAACAATATCATACAAAAGCTGACTGGCACAACCTGTAGATCACAACCAGACACAGTGAAGACATCTGTCCTTGCGCTATGCTACTCTGCTGCTGAGTATGCATGCCCAGTGTGGAACACATCTCACCACACTAAAACAGTAGATGTGGCTCTTAATGAGACATGCCGCATTATCACGGGGTGTCTGCACCCTACACCACTGGAGAAATTACACTGTCTAGCCGGTATTGCACCACCTGACATCTGCTGGGAAGTAGCAGCCAATAGTGAAAGGACCAAGGCAGAGACATCTCCAGCTCATCCCTTGTTTGGGTATCAGCCAGCACATCAACGACTTAAATCAAGAAATAGTTTTCTAAGATCTACAGAGACACTCGCTGGAACACCCCAGCAAGCGAGAGTCCAAAAGTGGCAGGCTCAAATCCAGAACCTCAATCAATAGCTGATACCAAATGAGAGACTCCCCCCTGGGCACACAGAAGACTGGGCGACTTGGAAGGAGCTAAACAGACTGCGCTCTGGCACCGCGAGATCAGAGCCAACCCCAAGAAATGGGGCTACAAAGTGGAATCCTCAGCATGCAAGTGTGGAGAAGAGCAAACCACTGACCACCTGCTGAAATGCAACCTGAGCCCTGCAACATGCACAATGGAGGACCTTCTTGCAGCAACACTAGAGGCATTCCAAGTAGCCAGATACTGGTCAAAGGACATTTAATCAACTACCAAGCTTGTAAACCTTTTGTTTTGTCTGTCTGTCTGTTTGTTTTGTTAAAAATGTAATACAACTGTCTGGTTCCTCCTGACACGATAAAAAAATTGTCTCTAAATAAGTTTGCTTTGTAATTTCCTTCAAATAATAAAAGGAGCCTTGCAATGGTATCCCAACGTTTCTGTTGTTACACCAAATACTGAGAATATGCGCTTGTAACATTTAAAGGAGAAACATAGTGCCATATCTTTTTAAATTTTTTATTAAAATATTTTATCATAGTTCAATACATTTGTTATATATTGTTTATTTTACAGCAGATACATATTATTCAATACAACCTACTATATTTTAACTTTTGGCATCTACTGTTATTTTTCTACTTATACATATTATCTATCTTTCACCGCTGTGCTCCCCACCCCCCTCCCAAGCCACAGCTTTTACATATAATCTGTCCAAAATGTCAATTCTTCTTGTGGAGGTAACTTTACTTCTTTTTAAAATCCTTTTCCAATAAATTTTCTCCATACATCATCAAAATCAATTTGTTTCCATATACCTCTTTTAACTTTTAATATACATGTCAGCTTATTATTTATTTCCAATTTCCATATTTCCTTGTACCACTCCTCTATTTGTATATTTATTTCTCTTTTCCAATTCCTTGCTATAGGCTGTCTTGCTATTGTTAATAAGTTTGTTATCACATCTTTATCCTCTTTTTCAATTATTTATTATTATATAATGATAATAAAGCTATACTAGACTTCTTTCTATTTTAATGTTCATTATATCCTCTATTTCTCTAACTTTTTCCTCCAAAAATTATTTACATATTTGCCACCACATATATAAATATATGTTCCTGATCCTTGGCATCCTTTCCAGCAATTTTTGAGTAGTTTTTATTTATATTTTCTATTTTTACTGGTGTTAGGTACCACTTCCATATTAACTTATAGTAATTTTCTTTAACTTGTTTTGATAAATTTGTAGTTTCTTTGTCTCCATAATTGTTGCCACTCTGTTTCATTTATTTTTATCCCTAAATCATCTTTCCAGAGCTCCTTGAGGATGTTGTTTTTTGTTTTTCCTTCCTTTATTTCAATTATTATTTTATACACTTTACTAGTTATGCCTTTCAAATTTTCATGCTCCTTTACAGCCCTTCCATTTTGTATTATTTGTTTGAATTGGTTAAGCTTACTTCTGTTTTTATTATTTTTACCCAGTTTTTAAACCATTGTTCTAATTGTATATAATGGAACCATGCCAATTTTATTTCTCTAAATTCTTCCATAATCATTTCCTCCTTCATTCGAACCTTTATCCAATCCCCTATTTTGTCTAAGTTTTCTCCCTTAACTTTTTATAGTGCCATATCTGTGTATTCTTTAGACTGCGGCATTCTTTTGTGTTTTCTAAAAACTGCAAACATGAGAGGAAATACTAAGATCCTGTAGGTCATGGTTCTGAAAACCTGTTCCAGATTATTGTGTAGGAAAGTTTAGTTGGCTGTTTAATTTTAGTAAGATGACTGTGTTCAACTCTTTCCGTATCTTGTATTAACAGCTATGGCAGATGCTTAAAAACAAAAGACACTATTTCAAAAATGTATGGACTGAGAAATAACAAGGCTGTGTTATGTTTGAACTTTCATGATTTAGCACCTCATCACACTGAGAGTTTGGGCTTCTTGCTCCTCTTCGGCACTATCACATGATACACACTGTGGCCCCACCGTATTCATGACCGAGGTGGTGAGGAAACATCAGAAGATGCTTCTTTGCCAACAATGAAAGCTAAGGTGTCTTTTGAGTAGCTACAACAGAGATACCCACAGTTTTGGCCCTTTCCCCCATGGGATGGGGAAAGTTGGCAGAGCAAGTGGATCTACACATGTGGTGAAATGGAACTAAACAGAGGGGGACATAGGTATGATGAGGCCTTAAGTACTCTTGCATGGAACCTATTAAATCACTCTACTATTCAATATACTAATTATGCTTTTTCTATTTCTTGCTATTCACTGCAGCTCCATCACTTTCTTAGTGTTAGGTATGATATATAATACATCTTATTGCTAAAGTTTTATAATTATTGTAGTGTTTAGCATTGCATTTTCATTACTGATACAATGAAAACTCTAGCTCCCAATATGTTACACTGCCATCATTTGAAAGTACTATGGAATGTGACATGAACAAAGTCTGAACTTACATTTTATAGAGAAGCAAATTAATTAGTGTTATTCATGCATCTTAATAAGCTCTTGGCTGAACTGTAGTGAAAATTTGGGAGTATTTCCAAGCAAAAGCCAATGCCTGCAAGTGTTTGGTCAGTCTAATTAATAACATGTCTAACCCTAAACAGTATGGATTATGATATGTCAAAAAGGTTAAAAACCCATTGGTTTTTTCTTTGTGAATCCTATACTTGTAACATTAACAAACTATATAAAGAAAGTGTTAAATGTTTGTGTGTTTATTTATTTAATTACCATATTTATACCCTGCTCTTCTCACCCCCGAAGGGGGAATCAGGACGGTTTACAAACTATGGCAATAATTCAATGCAGATTCAGACAATAACAATATCAGTAAAACACAATATTATAAAACTGTAAAAAACATATACATATCAATTAAAATAGTCTTTCAAATGATTATTAGATATCAAACATATCAAAAGTCTAGCACCAATTGAGTTTTGTAAACATTGAACCAATTGCCTTGCCATTTTTCCATCATACTTATGGGTCATATTAATCCCCAAAGGCTTGCTTAAATAGTCAAGTCTTAAGATTCTTCCTGAAGCTTAAGAGAGAGGGGGCTATTCTGAAGTTACTGGGGAGGGAGTTCCACAGTCGTGGGGCCACCACTGAGAAGGCCCTGTCTCTTGACCCCGCCAACTGGACCTGCAATGAAGTTAGGACTGAGAGCAGGGCTTCCCTAGAAGATCTTAACTGCCACACCTGATCATAAAGGGGGATATGTTTGGACAGGTTTATCGATATAGAGGCTTAATGTGAAGGATGTTTAAGCTCTCAGCTATGACATATAGTTATGAGTATCTGCAAAATGAAAAAATCAAATCTATTTAATATTAGAAATACTTTAAAATGTGAAGAGATAGCAGATTAATTAATACAAACCAAACTTAAGTGCTAACAACAGAAAAAAAAGCTCATTGGTAGATGTGTATGTATGTGTACCAACTAAGAAGGGCTGATACACTTTTCAGACCTTGTTGATGTTTGCCTTGAAGTCATTTCCAATTTAAGATGACTCCAAGAACTGATTACAGGGATTTCTGGGAAAAAAATTATACAGTGAGTTTCCTTGGCCAAGTGAGAATTCTTACCCCATTCTCCTTGTCCAGCACTCCAACCATTAACATATAGGCTCTTCATTGTTGTTTTGTCATATTCTCATGTACATTGCTTTCTTTTCCCACGTTAATCTTTAGATTAAAAAGTGCCATCTCATTTAAATGCATGTTTAAATGATACTCTATACATATTTTATTTCAAAACATGTACTTCTATTTGCATTTTGTACATTTAACATACATTTTGATGTTTTTGTTGTTGTTTTTTGAGCCAAGAACTGCATTAGAACAGCAAGCCTTGATGGATAACTAGATTTCAACCCACACATTAGTCCAGGGGATATGGATCTTGTCAGTTTTTGATGGAACCCATGAGGAACAAATTACTCAAACAATCATTATGCCATCCATTTTTGTTCAGACAGCTTCTCTTTCATGTACCACATTCTCTTAACGACTTAGATACTGGACTACCTTACATTCTACATTTTCACTGTCGTTTCTTTTGTTCCAGTTAAACCCAACTCAAAACAGACAAGAACAAGATCCTGAAAGTACACTTCTCATCTCTTTCATAGGTTCAGAGGAATGTCATCATAATGCAGAGGAGTTTAAAATGTCACTTCTACAGTCTTTCTTTTATTGTCCGTTTTTCTCCATTCTACAAAGAACAACTGAGAGGCTTTGGAAAACATTTAAAATATAGTCTGTCTCCGAAACACATGAGGAATAATAAATCCCTTTTATCCTCACAATTCTCTTGAGGTACTCTGTGCTTTCAGAATCACTTACTTTTGTATCTACAAGCTCCTCAAGAGGCCAAGAAAGAGTGTGATGGTTGTCAGTGCTAATACCTCAAGCAGAGCTATGACGACCGCTTTTTGTGTCTCTTGAGCTTTTTCTCCACTGAAAGCCACCTAAAACAGGACTATCATTGACACTAAACTGCACCAATAAAGAGACATGCCTCCAGTAGAAACCTTTTTAGTATCCATTCCCTCTAATGAACTGAGATTTCAAATTAGGAGCAAAACATCATACATATGTTTTTTAAAAAACAAAACAAAAACCAGTAGGTGTCATTCACTTGTTAGATACCAAATATTTTAATATGAAGGGTATTGTAACTCTTCAGTATAATAAAAAATGCCACATTACAATGAATTAGCATGGGTTGTATATCGGCCATCGTGTCACCTGTTGCCTTATGGTGACCCCATGAATTAGAAAATGTTTTCTTAGAGCCTCATCACACTTAAGAATTTATCCACTTTAATCTATATTAAATGCTGTAACTGCCTTCTGCAGAATGCTGGAGTTTGTAGTTTAGGGAGGGGCTTTTAAACTGCTCATCCAGAGAAGCCCTGAGCCTCCCTAAATTACAAACCCCAGAACTCTGCAGGAGGCAGTCACAGCATTTAAAGTGGATTAAAGTGAATAAATGCTTTAGTGTGATGATGGCTTTTGGCAAGTAATATTCAGAGATGGTTTTTCCAGTTCCTTCCTCTGAAATACTACAGCAATGGGTATTTAGTGGTGATCTCCCATCCAAGTACTAATCAGGGCTTACCCTCTTTAGCTTCCAAGGACTAATGGTGCCTTTAAGATATTTAGGCCCTACTTGTGGGTAATATGAAATGTCATATAGTGACAATTTGATTCCTTTTTCTATCATATGTGTTCATAGACATGTTGATATGAATGAATGAATGAGAGTACCTAGATTGCTTCTAGATAATAAAGCAATGCTCAAATATGGTACTACAAATTATGATTTTGGAGTCTTAAAAAATAACTGCACAAGATAGAAAGCACGCCTATCAAATATGCAGATGACACCAAATTAGGAGGGGTAGGTAGCTAATATCTCAGAGGATAAGATGAAAATTCAAAATGATCTTAGCAGATTAGAGAGCTGGGACAGAACTAACAAAACGGATCTCAGTCTAAGAGACTTACGACCTTATCACAAAGGTCAGATTAACCACTTCCTCTGGCTTTGCCAAAGAAAAGAAGGACAGTGGGGTGAATCCATCACCCTGCATGCCACTCCCGCATGGTGATGCTGCCACCTTCACACATGGGACACATCATCCCAGCAGTGAGGATCTGTGCTGGCTCCATTGGAGCCAACATAACATGGGCAGGCTTATGTGTTGGGAGGGAAGCGTGGGATGGTTACCATGCACATCTGTCGCTAGACTCCTAGGAAAGTGTCCTAGGACATTTCCCAAGTCCCGTCTAATGAAGTGATTAGTAGAGGCATTCAAAATGTCAGAAATCCATTTCGGATTTTGTTTTCAAATTTGGATAGCCCACATTTCATTTCAGAAAGATTCAAAAAGAATTTTTTGAGGGTCTGGTTCAATTCATTTTATGAATTCCAAAATTTCATTATTGTTTTGGTAAGATTTGTTCCATTAGAAGCAATGGGGAAACTTTCAAGGGTCATTTCTCTGTAAACCTTATGGCTATCAAGATGAAACTTGCCACAGTTATAGATCATATTAACAAATGTAAGCCTGCTAAGGTTCAGAAAGTTTCGATCATCCAATAATTTCCAGGAATGTTTTAAATTTTTCAAATAATTAAAAAAATATCCCCTTGAATTTCTGGATGATGGGACAGCACAAGGGAGTATCAATCCTGCCAAGTTTCAGAACATTTTGATCATCTACTGATCTTTATTATTTTTTTTTCAATTTAAGCCCCTTGGGCGAGTCATCCAGTCTCAGAAGCTTGAAAAATTAAAAGATTTTTATGGATAGCAGGATGAAACTTGCCACAGTCCTAGGCCACATGTACCACTTAAACCTGCCAAGTTTCAGAATGTTTCAATCATTCACTGATTTTTAGGAATTTAAAAAAAGTTTTTACTTTTTTTTACAAAAACTAAAAGAGGTATCCCCTTGAATTTCTGCACAATGTGACAACATATGCAGGGCATTATTCCTGCAAGGTTTCAGAAAGATTCATTCATTTACTGAATATTAGCATTTTTTCTATTTAAGCACATGTGACTGGGGACTAGTTTTTAAGCAGAGGCTGGATAACCATCTCCCAGAAGGGCTTGGATGGTGTCCCCCTGCCTATTGAATACAGTTGGACTCAGTGGCCTTTGGGGGTCCTTGGGACTGAGACATGCATTAATTTTTATTGCTGTGGTACAGTTGCCCCCTCCATATTCACAGATTTAATCATCTCATATTTTTAAAAGTTTTTTTTGTATGCCTATTTTATATACCTGTATACCTGTATACCTGGGGTCACATAAAAATTTCTCAGGTAAAAAGGAGCCATAAGCTTTAAATGATTTAAGAAGCCTTGCTTTACACAGTGTTGGTATTAGCTAGTGTTTTTAATACCTCTGTCAGACAAGACAACCACAACCCTTATTTTTGGCTCAGTTGTTCAAACTGTCATTTTTGCTTTCATAATTAAGGAAAGAGCTTCCCTGCCATGCAGTCCACGTATTGATTCCTCTTTGGAACCTGCAGCTGGCACATTATGCAGCCACCTTTGTAGAGATGTGTTTATTATAAAGGGTAATGGGACTAAGGGGAAATGGGATGTGGAGCACTGTTTGGAGTTCACTAGTTAACAATATATTGTATAAAAATGATGTCTAAACTAAAATTGGCAACAATTAACACAAAAGGTCTTGGAAATTGGTATAAAAGAAAGAGAATTGAAGGTTTGCTTAAAAAAAATGCTGCGCATGTTTATTTTCTCCAAGAAACTCATCAAAAACGGGAAGGGGTAAACGAACTAAAACTAAACTGGGCAAAATATTATGAGAAAGCATATGGCAACTCCAAATCTAGAGGAGTAGCCATAATTGTAGCAAAAAAATGTAATTTTGTGAAAACTGGGGTATTGAAAGATGAAGAAGGTAGATTTATAATAATGGAAGGAGAAATTGGACAAGACAAATATGTACTAGTAAATGTTTATGCCCCCAATGAAAAGCAAGAAGAATTTTACGAGAAAGTGTTAAAGAGAATAACGAACTGGCAACAAAAATATATAATTTTTGGAGGGGATATGAATATGGTAATGGATACGGTAAAAGATAAATCTAACCCAACAGCTAGAGATAAAAGCAACAATATGACAAAGTTAAGTAGGACTGTGGGCAAATGGGGATTGAGAGATGCTTGGAGATTACTAAAAGGAGATGAGAGAAGATATACATATTTTTCAGAAGTGCATAAAACATATACAAGAATAGACTATATGTTCATTACAAAAAACATGCTAGATAAAGTTACAAATACCGAAATAGGAAACATAAGGATTACTGACCACGCTCTAGTTAGTATAGAAATTGAAATTAAGCAAGATTACAATCAGATAAAAAGATGGAGATTTAATCCTAGTATTCTGAAACAGGAGGAAACTGTAAATAAATTAGCAAAACAGTGGCAAGAAATTTGGGATTTAAACAATAAAGAGATATCAAGAGCTTTATTATGGGATACGATGAAAGCAGTGATGAGAGGGCTGATAATAAAAGAAGCATCAAAGGTAAGAAAGAAACAGGAAGAAAGGAAATTACTTTTAGAAAAAGAGATAGAAAAATTGGAAAATCAGTACATAACAAAAAGAACCAAATTTATATACAACGAATTAAGGGCAAAAAAAGAAGAATTAAACAAAATGGAGATGGACCAGGTAGAAAGAAATTTGATATATCTAAGGAGAGAATTCTTTGAATATAGCAATAGAAATTCAAGAATGTTGGCACGGTCAGTACAGAAAAAGAAAATGGCAAATACAATAAATGAGGTAAGAGATAAATCAGGAAAGATATGTAGATTAATGAAAGAAAAGTTAAAAATATTTGAGGAATTCTATTCAAAGCTATACCAAGCAGGAGAACACTCAATCGACAAAATAAATGAATATGTGGAAGGAAATTGGAATATAAAATTAAGGGAGGAGGATAGGAAATCATTAGAATCCCCAATAAGAGAAGAAGAAATTGAGACAGTAATATCAAAACTGAAGAATGGGAAAGCCCCAGGATGGGATGGATTAGGCCCAGAATATTATAAATTATTTGGGAAAAAACTAATCCCAAAACTACTAGAGTTATACAATGCAATACTAAATGGTGAAAAAATTCCAGAATCCTGGAAACAGGCTCTAGTGATATTAATCCCCAAATCTAATAGAGATGAAACAGACCCAGGGTCTTACAGACCAATTTCATTAATTAATCAGGACGCCAAAATATTGTCAGCAATTATAGCAAACAGAATGAATAATTGGATACATAAATATATTAATAAGGATCAATGTGGTTTCATAAAAGGAAGACAAATGTCAAATTTAGTGGGGAAACTAATTAACAAAATTCAGATAATAAAAAATCAAAAGATAAAGGCAGGGATCATAGCGCTAGACATATTCAAAGCATTTGATTGCGTGGAATGGCCAACATTAAAATGTATTATGAATAAATTTGGATTGGGAAATAGAATGATGGGATTAGTGAATCAACTATATTCAGATAGTTATATACAGGTGCTAGTAAATGATGGAATAACAGATAGAATAAAAGTAACGAGAGGGACTAGGCAAGGATGTCCTATGTCACCAATACTATTTGCAACCATAATAGAAATATTAGCAAATGTAATCAGGAATGATGATAAATTAATAGGGATAGGACAAGAAACAGACAAAATTAGCCTGTTTGCCGACGACACAATTTTGACTTTAAAAGGCATAACAGATAAAATGAAGATAATAGGAGAACATCTAAAGAAATTTGGAGAAATAACAGGTCTGAAAATAAATTGGAGAAAATCAGAAATGATTTTATTTAACTATACAAAAGAAGAAGAGGAAGATTTCAAAAGTCAGAGGGAGATAAAAATAACTCTAAAAGAAGATATAAAATACCTAGGAGTAGTGGTAACTAAGAATCTAAGTGAGATGGAAAGGAAAAATTTAGCGGTATTAAGGAAAGAAACAGAGAAAAGATTAGTTGAATATAACAATGCACACCTATCTTGGTTTGGCAGAATAGCCTTATTTAAAATGAAAATCCTGCCCAAAGTAAACTTCATATTTAGAATGATACCCCTCAAGATTTCGGAAATTGAATTGAATAAATGGCAGCAATTAACAAATACATTTTGTAACAACAGGAAAAAGAATAGAATAAATAAATGCTACTGGTACAAACTACAGAAAGAAGGAGGACTAGGACTACCCGAAATCAAAAGTTATTATGAGGCGAACCAATTGAGACATGTGGTGGAAGGGATGCTAAACAAAGCCGACATAGACTGGATGGAAATAAATAATAAAGATATAGAAATGAGATTAGAAAATATATTTTTTAAGGAATACTCAAAAAAGGAAATTAATCAAATGGGAAATGTACCATTGGGAAATATACTATCAATATGGAACAAATATAAGAAAAACCTAATCAAAGGGAATTCTAAAATAATGCCAGTTATAATGGAGGGGAAATTTCCTAAAAATCTGAAAAATATGATGGATAAGGAGTTGAAAAACAAGAAACTAGATAAAATTGGAAGTTGGATGGAACAAATAAAGGAGAAGAGCACTATTAAGGAAATCCTAGGTGAATTAAATATATCATGGCTCCATTGGGTCCAACTAGACCAATGGTTCAAAAAGTGGAAAGGAAAGAGCTCGGGGGAAAGTGAATCAACAAAATTTGAAAATATAATATTAAAAGAACTGGCTAAAGAAGGAAATGAGCATCAAAAAGGGATAACAAGTATTATATACAAAATATTAATAGAGATTAAAGGGGAGAAAAAAGGGATACAAACAAGGGAACTATGGGAAGAAGAACTGGGAATAAAAATAGGAGAAAGGAATTGGGAAAAATTATGGAGAGCAAGACACCTCAAGAATTTATCAATTAGGATAAAAGAAAACTATTATAAGATGGTATGGAAATGGTACCTGACCCCAATAAAAATCCATAATATGGATAAGAGTTGTTCAGAAAAATGTTGGAGGGGTTGCCAAGAAAGGGGTACGTATATCCACATGTGGTGGCAATGCAAATATGTACAGAGTTTCTGGGGGAAAGTTATAGTAGAAATAGAAAGTATTATGAAGAAAAAAATTAATAGAAATCCAGCAACTATATTATTATCTATCTACAATACAGATGAATGGAAGGAAAATGAAAAGAATCTGATAACAATGTTGTTAACGGCTGCAAGGCTACTAATAGCAAAATATTGGAAAGGAAAGGTGGAAATTAAGATAGAAGAATGGTACAAGGAAATTTGGAAATTAGCAATAAATGACAAATTAACATGCAATTTAAAAGTTAAAAAAGGCCTAAGGAAGGATAATGATTTTGAAAATATATGGAAAATATTTATTGAGGAAACATTAAGGAAAGAAGATGGGAGCCAACCCCCACCAGAAGAAATGAGGTTCTGGTGGGAGTATAAAGAAAAGAAGAACTCCGGAGATGGGGAGCACAAGGGGTAGCACAACTGGGGAAAGGGAAAAAAGTAATTATATGAATTATAGAGATTGTTTTTGTAATGAAAGGAATATAAATGCAATAAAAAAAATTATTAGATGTTTAGAAAAAAAGAGGAGAACAAATTGAATTGCTGTAAAGAATCTGGCTTAAAGAAAAGAACGAAGTAGTTATTGTTAAGACTTATACATCCTTATTTCCTACTTTTCTTTCACTATATTGTTCCACCTCTTTTTTATGTATATAGCATTTCTTTTGTGGTTAATAAAAATTAATTATGTTAAAAAAAAAAGTGTTATCTATAATGTGTTTGAATCTGTATTTATGTATTACATTTGTTGCCAAGGCCTAGCTGTGAGAGATAGGTTGCCATGGTGACAAGGCCGAAGAGGAGGTGGGCGGAGCTTAAGGAGAAAAAGGTTTGAAAGTGGCAGTTAAGCTTCAGTCAGGAGGAAGAGACCCTGAGAAGAGGAGCAGAGCCAGTTAAGGGCTCTGGGGAAATAGCAGAGTCGGGAAAGGACTCTGGGAAAGTAGTTTAGTCAGGAGGATGAGACCCTGAGAAGAGGGCAGAGTCAGTTAGGGCTCTGTAGCGTGAAGCAGTATAGATTCAGTTAGTTCTTAGTATTTGTGAATATTCCTTCAGCAAAGGAGCTGAAGGTGAAACCTTGTTAGATTGCTTGAGTTGAAAAGAATCTAACAGAGGGGGTTTTAGGATCGCCAGTAGTGGAAGACTGGGGATCAGTGGTTTGATCCGGTATAGGACAAACAGTGTGAATATTCACAATTAGGAACACTGAAATAATAAAGCACTTCACTGTAGAAGGAGTTTATAAGAATTGTAATATCAGAAGCCTGAATGTATCTCAGCCAAGCCAAATTGTAACCAACAAGCATGTGCCAAGTTCAACATCTCAATATTGCAACAATTACGCTTTGTTAATAATAAACTTGTTCTCTTTGTTATTTTAAACCTGCCTCCTCCATTGATTTTATGTTCGGTGCATTCCACTCTACCAAAGTTACCTCACAACGCAAATAGGGAAATATAGAGACTTTAAGACCAGCGTCTCTAAACATATTGGTGGCAGTTTAATTTAATAGCAGTCTAGGAACGTCTTTACATTTTATTGGTGGCATTGATACGTCTTTACATAATTTGGTGGTCCCATTTGGTGGGATAAAGACTTCCTCACATATTTTTGTTGACAAGCGGTGGCATTAACGCTTCTTCACAACCTTATTCTTGAAAGGCTGGGTATATTCAACTTACACTTTGCTTTATTTGCAACTCTAGGTCCTGTTGTTTCTGGGGACAACTGAGAATCCAGTTTCTATGCCACAAATGCATGTTCAGGATCACCTCTTTTTTTTTCCAAATAGTTTTTATTGAGGTTTTATAAAGTTACAACGAAAGAGGGTGAATAATTTTTAGAGGATAGAAAAGTAGGAAGAGAGCCAATTAGAAAAAGAAAAAGAAAAAAGAAAAAAAACCCACCCACTGTGTCCATAATTAAACTTCCCAATATCTTCCGAACGATTCCTGGAAAGGGATAAGAATCTTCTCTCATCCCTTTTTCTTTTTTTTGAACATTTTGACTTCCCGTCAAGAGAAGTTTTCCAGTCTTTGCTTCCGCTTTGATTCTGTCGTTTGTGTTCGTTATATGCTGGACAAATCTATTAATAATGGAACTCCCCTTTTTGCAATAAAGTCCTTAAAACCTGACCAGTCTGTCTTTTTGGTTATTCCTCTTAGTCTTTGAGATAGTCCTTCCATTTGGACGATTTCTAGTGATTTTATTATCCAGTCTTCAATGCTTGGTATGTCTTTTGATTTCCATGATTTAGCTATTAGTATCCTCACTGCTGTGCTTAGGAGGAATAGG
This sequence comes from Anolis sagrei, assembly GCF_037176765.1. Classification (NCBI taxonomy): domain Eukaryota; kingdom Metazoa; phylum Chordata; class Lepidosauria; order Squamata; family Anolidae; genus Anolis; species Anolis sagrei. Next base: position 272,007,367 of record NC_090021.1, on the reverse strand, counting down.
ATTTTATCTTGATTTTCATTCAGTTTCTGTGGGGTTATACCGAGGAGATATGTTTCGGGTTTTTGGGGAAAGTTAATTTTCAATATTTTTTGAGTTGCCTGGTGCACCTTTTTCCAAAATGTTTTAATTTTTTTACAGCTCCACCATAGATGGAAAAAAGACCCCTTCTCTTTGTTACACTTCCAACAGCTGCTTGATATATTTTTATTAAATTTGGCTAATTTCTCCGGTGTATAATACCACCGATAAAACATTTTATACCAGTTCTCCCTTAGATCACTGGCTATTGTGTATTTTAATTTTTGGTTCCAAATTTTTTCCCATTGGTGTGTTAGTACATTATGTTTTAAATCCCTGGCCCATTTGATTTGACACTCTTTGATTTGCTCTTCTTCCGTGTACCAATATAAAAGTTGCTGGTAAAGCAGTTTAATTAATTTTTTATTTTTGGATAGGATTGTGTCCCATATACCGTTATCCTGACTGAAACCATTTTTTTCGTCCTCTTTGAATTCTTGGCGGATTTGAAAGTATTGCAACCACGTTATTTTGGGTTTTAACTGTTTTATTTCTTCGAATGTCTTTAATTCTAATTTACTGTCTTGTTGGGGTTTTTTTTAGAATTTGATGGTAAGTAAGCCAATTTTCTTCAGGATCACTTCTTTTTAAAAATATAATGCAATTAATTCATTAAAATTAGCCTTATTTTGCCTCTGCCATCCAAAAATAGCATCCTTGTCAGAAGGGCATTGAGAAATGTACCATCTAGAGCAGTACATTTCAAAGAATGTGCCTACTTTTTGCTTTAATTGCTATTCTGCTAGATGAAACCGAATTGGCTTAGGTGTAAACATTTATATTGCTTGCTGGCTTAACTTTTGCAGGAAATCCAATATATTTCAAGTAATTGTTTGCTAAAACAGTAACTATCACAGAGTATTGTGCTCTATAATTAATGGGTTTTACAAAAAGAAAGAAAGAACCAAACACTTTTACCATCTGGATTTAATGCACCTGGAATGATTTGTGAGCAATTTCAGGTGTGATGCCCATGAAAAACTAAGCACATAGAACAGTGTTGCCTTCCAGCTAGGAGTAGTATTCTTTATTTTAAATCTCCTTTATACAACCTTGGTATTCTAATTTCTGGCTGCTTCTTTTACTGAGTTTGTATGAATATCGTGTAACTGATGTTATAGATGGATTCTGGCAGCTGCTTCCAGAATCTGCAGTTTGAACACCTGGCCAAGTGGCTAGTTTTTCATGGGAAATTTGTCAGTCTTGAGTAGTGATGCAGAAAGTGAATGTAGATATTGTATAAGGCAAGACTAACATTACCCTCTCTAAAATGTATCATTGAAGCAAACCAAACGATTTCAACACACACACACATCATTGAATCATAGAATTGGAAGAGACCACAAGGGTCATCCAGTCCAAACCCTACCATGCAGGAAAATACAGCCAAAGTACTGCTGACAGATGGCTATCCAGCTTCTGCTTAAAAACATCCAGAGAAGGAGACACTACCACATTCCAAAACAACATATTCCACTGACTTACTTTTACTTAGGTGATCCCTCGTTGTCCGAGTAGGATTGTCTTCCAGGATTGGTGTACTGGTGGTGGGTACCTAGGTGACTGTGGAACCCTATTCTTGACCCGCTTGTTCTCCTGCAGTGAGGGCATTGGCTTCCAGGTGGAAGGTGTGTCAGAATAGTTATAGTTATTTCATATGTATGTTTTTCAATGTGTTTGCATTAATATTATAATGTATTAGTATTGCTTCTTAAAGATGGATTCAGTCATGTTCATTTATTGTTCAGCTCACATATGTTATTGTTACAAAGTTACAGGCCAGACAGTGAAACTGTGATAACACAAAATTCCTTTGCCCTGAGAAAAACTAGGGAGTGTACCAGCCAGGAACATAGATAACACAGAAGGGCGGATCTTTCGTTTGCTGTGTCTTCTTCTTGCTATGCTTTGTTCGTCGCCTTTTTTTTAGTTCCATCATGTAGTCTTTTGTGTATAGATGCTTTGAGTAAAAGCTACCTTGAAAGAAGAATGCTGCCTGAGTTTGTTTATTTTGAAACCACACGCTTGCTGTGCCGAGACTGGAGAGTCTAACTCTGACAAGGTGGTCCCAGTTGGAGTTGGCTTGATGTGCCTTCCTCTTAGCACGTTTCTCTCTTTCACCCTACATTTGTGCCTCTTCAAATTCTGCAGCACTGCTGGTCACAGCTGACCTCCAGCTGAAGTGGGCCAGGGCTTCCCAGTTCTCAGTGTCTATGCCACAGTTTTTAAGGTTGGCTTTGAGTCCATCTTTAAATCCCTTTTCCTGTCCACCAACATTCCATTTTCCGTTCTTGAGTTTGGAGTAGAGCAACTGCTTTGGGAGATGGTGGTCAGGCATCCAGACAACGTGGCAGGTCCGGCGGAGTTGATGGCGGAGGACCATCACTTCAATGCTGGTGGTATCTGCTTCTTCCAGCATGCTGACATTTGTCCGCTTGTCTATCCAAGAGATTTGCATGATTTTCCGGAGGCAGCGCTGATGGAATCATTCCAGGAGTTGCATGTGACATCTGTAGACAGTCCACGTCTCGCAGGCATATAGCAGGGTCGGGAGGATAATAGCTTTATAAACAAGCACCTTGGTATCCCTACGGATGTCCCGGTCCTCAAGCACTCTCTGCTTCATTCGGAAAAAGCTGGACTCGCAGAGCTCAGGTGGTGTTGTATTTCAGTGTCAATGTTAACTTTTGTGGAGAGGTAGCTGCCAAGGTAGCGGAAATTATCAACATTTTCTAATGTTACACTATTAAGCATTGTCTTTTCCTTCTCACCAATATTCCATTTTCCATTCTTGAGTTTGATATTCCACTCCGCAACAGCTCTTACAATCAAGTTCTTCTAATGTTTAGGTGGGATCTCTTTTCTGCAATTTGATTCCATTTCTCCATGTCCTAGCCTATACAGCAGCAAAAACAGGCTTGTCTCCTTTTCAATGTGACATCCTTTCAAATATTTAAACATGACTATCATGCCCCCTCCCAAAACCACTCCTCATAGTGCTTGGCTTCCAAACTTCTCTGGACACATTCTAGAGAAGGGAGAGATATATATACACATACATACATACACACACACACACACACACACACACACACACACACACACACACATATACACACACACATAAATGCATCTTTAGCCATCCACTGAAACTAAAATTTATTTTATAAAGGTTCAATGGAACTTTTGGGCCTAGTAAGCATTAACCATATAATCGGATGGATCATAGGGATCACCTACATCAGACAGTATAGCCTTGGGTATTTGCCCCTGGCTTCAGCACCATTGCTTACATAGCTGGGTAGTGCAGAAGGTTTTCTATGCTTTTTACCTTTTCTATGTCAGCTGCTCCTCCTAGCTGACCATAGATCTCCATGCAAACCTCTAGTTCTTATGAGTGCCTATGGTAACATCAGAACAAGACATCTACATAACCAGCATAAAGGAGTAAGGCAATCCCCATTCATATGTCCTGGTTACACAGAAGCCCTATTTGACATTGGCATAGGGGCCCACACAGCCAGGATGAAGAAGAGGGGAGTGTTCCCCCCAACTTACATGGTGATCATGAATTTAACCCTGTTTTGATATCAGCAGAAACACCCACAACAGCCAGGAGCTTACACAGAGATGAATGGCTCACTAGGAGTGGCAGTAGTGATGACATAGGCATGATCCACCCTTTTTCCTACAGGGAGAGTGAGTAGTGTCACATCTGAACAGTAGATCAAACCAAATTGAATGTGATCCAGGTATACAGATGGCCTCAAAGCCGCAGGATACTCCAGAGTGTCTAGCAAACTTTGGAATCCCTGATGTTGCCCAAAAGCAAGGTAAAGCTGCTTTAAACCCTAGGATATTCACTAGGTTTTTGGCTAGTATAGATAAGTTCAAAGTATGCATTTGTGACTAGAACAACCAGTGATATTCCCCCTCAAAAGGATTGCTGTGATTATTACATAATGTCATGGAACAGCCAGAACGTTGCCATTTAACTGAAGACTCTGCTAGGGTAACTAGGAGTGTCTAATAAAATCTGAATAATAACAAAGCACATATTGCTTTAACTAAAAACTGAAGCATGAAATATATCTATACTATGCAGAGACTTGGAGCAGTGCTGGAAGAAGATGTAAACTGGTAATCACTTCCCTCTGTGCAGAGGTGAGGTGGCATTAGAGTCTCATTTCTCTCTTCCTCATGTAGCAGCAGTTGTCACATAAGTTATCTTCCCTGTTTCACTGTGGTCTTTTGACTTCTTTAAGAGGTCTTGGGTACCATCTAGGAACAAATGAGGCATGAAGCATGACAAGAAACAAATGCCTTGCGATTGCATGCTATACAGATGGAAGCAAAAACACAACCTGTAGGGGATTGTAAGGGGAAAAGATCAAGCAGGTTGGTAATGTAGAGAAGAAAAAACAAAGGAAGTACCATTGAATCTATTGGCGTCTGGAATGGATCCCTGGTGATTATTATAAATGTGTTGGTGGTGGTGTTGGGATACATAGGCCCTACATAATTGTAAGAAAGGTCTATGCCCCACACTGCCTCTCAGTCAGTGTATGTACTTTGGGGAAGCACTCCCTACCTGATGATATATGGTCTTATCTTGATGAGATGAAACCTATTTCATCTTTAAATAAATAATTTATTCCAATGCACATAATACAAACCTGCCTGAGTCTTACAATCCTCTGGCCAAGATTTTCTTTCCATCACACCACCTTCCCAGGCTTCACCGGTGGAATGTGAGAGGGCCCTTCACATCAACCCCCTGGGATTTTGCTAGTGTGTTGGCTACATGCTATCCAGCCAGCCCCGAGCCCCTCATTCTCTCCTCCAAACTTACTGGAGGGGGCCTTGCTGCATCTTCAGGCTTCTCAGAGAATGACATGTCAGCAGCTTTGGAGAGCGGATTTGACATGTCAGAAGCTTTCTCCAAGGGGCCTGAAGATGCAGCCAGGCTCCTTTTCAACCTTTTCAATGGGAGCTTCTAGGCTTTTGATTTCTCAGACTTTACCCCTCTCTGCTGTCATTTCACCAGCAGGCAAGGATATTTAGCCTAGGACAGAGTTATATGCTATTGGGTGTCCTGTTCATGGGATACAATTGGATGTCCTGTTCATTTTATGTGCTCCAGTTGTTTTAGTTTTTAAAAGCAAGTTTTAATGGAATGCATGGTTTAATGCTTTTAATAATCTGGCTGCCAGTCTTTGGACCAAATGAAGTTTCAGGGCATTTTTCAAATACAGCAACATGTAGAGCAAACACGTTACAGTAGTCCAACTAGGATGTAACCAAGACATGTACAATGGTGGCTAGACCTGACTTCTCCAGGAATGGGTGTGCTTAGCACACTAGCTTTAACTGTGCAGAACTTCCAGGTTTGACCCCCATCTACCACAGGCTGAATCACTATGTCCCGATCATCTGCCAGGCACTGGTTCAGCATAGGATCGGCTTTCTTGAAATTATATGGAAAGGAGTAGTAGAGCTGGGTATCATTAGTATATGGGTGACATTTAACCCTAAAACTTGTTTTAGATGTTTTTAAAGATATTCTATTCTAATTTATATTGTAAACTGTTTTGACTCAATTCAGAAGGAAAGCAGAATATAAAACAAACAAACAAATAAATAAAAAGTCTTGGGTTTCTAAAACAATCAACTCTTATAACAATCATAGAAATATGTCTAAATTATCAATAGGTGTTATCCATATTTTCATCTACCTACTTATTGCAATACCATTCACCCTAACAGAGAGAAATATATAGTACTACACTTAGGCAGAAAAAATAAAATGCACAGATATACATTTGGCTTGAAAACACTACAGGTGAAAGGGATTAAGAAGTCTTAGTAGATTGCACAATGAACATGAGTAAAGAGTGTAATGCAGTAGCTTAAAAAGCCAGTGCGATTCAAGGCTGCATGAGTAAAAGTACAATACTTACTTAGGAAATCCCTCACTGGACGAGTAGTATAGTCTTCCAGGATCAGTATTCTTGTGGATCCGTAGGTGGCTGTGGAGCCCTATTCTTGACCTGCATCTTCTCCCACAAAAGTGAGGGCATTGGTTTCCAGGTAGAAGGTGGTCTCGGTCGGGGTTGGCTTGATGCGCCTTCCTCCTGGCTCGTTTCTCTCTTTCACCCTCCATTCGTGCCTCTTCAAATTCTGCAGCACTGCTGGACACAGATGACCTCCAGCTTGAGCGCTCAAGGGCCAGGGCTTCCCAGTTCTCAGTGTCTATGCCAGAGATTTTAAGGTTGGCTTTGAGCCCATCTTTAAATCTCTTTTCCAGTCCAACAACATTCCATTTTCTGTTCTTGAGTTCGGAGTAGAGCAACTGCTTTGGGAGACGGTGGTCGGGCATCTGGACAATGTAGCCGGTCCAGCGGAGTTGATGGCAGAGGACTATCGCTTCAATGCTGGTGGTCTTTGCTTCTTCCAACAAGCTGACGTTTGTCCACTTGTCTTCCCAAGAGATTTGCAGGATTTTCTGGAGGCAGCACTGATGGAATCTTTCCAGGAGTTGCATGTGATGTCTGTAGACAGTCCACGTTAGGCATATAGCAGGGTTGGGAGGACAATAGCTTTATAGACAAAAACCTTGGTATCCCTATGGATGTCCCGGTCGTCAAACACTCGGCTTCATTCGGAAAAATGTGGCACTCGCACAGCTCAGGTGGTTTTGTATTTCCGTGTCGATGTTGACTTTGATGGAGAGGTGGCTGCCAAGGTCGCTGAAAGGGTCAAGATTTTCTAATGTTACACCTTTAAGCTGTATCTCTGGCATTGGAGAGGGGTTGGCTGGTGACTGCTGGAACAGCACCTTGATGTTCAATGACAGGCCGAGCTTCCCGTATGCTTCTGTGAAAGTGTTTAGAGTGGCTTGTAGATTTTCTTCTGAATGCACACAGACGACGTTGTCATCAGCATACTGGAGTTCTATAATAGATGTTGTTGTAACCTTGGTTTTGGCTTTCAGTCTGCTGAGGTTAAACAGCTTGCCATCTGTCCAATAGATGATTTCCACTCCGGTGGGAAGCTTCCCATCAACAAGGTGAAGTATCATAGCGATGAAGATGGAGAATAAAGTTGGTGCAATAACACATCCCTGTTTGATGCCTGATTCCACCTTAAATGGGTCACTTTGGGAGCCATTGCTGTCCAAGACTTTTGCCATCATGTCATCATGGAGGAGCCACAGGATGTTCACAAATTTGTCAGGACACCCTATTTTTTGGAGGATGGTCCAGAGAGCGCTGCGATTCACTGTTTCAAATGCCTTTGCAAGGTCAGTTAATGTCATGTACAGGGGTTGATTTTCTTCCCTGCATTTTTCTCAGATCTGTCGTGCAGTGAAGATCATGTCCACTGTTCCTCTGGAGGGGCGGAAGCCATTCTGGGATTCTGGGAGGGTGTCTTCTGAGAGGGGTAGAAGGCGGTTTGCAAGGATTCTTGTGAGGATTTTCCCAGCTGAGGTTAGAAGGGAGATACCTCGATAATTTCCGCAGTCTGTTCTTTCCCCTTTTTTGAAGAGGGTGACCATGGCGGCATCCTTTATATCTGCTGGGATTTTCTCAGTCACCCACACTTTTTCTATGAGCTGGTGGAGTTGTTGTGTCAGCTCAGGTCCTCCCTCTTTAAAGATTTCAGTAGGGATCCCATCAGGTCTGCTGGCTTTGTTATTTTTTTGTTGGCTGATGGCATTGCTGACTTCTTCCAAACTTGGCAGTGTTGCAAGCTCACCCCTGGTTTTTTGTTGCAGGATTTGTGAGAGAACCTCTTAGGCCACATTGGAGCTGCGGTTCAGGAGGCTTTGGTAGTGTTCTTTCCAATCTAGTGCAATTGAGGTTTGGTCCTTCAAGAGTTTGGTTCCATCTGATGAGCATAGAGGCTGTATGCCATGGTTTTTTGATCCATAGATGACCTTTGTGGCTTTGAAAAATTCATGAGCATCATGGGTAACTGCCAGGTGTTGGATTTCTTCAGCCTTCTTTATCCACCAGATATTCTTCAGTTCTCTTGTCCTTCTTTGGACCTCAGCTTTTGCACTGGCGTAGATCTTTTTCTTAGCAGCACAATTGTGGTCTCTCTGCCATGTTTGGAAGGCTTTCCTTTTCTTCTTAGCTGTTGGATCTTGTTGTGTCATTTTCGTCAAACCAATCCTGATGCTTCTTGGTTTGATATCAAATAGTTTCTTCACAGTCTGTGATGATGGAGGTCTTCAGTTTGTTCCAATGTTCCTCAAAAATTTCAGGGTGTTCTGTTGGTAGATGGTCCTTGAGTAGCACTTTGGAGCCGTTTGGAGAACGGCTCATCTGGAGGGTTCCTGAAGGGCTTGGGTGTTCATTTTGCACCTTGTCTTTCTTCCTTGGAGTCTGCACTTGGGGGTGATCTTGATAGCCATCGTGGATCGGATTAGCCTGTGGTCTGTCCAGCAGTCATCAGCACCTGTCATGGCTCTTGTGAGGAGCACATCACGGCGGACTCAGGCACGTGTGATTACGTAGTCTAAGAGGTTCCAATGCTTTGACCAGGGGTGCTTCCATGATGTCTTGAGCTTGTTTTTCTTGCGGAAGAGCATGTTGGTGATGACACGGTTGTGTTCCGCACATTTGGTGAGAAGCAGGATGCCATTCGAGTTGATGTTTCCAACCCCGTCTTTTCCTATGGTCCCTGGCCACAGGTCGAAATCTCACCCGACCTGCATTAAAGTCCCCCAGGAGGATGATTTTGTCCTCCTTAGGTATCTCCGATAGGACGGTGTCCAGCTGACAGTAAATTTTTTCCTTGATGTCTTCATCAGCATCTAGTGTTGGTGCATAGGCACTTATGATGGTTGCCCATTGGTTTTTGGCAAGATCAATTCGGAGGGTTGAGAGTCGTTCGTTGATGCCAGTGAGTGCTTCGGTCAGATGTTTCACTAGATTTTTTTTGTCGTGTCAAGAGCAACTTGCGAAACTGCAAGTCACTTCTGGTGTGAGAAAATTGGCCGTCTGCAAGGATGTTGTCTAGGGGATACCCAGATGATTTCATGTTTTTATCATCCTTGTGGGAGGCTTCTCTCATGTCCCTGCATGAGGAGCTGGAGCTGATAGAGGGAGCCCATCCTCCTCTCCCCGGATTTGAACCTGCGACCTGTCGGTCTTCAGTCCTGCTGGCACAGGGGTTTAACCCACTGCACCACTGGAGGCTCCGTTCATTTCTGATAGCAAAGCCAACTCCGTGCATTCTTTGGTCTTCTTCAGGCAGTCCCTTCCAGAAGAAGGTGTAACCTCCTTTTTCTTCCTCCAGCTCTCCCTCTCCTGCTCTCTGGATCTCCTGAAGGGCTGCTATGTTGATGTTAAAGCATCCCAGCTCCCTTGCAATGATGGCAGTTCTGCGTTCGGGGCGTTCACTGCCAGTGTTGTCCATCAGTGTCCGTACGTTCCATGTACCGAAGTTAATTTTTCTTTTTTGGCCGCAGGATAGTGACCCCACTGGACGCGGCAGTCCAGTCAGGAATAAGAGAGGCAGACTATGTTTAGGGCACCTTTTCTGTCCCCTTCCCCATGTGGGGTGAGCAGAGTGGGACCTAAAAATGGCTGCTCAGTCATAGATACAGCTACTGAACTACTCAACTGCCTTGGACCTTGAGGTAGAACAACTGAGTCCATAGCCACCGCCCATGTGTCAGTCTGTGACCAGGGGCTTCCAGATTTCACAGTCCTGCCCCCGTTGCCACTCGTTGATCACAATGGGACTTTTGTTGGTTTGTTTTTATTTTTTTTGGAAGACGCCTGTGCATTCGTTTTTTTTAATGTGTGGAGGTCAGTGCACAACTGATCAACACACAGTCTTCACAGAGTGAGGTTCCACTGGTGGTGTAGTTTAACACAATGACCGTGGCTTCTCAATTTTGTTGCAGTCTTCTTCCGCCTTCACAGCCATTGTAACATGTACCATGTTATCCTCCACCTGCTCCGCCGTTGAGGTCTTTGGGTCTTCAGACTGTGCTTGGTCTGGAACCTCCCCCATGGCCACTCCTGGGAGTCCATGACTCCAGTCATTGTGCCTGCAGGTTCATTGGAACATGCAAGCCCCCTCACCACGACAAGGTGACAGTCCATCGAGGGAGAAAAAGTACAGTATCTAGATCAAGGAAAGTAATAGCACCACTCTTTTTTGATGTGATCAGACCTCACCTAGAATTCTGGGCACCATAATTCAAAAAAGATATTGGCAATCTGAAACATGTCCAGAGAAGGGTGGCCAAATGGTAAAAGGTCTGGAAGCCAAACCCTATGAGGAGAAGCTTAAGGAATGGAGTGTTTAGCTTGGAGAAGAGAAGTTTAAGAAGAAACGATGTTGGCCTTGATGAACATATGTCATGGTGCAAGGGTTACTTTTTGACTATAGCTTCCCCAATTCTCCAATCAGCATGGCCACTGACTCTGGTGTGGTTTACATAAAGTAGCTGTTATGCTCTTAATTTCCTTACAAGAGAGAGGAGTGTCTGTACATGATATCACTACATTTTGTATTTTATATAATTAGGCATATTATCACCATAGAAGGGTGATAAAGGAATAGTGGCCATATTGTGTAGTATCAGCGTATTTCCCTGTTCTTCTCAGAACTCTGAGAATAAATATAAAGACCCTGTCAAATTAGGTAAACTAGAGACTTGAGAAATGTGCCAGCAGTGCAACTCTCAGACATTCCCATTTAAGCTGTGTTTAAACTTGCAGACTTGGTCTGTGACAATTTTAATAAAAAGTTCTTTCACTAATGATAGTTATGCTACTGTTCTGCTATGAGAGATCTATGTTCAACAAGGCATCAAAATGGTGTGGAGCTTTTTTAAAAAACCACAAACTGTCATGTCAGAGAATAGCTAATCTTTTGCATGAATTTCAAGGTGTGGATCCTCAATCAGCATATGAACATGTTTTATGTTCTTTCCCCTACAGGAAGTGCAGGCAGAGGAATTAAAGAAACCAGAAGGGCATATGGAAAGGAGGAAAACTGCTCTTGTAGGGAACTGACAGGTGAGATGAATACTTGCTTTTGCTCAGGTATGTCACAATATTATGTAAGTGTTGTAATTTGTATTGACGGCATCTGTTACTTGTCATGGCCCAGAGGGTGTCAAGCGAGATATAAATTTGAAAATGCAAATTTTATAGCTTCCTTTCAAAGTTAAATTTTCACATTATATTGGCTCTACCCATGAATAAATTCTACAGGTTTACTCTCTCTCCCTCTGCTCTACCTACGCAATGCATATTTAACTACTGGGATTATTAAACAGAGGCCTATTTTCATAATGCCATCTTTTTGATGTATAAATGTACATGCCTGAGAGGAGGTGGAGAATGTATCTACTAAACAGTTTTCCTTCCTCATGTGTGATGCCCGCTGCAGCATGATATATATGCACCATCTCCTCGTTTTGCAATTCATTATAGGTTCTCAGGGTGCCACAGCAGGTGGGAGTGCATTTTAAAAGCACCTGATTCTATAATGTTCTGGTTTGCACTCTATTGGGTTGTTGTATGAGAGAAAATCATATGGCTCTCCAGATGTTCTTGAAGTGCAGCTCCCAACATTCCTCACCACTGGCTGTGCTTGCTATAGCTGCTGGGATTCACAGTCTAAATATCCAGAGGGCTGCCTTATCCCTCTCTTTCCCCGACTTATTGCTAATGGTTTGAATCTCTCTGAATATTTCGCCTTCTTTTATGAGACCTTTTTTCCTTTTTGTGCCAATGACTTCAGGTCAAAATGTTTTCAATGTGACTTAAAGATACAAAAATGAGATGGTGCAATTGAATAAACAACTTATTGCAAAGTTAAAACAGGAAGGCATGTACTTTTCCCCATTTCAAAATGCAAATTCAAACCACTTTTCAGCGCCAATGAACTATACTAATACATTTTCAAAAAGGCCCTTCCACAGTACACTATTATAGCACTATCTTAGCACATGACTCAGGGCTGTATATTATGGTAACAGTTTTCATAATTCTATGCTATTGATATGTTTTAATTGTTGTGTTGTAGTACAGCGTGATAGTAACATTACTACTATCGGTAGAAGGGAGAAGAGGGCTGCACAGGTGTTGGAGGAGGAGCAGCAGCGAAAGTGGATTAGAGATATATTCATGGCTCCAACTGATTCTGAATGCTTCGAGGGTTTCTCAGACTGTGAAATGGGGGAAGGAGAGGAAAACAGGGGAGTTAAGCGGGCTACTCATGAACAAGAATCTGATGAAGAGTTCCAAAGGAAGCGTATCCGTGATATACTTAGCGCTCCAACAGAGGATGAAGACTTTATGGGTTTTGAAGGGAGTGATGGGACTGGGAGTGACATTGAGCAGGAGGGTGATTTGGACTGGACCCGTGTTCAGGAAATTAGGGATATTTGTACTCAGCCTACCTCCAGTGATGACTTTGAGGGGTTTGCAGAAGAGTGGCAATCGGGAAACACTTGGGAGGACCTAAGTCTTGACAGACGCTGACAAAGGTGGGGAGATGGGAGGCAGTGCTCAGCTGCAGGGAATGGGGCAGCTGAAAGTGATGATGAAAGGGTGGGGAGCAGTTCATCCTCTGGTGAGGAGCTTTAGGATATAAGCTGGTTTGGTTTCAATGGGTCTTTGCAGAAGGCAAAGTGTCTTTTCAGGTGTGTATCTTTGTCTCTGCCATTACTCTCGAGCTTGGGTCCTTGGACTACAGATCTTTGTGTTTCCGTGACTTCTGGCTGATACTTCGTAAGTGCTGACTACAACTCTCCCTGTTTGACTCCGGATCATGTTTTGACAACGACTACGCTTTTTGGACTGCTTCTTCTTACTTCGGACGTGCCTGGACTACGGACTGACTTTGGACTCTGATTTTGCTTGCTCCTACATTGTTTTTTTGGTGCCTTTTGGACATTTTGAATTACAAGCAGTTTCCTGTATATTTTCGTTATCCCACATTATACTCCGAGATAATCCGGATTATATTTAAATTGATTTTTTTTACATAGCAGTCTTAGACTTTTAGTTTGTGCTAAAGTCACTGAAACAAGTGTCTCTAAAGCCTTTTTGTGTTTAATAAACCTGTGTTTGGACCTTTTATATTGTGTTTGGCATTCTTGAGGCTTCTGGGTCTTGACATGTTTATTGCTTTGATGTTTGTATTCTATGTTTGGAATATGCAGCATTGAATTTTTCCTTTATGCACCGCTCTAAGTCCCCGGCAAGGATGAGAAGAATGGGATATAAATAAAGTAAATAAATAAACTTTTATTCCATTTTAACCATCATTGAAAAGCCATTGGAATCTTGGAGTGCATAGTTTTGGGATGAGATATCTAGCCAGAGAGCTCCAGTGTCACCAGCTCACATGCAGCCATACTAAGCCTTTTCAATTTTTCTGAATGTAATATGGTTTAATCTTCATATATTACACTGCCACCTCTTCCCGTTTTCACATCTCCTTCCTCTGAATCCAATTGACACTTCCATATGATATGTTCTTCAAAGAAATTAAACAGATAAAATGATAAAACGCGGCCTTGACTCTTGTGGCACACTCATTTCTTTAACAGCTACCCATATTTTTAATTATCTATGTAATCAACGTTTTTGTTATGATTCCTAAATCACAAACGGATTTTCTTTGTTGAAGTCAATTATTCAATGTATGTTTGCAATGTGATCCCTAATGGCTCTTAAAAAAACAAAAACCCTGCTTGGACATCTTACTTCTTATGTAGAAAAACAAACAAACCAAAAAGTGGGTTCCAAAGTTAGGTGTGGAGCCTGCTTTTTTAGATTAGGAAATGCAAAAACAGCTGGGTATCTCCCAAATGAAGCCCTGTAAACAATTAACAACTAATGCAGGGAAGATAGAGCTGCTTGTAGAATCCTCCAGCTGTCATTGTCAGACAAAGAGGTGGCCTATTTAAATACAGGGTAACTTTGTAAAAATACAAAGTATTTAAACTGTACAGCACTTAGACATAAAAAAGCCATTTTTAAAAATTTCAGACTACTCTGAATGGAAATAGTAATAATTGAAATGTTTGCTTGGGCCCTTAATCCTGCCTTGTGGTTAGTATGTTAAATCAGATAATCCCAAACATAGAATCATGGACTCATAGACTTGGAAAGGACCACATGGGCCATCCAGTCCAAACCTCTACCAAGAAACAGGAAAACTGCACAAAGCATCCCCAACAGATGGCCATTCAACCTCTGTTTAAAAGCCTCAACCACACTCCGGGGCAGGAAGTTCCACTTCGGACAACTCTCACAGTTAGGAAGTTCTTCCTAATGTTCAGGTAGAATCTCCTTTCCTGTACTTTGAAGCATCCTAGGGCCCTTCCAGACAGCCCCCCCCCCCAGGCCTGTCTTTGGTACTACCCAGGAGAGGGCCATAGAAGGAAAAATGGAGGCCTGGTGAGTTATTTTGCTTTTTAAAAGGCTTTTTAAGGGGTTTTACTGGAAAGCCCATCAGGACATCTGGACACCCACCTCAGAAAACACACTTTCTAGGGGGTGTGTGGACTAGAAGTTGGGTACTTGCACATTTTTAAAACGTGATTGTTCCCGGTTTATCCTGTAGTCTGGAACCGCCCCCAGTCTCCAGGACAGCTGAAAACAAGCCTGCTCCCTCCTCCCTATGACTTCCCCTCATGTTTTTATACATGATAATCATGCCTCTCCTTAGCCTTCTCTTTTGCGGGATAAACATGCCCCATTCTTTAAGCTGCTCCCCATACAGCTAATTCTCAAGACCCTTGATCATTTTAGTCACCCTTCTGTGGACACATTTCAGCTTGTCAACATCTCCCTTCAATTCCAGATGTGGTCTGACCAAGGCAGAATACAGGGGTAGCACAACATCCCTAGATCTAGACTCCTATTGAGGCAGGCCAAAATTCCACTGGCTTTTTTTTTTTTTTTTGCTGCTGCTGCTGCTGCTGCATGATATTCTTGGTTTAGCTTGTAGTCCATGAGGACCCCAAGATCTTTTTCATGCATACTACTATCAAACCAAGCATTCCTCATTCTGTATCTTTGCATTTCATTTTTTCTGCCTAAGTGGAGTATCTTGCATTTGTCACTGTTGAACTTCAATTTGTTAGTTTTGGCCCATCTCTCTAACCTGTTAGAATTGTTTTGAAATCTGCTCCTGTTTTCTGGGTATTAGTTATCCCTCCCAATTTGGTTTAATCTGCAAACTTGATGATCATGCCTTCTAACCCTTCATCTAAGTCATTAATAAAGATGTTGAACAGAACCGGGCCCAGGATAGAACCCTGCAGCACTCCACTCATCACTTCTTTCCAGGATGAAAAGGAAGCATTGGTGAGCACCCTCTGGGTTCATTCATTTAACCAATTACAGATCCACCTAACCATAGTTTTGCCTAGCCCACATTTGACTAGTTTGTTTGCAGAAGATAATGTCAAAGGCCTAACTAAAATCCAGATATGCTACATCCACGTTGTTCCCTGAATCTACCCAGCTTGTAACTCTATTGAAAAAAAAAGATCAGATTAGTCTGCCATGACTTGTTTTTTATAAATCTGTGTTGACTATTAGCTATGACTATTAGCGTTTCTAACTGTTTACAGACTACTTCCTTAACTGCCAGAATCTAGCCTGGTACCGAAATGAGGCTGACCGTCCTTTTCCCTAATTTAAGATAGGGACCACATTTGCCCTTCTCCAATCTGCTGGGACTTGTCCCATTCTCCAAGAACTCTCAAGATGATTGCCAGTGGTTCCTAAATTACTTCCGCAAGTTCCTTCAGCACTCTTTGATGGAATTGATCCAGCCCTGGGGAATTTGTTTAGTGGCCAGGTATTCCTGGATAACTTGTTTCCCTATTTGGAGTTGAATTTCCCCTAATACTTCATCCATGTTGCTGAGGTTGAGGACAGCTTTCTTTTTGTGAGAAGTCTGAGGCAAAGAAGGCATTAACCAGTTCATCCTTTTCTCTTTCTCCTGTAAGCATTGCACCATCTTCTCCTCGCAGGGGTCTTATTGCCTCCTTGTTCTTCCTTTTCTACTGATGTAAGCAAAGAAGCCCTATTATTTTTAATATCCCTGGCAAGCCTGAGCTTGTTTTGCACTTTAGCCTTGCGAACCTTTTTCCTAAAGGAGTTGATTATTCATTTGAATTCTTCTTTGGTGATTTCTCTCATTTTCCACTTCATTGAATGTCTCTTTTTAGTCTTAGCCCAATTAGAAGTTCTTTGGACATCCATTCTGGCCTCTTTGCACTTGTCTTATTTTTACTCTTTGTTGGCACTGTTTGCAATTTCACCTTGAGTATTTCTCTCTTGAAAAACTCCCATCTACCTGTAACTCCCATTCCCTACAAATTTGGTGATAGAGTAGCATATGAAAGCTGGGCACTTAACTTTATTCATAGAAATTGTGCACATTGTACAGTAAGTTATAGAATGATTGACACACACTTCTCATCTCCCACTAAAATACTTAATTAGAACATATGTGTTGATTTATATGTAGAAAATGTAGATCTTAGTTTTCAGGGGTACACAACCAGGAGACCAAGGTGTTCAAAATATCCCTTTTCTGATAGATTCTTGATTTCTGCAGGTTATGCATATGGCCAAGAAAGGAACAGAAATGAGTGGATATCAAATTTTAAAGCACTGATTTTCAAACTTAAAGTTCTTTAGAAGTATATGAAAAAGTCCTGAAATGAAAATAGCCCTCTATCCATCAGAAAATGTAGACATGCTCTTTTCTTTCCAGGATAGGCATTATGCTTGATCTTAGAAACTAACAACACACTCCCCAGGAGTTTTTCTCTACATTACAAGAAAGCATTCTTCCTATTCTCTGGTTTTGTACATTTAGAGAAAAAGGCTATTGTTGCAATATAAATTTATTGCCTGAATAAGGTATCAGTATTCTTGCCCTACACTAGAGAGTGTGAAACAAATGCCTTTAATCTCTCCAACTTTGTGAATTTTATCACATCTGTTTTATTCCAATCATTTTGATCACCATGTGCCACCCACAAATTCCTTGGGCTGCTTTACTCTGTGATGCTTGAATTCTTAAATTCCATTTAAGCCTAAATGCATGGAAGTGAATGCAGACCTGCAAAAGCACAGCAAATGATTTTGGTGCTGTCTTGCTCCTATACCTGTATGTTTGTTTTCCTATTTCCAAAGTCAGATAGTGTACTGAGAACTCAGTGGGGTTTACTTCCATGCCTTGACTCATACATTTGAAACACAAAGCTATTTTCCAAAGGATTGAAACTATATGTATCTGAATCCTGTCGAGCATCACCCTGCTGAGATATATTTTCAATTCCATTACAAATGTCACTAATCTGTGACTTTATTTTGACACTTTGCATCAAAATTCAAAGTTTGCATCATTTACAGCCTACTGAGTTGTTTTTAGCATGCATCTTATCATCAGACTGCAAGCATTTGTTGTGCAGTATGGAAATAGTAAACAAGTACTGTTGGGTAATTTTATGGGGAGATGTTCATTTCCGGCAGTCTTTAGCTGGCAGCCATCAGCTTAGGTTCTGAAATTGCATCTCTAGTTTAACTTCACTCTGTGGTTTCTCTAATAACGTCAGTGAAACTATCTGAAATTGTAAACTTCAGAGGAACTTTGTTTTTGTAAGCCCATGCCCTCTTTCAACTAGGCCAGTTTCTCCCTCTTCCATTTAAAAAAAAATCAGCAAAAAATCATAGAAATTATTAACATTCAGAAATAATGTGTTGTTGATGTTGTTGTTGTTTTTAAAATAAAAGACTTTAATTTGGCAAGTTCTCAGAAGTCTGAGGTTGAATGTTGGCATTGCATTACATCACATCTTTTCTTCACTTATCACATTTCATTCCAATATTTCACAGTAGTCCATAATAGTCATTTTCATGGTAGAAAATGACCAAGTACTGGAGAAAGCAAAATTGACAGAGATTTTCCCATGTCTATTTTGTGGTCTTTGAACTTGATCCTAAAGCTGCACTGGAGTAGAACAAAATGAAACAATTTGATGTCACTGCTGTTGATATCTATAGGAGGTTCTAACTTCATAAAACCATGGAAAGTGTTGTAATCTTATGATAAGCACATGGCAAAAATTTATATCAATCTTCCAAATGACCTAATTTGTATTATGATAGAGACTATCAACCAGTCACAAGTCCTCTGTCCATGTCAAAAGCCAGGTTATAAAAGATAACAATTTGTTTTTAAGTTTAAATGGTCATTGTCAGCATATATAAAACATGGAGGTGATGGGGGAGGGGGTAGTCAGGAATTCTGGGAGCTGGAGGTCCAAAGTTTGGTAATTATTGGGTTAATGACAATTGCTAATTGCTTCCTTTCTTCTTGTGATGAATCTCATCCTCTCACATACGGGTCCTAAAACAAGTTTATCTTCTTTGACAAATATGTTAAACCATACACCTGCCGTTAACAAGTCAACTTACTATTTCCTCCTATATCTGAGACTTCAAGTTATTGAATTTAAATCCTCCCTCCCCAAATCTGTATTACTGTATTCAAGGCTGCCCTTATGCCATGATGAAAATATGAGCGACAAATGAATTGTGGATGTAATAAGGGTATCTTGATAATAATCCAAAGTAAACAGAGTGCCATTTTAAAAAAGATGTGGAATGGAAGTGCTGACAAACTCAATTCACTGCCTGAATGCAATTATTTCTGAACCTCAGATCTAATCATCTGTAATTTTGAGGGCCGGAGGAAGTGCTTGTTTGTTTCTGAATTGGCTTGATCAATTCAACACAGAAATCTACATGATAGTGTGGCTAGCAGCAGAGACAAATACTCTTCTGAGCTGAAAGAAATAATGTGTTTCTGTCCTAATCCTTATTGGATCATAATGTATTACAATGGTACATTTATATAATCATTTCTATCAACATACAATGGCTGTTCATACTATTGAGATTTCTATTTCTCTTAAGTGGTGCCAAATTGCAGCAAATGAACAATGAAAAGTATAAAGCTTTCTCTTTATCTAGTATTTATAGGATGCCAATCACAGATGGAATGCAGGAGTTGAACATAGAGACAGAATCAAAAAGGAAAATCAACGTCAGCCTAGTTTGCTCACTTGTCCTTGAGCTGCTGTTTTATTTTTGTATATGTGTGTGTGCGTGTATGTTTCATCTGTAAAGTAGGATCAACAATGCTATCTAATTTTTTTTTGTTTTTGTTTTTTTAGAAAACAAAAATTTTAAAGACGAATCTTGGCATGAGCATAATACATTTGATTAGTAACTCAGATAGTTTTGGAATAGTTGACTGTGATTTGCCCAAGATCACCCAATAGGTTTTCAAGGCCAAGTGGGTACTTGATACCTGATCTCCTTATGTCCTAATCCAGCACTCAAATCACAAACCTACACTAGCTCCTGGGAAGGATGAAGAGGTACAAAATGAACTCTAGGGACACATGTATTATGTTGGCCAATGTTTCACTACCATTCCCCATAAATGGGTAGGGTTTGTGGCAGGATTGTAGAATTTTGCAAAAATATGAACTTAATTAATAAACAATTAAATTTAATTTATATCTCACCATTCTCCAGGCACATGAATTTAAAAATAAATTAGAAGCATCTAACTGAGAAAAATCTAGTTAGCAAAAACTAATATGTATTAGACTGACACTTCACAATTGAGCACATTCATGGATGTTCCAGATACTTATATGCACTTCCTCCCAAGTTTTAGGTAAATGTAGAAGGGCGCACCCCCCCCCCCCCACACACACACACACAATGTGTATGCATGTGTATTGTGTGCCTGTGTCTGGTCAGATCAAAGGGGCTACCTCTCAGAAAATAAAAGAGGAATAAAAATAATTTCTAGAGAGCACTAGCATTTGGCCTTTATTGTATTTTGTGGAGAGATGCACTGTTTGCTAGCATGTATTGGTCTGTATCTTATAAATAGAGATATTTCTAGAGGACTGCCTTAGAAATGAGATTATGTTAAGCAGCACTGTCTAAAGCATGTATGGGCAAACTTTTTTGCCTTAGAAACACATTACAGGTCCAGCTGGGAGGGCCAGGAGTGAGGGGGTTGGGTACATGCAGGGTGGAGAGGGCCTGGGAGAGAGCAGGGCAGGGCCTGAGTCATCCTCAGGTTGTCCTCCCAGAATAAGTATGGGGCTGCTTGTCCCATCCTTAAGCTGAGGGGAAGGCAGGACACACAGCAACTGCCCCGATCCTCCTCCCCTAATCCTTGGGCTATCCTCTTGGCATTATGCCAGGAGGAGGGCAACATAGGTGACAGCTGAGAATGCTCTGCAGGGCTCTCAGCCACTGCATGACTTCCTTGAGCCATCCTCCTGGCATAAGGTTAGGGCTGCTCACACCATCCTTATGCCAAGAGGAGGGCAAGACACATGGTGGCTGAGAGTGTTCCAGAGGGCTCTCAGCTGCTACAGGCCTTCCTCAACTATCTTTTTGGCATAAGGGCATGGCAGGTCACTGTGTCGTTCTGCCAAGAGGACAGATTAAATTAAGAGGGACTGAGATAAGCATCCAGGGGGCTGTATCCAGCCCCCAGCCCTTAGTTTGCCCATGCCTGGTCTAAAATAAACAAAAGACTTAAAAGCATATGGAAAAGTCTTTGTGATATCTGAAGCTAAACAGATACTCATCAAGACCAGGGCTTTTCCAGGATTAACACATGGATGAAAAACACTGAGGCTATGCCCCATGCAAATGTCTTAGGTCAAAACCTAACATTTCAACGTTAATAATATATTTTAAAACATGGTCTTCTTTATAAATATCACTCAGTCTATTATGCCCCCCCCCCCCCGGTCTCCACAGAGGCTTTGGAGTATGAACAAAGTGCTGAATTCCACCTCTCTATATAGAGAGAGTATTTTGGGACTATCCTTGGGTGCATCTCTGAAATCCTGATTCCCCATATTTGTCACTAATATCCTGAACAAGAGTTCAGCTTCAATTCTAAATACTAGGGCTGGGCGGTTTTGTTTCGTTAATTCGTAATTCGTTAATAATTCGTTAATTTTTTTAATTACAAAACGATAACGAACCATTCTGGAGCAATTTTTTAAAAAATGAATTTTTAAATACGTTTTGTAAATGCTTCGTATTTCGTTATTGTATTCGTTTTGTTATTGTTTTGAGGTCGTTTCGTTATTATTTCCGCATGTCTGGGGCAAGTTTTATGGTTGTTTTTTGTTTAATTAGTGAAAAAAAATTATAATATCACACCAACAGTCAACAACAGAGGGAGAGGGAAGCTTCAGAAGTTTTTGGAGGTTTTTTAGCGTATTTCACGGTCGTGTCCGCCATTAACGAATCGATTCGTTATTGTTTCGGAAATCGATTCGTTAATGTTTTGTAATTTTTTTCACATTTGCGAAATTTCGTAAATATCGAACTTTTTAAAAGGAAAATTTTGTAATTATTTTAAATAACGAAACGCAAAAACCCCCAAAAAACGAATCGATTTTAGAAACAAATTTTTCCGTTGTTACCCAGGCCTACTAAATACCCATTCACCATTTCACTCTTTCTTTCCGTCCCTTCCTTCTCTTTCCTATCTGTTAACATGCTAGCTATTCTAGCTGCCTCATCAAACATGCTGCTATAATTAGTACCCCTTGAAATCATGTTGATGTTCCTGATGTTGCTATTGTTATTAGTTTACAGTAATGTCTGAATGCTCTTAGGGCTTCTCAAATTTCAGGATCTACACAAGTGCTCCACTTATGTGTTTTGTCAAGCTACAGTTCTGTGTCTCCAGTGCAATTGAGGATAATAGGTACTTTACAAGGACAGAGCCAAAGTGTCTGTTTCTTTTCAGTTAAAGATAATTGAGTAGAATTTGTGTGAATTTCAGGATCAGGTCATGAAATGTAAGGTGGAATCTATCCAATGGGGGATGGTAGTTGCAACAAGTATTCAGGTGTTCCCCATTTCATTCTCCTATAACTTCCTGCACCAGAAAAAAGAAAATCAGTTAAATATGTTTTAGTGACTTTCCCACCAAAACTAGCAATGTACATGTGCAAAATGAAATGACCAAATAAGGTAAAACAAGGAAATTGTGAACTTTCTGTAGATCATTTGAAACTTGTTCCAAAATGCACCCAGAAATTACTTTTTCTTTCATCAGCTTCTCCTTTGCTTATTATTTTCATTTTTATTGGTCAAATGGGTAGATTTGTGATTTTTTAACATTCTAGGGAAGTGGTTCTCAATCTGTGGTCCCCAGATGTTTTGGCCTTCAACTCCCAAAAATCCTAACAGCTTGTAGGCCAAAACACCTGGGGACCCACAGGATGAGAACCACTGTTCTAGGGAGAGCTGGTGCAGTAGGATTATCTGACACCCCTTTTCTGTTTTCCTGTTCACATATGGTCAGGATCATAGAATCACAGAGTTGGAAGGGACCTCATAGACCATCCAGTCCAACCCCCTGCCAAGAAGCACGAATCTTGCATTCAAAACACCCCTGACAGATGGCCATCCAGCCTTTGTTTAAAAGCTTCCACCACACTCCTGGGCAAAGAGTTCCACTGCTGAATGGCTCCCACAGTCAGGAAGTTCTTCCTAATGTTCAGATGGAATCTCCTTTCTTCTGGTTTGAAGCCATTGTTCCGTGTCCTAGTCTCCAGGGCAACAGAAAACAAGCTTGCTCCCTCCTCCCTGTGGCTTCCTCTCACATATTTATATGTGTCTATCATGTCTCCTATCAGCCATCTCTTCTTCAGGCTAAACATGTCCAGCTCTTTAAGCCGCTCCTCATAGGGCTTGTTCTCCAGACCCTTGATCATTTTAGTCGCTCTCCTCTGGACAAATTTCAACTTGTGAATATCTCTCTTCAATTATGGTGCCCAGAATTGGACACAGCATTCCAGATGTGGTCTAACCAAGGAAGAATAGAGGGGTAGCATGACTTCCCTGGACCTAGACACTATGCTCCTATTGATGCAGGCCAAAATCCCGTTGGATTTTTTTGCTGCCACATCACATTGGTGGCTCATGTTTAACTTGTTGTCCACAAGGACCCCAAGATCTTTTCCACACGTACTGCTCTTGAGCCACGCGTCCCCCATTCTGTATCTTTGCATTTCATTTTTTCTGCCTAAGTGAAGTATCTTGCATTTGTCACTGTTGAACTTCATTTTGTTAGTTTTGGCCCATCTCTCTAATCTGTCAAGATCATTGTGAATTCTGCTCCTGTCCTCTGGAGTATTGGCTATTCCTCCCAATTTGGTGTGATCTGCAAACTTGATGATCATGCCTTTTAACCCTTCATCTAAGTAATTAATAAAGATGTTGAACAGAACCGGGCCCAGGATAGAACCCTAGAGCACTCCACTCATCACTTCTTTCCAGGATCACTTCTTTCCAGGATGCATTGGTGAGCACCCTCTGGGTTCGTCCACTTAACCAATTACAGATCCACCTCACTATAGTTTTGCCTAGCCCACATTTGACTAGTTTGTTTGCCAGAAGGTCATGAGGGACCTTGTTGAAGGCCTTACTGAAATCCAGGTACGCTATATCCATGGCATTCCCCTCATCTACCCAGCTTGTAACTATTGAAAAAAGAGATCAGATTAGTCTGCCATGACTTGTTTTTGATAAATCTGTGTTGACTATTAGCTATAACTATTAGTGTTTCTAACTGTTTGCAGACCACTTCCTTGACAATCTTTTCCAGAATCTTGCCTGGTATCGACGTGAGGCTAACTGGATGGTATTTGTTTGGGTCATTTTTTTCCCTTCTTGAAGATTGGGACCACATTGGCCCTCCTCCAATCTGCTGGGATTTGTCCTGTTCTCCAAGAACTCTCAAAGATAATTGCCAATGGTTCCGAGATTACTTCAGCTAGATCCTTCAATACTCTTGGGTGTAGTTGATCTGGCCCCGGGGACGTGAACTTGTTTAAAGCAGCCAGGTATTTCTGGATGACTTGTTTCCCAATTTGGAGTTGGATGTCCACTAGTTCCTCATCCACACCATCTTGCTGAAGTTGAAGATGACTTTCTTTTTGTGAGAAGACCGAGGCAAAGAAGGCATTAAGTAGTTCTGCCTTTTCCCTATCCCCTGTCAGCATTGCCCATCTTCTCCTCAAAGAGGTCCTATCTCCTCCATGTTCTTCCTTTTTCTACTGACATAAAAAATAAGCCCTTTTTATCGTTTTTAATGTCCCTGGCAAGCCTGAGGTCATTTTGTGCTTTAGCCTTGAGGACCTTTTCCCTACAGGAGTTGGCTATTTGTTTGGTGATTTCTCCCTTTTTCCACTTCTTGTGCATGTCTCTTTTGAGTCTTAGTACAGTTAGAAGTTCTTTGGACATCCATTCTGGCTTCTTTGCACTTGTCCTATTTGTTCTCTTTGTTGGCACTGTTTGCAATTGTGCCTTGAGTATTTCACTCTTGAAAAACTCCCATCCATCCGTAACTCCCTTGTCTTTTAGTATCTGTGTCCATGGAATCCTGCTCAGTGTTTCCTTCATGGAATTGTTCAGATAACTCCTTTTTACTTTGCCTGTTGTCAACAGGTACACACAGCTAATTTATGACTGGTGAGAGTAGAATCTCATTTTTTTTACCTGCACAAGCTTTGTTGTTTTGTTTACTGTATACACCGTGCAGTGATCCAATATCAAATATCTCTGTTTCTCCAGTCCTCCATCAACTTCACAGTGCTGATTCTACTAAAAGCTTTCAGCTAGATTGATGGTAAGGAGGAAAAGAGGCTAGGGTGTATAAAAAGTCCTTGTAAATGTATGTGTGTTTACATGTTCACATACACACATATAAGTGCTTGTGTATTTGTGTTCAAAATTGAGATTTGCTGTATTTAATCACCTTCTCGAATATTCCTGAATGACAGAGTGAACAGTGATAGATACATGCCTATGAGTTTCTGAAAGAATGGGACATTAGAGAATGTGCTAAGATGTGGAGTAGAAAAATTAAGACTGAGACTGATATTTCAAATGTAACCTTTGTAGCTTGATGTATAAATTGCATGTACAAGGAGGGGAGAGTGGGAGTGGGAAAAACCAATGAAACAATTTAAAAAAAGAAAAAGAAATAATAGGACATTTCTTAAAAAAATTCTCACATACATTTCTGTTCTTGAAATGTACCTTATGTGGATATGTGACAACCAAATAATTGGCATATAATATGAAAAAGAGGGTTTTCTAAATTTTCGATGGTATTTGGGAAAATAGACTCATGGTGGATTTTGTAATGTACATAGAATAATTAAACGAAATACGCAGATAGCAAATGTAATTGGTGCCTTGTGAAAATAAAGCTTTGTCTGAGTCCGGGCTGTTTCAGATGAAATTGAAATCTATTGTGGTTAACAGCTCCCTTGAGAATCTGTTTAATCAGTGTTCTGGTGTATTATATTATTGTTCTGGTGGTGTGTTCTTAGTAAAGCTTGTTTAGTTTCTATTTTAGATATTTGCCCCATTCTGGAGAAAAGTGGGGGTTGGTAGAAACAAAAATGATGCAGAAATTAGCTACTTCCTCTCTCATGAATTCAACTTCCCATTGAAATCCTAGTTCTCTAAGATGTTTTAGACTAATTGTTACTTACCACTGGCCATGTTAGATATGTCTTCTAGAATATGATCCAGAAGGCAACAATTTCACAATCCTGTTTCAGGCAATCTGCATGTGGAACCTTGTCCAAATATTGATCAAATTTGCCTTTGTGGAATGAGAGCTCCAAAGTCACCATAGCTGGGGGCCCATCTACACTGCCATTTTATGCAGTATACCAGTAATGTTAGCCTGGGCCATCCAAATGATGCACACAGGTTAATGAGATTGAACCTGGGGTAAGAAAAATTAATTTAGCTTGACCTCAGATTTAAAAAACACTGGGAAAGGTCAAAATCATCTAGGAAGATTTCAGCGTTTTCCAATTTTAGGACAGTGGGAACTGCCGGGTTCCAAAGGACCGAATGAGACACAGATGGACTGAAGGTAAAATCAGAGGATTTATTCTCAGTGGCCAGAGAGCATGTCAGCAGAAAAAGTACTCCAAAGTACTGGCATCCTTGTAACTGTGAACGCATGTTTTTATTTATAGTAAATTTGACAAAAAGGCAGAGCTGTACAGAACAATTGGAAATTGCCACACAGGTTTCTCATTGGTCCTGCAGGGTGCTGGCTAGGATCCATAGCAGGATCCACAGCCTCATTGGAGGAAGTGCAAGTCCACTTCTGCCTCTGAACCAATCAATGGCAAGGCAGGAAATTTAATAAATTATCATTCATTGATTTGAAGTCTTGTAATAATAATAACTGTCGCTGCATAAATGATGGCGCCGAGGGAATAGGACGCACAGCGAGGCTGGGGAAAGAAATTTTCAGTGTTGCCGAAAATTTACCGGGCCTCCCGTGCCTTAGATCTGCCTATCTTGAAGCCAAACCTCCCCTGTGGTCTGGGGACTCTCGGAAGGGTGTTCTTGGGGCATTTGTGGCGAGGTAAAGCAGAGGAAAGGCAGAAGAAGGAATTATAACAACCGGGAGAAAAGAGGAGAGCGTAGCCGCCATTAACAACATTGGGTGCGTCCCAGAGGTGAAGTTGGCCGTCTGCTCCCAAAGACTAAAGACCAAAGACCGAGGAAGAACAGGCTTACCAGATCACTGACGAGCTGGGGCCCAGCGCAGTGGTAGCGAACTAGGCAGAGCCAAGATCAGCGGCGGCGGTGTACTATCGGTGCACTATCGGTGCACTATCGGTGTACTATCGGTGCGGACGGCACAGGAGCAGATTGGAGCTGGAATCCACCTAAACTCCTTCCTGTTTGTATAGCCGGCGGCTGTCTGTTGTCTCAGCTGCTCCTGCCGTGCTTCGAATTGCCGCGTCTGGCGCCTGGTAGCTGGCGCTTACAGGTGGTGGCTAGGACCGAGGTCGTCCCCAGCTCTGGCGTTGGGCTGCACCAGCCTGCTGCTGCTCCAGTGGTGCGGCCGCTTTGGCCTCAGCGTCTCGCTTTACGCTGCGGTGCCAAGCGGCTACATCTTTAGGGTAACTAACTTGCCCATCATTGTGGCTCTTGTATTGACTTTATACATTTGTGTTTTTACGCTTTTGTGTCTTGTTGTGGATGACTACGGCCAGAAATAGTCTGTTCCACCGGGCTACGGCCTAAAGTGGGCCTGGCGTTCTTTTACAATGTGGATACCTACCCCACTGCCGGTGTTTATCTGCCGGGTTGGCCTTCTAGTAGCCTAGCCAGCCACATAGGAGCCCAGCCAGCCACATAGCTACGAAGTTCCATCTTAACTATCTATCTTCCCTCAGCTGCCAGGCCATTTCATCCTATCATTTACCATCTTCTTAACATCCAGAGGCTCCTGTTTGGAGCCCTTGAAAAGAACCTTGCTCGACAGAGAACGATTAGAGCTTTGAGACAGATTTCATATAAGCAGTTCATTGAATAGTTGTCCTTTTTGTGTAATTTTTGTGTGTTCTAGCGAACTCACTAATTGGTTAATTTTCATTTAATTGGGGATGGATATATTTGGCAATTTAATTCAATTCAGGTTATTGTGAACAACAGACTGAACAGTTAATACTGTGTGGTTGATATTGCTGTGTGGAACTAACTAGTTCAACGAAATATAAAGAGAACGAAAGTGAAGACTATTATTACTAACAGCTGCAGACGGGCTGAGGGTTATCAGCAGAGGAACTGTGCGGCTCCCTCCTGGAACTCAAGGCCAAACTGCTAATGTCTTCCAACCTGCTAATGTTTTCCAAGCTGCTATAATCCTGCACTTTACATTTGCTCTGTTCTTATCCTGCTTTATTGATTGTGATTTAAATTACAAATTTTGTAAATGGGAAGAAGTCACTAGGTCTAGTTATTAATAGCATTGCCAATACCAGAGCCTCCTGACAATTCTTGCACTATGAATGAATGCCATTGAGTCCAATCCTTATCCTAGTACTGTAATACTGGAGCACTTTATTACTGTGATTCATTAGCACTTTAACGAGTGGATAGTTTTCCGGTAGTTGTTATTCTAATGTTGCGCTTGACTCACCATTTTAAGCTGATAGTTGCTTGTCTCACCTTGTTGTTAACATTGGGAATGTTTTTGGAAAGAACTGGAGGGTATACCATGAAACCGGAAAAATGAATTATAATAATGACAAAAAGGAGGATACATCATTGGGACTGAATTTGGATGTAACATGTAACAGTGTAATATTAGATCCTCAGGATATGATGAGTGGAGGGGGCTGGAGGGAGGGAGGAGTTCTGTGAGTCGGGGGCCCCGATAGCAGTGATGGTGGGAAGGGGGAGATACGGGAAAGGGAGAAGCAATAAACCAATTCGGCTAATTCGCGAAACAACCCTGAAAAAAATTCTAAAATGTTCTCCTGGCATGGTAAACTTGTGTACCAAGGTAGACGACCCTCCTAGATTGAAGGTGGTGCTGTTGAATGCCAGGTCTGTCAATGGAAAAACGTCAGCTATTCGGGACTTAATCTCCGATGAAAAGGCAGACCTGGCGTGCATTACGGAGACCTGGTTGGATGAGGCAGGAGGGGTCAACCTCACCCAGCTTTGCCCGCCAGGCTACTCTGTGCAGTACCAGCCGAGATCAGGAGGGCGGGGAGGCGGAGTCGCAGTAGTCTATAAAGATTCCATCTCCTTGGTCAGGTGCCCTGCCCTACAGTCAACCTTGTTCGAATGTGTCCACCTGAGGCTAGGAGACTGGGACAGGATAGGGATTCTGTTGGTGTACCGACCACCCCGCTGCACCACAGATGCCTTACCTGAGCTAGCAGGGTTGGTCTCGGGCCTGGCATTGGAGTCCCAGCGGCTCATAGTGCTGGGGGACTTCAATGTCCATGCAGAGACCACTCTTTCAGGAGTGGCTCAGGACTTCATGGCCACCATGGCAAACATGGGGCTGTCCTAATGAGTATCTGGCCCTACCCACTGTGCTGGACACACACTTGACCTGGTTTTCTGTCAGGGTTGGGAAGATAGTGGCAGTGTGGAGGAGCTGTCCATCACTCCTTTGCCATGGACCGACCACCACCTGATCAGGTTTAGACTTTCTGCAACTCCTAACCTTCGCAGGGGTGGTGGACCCACTAGGATGGTCCGCCCCAGGAGGCTTATGGATCCAGATGGATTCCTGACGGCTCTTGGGGAGTTTTCCGCTACCTTGGTAGGTGATTCTGTCGATGCTCTGGTCGCTCATTGGAATAGTGAGCTGACTAGGGCAATAGACATAATCGCTCCGGAGCGCCCCCTCCTAAGCAACCGAGCTAAATCATCTCCTTGGTTCACCGAGGAGTTGGCGGCAAGGAAGCAAATGAAGAGGTGGCTAGAGAGCATGTGGCGGAAAGAGCCTAACGAGTCAAACCGAACATGCCTATGCCTTTATTTAAGGGCATATGGCGCGGCAATAGAGGCTGCTCAAAAGTCTTTCTATTCAGCCAATATTGCGTCCGCAAAGAACTGTCCGGCAGAGCTGTTTCGAGTAGTCAGAGGGTTGTTGAACCCCACCTCGAGTGGGTCCCCTGACGACTCGGCAGCACGCTGTGAAGCTTTTGCTCAGTACTTTACGGACAAAGTCGCTTTGATCCATTCAGGCTTTGACACCATATTAACGGCAGTCTCTGAGGATGTAACACGAGCACCTGCTTGTCCAATTTTGATGGATTTGTTTCAATCTGTTCAACTCGAGGATGTTGACAGGATTCTTGGGGAAGCGAGGCCAACCACATGCATCATAGACCCCTGCCCATCCTGGCTGGTAAAGGAAGCCAGAGGGGGTTTGGCAGAGTGGGTAAAGGTGGTGGTTAATGCCTCCCTTTGGGAAGGCAAAATTCCAGCCAGCTTAAAACAAGCTGTTCTAAAACCACTGTTGAAAAAACCATCACTGGACCCCACTCAATTCGTCAACTATCGGCCAGTATCCAATCTCCCCTATTTGGACAAAGTCCTGGAACGTGTGGTGGCCTCGCAACTCCAGGAGTTCCTGGTAGACACGGATTATCTAGATCCTGCGCAGTCTGGTTTTAGGCCGGGGCATGGTACGGAGACAGCCTTGGTCGCCTTAGTGGATGATCTGCGCAGGGAACTGGACAGGGGGAGTGTGTCCCTGTTGGTTCTGCTGGACCTCTCTTCGGCCTTCGATACCGTCGATCATGGTATCCTTCTGGGACGTCTCGCGGGAATGGGCCTTGGGGGTACTGCTCTGCAGTGGCTCCAGTCCTTTCTCAAGGGGCGCTCCCAGAAGGTGTTATTAGGGGACACCTGCTCGACTCCGCGGCCGTTGTACTGTGGGGTCCCGCAGGGCTCTGTATTGTCCCCTATGTTGTTCAACATATACATGAAGCCGTTGGGAGAGATCATCCGGAGTTTCGGGGTACGGTGTCACCTGTACACAGATGATGTCCAGCTCCGTCACTCCTTTCCACCTGCTACTAAGGAGGCTGTTGAAGTCCTGAACCGGTGCTTGGCCGCTGTAACGGACTGGATGAGGGACAACAGATTGAAACTAAATCCAGACAAGACAGAGGTACTCCTGGTCAGTTGAAAGGCCGAACAGGGTATAGGGTTACAGCCTGTGCTGGACGGGGTTACACTCCCCCTGAAGGCGCAGGTTCACAGCTTGGGAGTGACCCTGGACTCATTGCTGAGCCTGGAACCCCAGGTCTCGGCGGTGGTCAGGGGAGCTTTTGCACAATTAAAACTCGTGCGCCAGCTGCGCCCGTACCTTGGGAAGTCTGACTTGGCCACGGTAGTCCACGCTCTGGTTACATCCCGTTTAGACTACTGCAATGCTCTCTACGTGGGGTTGCCTCTGAAGACTGCCCGGAAGCTTCAATCAGTCCAATGCGCGGCAGCCAGATTGCTAACAGGAGCAGGGTACAGAGACCATACGACCCCTCTGCTACGCCAGCTCCACTGGCTGCCGATCAGCTTCCGGGCACAATTCAAAGTGCTGGTGTTGACCTATAAAGCCCTAAATGGCTCTGGCCCAGTTTACCTGTCCGAACGGATTCTCCCCTATGAACCATCAAGGCTACTAAGATCTTCTGGGGGGGGGGGTCTGCTCTCGGTCCCACCACCCTCACAATCACGGCTGGTGGGGACGAGAGACAGGGCCTTCTCGGTGGTGGCTCCCTGGCTTTGGAACTCCCTCCCACTAGAGGTTAGATCTGCCCCCTCCCTCCTGACATTCAGGAAATCATTAAAAACATGGCTCTGGAATGCGGCATTCAAAGACTGAACCTAGAACCTTCCCTGTGATGAATTATGATGAACTGTCACTATGAATATGATTATGATCATGACTGGATTGACGATTTGGTGTAGGAAACTGTAATGATGTAATTATGATGTTTTTATTGTACTGAGTTGTACTATTTTAATATGTAATGATTTGTATTTGCTGTTTTATATGATTGTATTTGATATGCACTGTAAACCGACCTGAGTCCCTCGTCGAGGTTGAGAAGGCCGGTATAGAAATCTTCTAAATAAAATTCTAAATAATAATAATAATAATAATAATAATAGATTTTATTTTTAACCTGCCCTCTCTCCCCAATGGGATTCAGGGTGCCCCCTGTATCTGTTTGTGAGTTCTACCCAGAAACTGGGTTCATCTGTGTGGAATGCAGTTTGATGGGTGGTTGATGGGTCCTAAAGGTCCAATGCTAGCTGCTAGACAAAGTAGGTGCTGACCAATGGACAAAAGTTGTTTAAGATGCAGTTATATACAATGGATGATTAGTGGAGGGGATCCAAATAGGTGCTATTGATGAGGCAAAATTCTCAGAATGAAGTTTTGGATAAAACCAAATGAAGTTGGAAAACCTGTCTTTGTTTTCATGAGAAGATCCATTATGTGTCCTGGGATTTTTCCAGGGTATTGTGACAAGGTTAAGATTATTATCGATCCATTCCACAAGGTCCTAAGGGATGGTGGGAAACATTTTAAGACTTGCCAATTAAGATTTATGAAAGGTTAAAGCAGAGAAGGAAAAATCTAATGTGTGCTGATTGTATATCTTAATGGAGTCACAGATAATTCATAATTTGGGGCTAGGGATTTGATGACACAAGATCAGATCCCCACAACCACACCACTCTCCCAGACTCGGGAAGCCCAGGAACATGACCTTCCTGCCCCTCAATATCTCCATCCCCCCCCCCCCCACACAAAAGAACTACAGAAAATGGTCCTGTTCTGTTTCTGCAGGCTCTGAACTTCCTGATTTTGTATTAGTCAGGTAGTGTCAAGGCCTTGAGAGATGGGAAGGGACTTACTGTTTCCAGGGGTGGGAAACGATGGACAGGCCCATCCCTGCCAAACCAATTTCACTACACAACTTGGTTGTTAGGCCAGTCTCTGTAGTGTGGCCTCCATATGGCTCAGAACTAGCATATTTTAAGACACTTCCAACTACATTTTTTTGCCTGCAGAGAAAGGTCCTAAATGAAAATCATCCGATTGTTTTTTTTTAATTTCTCATTCATCAGTGCTTCTCTGATATAGATGTGAGCATAGTGCAAAACAAACTACTGAAGTGCATGAGAAGGCAAAAAGCCTGTGCTTCTTCACACTCTCCATAATCTAATAGGGCATATGTAAAACTAAGAAAGCACAAGTCCCCCCTGTGATATCAAGTTAGCATTAATTAATTTTAAATGATTTTTTAAAAAAGATTCCCTTAGTGTTAGTGTGACAGATATTTACCCTAACAACAGAAATACAAACTGTTTAAGACCTCTGAATTCATACTTTTCTGACGTTTGTAGTAAAATCCTTTTTAAAACCCTACAATACATTTTAAACTATGAATAGATATTTAACACTGCAAACAAAAATGTGGATCTTTTGAGAAATGCCCATTAAAATGTTTATTCAGTGGAAAAATGCTTGAAAATATATACATATTTGAAAAAGCATTTAAAGCATTTTAAAGGGTACATGAAAATATATATGAATGTTATTCCAGACCATAAATAATAGATAACTATCCAATGTGAAAACAAAATAAACAATTAATGGTGTAAAAAATGAGAATCTGCGTGGAATCAAGCTTGACAGATATGCTTACTAGGGCTCTGCAACTGATGAAAAGAAATTTCAAAACTCATTACAAAGTTAGGGGGGCCTGGCGTTTCATTTCCAAAGTGTTTCTAAAGTATAATTAGTGAAAATTTAATTACTATAATGAGAGTAATGCAATTTCTTTACTTTTCATTACAGTAATTGTGCAAGTGGGGAAATTTCAGGGGCTGCTTTTGCCCTCATTCTTATAGCTATTGGGGTGAAACTTGCTACAATGGTACACCACATTTACCACTGTTCCTACATCAAGTTTTAAAAAGTTTCACATATCCATTGAGGTTTGGGAGATTTTCAAAGCTTTTATAAACAACCTTTTTAAAAAACTGCAAGAACGATCTCCTTGAATTTTCTATACAATAGTTTACATCACACTAGAATAAAAATCCACTTAAAATCTAGTTTCTGCCTCCTGCAGAATTCTGGGGTTTATAGATTAGGGAGGAGCTTTTAACAGCCTCACTAAACTTCAAACCCCAGAATTCTGCAGGAGGCAGAAACTGGATTTTAAGTGGGGGGGGGGGGGTTTCTTTACATGTCCACCAGATATGGAAAAAACTACCCTCTTGGTCCTGGCATTCCCAACATTCCCGAGGGGAGGCTTCGGCTTCCCAGACTTGAGGCTTTATTCCAAAGCTAGCACTTTGACCTGGATGAATTTAAAGAAGGAAAATCTGTTAGCTCTGGAAGGATTTGGTCTAAGTGCAGGGTGGCACGCATACACATGGTATGAACGGGAAATGAAAGAGAAAGGCTTCGGAAACCACTTTATTAGGTCAGACCTGCTCAGAGTGTGGTCGAAATATAAGAGAAACTTTTACACAAAAACTCCTTTATGGGTGTCTCCGATGGAATCCATTCAGAGAAGATTGCTGGGATGGTTAGACTGGCCAACATATAAAGACTTATTAATTAACAATACCCAAAATTTAAAAACACATGAGAACATAAGACGGGACTATACAAATATCTCCTGGTTACATTATTTACAAATCAAGGAATATTACAACCAAGATAAAAAAATAGGCTTCAATTTAAAAGAATCCAGTTGGGACAAAATTGTGCAGACAGAGAAAAAAGTAATCACAAAAAAATTACAATCAATTACTTGATTAGCACACAGAAAAGGAAGTGGTCAAAAACTGCATGATTAGATGGTCAGAAAATCTAAGACACCCTATACATATGAAGGAGTGGGAACAAATGTGGACTAAAAAATCAAAATATACTTATGCCATGGACTTAAAAGAAAACTTCTTAAAGATGTTTCACAGGTGGCATATCACCCCAAAGAAATTAGGACTGATGTACAGAAATGTAAGTAATAGCAAAGAGGAAAGCGTAGTGAAATGAAGTCCGAGGTCAAAGCAAGCCAAATTCAAAGTAGTGAAGTTCCAAAGTCCACGTAGTCAGCGTCGTAGTCAAACCAGTCCGAAGTCAAGGAGGGGAGAAGTCAGCACTCACAGGAATCCAAGCCGAGTCGAAAGCACACATGAACGGAAGCAATAACCTGTAGATCCAGGACCCAATGCCAACACGAAATAGCGACAAGAACCCAATGCACGAACTAATGCCTTGCCTTCTGCGAAGATTCCCCATTACAGAGCCTACTTTTATCTTACACATCATCATCAGAAGATGAGCTGACCTCCACCCCGTCATTATCTCTTGCAGCTGTTCTTGATTCCACACGTGGACTCCTACTCCCATCCCTCCAACTTCTCCATCTTCTGTCAAGACTTAGGTCCCTCGAGACTCAGCCGTATTCCCCGATTGCCAATCCTCATTACCAGAGAACCCCACAAATGTATCACTGGACGTTGGCTCCGCACATACAGCTTGTACTTCTTTTACCTTAGTCCAGTCCAATGTGTCATCTTCATCTTCATCACTCTCTAACCCATCACCCCAGAGAAACCCAAGAATGACTCCTCATCTGTGGGCACATTAAGTATATCCCGGATCCTCTTCCTTTGTTTCTCCTTATCAGACTCCTGCTCCCAAGTCCTTTTCCTTCCCTTAGACCAATCCATGATGTTTCTTTCCTCCTCCTCACTTGTTGACCCATCATCCCCAGAGAAGCCCAAGAATGATTCCTTATCTATGGGAGCATTAAGTATATCCTGGATCCTCTTCCTTTGTTGCTCCTCATCAGACTCCTGCTCCCGAGTAACCCGTTTTCCCCTTCTAGTGTCCAAACTACTGTTAACATCGTTACTCTCAGGCTCTACTACAACACTGTTCCATTCTTTAAATATTTTAACATTCCTTATTATCGGTAAATTCTGGAAGAGAAAAAGAAGTCTAGGCAAAATATTCATTTTTACAGATGCAATGTGACCTAATAAAGGAAGATTTAGTCGTTCCATTTCTCCAAATTCTTCTTAATTTCTATCCAGATTTTAATATAATTATTCTTTAATAACTTACTATTTATTTTGCTGTAATCCAGATTCCCAAATATTTCAATTTAGATGTAGTTTGTAAACCTGCTCCTGTGTCTGGCTCTTTAAGGCATCTGGGTTCCGACATTTAATTTATTAATCTGTTGAGATTGTTTCTTTTTGCAAATGTGCCTTGATAACCAGCTACCTGGCTTATTGGCATTTTCAAAGTGTTCTCGTTTGAGAAATTTCAGCTGTTTCGCTTTTTTTCTAATTCTAAATGGTACTTTGTCTGGTTAAGTTCTTTTAATTTTCTTTTTAAAACTATGTTCCTCGGGTTTCTTTTAAGTTCTGTTTCATTTGCCTCTATTTTTACCTCAACCTCCTTTAGGTCTTTATTTCTCTGTTTATTTTTCCTTGCCGAGTATTGGATCAGGTGTCCTCACAAAACTGATTTCAATGCATCCCACACTACCTGTGGTGTTACTTCATTTGTATTATTTACGTTTATGACTTCCTGGATTACATCCGTATATCTGTTGATGTGTTCTGTATGTTTTATAAGGTTTTCATCCAGTCTCCATTGTTGATGTTGTATTTTTGAATTTATTATTATTTCAAGAGGACAGTGGTCTGAGAGATGTTTACTGTATCAGTCTTAACTGTTATGCTTTTCGTAGCCCAGATCATGTCAATACTCGACCAAGTTTTATGTCTGTTAGACTAAAAAGTATAATCTATTTTTTTTACTATTTCTGAACCTTCACACATCATCTAGGTCCATGTCTTCTTTTAGTGCTAAAAATTTTTAGGTAGCAAACTAAACCCTTCTCCCTCATGTTTTTTCTCTGAATTATTACTTTTATCTAGTCAGGAATCTAAAACTCCATTGAAGCCACCCAGGAGTATTAAATAATCAAATATTACCTTATTCAAGTTTTCTTTAAGAGTATCAATAAAATTCAACTTGGGCCCATTTGGAGTGTAAATATTGCCAATTAAAATTTTCTGGTCTCCAATTTTCAGACTTACTCCAACTATCCTACCTTCTTGATCTTTGAATTCCAATTTCAATTCAAGATTTTCTTTAACATAAATTACCACGCCCCTTTTCTTTTTGTCAAATGAAGAATAATATTATTTTCCTAATTTTTTATTAGTTAAGTGGGCAACATGTCTGTGGGAGATATGTGTTTCCTGGAGCACTATGATGTCGTAATTACTAGGGCTGGGCGGTTTCGTTTCATTAATTCATAATTTGTTAAAAATTCGTTATTTTTTGTTAATGAAGCGATAACGAACCATTCTGGAGCAACCTAAAAACGAAACGAATTTTTCAATTCGTTTCGTAAATGCTTCGTATTTCGTTATGTATTCGTTTCGTTATTGGTTTGAGGTCGTTTCGTTATTATTTCCGCATGTCTGGGGCAAGTTTTATAGTTGTTTTTTGTTTAATTAGTGAAAAAAAATTATAATATCACACCAACAGTCAACAACAGAGGGAGAGGGAAGCTTCAGAAGTTTTTTTAGCGTATTGCGCGATTGCGGCCGCCATTAACGAATCGATTCGTTATTGTTTCGTTATTGTTTTGTAATTTTTTTTACTATTTACAAAATTTCGTAAATATCGAACTTTTTTTAAGGAAAATTTTGGAATTCTTTTAAATATCGAAACGCAAAAAACCCCAAAAAACGAATCGATTTTAGAAACAAATTTTTCCGTTGTTACCCAGGCCTAGTAATTACCTCATTTTAGTTTATTAAAAACCTTTTTTTCTTTTTTTTTGTGGAGAGTTCAAACCATTGATATTGTTTGAGAAACATTTTATTTGTTGTTCAAACATCATTGTCATTTTTGTCATAATCAGTTCCTGTGTCTCCCGCTTCGTCATCCACATTTCCTAACTCTTGTCCTCCTTGTGCCTGGGGTTCATCATCATCATTCTCTAAAGAGTTTGGTCTTGGCCTTTTCCTCTTATTCCCTTTTTTGGGGGATGGCTCTTTATGATCTTTTTAAAATTCTTTTATTAGTTTATCATAAAAGGCTTTTGCCTCATCTTCTGCTGTCAGCCAGTACTTTTAGTCTTTGTATGTTGTCATTATGCCTTCGTTTCTTTCCTATCTAAATCTGATTTGCCTCTTTTTCAGTTCCTCCGTTAGGAAGAAATATTTTCTTCTTTTATTTAGTGTTGATTGAGGGCATTCTTTGAGGATTGCGACTTTTGTTCCATTATAAATTGTTGGAGCTTTACTCTCTTTTACATAAATTGCACAATTATATCTCTCGGAGTCTTGTTTATTTTAGCATAGTTTGAAAAATCCTGTAAGTTTGATCAATTTCTTGATCAATTTCTTCTTCAGTACATTCCATACAGGAAGATAATATTTTTAAAATTATCTTCTTTAGATTTTCTTTCATATCTCCTTGCATGTTTCTGATTCTTATTTGAAAATCAGATTGTGATTGTTGGATTTTTTCTTGAGCTCTCTCCAACTGTTCTTGTTTTTTGTCAATATCTTTCATTCTCTTAAGGATCTTCTTTTGATTCCCTTCCATTTCCCCCTTCTCTTATTTTATTTCCTTTACTTCACCATGTAAGTAATCCATACCTTTTAAAATTTGGCCTACATCTTCCTTAATGTTGGGGTTCACCCTCCATGTGAAACTGACCCTCAGTCTCCATGTGAGCCTGACCCTCAGCCTCCGTGTGAACCTGAACCTGATTCTATGATTGTATTTTCTGATGCTACTGAACATGTATTTTTCCCTGATGGTTTGGAAACTGTTGATTCTGAGGGCAGTGGCTGGGAAAGTGAAACTAAATATCCTGATGAGGATGTTTCAGAGTCAAGCGGTGATAACTCTCCAGAGGAGTTAATACCTGCCTTTTTTTAATGAGGATAGAAGAAAGCAGATTTGGGAAAACAGGAGTGAATCACAGAGTCTCCAAAGGTCAAGTAGATTAACGCAGAAGGAGGCTTCCAAGCCTGAAGGTGTGTCCCGAAACAGTTTCTTTAGTTTAAAGTGTCTCCCCCCGGTCTGTCTTGTCCGATCAAGCATCATTTAGACTGAGGCATTACCTTGGCTGAGTTCCTGTTACCCATGGCCTGCATTCCCAGAGGCTTCTAGTTCCAAGTACGGTTAGTGAGATACTAACAGGTTCCAGGTTTTCTATAGTGTTGCTTTTGGAATTTTGTTCTAGTTCAGAGATTTTCCTGACTGCTGAGTTTTACTGTGGCTTTTTGACTTTGCATTTTCCTCTGTTTTGTAACCATTTTTTTCATCAATGGGATTGTTTTTCCCACAGTCAAATGTGGTGGATTTAATCTTATGGTCTTGTTTCCTGATCTGGGTTACAACACTTAATTTCCTTTTTCATCATCAGAAATTCTTCTTGCAATGCTTTATAGTGAAGGTCTTGCTTCTGTATCATTACATGTACTTCCTTTTGACCAGTGTCTTGTTTCACTGATAACTTTTGAATTTCCTTTAATATGTTTTTCATATTTATCTCTTCAGAGCCTTGGGAGCCTCTCTTCGCATACATTCTAATGTCCTTTTCTCTGTCCCCTTTAACCTTTGGCATCGCCATTCTTCTCAATAAAATTGTTAGAAATTTATCTTTACAGACTGAGCTCAATTTTCTAAAGAGGAAACACAAAATATATTAATGTAGGGAGGAGAAATAATCCTAAAGTTGCAGTTAGTGTTTAGATTTCTATTAATTCTTCTAGTGTTATCTATCAATTTATCCTCACAGGGGATTTGTATTTAGTAGGCTCGTTTAGATAATATTTCCTTTCAACTCAATAATGAATTTCCCTAAGATCTCGAGTCCCAATACTTTTATTCTATCTTCTTTATATGTGAATTTGATTTTTTGTATTTTTGTATTTATTTATTTATTATTTATTTATTGGTAATAATAATAAATAATAGTCTGATTTAATAATAATCAAATTTCAAAATCCCGAATTTTCAAATCATTAACTTGTTGTCCTATTCCTCTCTCTCCTATCCTATCTTTCCAAGGTCCTTTTCTGTCCTCTTCCTTTCGCCTCTTGCCTCCCATCGCTTCACATCTGTTCTCAGGTCTTCCATCGCACCTTCTGTCTCTATCAAGCCCGCTTATCTTCCCTTATAGTAATTAATTGTATTTATTTATATTTCTCAGCCACAGTTGATCTTCTTACTCATCCTTCACTCTTTGAGTTTCCTCTTTGAGCCTAGTTTTCTATTATTTTTCTTGGGATTTATTCTTCTTATCTGCCCACTTCCGCCCATCTCCTGACGCCTTCAGCACTTCCGCTTGTTGTCTTATGTACTTCCGTCACTATGCATCCCTGTTGCACCTGGCTCCCCGAGAGCTCTCTCCTCCTCTCGTGAGAGCTCCAAAGCCCCAAATGCGGCCCTCTTTGCTCTATTGTTTAAAGAAGAGAACTTCGCAGTCAAAACAATGTGGCGTCAAGGTCAGCTCTTCCTTTGATTTAATTATTTAATTATTTCTATATTGTTGGTTTCTAGCTTGACGGAAAGTGGGAAACTTTGCAGCAGGAAGACACTTTATATATTTTGGATTATTTAATTAATAATAAAACTTATATTTATCAATTTGTCCATTTTTTTGCAGATAATATATCAATTCCCATTCTCAATTCTCGTTAATTTCTTTAATTTATTCAAATTATTCAGTTTTTAAATTCATTATTTTTCATATTCTCTGATTTGTTATTTAAAATTTTATGAATTTTTAGCTTGCCGCTCCGTTCCACACCTATTGGGAAGGGGTTGGAATTCAAGCTCCAGTACAAAATTTATTTAATTGGGGCACTTATGTCCCTCTGCTCTCTCGTGGAGATTTCTTATTCTTCAATCTTCTTTTCTGTTAAAATGGGAGGGGAGTCAGCAGTTGTTGCCTGCCTTTTGGGAGGCTTCCAGTGGAGAAGTCCGCTATCTGTTGCTCGGCACTGTCTGGGCCCTCTCGATCTCCCTCCCTTGAGGGGAAAGAAATC
The DNA here is from genome assembly GCF_037176765.1 of Anolis sagrei. Taxonomy (NCBI): domain Eukaryota; kingdom Metazoa; phylum Chordata; class Lepidosauria; order Squamata; family Anolidae; genus Anolis; species Anolis sagrei. The sequence continues at coordinate 271,966,733 of NC_090021.1, read as the reverse complement.
ACTGGGAACTTCAGAAATGACCACTAGGATTTGCGACACATCTGAGACTCAATTCGCTGAGTGCGGAAAGCTAAAGCTCAACCAGACTTCTCTAAACACGGTTCCTTACCTAGGAGCTCCTCAGTAAGGTTGTCCCGCCACCATCTTCCCCACCGGAAGTCTGGGATTTTAAAAAAGTTTTGACAAAAACATTTTTTAAGCCACAACAGCTATCTCATTGAGTGTCTCTCATAATAACCTAGAGAATTTCCATTTAAGGATTGTTTTCCCAGCCCAGTCCAGATATTTCCTTATTAGAAGTATCAGTGAGTCCTCCTGTTTGCAGATTCAACAATTCACTGGAACTCTGGCTGGCTGCAGCTATGGAAAAACAAATCTCTCCCCTATCCTGATTCGGGCTTTCTGATGCTGTGAAGAATTCTGGGATATGTAGTTTAGGGCAGGGCCTTTGAGTTGTCTGGCATAATTCTGTATTTTCTCACTCTCTTTCCTAGTGAACTCAACTTTCTTCTTGCTGCACCCCTCTTCTAAGGGCTAGAGGCCATTAATTTAAAAATATAAGACAGCCTTTTGGCTTTGCTTTGCTTGCTTGTGCTGAAACTAACTTCTGAGGTTTACAAAATTCAAATGGAAAAGTATTGGGTAATTTTCAATTCTTAAGTTTTTGGTGCAGGCCACACCCACATGTCACATATTGCATTGTAAGTATGAATGTAACAAATTTGAACCAACTTATGAGGATTAACAATAATTGTCCACAGCCCTACAATATAGTGTCATGCCATTAAGGCAATTAATCAATAATGGTTACTAGACAGTTAAATAAGATTAAATACATCTAGAATTAAATAGAAATAATAAAGGTGAAGGGAAGCAGAATTAGATTACCACCTTGAATGTGCCTTAAAGGAAAGATTTTGAAGAACCACATGACCTTTTCAAATACGCAAGCTACACATATTTCAGGTATCTGTATTTATTTCACTAAAAATGTTGTCCCCAGTAAGAAGCCACACCTTGAAACTGCTATGGAATTAAATGCTAATCAAGGTGACCAGTTCAAACATTCACACCTACCTCCAACAGACAAGAATTCTTTCTACCACCCTGCACATTCCACAGATATATAAACCTGCTTAAGTGTCCAACAGACCTCACAACCTCTGAGGATGTCTGCCATAGATGCAGGTGAAATGTCAGGAGAGAATGCTTCTGGAACATGGCCATACAGCCTGAAAAACTTACACCAACCCAGTGATTCCAGCTGTGAAAGCCTTTGACAATACAATGTTGTCCCCTGTTTCCATTCCTTCTTAGTGTTTTCTGATTTGCGATGTTGCCTAAAATCTAAGATGACTGTAAGAGGAAAATCAAGCCCTGTTCTCATGCTGCACTTTAAGGTATTCTTTCTAAGAAATGAGTCCTCTTGAAGTCAATGGAACTTACTCTTGAGTATAAACACATATGATATAAATATTGTTTCTCCCCCACAGAGAAGGATATTAGGTGGTGAAAAGCAAGTTCTCAATTTGCGTGCCATTTTATTTACAAAAATGGGGATTTCACAGTTGCTAAGGAAACAAAAAGCAAAGACGTTCATCTTGGGAATTATAAAGTTACTGCAGCTCTTCCTCCCACCTATTTCCACACCTCACCATCTTCCTAAAAATGCAAAACTAGCAAACATAAAAATGTTATGTGGGAAAAGTGTATAATTCCTCTTCTTTGTGTTTTGCACCATATACTAATAATGTCCTCTTGTTAAAACTGAGAATAAATGGACATGCTCTGATTTAATTAATTATTAGGGAATATGTGATTCATTACTATTATAATTTGTTTCTTCTACTACTAGTAGTTTAGAATATCTGGCAGATTATGGTGAACATTTGCCTTCCAGGGAGATGAGGTAGCATAGCTTTTTTTAAAAAATATTCTTTATTGAAATTTTCATACAGGGATATGGTTAATTCACAAGAAAAGGGGAAAAGGGCAAAGTGAGAGAGGGGAAAAAGACAAAAGGTATAAAAAAAGTGAAAAAAAACTAACAGAGAAATAAATAAAGAAAAACAAAAAGAAAATTGAATAGAAGAAGAAGGAAAAGAACAAAAATAAAACAAAGCAATAATAAATACTAAAAAGAAAGAAATTTGACCCTCTGGTATCTTTGTGGGATCTTTCTAGTCCATTCAATTTTGTGTGTGGTTCTTCAGAAATTCTTCTTTCCCTCTTTTTGTCGTACTTCAGTCTTTATTTGTCATTCTCAAATTACTATTTCTTTATTCTTATTTTTTAAGTATTCTGTAACTTCACTCCAGTCCGTTTATTTCCTATTAATTTCCTTGTTCTTCAGCAGTAGAAAGGTGAGTTTGTCTAAGTTCCTAATATCTAGCATTTTCGTTACCCATTCCTTTTCTCCCGGAGTTTCTTCTTGTCTCCACATCTTAGCGTAGCACATTCTTGCTGCTGTTAATGTCAGGAACAGGATTTTGTCTTTATCTTTATCTAGGTTTCTTTCATACATCCCCAATAAGAATATCTCCAGTTTCAAGGGTAACTGTATTTTTAACATTTTTTGAGTTTCCTTATGTATCTTTCTCCAGAACTCTCTTGCTTTTTCGCACGTCCACCATAAGTGGAAGAAAGACCCCTCTTTACTTCTGCATTTCCAACACGCGGTGCTTGAGTTGTTATAGATTTTTCCCAGTTTTTTGGGGGTCAAGTACCATCTTTGAGATATTTTGACCCAATTTTCTCTAAGTTCTATTGCATACGCAAACTTTAATCTCTTCTTCCAAATTTCCTTCCATTCGTCTCTTCTAATATTTCTGTGTATGTTTTCATTCCATCTTCTCATGTAGTTTTTCTCTTCCTCCTTTTCCAGGTGCCAATCTAGTAGTTTTTTGTAAACCTTGGTAATTAGCTTCTTGTCCGTTTCCATTATACTGTCCCAGAATTCGTTACCTTGTGCAAAACATAATTTTTTATCTAATTTAAATTTCTCTTTAATCTGCCAGTAATGAAACCATGTTATGTTTTTATCCATTAATATTAACTCCTGTTGTTCTTTCATTTCTTTCTCCCCTTGTTTATCTTTTAAAATTTCTTTATATACAGGCCAGTCAGTCCATCCTAGGCATCTCCTTTGAGTCGCCTCGAGTGGTGAGACTCAGAGAGGTGTTTTACTATACATTTTTAATTTATATTTATCCCAGACTTTTAGAATTGCAGATCTTGTAAAATGGTTCCCAATTTTTTTTCTTTTTCTTTCCCCTTATACCAAATATATTGGTGCCACCCTGCCCTAAGATCTATCCCCTCCAGAGTTAGTAATTTCTTTTTCTTTAACATGGTCCAGTCTCTGGCCCATGTTAGGGCACATGCTTCGAAGTATGTTTTTAAATCTGGGGTTGCCAATCCACCTTTTTCTTTTTGTTCTATTAGATTTTTATAATGTATTCTTGGTTTCTTATTGTTCCAAATGTATTTCGTGATATCTCTATTCCAGCTTTTTATCAATTCCATGTTCCTAATTATAGGTAGATTCTGAAATAAAAATATCATTTTTGGTAGGATTTTCATTTTAATAGATGCGACCCTTCCTAGTAGTGACAAATTTGTTTTTCTCCAATTGTCTAAGTCTTTTTTAATTTCTTTCCATTTGTTTATATAATTATTTTGTAAAAGTTGTAGGTTTTTTGCAGTTATCTGGATCCCTAAGTATTTTATTTTTGGGACAATTTGGATCTTCCTTTTATTATGTATTTCCTCTTTTCCCCTTTCTCCTATATTTTTGATTATTGCTTTTGTTTTTTCCAAATTTATTCTAAAGCCTGCTACTTCTCCATAATTTTTTATTTCTTCCAGCCAAATTCCTGTCTTTTCCTTCAGATTCTCTATAATACAAATTATGTCGTCTGCGAAGGCTTTGTATTTATAATCCAATCCTTGTATTCTGGTTCCCTCTATACTCCTTTCTTCTCTAATCCTTTTAAGAAGCACTTCTAGTGATAAGACAAATATTAGGGGTGATAAGGGGCATCCCTGTCTAGTTCCCTTTTCAATTTGAATCGTTTCTGTTTCACATCCGTTAATTATAATTTTTGCCTCCTGTTTTTCGTAAATTGCATCCACCACATTTTGAAAGTAATAACCCATGTCAATCTCCCTCATCAAAAATTTGAAAAAATCCCAATTGACATTATCAAATGCCTTCTCGGCATCCACAGCCATGAACATTACTTTCTTTTGATGATAAATTTCATAATATTCGATCAGATCTATTACTGTCCTTACATTATCTTTCTGTTGTCTATTAGGTAGAAAGCCTGCTTGGTCTTCATCTATATATGTTTCTAGAATTTTTTTTAACCTTTCCGCCAGAATACTGCTGAAAATTTTATAATCCACATTGAGGTAGCATAGCTTTTGAGCAGTCCTGCAACCAGAATTTCAAGGTGGCTGGGGTCTCAACTGTTCAGAAATTTTAGACTTTAAAAATTCAGGCCAGAAATCTCATGAGATGCATACATTCCATGGAGATCTGTCTACACATAATTTTGGGGTTTTTTAAAAGCACTATCAAGTATCGCAATCCATATCCCTACTCTTTGATTTCCTTGTGCCATAATTCTCCCCTCTTTCCTCAACAATAAACTGATGTGAAAAGAATGGAGGAGGTATGCTACTTCAGAGATGAAGAGCACCTCAACAATCTTATCTGAGATTAGATGTGCAACACGGTATCACCACTTGGCACCACATCACTCTGATTTCTTTAAGGGTGGGATCCTTATTAGTTTCATCCACTTTTTTATACATTTTTTTAGTCTTCTTGAAAGAGCCTACTTGCATGCTACTGGAATATATATAGAGTCTCTTCATCTCATAGCCCATACCTTGTAATCTCAAGATACAGGCTGTCCACACTAGAGTGAAAATTATAGTCAATATGTTTTCTGCAACACTCTTCCAGTAGATAAAAATCAAATTATGTATCTTCTAAAATGTTAATGCAAATGAGATATCTACAAAAAATCATGATCTTAAATAGCACTCCCCTCCAGCTTATCTCATTTTTAAATGCAAAAATGAACAACAGTGAGCAACAGTATGTGTAGGCTCATGTGGTTGCTAGGGACAACCTAGAGGCATTCATTTAGATACACACAGCTTGTGCATTCTCTCAGGTGATGTGCTTTGAATGCAATTTTCCTACTTCTTGGCAGGGGTTAGGACCGGATGGCCCACAAGGTCTCTTCCAACTCTATGATTCTATGATTCTATGTGTATACCAATAATTTTGCAGCTCAAGTTCAATATCATTCTTGTACAAGTAGTTCAAATATTTCCCTTTGAGTTTTGGAAAAAAAATCTGTTGTGTGTATATGCATTAATGTCTGTGTATGCTTGTTACAGCAATAAAACCTAGATGATGTGTACACAGGCCAAATAACATAGACTTCCCTTTCAGTTGCTGTTGAGAGTCCTCATAATACATGGCTGGATTTGCAGTAGAAGCATACATAGGATTTCAACTAGAGCTTCCAGGAATCTCCAGAATGATCCTGGAGATATGGAGGTAGGAACAGCTTGATCAGACTGGATCTGCCTTGATTTATTGTCCACGTTTTCAGTAGAACACACTTGCCCCCCATGTTGCTGCCCACAAAGAGTTCCCTCACAGAGGCTTGCTGGCAACATTAATTCAGCAGGGCACCTAGTCCTGTGTCCAGAAAAAGTGTCTTCACCAGAAATCCTCTGCTAAAGAGCTGCTTGTGGCTGACAATATGGTGGTGACAATGACCCCAATGTGTCCTTGAACTGGCTGCCCATCTATATGCTGAAAGGACTCTGGGGTTGCTCCTGGTCTTTATTAGGGCACTTTGGAGCAGTTAACTCTCAAATATATGGGCAATATACCGAGTCATTGATGGATAATGATGGCTGTCTCAAGATAGGAAGGAACATTGATAGATTATGTTTGCATGCCCTATTGTAATTCAAATTATATAGTTACATCTAGGATAGTTATTAACTGTTTTTAACACTATGATCAGTGTGATATTGGCACACAGCATACTTGGGAAATGATCCACTTGTAAATTCCAGAGCTTGGAAAGGAGGTTTTTAGTAGCTGGGGAACTTTAGGTGTTTAAAAGTCCCCTATGTTTTCCAAACAATATGTGTTTGTTTATTTGTTTGCTTGGCCATCTGTAGAACATGTGTATCTGGATTCACATTTGATATCTAATAGGGATATGCAAAACTTTGTAATTCATTTTTTTGGATCTAATTAATTAGAATCGTACAAACAAAGCAATATTAAGAAAGAGGAGGGGTGGCCACACAACAAAATTAAGAATCGAAACACTGACTTATGACTTTCAGATGAGTTGTGTAAGTCTTATAAATGCTTTAGGTATCCATCATGGGTGCTGCTTCTCCCCTAAAAGGGCTGGGTTTGGTTTCCCCAAAGGGCTGTGAGGAGGATGGTGAGGCTGGAGTGGAGGAAGAAGCTCTGCTTTTTCCCAAAGGGGGCAGTGAGCGGTGTAGGGGGGGGGGATGGATGCCTGGCTGGATGGCCGGGCAAGGAAAAAGACTCTCCGCACATGGCTGGCACAGAGAGAGAGACAGTGACCACATTCTAATAATAATAATAATAATGAGAAGAAGAAGAAGAAGAAGAAGAAGAAGAAGAAGAAGAAGAAGATTTCCAAAAGATCTCTGCCGGCAATTGGAAACAATAAACATTGACAAAATCACGATCTGTCAATTGCAAAAGGCCACCTTACTTGGATCTGCGCACATCATTCAAAAAAACATCACACAGTCCTAGACGCTTGAGAAGGGTTCGACTTGTGATTTTGTGATACGAAATCCAGCATATAGATCTTGTTTGCTCTGACATACTGTGCTTTTGTGTCAGTAAAATAATAATATCTTTATTTCCCACCCCCTCTTCTTTATAAAGTTGTCAGAACTTTTTTTAAACCCTTAAAATCAGTAGATGTATGAATATTTCTGAAAGTTGGAGGAATTACCCTGTTACCCTTGTGTCACAGAATAGAGAATTCAAGAAACTCGCTCTTGTAGTTTTTTTAAAAAAAAGATTGTTTACAAAAATGTGAAAATTCCCCAAAACTCTGTGGATAAGTGAAAAGTTCTGAAACTTGATGGATGAACAGTTCTAAATGTATTCTACCATTGTAGCAAATTTTTCCCCAATAGCTATAAAAATGAGGGCAAAAGGAACCCCTGAAGTTCCCCCACTTGAGCAATTACTATAATGAAAAAGTAAAGAAATTTCATTACTCTTGCTATAGTAATTTTTTTAACTAACACTACTTTAGAAACACTTTATAAACAAAACACCAGCATCCCCTAATGAGTTTTGAAACTATTTTTCATTAATTGCACAGCCCAACTATACAGCCATTGATGACAATCCACAAACTATTGAGAATAGACAAAGAAACTGGCCCACTTCATTAAATGAGAGATATTTCAACTTGGTTTCTACTAATAAAAATGGGGAGTATTTTGGTGTGGGAAAAGTGTATTATGCAGCGCGTGTTTTATTCCAGCGACCTAATGCCCAAAAACCCAGATGCAAAATAGTCTCAGACCAATAGTCAAAGTGAACAGAAAATCTTTACTCTTTTTACTTTGCAGAGATAAAACAAAACTGGTAATGCTGCACATAAAAACAGCAGTGTAATGTATTTACACAATCTTTGTAATATGCATAAAATAAAGCATCTTCTAAGCAGCAAATAGAAAATCAAAACAACCTGAAGTAAATAGCCATTTCACCATCAGCATCTCCCGCTGATACTCCACACTCCACACCCACCAGAAATACAGCACCCACCACACTGTATTCAAAAAGCTCAAAGAGTTATAGCCCCTTGGGCGTGGCACAAGATTGCTGCTTGACCTATTCAGTCAGCTAACAAGATAATTACAATCAATAAGGTTTTTCTTCACACATATACTTGTGTCCTGCAAGGACTTACTGTAAAAAATGGTGGCAGTAAGTCTCCTATTATATCTACTTCCAAGACTTTCCTTGGATGAAGACACCCATTTTTGGGTTCCTCTCTCAGGTAACCTGTACCTGGAAGGCTCACCTAAGGTTTTCCCTTTCCCAGGTCCAGAGCCATGAGGTTGTTAGTGTAATTCTCAAGCTAATCTTAAAGAAAGCCTTTTTCCTTACTTCCCTAGTAGATCAACATATTAATGTACCTCCTTTTGTTTCTTGGGTTATGCTGCACATATTTTCACTGCAATACCTGTAAGTGTTCCAAAATAGAGACAAACTGCTTTTACCATGTCCATTTTCTCTACATGCAAATTTCATGGACATATATGGTATATGTCCAGTCACATTTTATACTGAAAAATAATAATAGAAAGTAGGCCTGGGCGGTTTCATTTCGTTAATTCGTAATTCATTAATAATTCGTTAATTTTTCCAATTACAAAACGATAACGAACCATTCTGGAGCAATCATTAAAAAAACCGAATTTTTAAACACGTTTTGTAAATGCTTCGTATTTCGTTATTGTATTCGTTTTGTTATTGTTTTGAGGTCATTTCGTTATTATTTCCGCATGTCTGGGCCAGTTTTATGGTTTAATTAGTGAAAAAAAAATATAATATCACACCAACAGTCAAGAACAGAGGGAGAGGGAAGCTTCAGAAGTTTTTGGAGGTTTTTTAGCGTATTTCGCGGTCGCGTCCGCCATTAACGAATCGATTCATTATTGTTTCGGAAATCGATTCGTTAATTTTTTACCATTTACGAAATTTCGTAAATATCGAACTTTTTAAAAGGAAAATTTTGTAATTATTTTAAATATCGAAACAAAAAAACCCCCCAAATACAAATCGATTTTAGAAACAAATTTTTGCGTTGTTACCCAGGCCTAATAGAAAGCTGTGCCTGTTGAATGTTTTCACCTCATCCTGCCATAAAGATTTCCATTGAGCAAGCGTGCTGTACTTATACCTTATTTAAAATAGTTTCAGGTGATAATAAGAAAAGAATGTGGGGGAAAAACTGATGAAAGAAAAAGATGAGATGTTTAGCAGCTTTCTAATTTTTTAATGTAAATATTCTATATTTGCAAACTTTAAGGAAGAAAAAAGATGCTTCTGAAAACACTCCCAACTTACCTCGGTGTTGGTGCTATTTTTGCCAGTCTACCAGTTGTTTCTGAGTCACATTTTGGCCTGCTAGTGGACATCTTATTTCCAATTGTCATTTTGATAATTGTGTATTTATTAATAATGTGTAAATGTGTGAGTATGATTAGTGCAGCACTAGTAAAATACCATCATCATCATCATCATCATCATCAATAGCCATTCTAATCTAGTGGCAGAAGCTGAGTTTTCCCCCAATGGCTGACAGATATTATTTATACTTCAATCTTGGCAAAATTCACAGGAAAGAGGCTTGAGAAACAGCTTGCTGGGTTCAATACAACCACTACAAAGGAGTAAACATAATTAAAAAACCCCTTGCTAATGATTAGAATCTCCTGAAGGTATTGGCTATCATTCATACTGAAGTTATGACTTACCTCTATTTGGTCTATGAGAGTGGTAAGCCCCCCCCCCCCCAAAAAAAAACCCTAGTGCTGCAGGCTTCTGATTCCAATACCACACACCCAACTTGAACCATTCATCTGCTGAAGCAGCTTCTATGAGTATAAGGTTCAAGTTTCTGTATCCCCGCTCTTTCTGTTCTCATGTCTCTGACACAAATGCTGTTCTTGGCTGAGCTTCGCTGCTGCAAGTGCAATCTCTCTATTCAGTGAAGGAGGCGTGAAGTGGCTCTAACTGTCTAGGAATGATTCATACGCTTCATTCTAGCTGCTGTCCTTGGCACAGCCATGCTTCAGGTACACTTAATTAAGCTTGTTGACAGGATGGAGTGGTAACATTCAATGACTCATTCACAGTTACTTGGCAATCCCTGGCAGAGTCAAGAAAAGAACTCGGCATTCCTGATATCCATTAGCTTATTCTGTGTATTAGATAATGATGTTTACAGTGAATTATATTTGGTATGACAGCCTACTTGCACAAAGTAGATCCCTACATGGTTGTGATGATCTCAGATATGCCATAACAAAAAAAAAAACAAGAGAAATTACATTGACATGGATTAAATTGTCCTGTATTGTTTCCCACAAGGGACAGCTCCCAAGTCATGTACTTTTCAAGATTACATAGGCAGACCTGGTCTTCCTGTGAGGTGGAACTGAGGTGAAGGTTTCAGACAGTAGATTATAAGAAGTCAGTGTCTTTCATGTGTGCTTCAACTATTTGGTTTAGCTTAGAAATGCAGTAATGCCACAATTTTCTGTCATTTCCTTAGGTTTCCTCCCCACTATATTCCTCCTTCAGATGACCAACAGCACATTACCTCCACATTTCTTCTGGTTTGAGAGGTCAATTCATGTTGAAAAAAAGGCTTCTGCTGTGGAGTTATCTAAAAATCTAAATAACATAGGTACAGGAATCATTATGTAGGCAGGGATGATACAACACATTCCTTGGTGATTTATGGAGAAAATTTGTGGTTATCAGAGACAGCTAATAAATGGTAGCCAACAGCAAGTTGGAGGGTAGTTGTCATTTGGTTTCACCGCATGTTTTTACAAGAATCCTGGTACTAGTCTGTCTGTCTGTCTATAAAAGTAAACTATTAAAATTTGGGAGGGGATTCAATTAGGTGATAATAATGTCCCATGTGGTATATTAGAATGAGTGTTGGATGAACACTCTGAAAGATCTGTATTGGGATCCCTATTCAGCCATGAAAATCCATCAGGTAACTTTGGGCAGGTAGCACACTCTCAGCCTCAGAGAAAGGCAATGAGAACTGTCCTGTAAATAAATCTTACCAGGACAACCCAGTGAAAGTGTCAGTATATGCTAGAGCTAACTTGAAAGCATATAACATTAACAATAATATAATATCTTTTTTAAAAAGAAAGAAAAAAACCCTACTATATATAGAAGGGAAACTCTTCACAGAGTTGCTACTTGAGAACCACCCCCAAACAAGTACTGGGACAAGAAATTAGCTATTACAATAGAAATAGGAAAGTGTATAAATAGTCAAACAGTATGGAAATATATGGTCAATTGCCCTTTCAATTTAATCACATCCAATCTTCTTCTTGGGCTGAAAAAAATGAGCTGCCAAATAACCCCAAACTTGAATAAGAAATACTCATTTGATACCTGTCAAAACAGAATTTTAAAATAGAAAAGAAAGAAATTGAGTTAAGAGTAGGGTAGACTTAAGAAGAGTGTGAAGTCCTCAACTTGACAGAGAAAAACATATTGAATCAAAATTGTGTGGAATACTATTCTGATGTATGAACTTGTGTCTCCTGATGTACTAAATTGCAGAATATGAAACAAATTATGTCCTCCTGTTACAGTTCTGCTATGAATAAATATATTGATCCCTGTCATAGAAATGAAGGGTAAAAAGACACTCTGTTTAATAGATAGCAGAGATATAAATATTGTTGTTTGCACTGAAATGAATATTGGTATACTATGATGCACCTGAAATACTAAAATGCATTATAGAGTTATATCCATTGCTCCCCAACCACCAAAATAATGAGTCAACATAACAGTGGGGGATTAATATTACCAATCAACCTCTATGTGATCTGCCAACCAATTTAGAAGGCATGACAGGTGTGGAATAAGCTGAGGCAGTGGCCACCCAAGACCTACTCCTCAGCTAACAAGGGTGAGACATCCGGATCTCCGAATGTAACAAACTGTTGATTCCAGAGCTTTTGCTCAGGAAAACTGACAGAGAATTCCATCCCAATTCTGGAGGATATTAAGACTAGAAATGGCCACTCCAAGGCCATTTCTATTTACCCTCACCTTGGTTATTTAAACCACAGATGAGCCTGTTCCCGCCACACACCACAAAAGGGTGCCTTAAGTGCACACCAGAATGTGAATCTATCTCTATTTTCCTGCATGATGGTCTATATAATACCAACATACCCAATTAGCCCTGCATAAAACAGTGTAGGATAGGTGAAAAAAAAAACCCTAGAACATGGGGGGAGGAGAAATCCTGCCCGGAACCAATGGTGACCCCTAAAGTACACTGTTAAAGGGTGGGTGGGTCAGTGCTGGATCTTCAATGAAGAATGGGGCAAGGTCATATGACCCCACTTGCCCCCTCGAAGTCCCACAGGGATTATTTCTTCTTTTTCTCCTTCACTGGAAGACGGCAAAAAGCCCTCCCCTCTCAGAAACGAGGGAGGAAAGCAAATTATGAATTTAAATGTATCTTACAATGCTGAACAGTATTGAACCTTAGATGATGAAATGTCTTCTTTAATGTAAGAGGGACTGCTGGAAAGAGGATGTAACTAAACTAGCCATTTTTTCTATAGGAAACAAAATATTAAATATAAAGTTGCCGAACACAAAATAAATATAATTTGTCTTAAACTCCAAATGCTTAATGTAAACATAGATTAGGATTTATTTGTTGACTTTCCAATTCTGATTGTTCTGCCATCAACAATCATAGCAGATCTAAGTCACTAGAGAAGGACCTCTGAGTTTATGAAAGTGAATATGTCCTGGGGATAATCTTCTATCTTCTTTCTATTCGGAAACAAGAATAACGGTGTATCATCCATTTCACCACAAATCAATCAAGGGTTTCTTATTGTATTTTCTATAAATAGCCCGAGGGAATAAAAACATTTTGATTCAGAATTAAGAGGATAAGGGGACTGGAAGGACCCTAGTTGCAAGTTTTAGGTTTGCAAGTTGACCACTAGTTGATGGAGGGGCAGGCAGCCTGGTTTTTCCTTTAGTGAATCAGTCATGAGATAATTTCTGCAAGATTAGATGCCTCTTTGACACCAACATTCCTGCATGTGTAGGGGCATGTGAAGGCATTTTAATTCTATCTTATTGAAGGACTTTTTCCTAACTGACTGCGCTTTTCTCTGTCTTTTTCTCTTGTTTTGTTGATGCCTTATGTTTTATTTAATTTTAACATTTCTGTCACTAAACATTCTGTATAATATTGAGCTGGCAAACAGTATATGAATATCATAAATGGATCAGAAATTTTGAATCATCAGTACTATGTATTGTCAAAGGCTTTCATGGCTAGAATCACTGGGTTGTTGTAGGTTTTTCAGTCTGTATGGTCATGTTCTAGAACATGGCGATACAGCCCGAAAAACCTACAACCCATCAGTACTATTTTGCATCCACAGGGAACCAATTCAACATTTTGTATATTTCATTGTTATAAATTTTCCTTTGATATCTGGGAAACCCTTTTTTAAAAAGCTTGGACTAGGCTTGGGCGGTTTCGTTCGTTATTTTTGTATTTCGTTATTGATTCGTATTTAAATTAGCTTACGATCCAATATCGAGCCATACAGGAATAGTGTGAGGAGTACATAAGAACTGAAACAATTTCCCCATTTTTCGTAATTATTTCAGATGTCTGGTGCAAGTTTTAAAAACTCACCATTTCCCTCCCCTCTCCCTGGTTGCAAGCGGTCGGCATTTACCCCACTTCCGGATCCCTGGCCTCCGCTTCAGTGGATTAATTTCCCCTCTCCTCCTGCCAGTCACCTCACCCCTCACTCTGGCCTGCATTGGGCAAAGAGGACACAGCAGTGCAGCACTCACAGAGACCTGCCTGTTGCCTGCCTAACCTCCTGCCTTCCTGGGCCAACAGTTTAAAACTATTATTATTATTATTATTATTATTATTATTAAGAATGGATGGCCATCTGTCAGGGGCATTTTAATTTGATATTCCCAGCATGAAGGCAGAAAGGGGTTTGTGGTTGATATTATTATTATTATTATTATTATTATTATTATTATTATTATTTCCTACTGTTCCTCTCCTGGCAGGAAAAGATCATTTCACTGTGACAGTGTTTTTTTTTTAACAGAAAGGTTTCCAAACAGGACTTTTCAGTGATACTGTGTTCTTTTAAATTGAATTGGTTGTAGTTATCATTTTTAATACTGTCAATAGTTTAATTCCATTTTAATGTTTCTCTTTCACAAATTTTAGCTATATTGTATTTTAAATTGGAAGCCACATTAAGTCCCACTTTTGTGGAGAGTAGGTTGTAACATAAATAAAGATTAAAAGAATAATACGTATTATTTCTTCTAGTAATGTAATAAAATATTCCAAATCATTTCTCAGAATTTAGAAGTGATTTCTAATCTTTCAGACATTTTCTGGATGTTAACCAATGCAGTCAGACTTGAATTTTTAAAGACTGGACTTGACTTGTATAGTATTATGACTTATATAGCCAAAAACAGCGTTCTAGACATATATAGGAACAAGTTTTCTGGATTAGGGGAAGAGAGAGATTGTGCCAAAGGAATGTTTTCCAGCTTGAGTAGAATGAGTTGTTACAATCCTGCATCATGATTTATTACACCAGATTTATGCCCATGTGTACTTGTCAATCACTCTGCCCTACACAGCCCATTATTCTGATGTTTAATCCTTCCATTGATGGTTCATTGATCAAGATATACAAATATGGTTTTGCAATAGCAAGTATACAAGCAGATCCAAGTAATCGCATCGCTGTGATGCTACGATATGTGCATTGATGAAGCAGGTTTATTCTTTCCTTCCGTATGGACGGGAGTAACATCTGCAGAGGCAGATCTCATGAGAATGAAGTGTATCAGAGCAGGGCATTTCAGTGCTTGCATAACATGTTCTTTTTTAGAATCAAAGCCTTCTTTTAAGTACTCATCACAGTGTAGTCATTATGTAAATGCTAGTTAATAATTGTATGCATGACTTAACCTTCATTAAAAAGTGTTCAGCATATCAACAGTCTGTGTGTGATGACAAGTTTTATGTATCTTTGCTGTTGTTAGCAAAGCATCACCAAATCACTTAACAGCATGCACTAACAACATACAGCATTATGTACAATAGTACTTTCCTGCTTCTAGAAATGGTGGGGAGTTCTAGGGGCATCACTGGTGAATTCAGTTTACTTTCGATGGCAAAGCACTGGAGTATTAAGGCATCCCTGGAAAATTTAGTTTCTTCACCAATATACTGGTAGTGTTATCAAAGACCCCAGACCCCCCCCCCCCATAAAAGATATACATAAGTTGAACCCAAGGATTTATAGTTTTACCAAGGATAGAGGACCCGAGGAACTGGAAACGACCTCTGTCCTTGCAATCCACTTTGGACCCCCCAGAGGACTATCTGCAGGCCCTCAGACTCAATCCCTGGATACCCGTGCATTCCCGACCCAGGTGTTTGGCTTGGGCTGGTCCACACTAGCTGGTCTCCGCAGCTGCTGAAGAAACTCACCGGCAAATGGGTTCCCTCACTCTTCACAGAGAAGCTGGACAGATGGTCACACTGTATCTTAAACACCTCTTTTTGACTCTAGCTACTCTGTATCACCTTTCCTTTGGCAACTATGTATCTCTTTTCACTTCTTCTGATTATTATTTTTTTAGCTTTCTATTTTCCCTTCTGTAAATGTGCACATAATTGTTTTTATCAGGGGAGGGTCAATTTTGATGTTTTATACTGTTTTCTATCAATGGCATTGAATTGTTGCCAACACTGTGAATCGCCCTGAGTCCCCCTAGGGGTTAAGAAGAGTGATATATACCATAAATAAATAAATAAATAAATAGTCAGCTAACATATAACATAAATCTACAAATAACCTCCTCAGCTGTTGCTCATTCTTGCCAAGACCTCCCCCCCCCCGACCTTCCCCTTCGCCCATCTCCCTTTCTCTCCCGCCCTCCCTCCAAGCACCACATAAATACTGTTTTCCTTCTATTATTATTTTTATTGTTTTTATTATTACTTTATTATTGAACTGTATTAAAAAGGAAGGCAAATATTCACGAACTCATAAACTGTAAACTCCAGTAACCTTTCCCTTGAGTAATCTTCAGACAACACATCCACACCCCAGATGCCAACCAGAGATGGGTCATAATCCTTGGACAAAGGATTTCTTGGATCCCAACAGGAGGCTATCCATTCACAGCCCTGGGATATCCTCTTGGAGATCTTGGACAGCCACAGGACAAAGGCCCAGATCAAAACTGTGACTATGATCCCAAATATAGATCTTAGAGAGTTTCCCTTTGTCCCCTGGCATAGGGAGATATCTGGGACAACAACTTCCATTGTGGACAGTGGTATCCACATAATTTGGTCAGCTCGGCTTTTGGACATTCCTTTGTTTGCTACATTCCATCATGAAACACTCAGGGGTGGGCACAGCCTCTAGAGCTGCCTCCCTCCCTCAGACTGCCTATGTGAGCCCATTGGAAACCTCAGGGCTTCCCAGACCAGCTGGGAGGAGATCCCCAGCTACATCACCAGAGCCTCCACCATTCAGAGGAACTGGCTCAGACCTGCCTCCCAGCTATTCAGAGGCCAAGGAAGATGCCAGCTGGCATTGTTGGCCAATCAGGGAAGAGGTAGAGAACTTTCAAAGTGTGACAATGTCAGTGAATAGAAACTTATGTATATAAAAATGTCTGTTTTATGACTGTGCTTTACACTTCTACTCTTGGAGCACCAATGTTGTACAAGTGTCCTTTTTGTGCAAATTGAATAATGTATCTGGCACTTGCCTACATCCTGATGAGATCTTCAGTTCTTGATTTCCGATTTGATTTTTTATGTTAGCAGCTTGCCAGGTGGTCCTCAGGGCTTAGAAAACTACAGTAAAATAAATAAATAAATAAATAAATAGCATAAAACCAAATCATAGTATGTTTTTTTCAAAAATCTTGTAGAAATTCTTTCTCCCAGGCCTTATTTAGAAATTATTAACCTGACAGAACAAATGCCTTCCAGTAGAGAAATGTCTTCATAATAATAATCATCATCATCATTATCATCATCATTATCATCTTTATTTATACCCCGCCACCATCTC
Source organism: Anolis sagrei (assembly GCF_037176765.1). Lineage (NCBI taxonomy): Eukaryota > Metazoa > Chordata > Lepidosauria > Squamata > Anolidae > Anolis > Anolis sagrei. The sequence goes on along the minus strand of NC_090021.1, from coordinate 271,949,723 downwards.
CCCAATGGGGACTCAGAGCGGCTTACATGGGGCCAAGCCTGGACAACATGTTACAGCAAAATAACACCAAAACATAGACAATAAACAACATCATCAAAATTACATAGAAAAAGAATATAAACACAATAACAAAATAACATTCTAATAAACACATTCACGATAAGTGAATGATCTCCGTCGGGAGCTCGACAGGGGGAGTGTGTCCCTGTTGGTGCTACTCGACCTCTCAGCGGCCTTCGATACCGTCGACCACGGTATCCTTCTGGGACGCCTCGCGGGAATGGGTCTCGGAGGTACTGTTTTGCAGTGGCTCCGGTCATTCCTCGAGGGTCGGTCTCAGAAGGTGTCACTGGGGGACTCCTGCTCTACCCCACAACCTTTGTCTTGTGGGGTTCCTCAGGGTTCAATACTGTCCCCCATGTTGTTTAACATCTACATGAAGCCACTGGGTGAGATCATCCGGAGTTTCGGAGTGCGGTGTCATCTGTACGCAGATGATGTCCAACTCTGTCACTCCTTCCCACCTGCTACTAAGGAGGCTGTCGAAGTCCTGAACCGGTGCTTGGCCGCTGTGACGGTCTGGATGGGGGCGAACAAATTGAAATTGAATCCAGACAAGACAGAGGTGCTCCTGGTCAGTCGCAAGGCCGAACAGGGTATAGGGTTACAGCCTGTGTTAGACGGGGTCGCACTCCCCCTGAAGACACAGGTTCGCAGTTTGGGTGTGATCCTGGACTCATCGCTGAGCCTGGAGCCCCAGGTTTCGGCGGTGACCAGGGGAGCATTCGCACAGTTAAGACTCGTGCGCCAACTGCGACCGTACCTTGGGAAGTCTGACTTGGCCACGGTAGTCCACGCTCTGGTTACATCCCGTCTTGATTACTGCAACGCTCTCTACGTGGGGTTGCCTTTGAAGACGGCCCGGAAGCTCCAACTAGTCCAACGGGCGGCAGCCATGGTATTAACAGGGGCTGGACGCAGGGAGCACACAACTCCTCTGCTGTACCAGCTTCACTGGCTACCGATTAGCTACCGAGCCCAATTCAAAGTGCTGGTTTTGACCTTTAAAGCCCTAAACGGTTCTGGCCCTACATACCTATCCGAACGTATCTCGGCCTATCAGCCCACCAGGACCCTTAGATCTTCAGGAGAAGCCCTTCTCTCTATCCCACCTGCTTCACAGGTGCGGCTCGTGGGAACGAGAGATAGGGCCTTTTCTGTGGTGGCCCCCCGGCTTTGGAATGCCCTCCCTACTGAATTAAGATCAGCCACCTCGCTAATGGCATTTAGGAAAAAACTAAAAACCTGGATGTTTGAGCAAGTCTTCAATTGACCTTCGATGTGATGTTTTATCTGACCATGGATTAGCAATCAAGATAACGAATTGGATGATGATTTTAACTATGAGATGTCCCGATCTGTATTGGTGGCCCAATACTGTGTATGTTTTTTGTATGTATTTTTATTTTAATTTTATATGCTTAAATGAATTGTATATTTTAACATGTTGTAAACCGCAATGAGTCGCCGCACAGGCTGAGATATTAGCGGTATACAAGCATACCAAATAAAATAAAATAAATAAATAAGAGTGGGCAGTAGAAAAACAATTAAGAAAAATCAAGACAACATCTAGTAATAATTGCATAGAAGGCTTTTCTTTTGTTTCCTAGCAAGTCACACTTCAGATATCAGCAGGGAACTATCCCAATGGACCTTAATGAGTAGACAGGCATAAATAAGAGACATTACATTTTGAAGTAAAGTTATTCAACAAGTCTTTGGGGAGGGGTGCTCTTTAAGTGGCAACCATCATGCAGCTTAAGATCATCAGGAGAGGCCCTGCTCTCAATCCCACAACTTTAGCAAATGTGGTTGGTTGGGACAAGAGACAGGGCCTTTTTGGCAGTGCCCCCCCCCCCCCCCGTTCTGTGGAACTCCCTCCCTAAGAACATCAGGTTAGCCACCTCCCTCCTGTCCTTCAGAAGACAACTGAAGACCTGGCTCTGGAACCAGGCATTTGACTAGAGGGGAATGGCAATATGAAAGTAAAAGTTATGGACATCTTGATATTGGACCTTCTCGGCTTGGCTTGGTATATTGGCATGCTAATTTAATGTTAATGAATTTATTGTTGAATGTGGATAATGTTTTAAATGGATTTTATTGTTTTAATTGTATTTTATTGGCATATGTGGACTGCATCATTGGATGCCCAGAGTCCCCGTGTGGGGAGAAGGGCGAGATAGAAATATATGTAATAAACAAACAAACAAATAAATAAATAAATAAACTTGTTTCAAAATGTAGTAAAGCAGACCTACTATGTTTTGGATCTCATGAAAAGGTGGAGAAATGTAAAGTATGAACTTTATCATTCTAAGTTACTGCCAGTATTGACATCTTGAACTGGGCCCTGAAACACATGAGATTTTTATTCTTTCTTTTTTTGCTTAGTACTCACCTTTTAAAAGATAGTAGAAGAATTCATGATTAATTGGGGAGCAATATAATCTACCATGATACATTTAGCCCATTAATTTACATTTACCATGATACATTTAGCCCATTAATCAGAGAGCTAAAGGTGGTAGGACAAGATTAAGGGAGTGAGTTAATTTTGAGCTCTGCCCCACCTAAACATGTGGTTGTTGTCTGCCTTCTGTTGCTACCTTTGCTTCTCTTCCTTCTCCTTTTCTTTTTCCTTTTCCTCCTCCTCCACCTTTGGCTGGAACTACACTGTCATACAATGTAGTTTGGAACTACATTCTATGGTCAATGTAAACACATGTAATGTACTGTAACCGACTTGGCCATGGTAGTCCACGCTCTGGTTACATCCTGTATAGACTACTGCAACACGCTTTACGTGGGTTAGCCTTTGAAGACTGTCTGGAAGCTTCAAATGGTCCAATGGATGGCAGCCAGGTTGGTAACATGAACAGCACTCAGGGAGCATACAACTCCTCTGCTGCACCAGCTCCACTGGGTGCCAATCTGCTACCAGGCACAATTCAAAGTGCTGGCTTTGGCCTATAAAGCCCTAAACGGTTCTGCCCCAACTTACCTGTCAGAACACATCTCCCTTTATGAACCATCTAGGACCTTAAGATCATCTGGGGAGGCCCTGCTCTTGGTCCCGCCTTTGTCACAAGTGCATCTGGCGGGGACAAGAGACAGGGCCTTCTCAGCGGTGGCCCTTGGCTATGGAATGCCCTCCCTAGGGATATCAGATCAACCCACTCTCTTTTAAAATTTTGAAAAAAAATCTAGACTTGACTTTTTGAGCAAGCATTTGTAAATGCAGAGTAACTGACATTGGAATATGGAACAACTAGGCAATGTAAATGGACAATGTTTTTAACAGCGACACTAATTACATGCTTTTATTAATGTTGTTATATATTTTATTGCTCCAGCAAAGGATCACCGCCTTGTCGGGGCGCTGGAGCTTGAGCACCTCAATGATGTCATGAGCAAAACCGTGAAGGGCCACCCAAGACGGGACGGTTGTGGCAGAGAGGTCAGACCAAGCATGATCCCTGGGGAAGGCAATGGCAAACCACTCCAGTATCCTTGCCAAGAAAACTAAATGGACCAGTACAACCAGAGATATGTCGGTATGCCATTGGAAGATGGGACTCCCAGGTCGGAAGATGGCCAAAATGCTACTGGGGAGGAGCAGAGGATAAGTTCAACTAGCCCCAGATGTGATGACGCAGCTAGCTCAAAGCCGAAAGGAAGGCTAGCGGCCGACGGTACTGGAGGCGAACGACGAATCCGATGCTCTAAAGATCAACACACCATAGGAACCTGGAATGTAAGATCTATGAGCCAGGGCAAATTGGATGTTGTTATTGGCGAGATGTCAAGACTAAAGATAGACATTCTGGGGGTCAGCGAACTGAAATGGACTGGAATGGGCCACTTCACATCAGATGACCACCAGATCTACTACTGTGGACAAGAGGAACATCGAAGAAATGGAGTAGCCTTCATAATTAATAAGAAATTCGCTAAAGGGGTGCTTGGATACAACCCAAAAAATGACAGAATAATCTCTATTCGAGTGCAAGGAAAGCCTTTCAACATCACAGTGATCCAAATATACGCCCCAACCACAGCTGCTGAAGAAGCAGAAGTAAATCAGTTCTATGAGGATCTGCAGGACCTACTGGATAATACACCAAAAAGAGACATTATTTTCATTACAGGAGACTGGAATGCCAAGGTGGGAAGTCAAATGACAACTGGGATCACAGGCAAGCATGGTCTGGGAGAACAAAATGAAGCGGGACGCAGGCTGATAGAATTCTGCCAGGAAAACTCGCTGTGTATAACAAATACTCTCTTCCAACAACCTAAAAGACGGCTTTATACATGGACCTCACCAGATGGTCAACACCGAAATCAGATTGACTACATCCTTTGCAGCCAAAGGTGGCGGACATCCATCCAGTCGGTGAAAACAAGACCTGGGGCTGACTGTAGCTCAGATCACGAACTTCTTATTGCCCAATTTAGAATAAAACTAAAGAGATCAGGGAAAATACACAGACCAGTTAGATATGATCTCACTAACATTCCTAGCGAATATACAGTGGAAGTGAAGAACAGATTTGAAGGACTAGATTTAGTAAACAGAGTCCCAGAAGAACTATGGACAGAAGTCCGCGACATTGTTCAGGAGGCGGCAACAAAGTACGTTCCAAAGAAAAAGAAAACCAAGAAGGCAAAATGGTTGTCTGCTGAGACACTGGAAGTAGCCCAAGAAAGGAGGAAAGCAAAAGGAAACAGTGAAAAGGGGAGATATGCCCAGTTAAATGCGCAATTCCAGAGGTTAGCCAGAAGAGATAAGGAACTATTTTTAAATAAGCAATGCATGGAAGTGGAAGAAGACAACAGAATAGGAAATACAAGAGACCTCTTCCAGAAAATTAGAAACATTGGAGGTAAATTTCAGGCAAAAATTGGTATGATAAGAAACAAAGATGGCAGGGACCTAACAAAAGCTGAAGAGATCAAGAGAAGGTGGTGAGACTATACAGAAGATCTGTATAGGAAGGATAACAATATCGAGGATAGCTTTGACGGTGTGGTGAATGAATTAGAACCAGACATCCTGAGGAGTGAGGTTGAATGGGCCTTAAGAAGCATTGCTAACAACAAGGCAGCAGGAGATGATGGGATCCCAGCTGAACTGTTTAAAATCTTAAAAGATGATGCTGTCAAGGTGATGCATGCCATTTGCCAGCAAATATGGAAAACACAAGAATGGCCATCAGACTGGAAAAAATCAACTTATATCCCCATACCAAAAAAAGGAAATGCGAAAGACTGCTCAAACTTCCGTACAGTGGCCCTTATTTCTCATGCCAGTAAGGTAATGCTCAAGATCCTGCAAGGAAGACTCCAGCAATACATGGAGCGAGAGTTGCCAGATGTTCAAGCTGGGTTTAGAAAAGGCAGAGGAACGAGAGACCAGATTGCCAATATCCGCTGGATAATGGAGAAAGGCAGGGAGTTTCAGAAAAACATCTACTTCTGCTTCATTGACTATTCTAAAGCCTTTGACTGTGTGGATCATAATAAATTGTGGCAAGTTCTTGGTGGGATGGGCATCCCAAGCCACCTTGTCTCTCTCCTGAGGAATCTGTACAAGGACCAAGTAGCAACAGTAAGAACTGACCACGGAACAACAGACTGGTTCAAGATTGGGAAAGGCATACGGCAAGGCTGCATACTCTCACCCAACCTTTTTAACTTGTATGCAGAACACATCATGCGATGTGCGGGGCTGGATGAATGCAAAGCTGGGGTGAAAATTGCTGGAAGAAACATTAACAACCTCAGATATGCAGATGACACCACTCTGATGGCCGAAAGCGAGGAGGAGCTGAGGAGCCTTCTAATCAAGGTGAAAGAAGAAAGCGCAAAAGCCGGGTTGCAGCTAAACGTCAAAAAAAAACCAAGATTATGGCAACAAGAATGATTGACAACTGGAAAATAGAGGGAGAAACCGTGGAGGCCGTGACAGACTTTGTATTTCTAGGTGCAAAGATTACTGCAGATGCAGACTGTAGCCAGGAAATCAGAAGACGCTTACTTCTTGGGAGGAGAGCAATGTCCAGTCTCGATAAAATAGTGAAGAGTAGAGACATCAGACTGGCAACAAAGATCCGCCTAGTCAAAGCCATGGTATTCCCTGTAGTAACCTACGGATGTGAGAGCTGGATCTTAGGGAAGGCTGAGCGAAGGAAGATCGATGCTTTTGAGCTGTGGTGTTGGAGGAAAGTGCTGAGAGTGCCTTGGACCGCCAGAGGATCCAACCAGTCCATCCTCCAGGAAATAAAGCCCGACTGCTCACTGGAGGGAAGGATACTAGAGACAAAGTTGAAGTACTTTGGCCACATCATGAGGAGTCAGGAAAGCCTAGAGAAGACAATTATGCTGGGGAAAGTGGAAGGCAAAAGGAAGAGGGGCCGACCAAGGGCAAGATGGATGGATGGCATCCTTGAAGTGATTGGACTGACCTTGAGGGAGCTGGGGGTGGTAACGGCCGACAGGGAGTTCTGGCATGGGCTGGTCCATGAGGTCACGAAGAGTCGGAGACGACTGAACGAAGGAACATATTTTATTGATGTTGTTTATTACATGTCAATGTTTTTAATTGTATTTATAGTATTGTGGGCATTGAATTTTGCCCTGTAAACCACCTTGAGTCACCTGTGGGCTGAAAAAGATGGTATACAAATATAGTAAATAAATAAATAAATAAATAAATAAATAAATAAATAACTGCGTTGAACTACATTATATTGATCCATACCATTCTAAACTCCATTATATGGCAATGTAAACCCCTCCCCTTCCCACTTTTTTATTGTCTAATATAATACCTTCCTCTTTGTGTGATGATAGTACCAGATTGGTTAAATAAAGACACACCCTTGGAGAAAGATTTTTCTGTTGTTATATAGAAGAACATTTCTTTCCTCTTGCCTTTTCCTCATAAATATGTCTTCTTCACAATCGTCCACCCGAAATGAATTATTTCCCCCACTTAATTCAGACCTCCTTTTCTTGGTTCTCTGATTAATGGGTAATGGTGTCATGGTAAACTAAATTGCTCCCTAATTAATTATTATTTCTTTTATTATATTTTAAAGTTGAGTACTAACTCAAAGAGATAAAATCTGCCTCATAAGACATAATTACATGCCTTAATTAAGGACCTCTTCATGCGGGGCATTTTGGTCTCATTTTGCTGCTTTTATGTGTGGCTTGGATGGGGCCTGCCATGTGCAGTCACATGATGCATGGCAGGTCCCACCCATGTTCCTCCCAAAGTGGGGTGGAAGCATCGAAAAGCACTTCCTCCACCACTATGGGGAGGAAAGTTGTTTGGGTAGCTCCATCGGAGCTACCTGCATTTTCCTCCCCTTTTTGCTATGTGATGGCAAAAAGGGCAGTGGGACAACATTCGTTGTCATGCTTTGCCACTCTTTCTGCCATCTGATGGAGGGGGGGAGGGAAAGGGTGCCAATGCACTCTGTCCTGTCCCCACCGTGTGATGAGGGAAAGAGGGAGAGTGCACAGGGCACCATGAGCCGCCCTGCATGCTTTCCCTTTAATGTTGCAAAGGCATGGCCTGAAAAGGCCATGTGAACAGGTTGTAAGACATTTCCTATGAAATGTCTTATAACTTTCTAACAAGTTGGATGGGCTACTATTGTTAACTCAAAAGACATTGTTACCATCCACAGTTTCTTATAGATATTCTTCAAGACCTATTGGATGTTATTACACTTTGTCAGTGCATCAATAATGTTCACTTGTACACTAATGTACATAATGAACTAGTCATTTGGAAACAATTTTCAGATGAATACAGTATGAATATAAAGAACATTGGGCTGTATTCTGTATCAGCCACTTAAGTAACAACTAATATTCTGTATCAGCCACTTAAGTAACAGCACCAACAGCCGCTCTGTGGCCAGAGTAAAGAAGGGAGCCAAGAAGACAGTTCCATCTTGCCTCCTGCGACATTAGAGCCCCTTCCCCAGGAACAATATAATATATACAAATATTATGAAAGGTGTATTAGTACTATGCTAATAATATAGTATGTTTTATATGACTTGTAAGCCACTCTGAGTCCCCTTCGGGTTGAAAAGGGTGGCATATAAATGTCATAAATAATAAATAAATACATATATAAATATTATTTATCCTCTCCTCCCCTGCCAAGGAACCAGTCAATGCATACCATTCATATGTGATATTTCTTCCCATGCAGCAAATACCTGCTAAAATTCATTGAGAAGGTCTTACAATTATGGCAGTAGTATCACAGTTGTGTGTTGGTAAAGGCTGAATATCCCATATCCAAAATGCTTGGGATCATATCTTGCATACTGTATATATAAGAGATATCTTGGAGTTGGAATTCAAGTCTAAACATGGAATGCATGTATGTTCCATATATATTTTATACACATAGCCTGCAAATAATGTTATAATCCTCTCTCTCTCTCTCTCTCTCTCTCTCTCTCTCTCTCTATATATATATATATATATATATATATATATATATATAAAACAAAATGTGTATCCTTGAATCATCAGAAAGGAAACATGTCAATATCTCAGATACCCATTGGAATAACTTTTGAGTATTTTAGGTATCTGGAATTCTAGATAGGGGATTCTCCACATGAGTTTATGTTCACCATTAATATCGAACAGTTACCTATGTTATTTACTCATCCATAACTGGTTTGAATTCATGAGTGTCACTTTGTTAGAATTGTGGTAGGGCTGGCTATAGTTTTGCTCCAAGTTTGGGATGCTACTTACATGTACCAAATCATTTGTCAAATTATTTGTTATTAACATGTAACCATTACTGTTGATATTGTGTCACTGAGAAAAACAAGAGAAAAAGATCTTATTGCCTTACCCAACACCCCTGGTTGTCTTAATTCTGAGTAGACTAATATATGTGAGTTCAAATACCTGTTCAGGCATGTTGTGGTTGCTGCTGCTGTTGTTACTACTACTATTATTACTATTTTTAGAAATACTCTGCTTTTTCTCTAAAAAGAGACTCAGTATAGCAGACAATGTGACAGTTATGTGCACTGGACACAGTTACTTAGGGTTGGCAATTGGCACATATTCAGCTCTTCATCACCTTTCCCCCCAATGGCTGCTTTAAAAATCATGTCTGAGCGGTCAGCAAGCATTCAAAAAATGCTCTCAATTCCCTTTAAACTCTCTTTCACAGATCACTATAACCCATATAGCCCAAAACAGGCCTATAGCCAGGATTTTGTTTTTTTTTGGGGGGGGGGGCTAAAAAATTTTCAGGGGGGGTTTCGGGGGGGCTGAGTTTCGGGGGGGGGGGCTAAGTCTGAATGAAAGATGGTCTAGCCTAGCAAACCTTTTGTATCATTACCCCAATACCCCCATGCATATGGGATATATTGAGTATGGTGATCAGATCATGATATGAATAAACATAACAGTTTAAATAATGCACCAGTAAGGCCTTTTCACGAACCACCATGAGAATTTCAGGGGGGGGGGGGTGAAGCCCCTCAACCCCCCCCCCCCCCCCCCCGGCTACATGCCTGGCCCAAAATCAACTTTCTTTCTTTCTTTCTTTCTTTCTTTCTTTCTTTCTTTCTTGTAATGGCAGTAGTCTCTTTCATTTGAGCAAATAGAGGAAAACAGGAAAGATGCTGATTGTAAAGATTTTAGTCCCACTAACTGTTTTAATTTGTTCCTGCAAAAATCTGTTAGTTGCCACATGTCAAAAATAACCCATAACATCTAAACTCTAGCTTACTAAACTAAGAATAAACACTTGTTACATGTCTATGGCCCAATTGTCTTCCAAGGACTTTCCAGAGCCTGCACATACAGCCAAAAGATTTATTTGCATTTTTTTCTTTTTTAAAAAAACAAACCAACAGTGCAAGGTTGATGAGCAGGCATGTGTTAACCTATTTTAAAAGTGAATTGCCACCCTTGTAAGCTTCTAGGGAAAACAATTCAACCTTCTTTTTGGCAAGAAAATGAGTGATCTGGGGACAAATTTTGGGCAACAGGTTAAAATGTATCCATGTGATCTAAATCTATGACCCTTAGCCATAACACAAACCACTTCATTTTGGCTATAAGGCTACAGTTTGATTATGTGTTGCAAACTGCAGTCATGCTGTTTCTTGGATTGTTTCTTTATCAAACCACAGGTAGAATAACCACCCTGATTCAAGAGACCCTGCACCATGGATGTGGAAGCTAACTTACGAACTTATGATACTGAGTTCTGAGAAGATAGATAACTGTAGATAGTCACACATGAAGTTTTTTTCCTCCTGCAGACCCAGCTATAAAGATAAGCTCTTTATAGATAACCACATGTTCATAACTATGGTTTTCACAAATAGACCTAAAACTGTTCCATTTTATTTGTAATACGATAACGTTCTTAGCAGTCTGTAGTGCAATCCCCTAAAATATAGTGTTGAAACTTTCTGGAAGTTAATTCTGCATATCTAATGAAATTACAAAGGCCAGGATGGAGTCATGGCAGTTAAAATGGTAACAAATTGCTATAATTGTGTAGTGTTGATCTATCCATATTTCTGCACTAGCAGAGATAGCCAGCATTCAGGCTAACTTGGTTTTGAATGCCTTGAAACAGCTTTATTTTTTTCATTCTTACATTCAGTCCACATAATGTATGAAACTTGCTATCATTTTCCCCAGAAGAGACTACAATTTACAGAAAAATGCTAGTCCAAATGTTCAGTTTATTTCATATAATTATGTACTTATACAATTGAATTTGTTCATTGTGAAATATGATGTGGTAATATTATTTATACATTAAAGTTAATGGCAAGATCTCAAAGAAGCAGATAGTAAAATGAAAATGGTGGTTTACTGCCTAGATTTTAGTGAAATATAGCGAACACTCTTGGACCTTAGAACATTTATCAGCCTTTCCCACAAAACACACTTAGTGGCACTTATCTCTTTTTATAAAAGGTATCAATAATATATCTAGGCTTCGTGAACCATGCATGTTTGCTCAGGAATTAACCCTTTGGCAAGTCATTCCTGAGATTTCCATAGAAACTCAAAAGTCACTTAATGTTGAAGCTAACCAATCCAGATACCCACCCAATGTATAACTTAAGAAAAAAAATGGATTATAATTCTCAGATTTTTTTTTCAGCCAGCATGGCCAGCGGCAGTAGTTGTTCAAATAAGAAACTTCCAAGCTCTATATACCTTTTATTTATAGCTGAGAGGCTTTATGTAGACATGGAAAATATCAGATCACCATCATTATTTTTATTTATATCCCATGTTCCTTTCTGAAGATTCCGAGTGACCATGAGAGGAACTCGGGCTGTTCCATGTCTTATCTACTTACACCGTTAAACAGTTTTCTCCCAGTCCAACTCCCATGATCAAGGCTGTGGAAATATATTTAAAAGAGAAGAAGAGCACTGACAAATGTGGGAGAAAGGGTGAGGTTTGCATTTTTATTCCTACTAGGGAACATGTGCATAAAAGACATGTAATTTCCTCTTTATATTTAGCTTTTTTCAAGATTGATTTAATAAACACTTATTTCAGGAATGTTTAATAGTAAACACATAGTTTCCTTATGGAAAAAGTAGATTGTTAACAGCCTCGTAACATGCCCGCCAAAATCACCATGTGTAGCGGTGAATCTGGTAATTTTCATCCAAGGACGTGGGAAACCTGCCACCCCATGCCCACATCACCCCGCTGTTGAGGAAGCTGATCCCATGAGGGAAAGCATCAACCATGTGGCTCCCCCCCCCATTGCTTCCTATGACAACACTCAAAGACTTCCGTGTTGCTGGATTACCCCACAATTTCAAGTAACATGGATAGTGGCCTTGTGTTAAATGGCCTTGGACTGTGTTATTTTCAGATCAGTTCTGTGAATCATATAATGCTGACAGAGTTCATCCAGCTCTTTTCTGGATTAAAAAGCAGGTTAAGACATAACCATAGTTTTCCTATCAGATACAAGAGATAACAATAGGAATGATGTTCATGGACATGAAAATTCTCACCTCAGTGTCCCCACACACGGGGATTCTTTCATACTGCATTATTATAGTACTTTGATCCCATTATAATGCCTTGACAATATCTTAGAACTGTGGGATTTGTTGTTTGAAAAGGGACATTTAAAATATTCAGGCCAAAAAGCTCTAGTGCTTTTTGGTACCATTTTAATTGCAATGAAACTTTGACAATTAAAATGGCATTAAACTATATTAATTGTGTATTGAGAAAAGACATCTAGAAATAAAGAAGAAGAAAGGTGTGTGCGCAGTGCATTACTTTCCATGTATATTTCATTCACTAACACTGTAAAATAAATTCATGTTACTCTTTTATTTTATACCACATTCAAAAGGTGAGAAATAGCAATTTCCGAAATCCTTTGGTTCCTCTAAATGTTGCAGTCAGTTGCTCTTTTGTGGATAGAGGGATATGCTCCCTATCCTCCAACCTGTATTTTTAAATAGTTTCTTGTCTAAATTGTTCCCTCCCATAGTAAATTAGGTTTGCACTGTGCCCAGAACATTTGTTTAAAGATGGATTTCATTCTCTCTTGGGAGACATACAAATGAGGATAGCTCCTGTCCTTAGAACTCTTAGACAACCTTGAGATGGCAGCAGAAATATAAAACAGAGTTAAACTGTATTACAGGGAATGTGAGTCATATAACGTTTTAAAGAAAGATAGCTAGAGGGGAGAATAATCTAGAATATGTGTGTGCACACATTTTCTCTCCCTTCTACATACTTATGGACCAGGAAAAAGAAGCTGAAATTACACCCAGTAAGAAAAGTATGAAAAAACTGCTTCACTGGATCAGATAAAAACCCAGTCTAGGCCATTAGAGGTCGGGAGATATCCTCAAAAAAAAACAAAACAAAAAAAGAACCCTGTGAAGGATTTAGTGGATAACTGGTATCTCATAATCAACAGGCTAGATTTTAAGATTTGACACAAAGTATATGGAGGTTGTCTGTTTGTTTGTGTATATTATTATAGCAGTTAATGGACTTGGTCTGTACAAGTATTTATTTATTTATTTACTTACTTACTTTATTTCTATACCGCTTTTCTCAGCCCTCAGGTGACTCAAAGCGGTTTACATACAGAATATTACAAAGGAGTATCATAAGCAGATTAAAACACACTATACATTCTACATAACAATCAATATCAAAGACAATCATTATCATAATCATAGCGCCTCAACAACAAATCAGAATCCTTTCTCGTAATCCTTGTTCCATATTCCTATGTTCGATTGCACCGTGTTCCTATATTCCATTGCACTGATTAGCCAAATGCTTGTTCGAAGAGCCAGGTCTTCACCTTCCTCCGGAATGCCAACAGCGAGGGGACCTGTCTGATGTCTGCAGATAGGGCATTCCACAACCGAGGGGCCACCACCGAAAAGGCCCTGTCCCTCGTCCCCGCCAGGCGCACCTGCAATGCAGGCGGGACCGAGAGCAGGGCCTCCCCAGACGATCTTAATGTCCTGGTCGGTTCATAGGTGGAGATGCGTTCGGAGAGGTAAGTAGGGCCGGAACCTAGCAGTACTGGTAGTTTGAATCAGAAAAGGAACTTCAGAGTTAATCACAACAAATAGAAAGCACATGTTAGAATGCTTATTTTGGAGCAGTTGTTTTGTAATAGTATTCGTTCTTCAACATTGTGTGTGTGTGTATGTGCTTGTGTGTGTGTGTTTGTAAAGGTGCTGACAGATCCCTACTTGCAACTGATCTCTTTATTTCTATTGTTTGTGTTAAAGCAGACATCTGTGAAATGTATATTTCCCCCAGTTAATCCAAGCCTCCAGTAGCCCCCAGTGGTGCAGTGGGTTAAAGTGCTGAGCTGCTGAACTTGCTGACCGAAAGGTTGCAGGTTCGAATCCGGGGAGTGACATGAGATCCTGCTGTTAGCCCCCACTTCTGCCAACCTAGCAGTTTGAAAACATGCAAATGTGAGTAGATCAATAAGTACTGCTCTGTAGGCTCCATGTAGTCATGCCTGCCATATGACCTTGGAGGTGTCTACGGACAATGCTGGTTCTTCGGCTTAGAAATGGAGATGAGCACCAACCCCCAAAGTCGGACATGACTGGCCTTAATGTCAGGGGAAAGTTTTCCCTTTATCCAATCCAATAACTCTAAACACAAGACACAAGATACATAGTAAAGGAGAAGAATGCAAATTTAAAAACAGACATCTTTCACTACTTTGAAGGATCACTTTTAATAAAAAATATTAAATGTATTGACTATATTCCCTATATTCAAGAATTACTTCCATGCTTTCCATGAAATATAGTGTTTTGTTGTCCATTCATTCAGTCACTTCCGGCTCTTTGTGACCTCATGGACCAGCCCACACCAAAGCTCCCTGTCGGCATCACCACCCCCAGCTCCTTTAAGGTCAAGCCAGTCATTTCAAGGATACCATCCATCCATCTTGCCCTTGGTTGGCCCCTCTTCCTTTTTCCTTCCTTTCCCCCAGCATAATTGCCTTCTCTAAGCTTTCCTGTCTTCTCATTATGTGGCCAAAATACTCCATCTTTGCCTCTAATATCCTTCCTTCCAATGAGCAGTCGGGCTTTATTTCCCAAAGTATGGACTGGTTGGATCTTGTGGCAGTCCAGGGCACGCTCAGAACTTTCCTCCACCAAGGTTCAAAAGCATCTATATTCCTTTGCTCAGCCTTCCCTATGGTCCAGCTCTCACATCCGTAGGTTACTACAGGGAATACCGTTGCTTTTACTATGCGGATCTTCATTGCCAGTGTGATGTCTCTACTCTTCACTATTTTATCAAGATTGGTCATTGTTCTCCTCCCAAGAAGTAAGCATTTTCTGATTTCCTGGCTGCAATCTGTATCTGCAGTAATCTTTGCACCTAGAAATACAAAGTCTGTCACTGCCTCCACGGTTTCTCCCTCTATTTGCCAGTTATCAATCAGTCTGGCTACCATAATCTTGGGGTTTTTTATGTTTAAATACAACCCAACATTTGCACTTTCTTCTTTCACCTTGATTAGAAGGCTTCTCAGCATCTCCTCGCTTTTGGCCATCAAAGTGGTGTCATCGGCATAAGGTTGTTAATGTTTCTTCCACCAGTTTTAACTCTAGCCTTGCATTCATCAAGCCCTGCACATCACATTATGTGTTCTGCATACAAGTTGAATAGGTTGGATGAGAGGATACAACCCTGCCGCACGCCTTTCCCAATCTTGAACCAGTCTGTTGTTCCATGGTCAGTTCTTACTGTTGCTACTTGGTCCTTATACAGATTCCTCAAGAGAGAGACAAGGTGATTTGGCATGCCCATACCACCAAGAACTTGCCACAATTTATTACCATCCACACAGTCAAAGGTTTTCGAATAGTCAATAAAACAGAAATAGATGTTTTTCTGAAACTCCCTTCTGAAACTTTCTCCAGCGGATATTTGCAATTTGGTCTTTTGTTCCTCTGCCTTTTCTAAAACCAGCTTGTACATCTGGCAACTCTCGTTCCATGTACTGCTGGAGTCTTCCTTGCAGGATCTTGAGCATTACCTTACTAGCATGAGAAATAAGTGCCACTGTACAAAAGTTTGAACAGTCTTTAGCATTTCCCTTATGGGGATATAAGTTGATTTTTTTTGCAGTCTGATGGCCATTCTTGTGTTTTTCATATTTGCTGGCATATGACATGCATCACCTTGACAGTATCATCTTTCAAGATTTTAAACAATTCAGCTGGGATCCCGTTGTCTCCTGCTGCCTTGTTGTTAGCAATGCTTCTTAAGGCCCATTCAACCTCACTCCTCAGGATATCTGGTTCTAATTCACTCACCATACCATCAAAACTATCCTCAATATTATTATCCTTCCTATAAAGATCTTCTGTATAATCTCGCTACCTTCTCTTGATCTCTTCAGCTTCTGTTAGGTCCCTGCCATCTTTGTTTCTTATCATGCCAATTTTTGCCTGAGATTTACCTCCAATGTTTCTAATTTTCTAGAAGAGGTCTCTTGTCATTCCTATTTTGTTGTCTTCTTCCACTTCCATGCATTGCTTGTTTAAAAATAGTTCATTATCTCTTCTGGCTAACTTCTGGAATTGTGCATATCTCCCCCTATCACTGTTTCCTTTTGCTTTCCTCCTTTCTTGGGCTACTTCCAGTGTCTCAGCAGACAGCTATTTTGCCTTCTTGGTTTTCTTTTTCTATGGGACGTACTTTATTGCTGCCTCCTGAACAATGTTGTGGACTTCTGTCCATAGTTCTTCTGGGACTCTATTTACTAAATCCAGTTCTTTAAATCTGTTCTTCGCTTCCACTGCATTTTCGCTAGAAATGTTAGTGAGTGTTGCAATCCAGAGCAGGGAACGAGGCCCTCAGATAACTATCCACCACACTTGGCTGTGAAAAACAATCCTTTTTTATTGAAGAAAAATGGTTACAAAATAAAGGAAAAATGCAAGTCAAAAGCCACAGCAAAATCAGCAAACATGAATTTAAATGGACAAAGCAAACCCAAAAGCCTCACTGGGAAAATACTGGAATCTGTTAGCAATCCACTAACCGTACTTGATATCCTAGAAATCTTTCCAAACTATGGCCAGGGAACCGGGAGAACTGCCAAGGTCTTCATCAATTCTGAAACGATGCCTGAACTGAGGCAATCAGCCTGGCGTATTGCAATTAAAACTCAAGAATCGGTTCCGTGAACCGCCCTTCTGTTTTGGAGCCAATGTTTTTAATTCTTGAATTCGGGAGGATCGATGCAAACTGAGTGTTTTACTTCTGTCTTCCCAAATTTGGCCCCTTCTGTTGTCATTACAGTTAACAGGTGCAGAAGGGAGGGAAAGTTCAAGGTCTCCCTCTGAAACATTCTCAGGAACACTGGTACTTTCATTTTCCAAATCTACAGAAGTTCCTTCCTCACTAATTTCAGGAACATTGGCATTTTCCAAACCTACAGCAGTTTCTTCCTCACTAATTTCAGAAGCATTGGCATCAAAAGGTACATTTCCACTAGCATCAGTAAATATACTTTCATTAGCATCAGGAGGAACAAACAGAGAATCAGGTTCAAGTTCAAACTCAGGCTGAACCCCGACAGTGAGATCATATCTAACTGGCCTGTGTATTTTCCTTGATCTCTTTAGTTTTATTCCAAATTGTGCAATAAGAAGTTCGTGATCTGAACTATTGTCAACCCCAGGTCTTGTTTTCACCGACTGGATGGATGTCCACCATCTTTGGCTGCAAAGGATGAAGTAAATCTGATTTCGGTGTTGCCCATCTGGTGAAGCCAATGTATAATGCCGTCTTTTTGGTTGTTGGAAGTGAGTGTTTGTCAGAAGAAATTCAATGTGCAGATTTGACAAATATGAATTTAATATGATGTGTGGGAATGAATGGAAGTAAGAATGGATGGATGTATTTTGGAAACACCAGTATAATATTAAGGCCTGCAATGACTAACTACCTGCTTGCTGCTTTGTGATTAAAACCTGTTAATGAGATCTGAAGAGTAAACTCTGATATGAATTGGGATAGTCTGCAACATTCCTTATGTTAAGAAGGAAGTCAACATAAGATCCACACCAATCAAGAAGAGTCAACATCTGGCCAGGAAACTGAAATGGAGCCAAGATAGAAGACATCTATCATTAATTTACAACTTTGGGACTACATCAACAGAATAGTCCTATAAAAGACTCAGTCTAATAATGCTCAAGTGTGACCGACCTGAGGAGTCTGCTTCACTCACTATGCTCTGCTCCATGAGAAGGAGAGAGATAGTGTACTTATGCATAGTGTCAGATTTGCACGGGAGCAGTCTGGTCACTTTGGGGCTTCTTTCTCAAGGGAAGAGGAAGAAGTGCACTTTTGGAGTCTTAGATTTTGTGCAGGGAGTCAGGTTCTGCTGTATGGAAAACAGAGATCTGGTCTTTGGCATTGTTCTTAGGGAAGAAGTTTTGGCATTTCGGCGTTTTGAAGTTTTGGCGTTATGGAAGTTATGGAACTATATGTTGGCAGGCTGCAGGAAACCAGGGTCTGGCCTAACAGATGCTTCTCCAAAGCGGGAGAAAATGATATGGTAATATTTTGGATGCATGTGGATACATGTGTGTGAATGTTGAGTGAAAATGTAATTCCCCTTTGTTTGTTAACCAATGTAATTATAAATCCAATGTAGTTGCATAGAATCTGTATGTCTGTATGTCCAATGTCATTCTTTGTCTAAATGTTTTTCTGTAATCTGATATATCCTCTCACACTGGAAATTGTAATAAAAAGAACGAATGCTTCAAAGTTATTGAAAAGTCATTCATGACATGTTTGTTATACACAGCGAGTTTTCCTGGCAAAATTCTATCAGCCTACGTCCTGCTTCATTTTGTTGTGTCAGACCGTGCTTGCCTGTGATCCCAATTGTCATTTGACTACCCACCTTAGCATTCCAGTCTCCTGTAATGAAAATAATGTCTCTTTTTGGTGTATTATCCAGTAGGTGCTGCAGATCCTTGTAGAACTGATCTACTTCTACTTCTTCAGCAGCTGTGGTTGGGGCGTATATTTGGATCACTGTAACATTAAAAGGCTTTCCTTGCACTCGAATTGAGATCATTCTGTCATTTTTGGTTTGTATCTAAGCACTGCTTTAGTGACTTCCTTATTAATTATTAATTATGAGGGCTACTCCTCTTGTCTGCAGTAGTAGATCTGATGGTCATCTGATGTGAAGTGGCCCATTCCAGTCCATTTCAGTTTGCTGACCCCCAGAATGTCTATCTTTAGTCTTGACATCTCACCAATAACAACATCCAGTTTGCCTTGTCTTATAGATCTTACATTCCAGGTTCCTATGGTGTGTTGATCTTTAGAGCATCAGATGCACCTCCAGCACCATCGGCTGCGAGCCTTCCTTTTGGCTTTGAGCTAGCTGTGTCATCACATCTGGGGCTAGTTGAACTTATCTTCTTCTCCTCCCCAGTAGCATTTTGACCATCTTCTGACCTGGGAGTCCCATCTTCCGATGGCATACTGACATATCTCTGGTTGTACTGGTCCATTTAGTTTTCTTGGCAAGGATACTGGAGTGGTTTGCCATTGCCTTCCCCAGGGATCACGCTTGGTCTGACCTCTCTGCCACAACTGTCCCGTCTTGTGTGGCCCTTCATGGGTTCGCTCATGGTATCATTGAGGTGCTCATGCTCCTCCAGCACTATGACAAGGTAGAGATTCTTTACTGGAGAAACATAGTGTGGTCAGTATAATTAAATGCTTTCAGCTCATAGAATTTTCCAATGCCAGTTCTTCCATACCTATACATGGAAGAGTCTCTGAATGTTGTGATCATTAGTGAATGACATCACACAAGTGGGCATTTTGATTTTTCTCCTTGATAAGTATATGCTGACAGAGTCTTTGCTCTTTGGAGGAGAAAAAAACTCACAGCCAAATGCATGGTGTGTGACATATGCCGTTCTTATAACAAAACTGCTTACTGTGGTTTGGGTCTTGAAGATGTTTATATGACAGACTGATTATGACTTTAGCAGTGCTTAGATCTGAAAGATATGCAAATGAGTTATTTAAGTGAGCACCCATTTACTTATGGAAAAAAGCAACAGTACTATAAAACTGAAAAAAATGTTAGTAAATGGATAGGCAGGCAACATTTCTCTCACAATCCTTAGTTAAATAAAAATGCTGACTTCTCAAACATTCATCCTTCAATGTTTATAAAAACATTCATAGCTAGAATCTTGCTCTAGAGACATCGCATTAAGCATTTGAAAGTTCATCTGTTTTTGTTGTTGCTGCTTTCCAAAACAGAATACTAAACTGAGAATAAGGCTGCAAAGTCTCTGCCTGCATCTCTCAGCACTGAATAGTTCGGATTAAATTGATTTGTTTGCATATTCTATCACATTTCTATTTTGTTTTAAGATTAAAATCTATCTTCCTTTAATTATAAATCTTGTAGAGATATAATGGTGTTGTTGTTGGATAAAATCAAAACCACATATACAAATAGAGGAGTGGTATAAGGAAGCATGGAAAATAGCAATAAATGATAAACTGACATGTATATTAAAGGTTAAAAAAGATATATGGAAACAAAGTGATTTTGATGCTGTATGGGGAAGATTTGTGGTAAATGGTCTAAAAAACAAGGAAGGAAAATTACCGTCACAAGAAGAAATGAGATTTTGGACAGATGATATGTAAGAATTGTGGCTTGAGAAGGGTGGAGGGGAGCACTGTGGTGAAATAAAAAAGGGAAAAATGTTAAAGCAAAATAATAAAACAACATGTTAAAGAGGTTGCTGTACAAAACGTAATAGTAATAACAAATATATAATGAATGTAATAATTGTGACAAATCAATAAAAATTATTATAAAAGTTTAATTAAGTAAAAAAATAAAAATAAAAACCACATTTTTCTTTCAGCTTTCCCATCTGATTGTTGAATATGTACTGTAACTAAAGACTGTACCTCTCAACACAGCAATCATCAAAGTTCAAACAATTGGAATCAAGAACTTAGAACCTCCTACTCTCATAGATCACAATCTTGAAAATGCACAAAGGGGGCAAAGGTTATAATAATAAGTGTGCAAAACTCTTTCTACCCCCAAATATTCTGTGAGCAAAGTGGGTACCAGTAGTAGGCATTAATACAACATTGATGTACTACTGCTGGCATGGACACTCTCCATTATGTAGAACAAGGTAACCATCTCAGATGACAGGAACTGATTCTCCAGTCTGCATGTGTATGTGCAGTCCACGTATTTGGACCTTGTTTCATGGAAAATACAATACTGGAGGCACCCCAATAATACTGGTTCCCGGCAAGGCCACAGGTTCACAGAGGTGAACAGGGAATAACTGCAAGAGATTCAAATTGTAGTTACCTTGGCAGCAACACAGGGAACTGTTATCAGCTATACACAGAACACAGAAAGCTTATTAGGTTTTGCCAGGTGTGGTGGAACATTTATACCAGATGTAATACTGGGGATGGCTGAGGTACTAGACATTGTAAAACTGCTTTCTAGAAAAAGGTTGCACCATTATATTGCATTATGAAAAAAATATCTTCCTCCTATCCATATTTCTCCACTTCAGACTGAAATTTCTCGCCACCCTCTGAAACTGCACAACAGAAATCCAGGTCCTCAGACATGGGTCTCTACTAAACATTTGATTCTGGCCATAGAGACTGATTCAAGGTTGCTTATTAATTTATTACTGCTTGAAAATTCAAATTTTTAATTGAGTCTTCCAATTCTCATTTAAAAATGCAAATTTTCCAGTAATTATATCTGTGCTATTCAGATACGAAATCATTTCTGATTTTCAAAATTAAGCAGGCTTAGAGCTAGTTAGCAGGAATGCCATGCATTATAGCCTATTTTAGAGGGAGGTGATGAAAAACCACCTCTGAATATTCCTTGCCTTACAAAAACTAAGACATATGTGGGGTTACCATAACTGGACAGATGACTTAAAGACATTGAGCTTGTCTACGTCATCCATATAATTCACAGTCAACTAGCAATTGAGCCTGCATGTTGAGATAACATCCAGGGGCTTCTGGCCTTTAATGCAAACCACACCAAGCTGGTCTGGCTCCATTTTAAGCAAAGATGAAGACTGTTCCAGAGTTTTGCTAAAACTTGGTGCATCTCTGTTTTTCAGACTGACTGTGTAAAGGAAACTGGCCTGCAGTCCACATAGTCCAGGATTGTGATCAAGGGGGATGGGGGTGGGGTAAGGATTGAGACTATGGTGCCCCTGTCACTATGGTAGCTGGCCATCACCAGGTACCTTTGCTGACACCAGAAAGGATGAACATGTGACCAGGGGAAAAGGATAAGAGATTAATCCCTGCTTCTCCTCCATTGTCACCCTTGTCACATGAGTGCCTTTGCTAGTGTCAGCAAAGGTATGCTACTCTAGTGTGAAAATAATACCTGACCTTGAATTTGTGAGCATATTTGAAGCATAATTGAACACTGTGGCATATGAACATTGAAAGATACAGATATTGCTGAACTTTGTTTTATTTAAATATTAAGCATGCATCTCTTTCATAACATCAGCTCTTTTTTCATTTCAATGAAGGAAGAGACTTGCTTTTTTCTTCCAATGGGCAGAGAGCCATAGTTTATCCTCTGCCAGACTGCTACAGAACCTCCTAAGCCAATTGCAGTGCGAAAATATCAATCATTACGCCATAAAAACCTATAAAACTCAAGCTGTAGAAAGTGTTGAAATGAACTACATTATGTTTTGCATACTGTAACTTGTTTGCAAGTGCTTTATAAACCTCAAGCAACTGAAATGGAAGTTTGAATGCCAAGCATATAATATTTCACCCTCTTAGCAAGATGCTTTCTAATTTCAGTAGTATATTGACATCAGCTTCACACTACATTCATTATGCAGGTTTATATAGTTTTCTTTTTTGATTAAAGTATTTCATATTTTCAGAAAAAATGGCATGCAGCATTATAAGTATGTTTCTGTAAAACATTGCATATGCAATGCTAAACCTTTGTAGCATTGCAGCAGTCCTTACTGCCTCATCTTTGAAGAAAGATATGACATTTAATCCACATGGAATATCAGTGTACTGTTCAGTTAGTCACTTAGTTCCATACCAGTCTTTGCTCTCCCAAGAGATCAAGAGGGAAAATCCAAGTTTAAAAATACAGAAAAAAAATTCCTAATAAAATCCTTACTTATATAAAATAGCTCCAAACCTTTAAGGCCAAGCACTGGACCATACTGTAGGCTATACACACAGTATGATATGTCCAATGTTTACTAAATGCTATCATATTAGTTCAACAGAGGACTGGAAACCATGAAACTCTCAAGATATTGTGGACTGAAAAGCTTATAAGAATCGTAGCCAAAGCATCTAATGACCCAGACTTAATCTGGATCCCTGGAAAAGGGATCTTTATATACTGCAGTTATTAGACCAAGGTAGACATAAAATTTCACCTCAAAGCACTGACCAAAACACTTAAAGAAGGAGAAAGTGAAGCTCCCATTCATGCATTATGTAAAACAAAGAACTGATACCCCCCTGAGAAGTCTGAGGAGAGGAATGAGGATCAGGAATTGTCCTCACAGATGTGAACAAAGCATAGTACAATGTACATTTATTTATTTATTTATTTCACTTACTTATACCCCACCCTTCTCACCCCGGGGGGGACTCAGGGCGGCTTACAGGAGGAGGCACAATTAGATGCCCAAATCAATTGACAAATAATACAAAATACCAAAACAATCAACAGTTAAGTTAAAACATTAATACATAATAAAATAATAAAACAATCTCATGTTCGGGGTTCAGAGTCCATATATCCATTCCATTCCATTTGTCCCTATCCATCGTCAGATCCTTAAATTAGTTGCCAGAATGACCAAAGGCTTGGTCCCACACCCAGGTCTTCAGTTTTTTCCTAAACGCCAGAAGGGAAGTCGCCGATCTAATCTCCCCGGGGAGTGAGTTCCACAGGTGGGGAGCCACCACTGAGAAGGCCCTGCTCCTCGTCCCTGCCAGCCTCACTTGTGACAGTGGCGGGGTCGAGAGCAGGGCCTCCCCAGAGGATCTTAAACTTCGAGGTGGGATGAAAGCAGCAGAAATATAGGAAAAGTCCATTACAATTCTGAATGCAGTTTATGTTGAAAATAATTATTTGGAAGTGGTAGGATCGATATGAAAAAACCCCAAAGCTCTCAATATCTATGGGGAAATACATTCCTTAATATACGGTGTAAACAGGAGAATGTGGGAAATAGTGAACCCTATTGGCATGATGATATCCATTTGAAGTTACCACAGAGTTGTATGGGAGTACTGGAAGATTCTTAGAGATGAACCCTCGCACAACTCTGATACCTTTTGGAGGCTGTATACAATAGAATTATTGCCTGGAATGTCTAGAAGATTTCTAAAGAGGACTAAATTTGTTGTGTGTGAATAGATGAAAATGTCAAAATGAGTCCCTCTAGTACAGGGATCATAATGTATTAATTGTCACTTAAATACTGAGAATAGATTTTCCTCATGCAAAGTCTCTTCCTTTTCTCAAAATATTTAGAGTGGCTGTTAACTCTAGTAAGTTCTCCTTCTTGTTGCTGTTGCTTGCATGATCCTCTGCCTCCTTTCCTCCCAAATGAGGGCTTGGTTTAAATAAATATCATATAATATAAACATGCAAAAGCTTGGCATTAAAATGGATATAAACTATAAATAATAATAAAATAATTTAAAACATGAGTTACAATTATTTAAAAAGCCATCTAAAGAGATCCAATAAAATCACTGTTGCACCCTTTAAAAGCTATTCCTTCCCATTTTGAATAATTATGATAATTAAGATGACAATGATGATTTTATATACGCTTCATGCTTTTGTATTTAACCATTTTTTCTAACATAAAGAATGAGAAAAGGAAAATAAATCATTCTCAGAGCATTATAAAATGAAGTAACATTTAACTTCCTGTATCTAAAAATTCAAATGCTCTTTTCCATTTATAAATCTCTCCACTTTCTAAATATTTTGAGAATGAACTCAGCTTCTTATTTGGCGTAAACTGTAAAACTTATTTAGTGAAAATATGTAGATCCCACATATACAGAGAACATGATCAGACCTCTGACATAAGGTGTTCAATCTTTATTTTCAGTATCTCCTTAATCACAACCTCCACATTTGTTATGCGCACAGCCAGCATTTGGAAATAATAATTTGTTATCACTGCATTTCCAAGCAATACATGCAGCCAGATGTCTTTACTTTCAAAATTGCATATTTTCTGTCTCATGAAAATATATCAGCATATGCCTATCTATGGCACGAAACAACCATATATAGCTCTGTGCTTCAGATGTGTATACACACACACACACACACACACACAGAGAGAGAGAGAGAGAGAGAGAGAGAGACTAAGCTTGATATTATTGCTTACATAATTATGAACTCCATTCAAAGTTCAAAAGTGAGGGTGAATCAATCAGTCTGGTCTGTGTTAGCTTTGCATGTATTCGATCAATAACCCATTTTGTCTACTTTCCACACCATCTGAATTTAAATGCACAGAGGAGACATGGACATTCACCTTTTCATATGCTTCATATTTATTTATTTATTTATATACCACATTTATATCACACCCTTCTCAACCTCAAAGGGGACCCAGGGTGGTCTTGCAAAGGCAACAATTATATTTGAACATTTTTTTTTAAAAAAAACAAAGCCCATTAAAACCAGCCCAGCTTACCTGTCTGAACATCTCTCTCCTTATGAATGATCTAGAACTCTAAGATCTTATGGGGAGGCCCTGCTCTCGGTTCTGTCTCCCTCGCAGATATGGTTGGTGAGAACAAGAGACAGGGCTTTCTCAGTGGTGGCCCCTCAGCTGTGGAATGCCCTTCCCATGGATATAAGAACCCCCCCCCCTCTCTCTTGACATTCCGCAAAAAGGTTAAAACATGGCTCTTCGAGCAAGCTTTTGCTAATACAGCAGAATTAGATAAATATGAAAATTGGAATGATTTCACGATGCTATTGGCCTTGTGAGTGACCAGGAGAACCTCTGTCTTGTCTGGATTCAACTTCACAGCTGCCAAGCATAGATTCAGGACCTGAACAGCCTCCTTAGTAACAAGTGGAAAGGAGTGATAGAACCAAACGTCCTCCGCATACAGGTGACAATGTGGGTGTGGTCTCTGCCTGTCTCACCCTGAGCTGACCATGTGCTGGAGGGGCATCTTCCTTGTTGGGCTATCCAGCTAGGCATCCCTACCCACATTCTTCGCCACCTCCTTTGTGGAAAGGGTGGGGCTTCTCCAGCCTCACCATACTCCTCAGGGGCCTTTGGGGAAACCAAACCTAGAAGGAGGATCACACCCATGGTCTATGCATCACTGGAGCAATTGCACAGCTGCTACAGAAGGAAACTATCACAGCAAAAATAGTGCTGCAACTACAATTATATTAGAGCCACTGATTGTGAATGAAAAAAAAAAGATCCAGGTACAAGTTAGATGCAATGCAACAGTATGTAAGACATAATGTGGCAATCACCAGCAAAATACTTCTATAATTAGGCGACTGACTCCCTACCTATCTGGGAACGACCAGACTATGGTGATCCAGGCGACGGTCATATCGAGGCTTGACTACTGTAACGGCCTCTGCATTGGCCTTCCTTTGTCAGTGATCCGGAAACTGAAGCTGGTGCAAAATGCGACGGCTTGTCTTCTTGCCGGGATGCTGGCGAAGTGTCGTATCACCCCAATTCTACAACAGCTGCACTGGCTACCGATTGAGTACCGGATTACTTTCAAGGTGCTGGTACTAACCTTTAAGGCCTTATATGGTCTGGGGCCGGTGTACCTGAGGGCCTGCTTATCCCCCTACCAACCCCAGAGATTACTTTGGTCTGAAGACCAAAATTTGCTTGAAGTCCCCAACATCCAGACTTATCATCTGTCCTCTACTAGGCAGAGAGCCTTCTCGATTGTAGTCCCTTATTTATGGAATGCCTTGCCAGTTGAAATCTAAACTATCCGAGACCTACTTGCTTTTCGGAAAGCTTGTAAAACCTTTCTCTTCCAACAAGCTTTCGATGGGCGAATAACTAAGGACTATGTCTGTTCTTGTTTTTATCGTATTTTAAAGTTAATTGTATTGTTTTAATCTACTGCTGTAAACCGCTCCAAGCTAAATTGGGAGTAGCAGTATACAAGTCAAATAAATAAATAAATATAAATAATTGTGCTTTAACAGCCTCATGTGAAAAACCCACAACTAAGGATCAGAACAATGAAAAGAGATACCAAATTGAGTGATCAGGAGAGATTATTAGATTGATTGAAGCAAGAGTCAAACAAGCAAAAATGGCATTAACATAGATTGTTCCCAACACTTCTACAGTGTTACAAGGAAGGTCATATTGGAAAATGTGTGCTAAGAAGAATAATGCTGCCATTGATATGTTGAACACGTGCACATAGACATTTCAGATACTATTTCTGATTTATAGAGTAGCAAATGTTTGAAATGGTTGCTAATACCTCTTAAGGTACAGCTGTAGCAATGATCATTGTGGAGCTCAGGGCTATTTTATCAATGCTGATGAATTTTCTTAGTACTTTAGGAGACTTTTATTGTACAAGCAACAATGTCTTTTAGAAAGTCAGTAAAATGCTATCTTCATTTTTAAGAGTATTACGGAGATCATAGTTTTGCATGGAATACTAACATAGATATGGAGTGAAATCTGTATATGAGTTTAGGTATATGAACTCCTGTGGTTTATCTCATCACAGTGAAGATGGCTTTAGATAATTTCAAACGCTGACATGTTCATATTCAGGGCTGCCCCTCTGCTATCAGCAGACTTTCCTGCCTTTCACTGCTGCTCATTCTCCTTAAAAATGTATCATATGAGCTAAGCAATCCAACATTGCCAGTTTCTATCACATTATGCTACGTGCATCCCATTACTAGTTTACTTCCCCCTCCCCATGATTCTCCCATCCCTTTTAATTGATGACTAAAATCTATCAATAGTTCTTCATCCCATGTGATTCCTATTATCTACCTTGCAACATGCCCCTATCACTTTGTGCCCAGAATGCCAGCAGTCATGTGATAGATTCTATTCCTTTCCCCCACTCTGTTTCACTATTCCCAAGGTTATTTTACCTATAGAGATAGATATTTGGTGATTAGTTTTAT
The DNA here is from genome assembly GCF_037176765.1 of Anolis sagrei. Lineage (NCBI taxonomy): Eukaryota > Metazoa > Chordata > Lepidosauria > Squamata > Anolidae > Anolis > Anolis sagrei. Next base: position 271,921,819 of record NC_090021.1, on the reverse strand, counting down.
TTTAAATGCTGAAATTGCAAAATCCCATTTCTCTACTGCATATATTGATAGTGCCGGAATAACATTCCTGTTGTTCAGTTGTTCTTCGGGAATCTTAATGCAGATTCACTACCTATGGAAGTCTGAGTGTGACACAGCAAAGAAATCACAGAGCAACCAAGTCGTGCTGAGAGGTGAGGCCAAATGTGTTGGACTGCCTCTCAGCCAATCAGGGTTGAGGGAGGGGGGGGGAGCGGCTTCCATTTTGGCTTTAAATTTCAGAGTGCTCTGGACACAGGCAGGCTGATGCTGTTGCCGCTGCCACCTTAGGTACAACAGTACAAACTCTACTTTGAAACTGAATTCCCTTTGAGTCTAATTTTATAGCATAGCATTAATAGCTGCCTTGGACACTGGGCATAGGCGGGCTACTGCCCCCGCCTTTGGCACACCAGCACTAAGGGGCAATGCTTCTTGGAAGTTGACATTATTTGGAATCTAATATTATAACATAGCATTAATAGCTGCCTAGGACACAGATGCATTATTGGGCATAAGGTTACTGCCTGCTGTTACTGCCTTCTCTGCCAGAGAAGAACATAAACACAAGTTGTCTTCTTACACTCTGAACAAAATTGTGTTCCAGAGATTCAATAAACTTGAAGCATCCTGGTGGCAGTGGGTTGAGTTGTACATTCTCTGGGTCTGCCTTTGGAACCCAAGGGGAGAAGAAAGGGAGGGGAGCACCCAGCAAGCTGCAACATCCAACTTTGGGTGGTGGAGGTGGTGATGCTAGTACCAGTAGAACTGCTGCAATTTGACCCTCTCAGTCACAGTTGCCAGTTCCCATTTCTGTGATGGAGGCAGGGCTAGATTTGCCTATAGAGCAAACACAGGAGGTGGATAATGTCTTGGAATTTGAAGGGGGGGGGGGTAATAGAACTTGCTTCTCTCCCTGGGTCTCCCTCTGAGTCCCTAGCTGGCAGTGAGCAGGATGACTGGTCTGCAGAAGAGGCTGCATCATCAACCCTCTTCTCCTCTCACCCCACACCCACCACCACAACCACAGCCACTGTTGTGATGGGAAGGTCGAGGTTAAACCATTGGGATCATTTCCAGGTGCATCATGAGTTTGCCACACAGGCAATCTGCATGCATTGCAATGGGAAAGTAAGCAAGGAAAAAAGACTTGAGATATCTGGCTACATCGAGGTCGAGGATGCACATGAAGAGGCATCACCCAATGGTTAAATTGGAGGGAGAAACTGGCAGCAGCAGCAGCCACTTTCCCTACTTCTGTAGGGGAGAAGAAGAAACAGACCACCCTGGAAATTTGGGGCATGCCCACTAGCGGTAATATCAGATCAGGGGAAAGCTGTCCACTGCCAGGCAGATCTCCCTGCATGTGGGAAAGATGCTGGCTCTCAACCACCAGCCCTTCTGGATGGAGGAACAGGGAGGCTTTTGTCACTTGTTGGCATTCTTGGCTTCTTGATACAAGATTCCCTCATTCACCACCTTCTCCCAAACAGTGATACTAGCTCTATATAAGGGCTGCAAGGAATGTGTGGTGAAGCCATTTCACTTCAGACATTTGGTCCTGCAGCTGTCTCAAGGGGTAAATCTTCTAAAGAAGACAAAGTAGAATTTCCATGCTAGGATAACCAACTTTGCAGATACCATAGCTGCCAGCCTTAGCAGTGTGGGCTGGTGGGACAGGCAGAAAGCTGGGAGGCTTCTGCACCCCACTCCTTCCCCCAGAAAGCCATCCCCAAGATGTTTGTCCTCTTCCAGCCAACTACTCATGCCTGGGGCTCCCCTTTCTTTATTTAGGTGACTGACTAAGTCAGAGGTCCTCAAACTATGGCCTGCGGGCCAATTCCGGTCAGCCAAGGGCATTTATCCGGCCTGTGGAGGAGGAGTGCCCCCCCCCCACACACACACACACAGTGCTCCACCCTTGGCTGGCTCACGCTATCCGTCAGGCCCGATGGGTAGCATGAGCCCGCCAAGGGCGGCTGCCCCACGCGGCCTACTCTAGTGTAAAGTACCTCGTGAGGTGCTTTATGTGAGAGTAGGCTGTGCAGTGCTGCTCCTCCCTTGGCAGGCTCACGCTGGCCATCGTGCCCGATGGGCAGCGTGAGCCAGCCAAGGGCAGCTGCTCTGCTAGGCCTACTCTCGCGTAAAGCACCTCGCGAGGTTCTTTATGCAAGAGTAGGCCATGTGGTGCTGCTCCTCCCTTGGCATGCTCACGCTGCCCATCCGGCCCGATGGGCAGCGTGAGCCAGCCAAGGGAGGCTGCCCCGGCGCTCCATGCAATCATGCCGGCCACATGACCTTGAAGGTGTCTATGGACAATGCAGATGAGCACCACACCCCAGAGTCAGACATGACTGGACTTCATGTCAGAGGGAAACCTTTAACTAGGGAAATTGTGGGAGAAAGAACTCTTGTCTGTTGGAGGTAGGTATGAATGTTTCAATTGGCCACCTTGATTACCATTTCATAGCCTGACAGTTTTTAGGGAGAATCCTTTGTTGAGAGGTGATTAGCTGGCCCTGATTGTTTCTTGTCTGGAGTTCCCCTGTGTTTGAGTGTTGTTCTTTATTTACAGTTATAATTTTAGAGTTTTTTTTAATACTGGTATCCAGATTTTGTTCAGACTAGAAATAGGAAGATTTCCCATTCTCTGCTCCTGGAATTACTGCCTAAAGAGGGCTAGAAAGAACCCCCTCTAAGGGCCCTTCCACACAGCAAAATAAGATATGTGCAATGTGTATAGGAATTTTTTATTGATTTTTTTTAAAAAAAACAAACTATAGTCCGGCCCTCCAACAGTCTGAGGGACAGTGAACTGGTCCCTGGTTTAAAAAAATTGAGGACTCCTGGACTAAGTGCTAATCTTTTATGATAAATCTGCCATTCTACCTCAGCATTTATCGACAACTAATCTTCCCCCTTATGTGACCCTCACATCTTAGCAATTATCACAAATCAGGCAGTAAAGCTGCATATGATTTCTGCAGATCTCTATATGCATTAACTTTAATAACTGGCAGAATTTTTTATTACGATTATTATTGGCACCATGCACCTTGTGGTGCTCATCTTCTTGTGTCCTGAAAAGAACATTTTGTTTGATTCAATCAATAATTCCAGCACAACCCCCCCCCCCATGTCTTTTAATGAAAAAATACTTTGAACTTACATTCGTAAACATTTGTTGTTTTACTTTGTCTTTGTTGTTAAGTGAGTGGATGGTAGACACAGAGTGAGATTGGGGAAAACAGCATCAAAATAGTATCTGTTCCTATGGTTGCTTAGGCGCCTTGCCAGTAATTTTCATGATACTGATAATTAATAATTATATGATCATTAAGAAGAAAATGAACAATAATTTACTGTAAATCTATTTCCTGTCAAATCTATATATTTAGCTCTACCCACACTTTGCTCTCCCTGTGAAATAACAGGACCCGTATTGCTTGAAGTTGATGATGATCATGATCATCAAGCAATATTTATTACCCACCTCTCCTGATGGCTTGAGGTGGGGTACAAAAAAGTTAAAACATATAAATATAAAATATATACAATAAATTACATAGATAAAAACATAAAATGCATTTTAAAAACTTGCACCAAAGACAGGTACAGAATTGAAATATGGTAGCAATAGAATGTAAATCCAAATTCATGATTGAAAGCTGACTGAGAAGTCCTGCCAGAAGAAGTGGGTCTTAAATTGTGTTTTAAATTTTGACAGCTCACTTAGCTGTCTGATCTCTTCTGAAAAGTCATTTAATAGTCCTGGGGTGACAAATAATAACAATAATAATAATAATAATAATAATAATAATAATAATTTATATCCCACTTTTCTCCCTCAGAGTAACCAAAGCGGCTTACAACATCTTAAAATTATACAGACAGCAGACCAAATACACCAGTAATAAATATGAATATCATAAAATAAGCTATTAAAAAAAGAAACCAAAGTACAATATACAGTTACATTTGTGTTGCAATGATGAAAATGATGAAAAACGATTATAGAAAGGAATACACTCAGCTCTCCATATCCATGGATTTTACGTCCACAGGTTCCCACATCTATGGTTTGAAATATACATTTTAAAAATCAAAACAAACATTGATTGTGCCATTTTATATAAGGGGCATAATTTTACTATGCCATTGTATAATGGGACCGGAGCAGCTATGCATAATATTACCCAAGGGGTGTCTTGGAACCTTACTGCAGTGGATATTGAAGACTATATATATATATATATATATATAGAGAGAGAGAGAGAGAGAGAGAGAGAGAGAATGAAAACATTTCAATAGAGTCACAATCAGATTAAACAATTATAAGGATCTAATGATTTAATTGTAGTTCTTAACCTCATCTCTATTTCTGAGGATTTATTTTTCCAGAGTTCCCTCTAGTTGACCAGAAATTATGAACAATAGCATTGTCTTACAGTATTGTTTAGCCATTTATTAACAAAAACATTTTAATGTTGGGACCACAACATTATCACTCTGTTTCTCCATATACTCCTTCACCATCTCAGCCTGATGAAGAAACTTGTGAAATTTTGAAAACTAGTGTGATATGTTTTATACCTTTTGGTTTTGTCCATATATAATTTTCTTAATTCTTTAAACCAGGGCTTCTTAAACTTTTTCCACTTGTGACCTCTGTGCCAAAAAACTCTTTTATGACCCCCTTCCACTCATATTTTTTACATGATGTATCCAAGTATATAAAATAGGTATAAAAAAACACCATTATTTTTAAGGCTTGCTAAACAGATGGATGTTTCTTTTTATGAAGTACAGCTGTGATGCATTTTCTACAAAGTCCACTGAAAACTCAGCATGCTGTGATAACAGATTTGTGCAAATGTGGCATTCAGAAACTTTTTACAGTTGCCAATTTTTTCATGACCTCAGGATACAGCTAGGAGTAGCCCATTTGGGACCCAGAGTTTAAGAAGCCCTGTTTTGAACTACACTTTGTTTGATGGTGCATGGGTGGGAGGGGAAGGGTGTTATAATTTGATGAAACTTCAAGGGAAGAGAAATGAGAAATAGTATCCAACGCAAACCATAAGGGTACATTTTAAATGTAAAGCAATGCAGATTAGGCTTATGCAATTTGACTGGACTTCAACCTGTTTCTTCTACCCAAATTCCAGGGAGATGGGATGTGATTTCATTTTTGCATGCCTCCTGAAAATGGCCAGTTGGCCGATAGCTGTTTTCGATCTGCAGCTGAAGTATGTGGTTAGATCTGGCCCAGTGGCAGCAATGGGGGGGGGGGGGGCTCATGGGCTCTCCCTCCTGTAATTTCCAGAGCTATTGGAATTATAATGCATATACTTGGAGGACATATCTACCACTGCTGGCCCAACAAGTTTTTATTTTTTATTTTTTTATTTCTAGAAATAAAATCTCCTTTAAAAAATTTCCCAAAATATATCCCCTCTGGTCCCACCCTGTAACTTCTCCAGGAGCAGCGGCAGAGCACCATTACCTCCTGCCAAATGTCAAAGATGAACTTCCACATTGATATGTTGCCAAATGATAGGATTGGCCTAAGGCAGCTGGAACTTTGTGTTTGCTTCTTGCTCGTACAATCCTTTGGAACAGTATTATATTAACAACAATAACCTTGTATGTCCTGGTGAGGGTTGGAATTAGAGAGGGAAGGTGGTATCTGTTGGCCTGGCAAAGGTTCCACAGAAGCCCAATAGGATTATTATTATTATTATTATTTATTTATTTATTTATTTATTTGGTACGCTTGTATACTGCTAATATCTCAGCCTATACGGCGACTCATTGCGGTTTACAACATATTTAAAACTACAATATTCCAATTTAAAAATATAAAATAAAATATAAAATACATACATTATTTATTTATTTATTATTATTATTAGTAGTAGTAGTAGTAGTAATTGTAGTGGTAGTAGTTGGCTGCAGCAGCCAAATGCTTATTATTATTATTATTATTATTTATTACTTGAAATTAAGAAGGCAGAAAGATTGCAAATGATAGGTTTAGTCTAAGGCAGGTAGAACTTTGTATTTTTTCTTTGCTGGAACAATCCTTTGGAAGAATATTATATTAACAACACTTTTTATGATTTTGATTATTATTAATCAAAATTAAGGAGGCTGAGAGAAATATAAACAGAGAGAACTTATTTGCAAAGGAATGAAAATGTATTGGTAATAAGTTTAGGAAGGTATGGAGACAGTAGTTTTCTAAAAATGAGGTTTTGCTGCTTACTATTATCATTAATAATTATATTTTAAAAGGGATTTCTCAAGGAAGGGAGGGAGGAGAAAAATATAAAAAGAGGAGAGAAGAAGCTAAAGGGTGACTCAAGGCTCAGAGCCACCCTAACGAAAAACACACCTACCCACCCAAGAGATGCTTTCTTTCCTCTCCTAAGTCCCAAAAAGCATGTACCCACCCACCTGCACTTTCCAACTACCAGTCTTATTAAATAAAAAAAGAATCAAGAAAATTTAAAAAGATTCAATTCTAGAAGCCAAGTCAAGCCAAAAGCCAAAGCAGCAGAACTGCAAGCAAGCGGCAAGGCAAGGCAGCACTGCTCAGAACCCATGGCGTTCTTCTATTCTGGTGTGATGGGAAGTTGCTGCTAAATGTGAGAGAAATAGACTCAGAAGTGGAGTGGGCAGATCAAAAGACAACCTGGCAAAATCACACTACCTAAAAGAATCTCACACCTTGTGTGTCTATAGAGCAGAACAGACAACTCTGCTTCATGTACAGAGGAAGAATGTGGAGTTGTCTGTTCTGCTCTACAGACACACAAGGCGTGAGATTCTTTTAGGTAGTGTGATTGTTGCCAGGTTGTCTTTTGATCTGCCCACTTCACTTCTGAGTCTGTTCAGTCTGTTCAGCTGCCCATTCTTTATTTGCCCCTGGAGGAAGACCCTTGTGAGGGACCATCCAGTTGGGATTTCCTGGTTTAGCTGTCCGGAGAGATACCCTTGCCATTGCTGGGGGGACACCAAGACAAATGATAGTTCTCATAAAGCTTTTCCTGGATTTGAGTCTACTGGGAGGAGGCTGGTAGCCATGTAGTGGATGGCTTTCACAGTATTCAATCTTATTTCTCTCACATTTAGCAGCAACTTCCCGTCGCACACGGGGGGGGGGGGGGGGGCAATGCCAGCTAGCCTGTAGAGTTTATCAACAGGTGTAGGTTTAAGACATCCTGTGATTATTCTGCATTCTTTTAAACATTATTATTCTTTTAAACATTTCAACATTGACCAGACTGAGAGACTGAGATAAAATCATTTCCCCATCTGATATAAAGCTTTTCCTGTCTCATGAAACAAAAGGAAAACATTGTGTTTGCCTTTACAACCAAATAAGGACCTCTTTTCTCTCTTTTCTAATAGATGGTCTGATCTTCAGTGAGCTTGGGAACTTTCTCTTAGTTTATAAAAGTCTTCTATCTTCAATCTCATTAACTCCTGCACCTGATTCATCCTCAGAAGACAGTTCCCCAGAGAAAGGCTGCCATGAGCCCCTTTCAGGAATTTGACCTTGAGAATCTACAGGAGAAGAACTCCATTCATTAGAAACTTCAGGCCTTTCAGCAAAGCCAGAACCAGGACTTTCAACAAGGCCATAATTCTCATTGACATCAGACACAAGCCAAGGAAAACCAGCATCCCCATTGACATCAGACACAATCACAGGCTGAACTACAACACTGCGCCCAGCAACCATGTGGGCAGTTTTGGGTGAAAAAAAGAGAGGCCAGGCCCTTACCATTTTGTCCAGCTAAAACAGATCCGTGCACAACTTTCAACAGGCATACAGTACTGTACGAGTACCATATTCTGTTCCTGTATAAAAACAGTTGAGTGGAACAATCTTTGCATAGTCTCTGTGTGGAAGAAAATACAGAAAAGCTGTAGCTCAGACAGAAGTACTGTTTTGAAAAAAAGTATATGAGGCAGAATACTGGTGAATTTACACCTCTTTTGCTGTCACTTCTGTGCCACTATGATATGCATGTGATTTCATACATTATGCATACAATGTCATTATAGTCTCCAAATTCTTCAGTTTCTAAAACTGCATATTTCTCTTGTTATCTTAGTTATTTTCCCCAGACAGGAAAGAGAACATTTACCTCCCAGTGTTTGCTTGAATAAGAGTGAATTCTACTTCTGATAAATTGAGATCAACAGAAAATGTCTATTTGTAGTGAAAAGAGGGGAAATATCCCTGTTTTCTGGTGTAGAAGACCACTCAATTATGTACCATCTATAAATCAGAATAGATTTGATTTCTTATAATAGTACTGATTGAACAGGGTGAAATAATTCTTTTGCTAGTTTAGATTTATCTTGAAAGAAGATTTCAGCATTCTGCACAATTATTTGAACAAACATGATACATCAGGTGCAATCCAGTAATCCAAGTGCAATCATATTCTATTGTTTCTAGTGGCCATAAAGACCTTTGTGCTATTCTGTGTTTGTATAAAGTGATTGTGTAGATTCACTTGATTCAAGACAGGTTATATCCAGGTGTTTTGATTTAATTAATATAACATACCATTACTTATGATCTCCTCCTAATGTTTCATTCCCCTAAAGTAAAGGTAAAGGTTTCTCCTTGACATTAAGTCTAGTCATTAGGCCTGGGTAACAACGGAAAAATTTGTTTCTAAAATCGATTTGTATTTGGGGGTTTTTTTTGTTTCGATATTTAAAATAATTACAAAATTTTCCCTTTAAAAAGTTCGATATTTACGAAATTTCGTAAATGTGAAAAAAATTACAAAACATTAATGAATCGATTTCCGAAACAATAACGAATCGATTCGTTAATGGCGGACGCGACCGCGAAATACGCTAAAAAACCTCCAAAAACTTCTGAAGCTTCCCTCTCCCTCTGTTGTTGACTGTTGGTGTGATATTATAATTTTTTTTCACTAATTAAACAAAAAGCTTGCCCCAGACATGCGGAAATAATAACGAAACGACCTCAGAACAATAACGAAACGAATACAATAACGAAATACGAAGCATTTACAAAACGTGTTTAAAAATTCGTTTTTTTAAAAAATTGCTCCAGAATGGTTCGTTATCGTTTTGTAATTGAAAAAATTAACGAATTATTAACGAATTACGAATTAACGAAACGAAACCGCCCAGCCCTACTAGTCATGTCTGACTCGGGGGGGAGGAGGGTGTGTGTGCTTATCTCCATTTCTAAATCAGAGAGCCAGCATTGTCCGTAGATGCCTCCAAGGTCCTATGGCCAGCATGACTGCATGGAGCATCGTTACCTTCCCGCCAGAGTGGGACCTATAGATCTTCTCAAATTTGCATGTTTTTAAACTGCTAGGTTAGCAGGAGCTAGGGCTAACAGTGGGAACTCACCCCTCTCCCCGGAGTAGAACCATCCACCTTTCATTCTGCAAGTTCAGCAGCTCAGTGGTTTAACCCACTGCACCACCGGCGGCTCCACTTCCCATATATTAGTATAATTTTTAAAGCCTTTCTTAGGAATCGTGAAGAGCTTCAAATCAAACATAACTGCAAAAGGTAGGCAGTACATCTTCTCCACAATTTATTGTAGTGCTACTATAAAATATTTTCCTCTCACAGACATAATATCGAACACTTTCCTTTTTTAAAAATAAATAAATAAACTTTTCCACCTGTGGAGCCTCTCACTGTACTGACTTTAATTAGGATCTCTATCTCCTCAATTTGGTCATCAAGAGTGCTGGAAAGCTTTCAGATGTAAGGTATTCATTCTATTATTCTAAATTATCTAACTCAGACATTTTTTACTTGTCTTTTGAATGTAATGTGTTTTTTCTTTTTTACATTCAAGAAACTCAGTGTTTGTATGGAGAAATTTAAACATGTTATATGCAAGTGCTTAACACTCCTTTGCAAGGCCTTTTACAGATACAAGGGGTTTTACAGCTTGATCCTAAACATGCCTGTTGTATGGTTTGACTTGGGGCAAGAAAGCATGCTATGAGAATCAAAAAGATGAGTGATGCCATTTGGCTTATCTAGCTAAACTCAGTTGCTGATGTTGGTCACAATATCATTAAGGCAGTGAATCTACTCTACATTTTACCCACATGGACTAAAAAGCAGAAGAAATGTTCTGGCCCACAGACATCTCACACTGCCCATGGAGACAAATGCCTTGATTACATTCCATTTGGTCTACTGCAACACACTCTACATGTGCATGTCTTTGGGAAGGGCTGAAAAAATAAGCAAGCCCAGAATGCTGTGACCACAATGCTGATGAGGGACAGCTACAGGGGCTACATAACTCACTTGTTAAAAGAGTTGCACTGGTTACTGGTTTGTTTCCAAACACAATTCAAAGTGTTTGTCATGACCTATAAAGACCTATCTGGTTTAGGTCCATTCTATCTGAAAAACAGTATATCTCTTTACCTTACTTAGGCGATCCCTCGTAGTCTGAGGATGATGGTCCTCCAAGTTTGGTGTCCTGGGGGTGGGTTCGTAGGTGGCTGTGGAGCCCAATTCTTGACCTGCATCTTCTCTCACAGTGAGGGCATTGGTTTCCAGGTGGGAGGCGGTCTCGGTTGGGGTTGGCTTGACACGCCTTCCTCTTGGCACGTTTCTCTCTTTCACCCTCCATTCGTGCCTCTTCTAATTCTGCAGCACTGTTGGTCACAGCTGACCTCCAGCTGGAGCTCTCAAGGGCCAGGGCTTCCCAGTTCTCAGTGTCTATGCCAGAGATTTTAAGGTTGGCTTTGAGTCCATCTTTAAATCTCTTTTCCTGTCCACCAACATTCTGTTTTCCGTTCCTGAGTTCAGAGTAGAGCAACTGCTTTGGAAGATGGTGGTCGGGCATCCGGACATCATGGCCAGTCAAGCGGAGTTGATGGCGGAGGACCATTGCTTCGATGCTGGTAGTCTTTGCTTCTTCCAGCACACTGACATTTGTCCGCCTGTCTTCCCAAGAGATTTGCAGGATTTTCCAGAGGCAGCGCTGATGGATGTGACACCTGTAGACAGTCCACGTTTCGCAGGCATATAGCAGGGTTGGGAGGACAATAGCTTTATAGACAAGCACTTTGGTATTCCTGCAGATGTCCCAGTCCTCAAACACTCTCTGCTTCATTTGGAAAAATGCTGCACTCGCAGAGCTCAGGCAGTGTTGTATTTCGGTGTCAATGTTGACTTTTGTGGAGAGGTGGCTGCCAAGGTAGTGGAAATTATCAACATTTTCTAATGTTACACCATTAAGCTGTATTGCTGGCATTGGAGAGGGGTTGGTTGGTGTCTGCTGGAACAGCAATTTGGTTTTCTCTATGTTCAACGACAGGCCGAGCTTCTCATATGCTTCTGCGAAGCTGTTTAGAGTGGCTTGTAGATCTTCTTCTGAATGCGCACAGATGACATTGTTATCAGCATACTGGAATTCTATAACAGATGTTGTTGTAACCTTGGTTTTGGCTTTCAGTTTGCTGAGGTTAAACAGCTTGCCATCTGTCCGATAGATTATTTCCACTCTGCTGGGAAGCTTCCCATCAACAAGGTGAATCTCTCTTTACCAACTTGCCGGAACCTTCAGATTTACAGTGGAAGGTTTCTTTTGGTTCCACTGCCATCACAGGCCTATTTCGTGAGTGCTAGAGAGCCTTCTCAATGCCTGCTCCAACCTTCTGAAACTCCTCTTCCTGATCTTTCAATGGCAGATGAAGACATTTTAGTTCAGCAAGCTTTTAATATATAAGTAGGGGTGACTTTTTACTGGGCATGTTTTAAATATCATTTAACTTTTGTATATAATAATAATAATAATAATAATAATAATAATAATAAGTTTATTTCTTACCCGCTTCTCCTCACAGCTTGTGGCAGGTTACAACATTGCTAAAGCTCATAATCAAAACACATAATCATTTTAAAACACTCTGTAGAATATACATATTAAAACATATTTCATAAAATACATATTAAAAAACACAAAACAAAATTTAGACACAAATTGGAAGGTTTTTTTTTTATTTAAACTGTCTGGGTAGGCCTGGCAGAAGAGGTAGGTCTTCACTTGTGTCTTGAATTCTGACAGCTGATCTGGCTGTCAGAGCTCTTCTGGCAGATTGTTGCACAGTCATGGGAGGGTGATGAAAAGGTCCTCCGGGGGGTGGCTGCCAGTTGGGTTCTGTCAAATTGGAGAAGACCCCCCCCCCCAGAGGACCTCAATGTTCAGGACAGATTGTACAGGAGAAGGCGATTCTGTAGGTAACCTGGTCCCAAACCATGTAGGACTTTAAAGGTCAATACCAACACCTGATACTTTGCCAGAAACTAATTGGCAACCAGTGAAGTGACTTTAGGAGTGTAATATGCTCACTCTTGGATAATAATAATAATAATAATAATAATAATAATAATACCACTCTATCTCCCAACAACACATAATATTAAAAGGAAAAATTCTGCCTGCTCTTCATGTCTATTTGTTAGGGCATGGAAAAAGAATGGGTCAAAAAAATTAAAAGGCTGGGTCAAAACTGATACAAATTGAAATAATAATAAGTAAACGACAAAAACGAGGATGGACTATTTCCAGGGGCCTGTTAGGAGAATGACCAGGGTAATATATATAGGGGCTAGGTCATGTCCGGACAGTGTCTGGGCTAAGCTAGCACTGGTCACTCTCGAAGATTTGTTGAAACCACCGTCTTCAAACTCTTATGAAAATAGGGAAGGGTTAGGGCATTCCAAAGGCAGGGGGCCACTACCGAGAAGGCCCTCTCTCTTGTCCCCACCAACCATGCTTGTTACGGAGGTGGGAGCGAGAGGAGGGACTCCCTGGAGGATCTTAGAGTTCACGCCGGTTCATAGATGGAGATGCGATCGCAAAGATAGGCAGGGCCTGAATTGTTTAGGATGTTCCTGTAACCAGTCTGGCTGCTGTATTTTGAACTAACAGGAGTTTCCAGACTTGGTAAAAGGGTAGTAAAGGTTTCCCCTTTATATTAAGTCTAGTTGTATCTGACTCTGGAGGGTGGTGCTCATCTTCATATCTAAGCTGAGGAGCGGCATTGTGCATAGACACTTCCAAGGTCATGTGTTCGGCATGACTGCAAGGAGTGCCGTTACCTTCCTGGCGGAGTGGTACCTATTGATTAGTCATATTTGTAAAGTGCATTGTAGAAGTCCAACCTTGAGGTTACCTGCACATGCGCTACCATTGTTAGGTCCTCCAAATATAGGAAGGGGCGCAGCTTGCATATCAGCCAAAGCTGATAGTAAGCACTCCTGGAAGCACTATTTTAGTTAATTTAAACATGCATTGTATAATTTTAATTGTTTTTAGATTGTATGGAATATTTTTTAACTTACTGTTTTTGGAATCTACTTTGGGTGTTGCTCTAGATGAAAGGCAGTATATAAATAAAATAAAATAAATGGAGACCACTGATCACTATAGGTACATCATGTTGCAAGATGAAAGACATCCACTGCTGGAATATTTCCAACAGACGGCTTACCAGCCTTTGCTAGATCTAACTCATGACTGGTTGCTTCACTGAATTGCTCTTTCAATTGAGAAACTAATCCTTCTTCAGTTAAAAACTGTCACCTTAAAATTGACTTATTGATTGACTGATTTTATATCCAAAGCTTTCTGAATAGAAAATGACACTTGACATGGCTAATAGTAATAGCACCCAGCTTTCTTGGATTTAGATGGGAAGCTGAGATAAGATTTATGGTGTCATCAGCATGTTGGAGAAACCAAATGGTGTCACCTAGTTTTATATGATGTTAAATAGCATGAGAGACAAGACAGAACCATAATCAAATTGCTCCACCCTTGAAGAAGATGCCTCCAGGAGTACCTTCTGAACTTATCCTTCGAGGATGGACTTGAGTCATTGTAACTATTTGCTTTGGTAGGGGATAATGGGGACTTTGTGAAATGTCTGATGCCAGAAGGGTTTTTTAGATTTGGTCTCTGTGAATCAGCAAAAAATGAATGTATATGCCCTTTGCAACTACTTAGCTAAATTAAGATGCACTGCACATTCGCTGTGCTTGGGGAGTGAATTAAGCCCTTCATGTGGAAATACTGGTGGCCTAGATATTGTTATTGGCTGGCTCATGCTGTTCTATTTGTGTCTATAAAAACACACATTGACTCTATGACTAAATTGGATTCTAACTTTCAGGTAGAATATCAGAATTGGAAATAATGAAAATACAACCTCTGTACCTTAATACTGTGCAGCTTACCATGTTGCAATAAAACCTTCTTTCCTCTGAAATCAGTAGCAACAAGCCTGGGAGAGAAAAGTTATGGTGCCATAAAGAGAAGTGACCTGTTTCGAGGAAAGGAATGAAAGTTCATTTAATCACAGTGTCTATCGTGCCAACAGAATCTTACTGAAATATAATTAGAAGTAATGGTAAGGTGTTATATAATCTCCATAACTCCATCAAGATTAAAAGAGAAGACTCAGAGTCTATGCTTCCTAAATTCATGCACATGTTGTTGAAAAAGCAGATTCTTTAAGACATGTTAGCCAAATACAGATAAAAGCCTAAAGCCAACCATTGGGCCCAACTAGAGGAGGTTCAGTGACTGAATAGACTTATGTAAGTATTAACTTACAGCATTACCAAATTACCATGTGTCCTCTATTTGAAACCTAATGACTGGATTTGAGCCGAAGTCTTTAGCAACTGAATTAATGACCCAGTTTTGCAACCATTAATTACTGCACATTTTTAGGACAGTGATATGATTTTCTTCTTAGCTGCTTGCATTGGTAGAACAGAAATACAAAGATGCACAGGAAAAACACTCCAAAACAAGTTATGAACATTTCAAATTACCTTAAGAGATTGCCCTGGGGATTTCTAAAAAAAAATATGTGTATGTCAAACATGAGGTTATATGGGATTGAAGAATGCTTTGCCTCAGATTGGTATATGGAACAAGGTATATTTTAGGTTTAAAATGGCAAGATTTACACAAGTCTGTATGTGTTGTTAAGTCACCAATTTATGGTGATCTCATGAATTCTATAGGGTTTTCTTAGGCAAGGAATCCTGAGAGGTGTTTTTTTCTAGTTCCTCCCTTTGAAATAGAGTTTATATGACCTGGTTTTCATTGATGATATTACATCTTAATCAGCTCTTAAAGCCTTGCTTAGCTTCCAATTCTTGATGCTTTTTAGGCCCAAGAATTTACATACCTCGAAATAAATGTGGGCAACATTTATTTATTTATTTATTTATTTCATTCACTTATACCCCGCCCTTCTCACCCCGGGGGGGACTCAGGGCGGCTTACAGGGGAGGGCACAATTAGATGCCCGAACACATAACAAGTAATACAAAAAATAACAATTCAACACTTAAATTAAAACATCAGTACATAATAAAATCCTAAAACCTAAAACAATCTCATGTCAGGGTCCATATATCAGAGTCCATAAGTCCGTTCAACTCCATTTGTCTTTGTCTATTCCCAGGTCCTTGAGTTAATTGACAGAGTGACCAAAAGCTTGGTCCCACATCCAGGTCTTTAGTTTTTTCCTAAATGCTAGGAGGGAGGTCGCCGCTCTAATCTCCCCGGGGAGAGCATTCCACAGGCGGGGGGCCGCCACTGAGAAGGCCCTGCTCCTCGTCCCCGCCAGCCTCACTTGAGAGACTGGCGGGGTCGAGAGCAGGGCCTCCCCAGAAGATCTTAAACTTCGAGGTGGGACGTAGAGGGAGATCCGTTCGGACAAATACACTGGGCCGGAACCGTATAGGGTTTTATAGGTCAAGACCAGCACTTTAAATTCTGCTCGGAATTGGATTGGCAGCCAGTGGAGCTGACGCAACAGGGGGGTGGTGTGCTCCCTGTACGTCGCTCCGGTGAGCAACCTGGCTGCTTCTCGCTGGACTAGTTGTAATTTCCGAGCAGTCTTTAGAGGCAACCCCACGTAGAGTGCGTTGCAGTAATCCAGCCGGGATGTGACAAGAGCGTGGACCACCGTGGCCAGATCTGACTTCCCAAGGTACGGGCGCAGCTGGCGCACAAGTTTTAATTGTGCGAAAGCTCTCCCGGCCACCGCTGAGGCCTGGGGTTCCAGGCTCAGCGGTGAGTCCAGGATCACTCCCAAGCTGCGAACCTGCGTCTTCAGGGGGAGTGTAACCCCGTCTAACACAGGCTGTAACCCTATACCCTGTTCGGTCTTCCGACTGACCAGTAGGACCTCTGTCTTGTCTGGATTCAATTTCAATTTGTTAGCTCTCATCCAGTCCGATACAGCGGCTAAACACCGGTTCAAGGTCTGGACAGCCTCCTTGGTGACAGGTGAGAAGGAGTGACAGATTTGGACGTCATCTGCATAGAGATAGCATCTTAGTCCGAAACTCCGAATGATCTCTCCCAACGGCTTCATGTAGATGTTAAATAACATCGGGGACAAGATTGAACCCTGTGGGACTCCACACAACAAGGGTTGTGGGGCCGAACAGGTGTCACCCAATAACACCTTCTGGGTCCGTCCCTCAAGGAAGGATCGGAGCCACCGCAAAGCAGTGCCTCCGAGCCCCATGTCCATGAGGCGGCCCAGAAGGATACCGTGATCGACGGTATCGAAGGCCGCTGAGAGGTCCAGCAGAACCAACAGGGACACACTCCCCCTGTCTAGTTCCCTGCGCAGATCATCTACCAAGGCGACCAAGGCTGTCTCAGTTCCATGTCCCGGCCTAAAGCCTGACTGTGCCGGATCAAGATAATCAGTGTCTACCAGAAACCCCTGGAGTTGTGTTGCCACCACACGTTCCATGACTTTGCCCAAGTAGGGGAGATTGGAAACTGGCCGATAGTTGTCGAATTGAGTGGGATCCAGTGATGGTTTCTTCAACAGCGGTTTTATAATAGCTTGCTTTAAGCTCGCTGGAAACTCTCCTTTCTGTAAGGAGGTATTAACCATCACCTTCACCCACCCTGCCAAACCCCCTCTGGCTTCCTTGATCAGCCAGGAAGGACAGGGGTCTAGGATGCATGTGGTGGGTCGCACCTCTCCAAGGATCCTGTCCACATCCTCAAGCTGAACCAATTGAAATGAATCCAACAAAACCGGACAAGCAGATGCTCTCGTTACATCCCCGGAGACTGCCGTTAACATGACGTCGAAGCCAGACCGAATCCGCTCAATTTTATCCGCGAAGAATCGAGCAAATGCTTCACAGCGAGCCACCGAGTTATCCGGGGCCTCGCTTTTCGGCGGATTTAACAGGCCCCTGACAACTCGGAAAAGCTCAGCTGGACGATTCTTCGCTGATGCAATATTGGCTGTGATGAATGTTTTCTGAGCTGCCTCTATTGCCACACCGTAGGACCTTAAAAAGGCATTCAGGTGTGTTTGAGTTAGATTGGTGGGATTCTGGCGCCACACGCACTCTAGCCTCCTCTTCTTTCGCTTCATTGCTGCCAGCTCCTCAGTAAACCAAGAAGCTGGTTTAGCTCGGTTACTCGAGAGGGGGCGTTCCGGAGCGATAGTGTCAATTGCCCTGGTCAACTCCCTATTCCAGCCAGAGACCAGAGCATCGACAGTATCGCTAGCCAAGGAGGTGGAAAAATCCCCAAGAGCCATCAGGAAACCATTTGGATCCATCAGTCTCCTGGGGCGGACCATTCTAATGGGTCCACCACCCCTGCGAAGGTTAGAAGGCACAGTTAGTCTAAAACTGATCAGGTGGTGATCGGTCCATGGCAAAGGGGCGATGGTCGGCTCCTCCATTCCGTCACCCTCATCCCATCCTTGGGTAAAGACCAAATCCAAGGTGTGTCCGGCACTATGGGTGGGACCAGATATTAACTGGGACAGGCCCATGGTTGCCATGGAGGCCATAAAGTCCTGAGCCGCTCCGGAAAGAGAGGCCTTGGCATGGATGTTGAAATCTCCCAGGACCAAAAGCCGTTGGGAGTTCAACACCATGTCCGAGACCACTCCCGCTAGCTCAGGTAGGGAGACTGTAGTGCAGCGGGGTGGTCGGTACACTAACAGAATCCCTATCCTGTCCCGGTCACCTATCCTAAAGCCGGCACACTCAAATGAGGATGATTGTGGGATGGGACACCTGATCAGTGGGATAAACTCCTTATAGACCACTGCGACTCCGCCTCCCCGCCCTCCAAGCCTTGGTTGGTGCTGAACGGAATAGCCTGGTGGACAGAGTTGGGAGAGATTAACCCCTCCCCCCTCGTCCAGCCAGGTTTCCGTTATACAAGCCAGGTCGGCTCGTTCTTCTTGGATTAGATCTTGAATAATGGCCGTTTTTCCGTTTACCGACCTGGCGTTGAGCAGCACCACCTTTAGCTTGGAGGGGCCACCATCCTGGCACCTCAGCTGTATTTTGTCGGGAGTAGGTTTTAAAATTGCCAATCTGTTTTTGTTAGTTTCGGGTCGAATAGTAACGTTAATTTTTGGAGTTACCAATGTCCTATTGAGAATTTTGGGCCGAATTTGCTTCTGTCTTTGATTTCTGACATCTTTAGGGGTTGTCGAATTGTTATTATAAATTTTGGGCCGAAATGGAAATCTTAATCTCCCTTTCCCGTATCTCCCTCTACCCATCACCACCTCTATGGCGGCCCCCTCCCCTGCGGCCCCACCCCCCCCCCCCGGGGACATTCCCTCCGTTTCCAACAGTTGTAGTCTCAGTGATAGGTGCATATTTATAATTATGATTATTTCTCTCTGGGTCCCGATAATCCCACCCCTTAGCGCTATCTATTCCCTCCAGTGTATCAGAGGCAATGAAGTGCCCTTGTGCTAAGGTTGGTGTAAAGTGCACTTGTGCTAAGGTTGTTATAAGGTGCACTTGTGGTAGAAATTGGAGGGATATCAATAGCAGCAAAGAACGAGTAAACATTGGCATAAAATGATATACTGATGTTAACAATAAATGTGCTTACTCCAATTAATAAAGTGGGAGCCCAGAGTGCAGAACATAAAGTGCAATTGACCTGATGCTTTGGACCGTTTAGTAATGGTATGGGTTCTAACAGAAAAGACCTAAAGTGCTTAGATTAAAGTGACTTCGTGCTGAGGTAGTTCTAAAGTGCAACTAATGCAGGAATTACTGACTTCTATGAATAGGTTCACTATCCAGCCACTAAGTCAGACAGACAGTTCGCACCAAGGAAACCCAGCTTCCTGGGCCCGTGGAGTAACAAGCCGGCACCCAGGGGTTCAGGTCCCCCGGTTCTTCTTGACTGTCTTGGGTGGGGATGACCCGACAGAACAGATGGTAGTCCGCGTAGTGAAGGCAGTATATGCAATTATTGCTAACTAGCAGCACCGTTTACAAGATGTCGGTTGTATATAGTATAATAGATGTTATTTGCACTTTTTATCTTGGCCACAGAGGGCAGTATAGAAGGAATGAATGTTCAGTTCTTTGGTATGGAACTCTGCAGATTACAATTAGAACCCTGAGTCATGAGCGGACAGAACTTCCGGCTTTCCGTTTAGGCTCAGCTATCCGTGATGTAAAGTCTTATTTTGAGCCCAACGGTCGCAATGTGATGTTAGTTAATTATTGCTATTGTATTGTTTTTACCCTATTGTTACAATAATGGCACAAAACACGGAAAGATCCTATATACATTGTCAGCAATCTTACATAACCAAATATCAGAAGTTTTCCCTTCTGTTGCCCGGCGTTGGTCAGGCTCTCTCAGTGGCCAGGCAGCAGTTTGATCAGCTGCTCCCCAACCCTCCGCCAGAAGTGTGAATCACAGCGGTGGCTCCAAGGAGGTGCGGAGGGATCGCGGTCTAGGACGCACCAGGAACTCAATCTCAAAGCAAGGCCGCTCCGGGGGCCTCCGCCAGGCAGGAACGTGGAGGCAACAGAGGGCCCGCAGCCCAGCTAGCAGCACAGTGTGGCTCGCGAGCCGCAGCACAGGCCCCGCGGCAGCGCCCCAGGTCTTAAAGGGGCCGCAGCGAGGCCGCGTCGCAGGGAAACACGCTGGGATGGAGGCGGCAGATCCAGCGGCACGCCGGCTCCAGCTGGCCGCGGGTCGACACAGCGCCCTCAATCACCCAGATTGGCGATCGGGCCGACGATCGAGAGAGCAGGCTGACTTCGGATCCAGCAGCCTCGAGGCCCAAACACAGGGTGCTCCGGCCCAGCCCTGGATCGGCGCGGATGGAGAAAGGGCAGCCCGACTGATGCCGCAACACCGTCCTCCTGGTCTTTCTCCGATGTTTCCTGGTGTCCCTCCAATGGTCTCTGATAAGGTGAATCCGGGAAGGGCCGAGCAATCGGTTGGGAGGGAGCGTCAGGCTGCAATGGCGGTGGTAAAGCTTGCCTTCGCTCTACCTCCTTCTTTTTCCCCTCTTTTTCTTCCCTAGTTTCTTCACCAGTCAGCGCCTCAAGGCCCCCTTC
The DNA here is from genome assembly GCF_037176765.1 of Anolis sagrei. Lineage (NCBI taxonomy): Eukaryota > Metazoa > Chordata > Lepidosauria > Squamata > Anolidae > Anolis > Anolis sagrei. The sequence goes on along the minus strand of NC_090021.1, from coordinate 271,901,353 downwards.
AGGGTCCTGAGTTGCTGCCGGTTCAGAAATCAATGCTGGGTAACCAGAAAGGGGGTGGGTGGATTCGATTTAACTCGGATTAGCGGTCTTCTCTTACCCGGGCAAAGGATTGCTGTTAGCGTGTCGCCATCTTACCGGAAGTCGTAAGATGGTGTAAGATTCTTCAAATTACACTGAACTGACAGTGTTAGTCTTTTCTTGTCATTTTGAGCTTTCATTCCAAATGGAATGCTGAAAGCTTGTTGACTTTAGTACAGATTCAAAATTGCTGGCAACCTTGTGAACTTCACCAGGTGCACAATTCTTAGCCAAAAGATTTGCCCAATTTCCCGCACAAAGAACCTAAAATAGCTAAACTTCAGCTCTTATATTTTGCATGAACAAATATGAACTTTAAAAAGTCTAAGGGCAAAAAACCTGCCAGTCATTGGATAAACGTTTAAAGCTCTTTTTATTATTTTGCAGCTGGTGCCCTTTGCTGAAGGATATTTCCTGTGCGGCAGACTCAAAATAAAAACATTTATTTTTAAGAATGAAATTAGAAGCACATCTGTTGTTCTAGGAGCTTCATATTAAAAGTAAGTCAACAAAGAGATTTAAATATCTATTTTTCAAAAAGAAAATAGGGCACTTATTTATATGCTGCTTTAATGAAAAAACACGTCTTAACTATGCTTTCATGACATGACTAAAAAGATACAAAAACCATAGTAATCAATAATATAGATATCCTCAGAGATGTTATTTCTAGAATCACTCAAGAGGTGTGATGATGAGAATTGTGTTTCCATTTGGCTTCACTTTTCACACTTTGCAACGGAAAAGTTATACATTTGCTGGTTAACGTTTATAGGCAATTTATATAGCCTTTCATTATGTCTGCCTATGGCATTGTAAATGGAATGCAACACAGTGCTAAGTAATGTGTGATCAAGTTCTGTTGATTGAATTCTCTGTAAGCAAGCAACACACCTAGATATCAAAATGTGCAAACATTCTTAGATGGTGATGCTAAGTACTTATATCATCTGTTTCCAGGTACAAGAAATGAGCTACTGCATTCTGTGCTAGAAGGAATTTCCAAACAATGATGAAGGACAGCTCCATGAATGGTGCTTGTAGCTTATAAGGCAAGGGAATGCATGAGAACCACAATGTCTTAAGCTTAAATAAAGACCTGCCACTTTTCATCAGATGAGATGGTCGAAAGCAGCTCCAGAAAAGATGCTAGCGACAAGCTGCTGAAAGGCAACATTCTGTAATACAAACATTGTATGTGTAATTGTGTGTAACTGCTTCACTAAATTCTGATAAGTACACATTTTAAAGTCTAACTATAGCTTGATCGATATATTAATTCAAAATGGAGAAATGGAGATCAGATCTGTTTTCTTTTACAAGTGGATAAACATACTTTCACCAATTTCTATCTTTAAGGTTTGGTTGTCTGCATCTTGCCAATACTCGTATTTGGCCGCCAACCCCCAAAATAACGAGGCAAGACAACAGAATTTTGGGTTCAAATTGGGCAACTGTTATTGAATGTTACCTATTTAACTTTTCTTAACCTGAACTTTAAGGGTGTCTGGAACTTGGTGTAACCAAGCCAAGGTAGCATCCCTACCCAGCTTAATATAAACATTTTGGGCGAAACACCTGGGTTCCCTGGTAATTAAACCTGGGCAACCATTAAGGGAAATGAGCGAGGAGTCTTGAGACCAGACTCTTTCCATTTCACGGCCATTTGACTTCACCTCACCGTTCAAATAAACTTACAGGTGAGTGATTTTACTTAATGGCCTAACACCCCTTAAGGGGATGCCTTAGGTGCACACCGACTAAAGGACTTCCCTTACTACTTTCCGCCACGGATTGGGGGCAAATGTCCATTTTGCCCCCATCCCCCACCAAGTCCTCAAACACCCCCAGAATACCTACCTGTAAGTCTGATAAAAAGTGGCCGTTGCCCAATTCTGAGAGATGAACTCCATCCGCTCGGTAAAAAGTCAATTTGTCATGTGAAATGTTTGGATGTTGTATGAAGGACCCCTCACCGCAGGTCAGTACTGTCCGCATGGCCCTGTTCACACATTTTCTGGCCCTTTCCAGCCTCCTCACATTGCCACCTCCAGCCCACTTGCGACGCGGTATTATGGCCGACCACACGATGTGAATGTGCCTGCCAAATTTTGTGGATATTTGCATGTGCTTGCAAAAAGAGTGCTCTTCCTGTCAATAAACCCAAGTTGTTACAACCGAGGTGGATAACCAACACATCAGGAAGTGGCCCTCTCCTGGAATCAAACAACAAAGGGAACAAACCGTCCCAACGTAGGCCTCTTTTACCTCCCCATTCGATGGTCACAATGGAGGCAAGGCCCAAGTGCTGGCTATAGGGAGTCTTTTGGGCTTCCTTTTCTGCCCAGTAGACAAAACTGTGTCCGCACATGAGGACCCTCAATCTATGCACCAGCCCAGCAGAACCTGAAACGATAACAATAGAAATTATGGTAAAACTGTACGTATGTAGTCTTTAAATGCATTGGACCTCCATCTGCCTAAAGATTTAATTTCTTCAGTCCCGTAACCCATTGCTGCAGCTGACGATGCTGCTCCTATCCAAAATGAGTGTGTTCCAAATTTAAGGTGTGCCAAGCCTAGGAGGTTAAGGGCTTTGGCTGTAATCGACCAAAACTGATATTTTGTCAATGGTGTTTTGTCTTGGTGGCAGAAAAGGTAACCCGTCGCCGTGCCCCTAAATGTTGTATATTGTGCCATGACCAAGACCGGGCACAAGTCTTCATCCCCACAAGTTAGCAGCTTAATCAGCTGGCCCCTTGCACTCTGGTCTGTTTTAGAAGCTCTGAGCATAATCTCTAGTTTGTCTTGGGTCAGCTTGATGTCGGAAGCCATCAGGGCACGGTGTGAGGTACCAGTCTTGGAGGCTGCCACCAATTCACTCACCCGTAGGGCTGCAAAAAATGCAATTAACGCTGCCGCATGAAATAATGACTGTTCATATTGTGATGTGCAAAGTTGAGGCCATAATTCTTTAAGGCCCTTGAGGATGCTAGGTGTTAAGGGCTGGTGCTCATCTTTGGGCCACCCGTGTTGACGGGACCAGCCTGTTATGATCTTGTGGAGGCAAAAATCGTTCGTGGGATCGGCAAGGCCCTGGGCCTTAAACCAATATGCAAGTGCCGCTAACTTAGACCTAATGGACTGTGGAGCTAACCCTTTTCTCTTACAGTAAACACAAAACTGAGCTATATGTTCGTATGGAACCGGAATGGTTTTGGGCAAGTCATAATGTTGTCTAAAGTCAATAAATTCCTGAACAGCCCGTATATAAGATCTTTGTGAACTAGGTGCTAAAGCCAGTTTCATACCCATTGTTATTTCGTCACTCCAGCCTGCCATAGATGGACGTTCGCGGCGGGCGCTAGCTGTCTGAAGCGCTCCATCTGCATACGAAACAGAGCATCAGCTAGTGAATTAACTAGGCTCGCAATGTGGAATGCATGAAACAAGATGTTAAACTTCAAACAGTGTAAAGTGAATTGCCATATGGCACCCATTACCCTGACTGATTTCGATGTGAGGGTGTTAATGACCTGAACAGTGGCCATATTATCGCACTAAAAATGGACTGTAGAATTGGCAAACCTGTCAACCCAAAGGGTGACAGCCACCAGGATGGGAAAAAACTCCAAAAAGGTTAAGTCTGATGCAATGTATAAGTTATGCCATTCTTCAGGCCACCTTTCGGCACACCAGTGCCCATCAAAGTAAACTCCAAACCCTATGGAGCCTGAGGCATAGAATCATAGAATCATAGAATCAAAGAGTTGGAAGAGACCTCATGGGCCATCCAGTCCAACCCCCTGCCAAGAAGCAGGAATATTGCATTCAAATCACCATTCAAACCACTCCTTCCAATGAAAAGGAAGTCATCGAGATAGTGCACTACGCCCCTGAGACCTGATTTGGTTTTTATTGCCCACTCCAGGAAGCTGCTGAATCTTTCGAACGCAGCGCACAACATTGAGCATCCCATAGGCAGGGCTCGATCCAAGTAGAAGAGCCCTTGAAATTGAAAGCCTAATAGTTCAAAATCAGATGGATGGACCGGGAGCAACCTAAATGCCGATTTAATATTGCACTTTGCTAACTCTGCTCCTGGCCCATAACATCTAATCAGACAAACTGCTGCATCGAAGAACGTATATTGCACCGAACATCCCATAGGCAGGGCTCGATCTTCTGGTATGGCGTCATTGACTGAGTTACCTCTAGGGTATGACAAATGGTGTATAAGATTATATTCACTCACGGTTTTCTTGGGGACTATTCCCAACAGGGAAACCCTTACCTGGGATGTAGGGGGACTGGTAAAAGGACCAAGGATCCTGCCCTCTTTTAATTCCTTGTTGATCTTTTGTTTAACCACTGATTCCATACCTAGCAAAGATTTTAAGTTGGGGGATAAACTTGGGGAACGTGAACCTTGTACCGGGATGCGAAAACCGGCAGTAAAGCCGCAAAGCAGATAGTCCGCTGCGGCTCTATCCGGGTAAATTTTGAGCCATTGGCTAAGGAGTCCCAGCTTAATTGGGCTGGGGCCCTTTTGGAATATTTATCTGGGCAGGGCTTTTCCTATTGAATTGGGTTTCTCTGGGATTAGCCCTTGGGGGCTTTCCCTTGGAACAGGTCCGCGCTGAGTGGGCGCCCATGCATATTGTGGCCCCTATCTGCCTTTTCACCATAAACTGTTCTGGCTGTGTTCATAACCTCCATCCATAGTTGGCCATCGTTGAGGTCCCAACGCTTGTTGGGCATACAGGCTGCCTCAGCACGAAAGCGCTTATCATAATCGAGCCAAGCATGGCCAGAAAAGTTGATGTGAGCCCCATAAATAATATTTTGATATTTAAATAGGGACTTGGCCCTATAAGGATGGGCTTCGCTAATCAATGAAGCGTAGATGGTATAACAAGCTAACCAGTTTTTCCAATTTTGTTCTACCCTTCATTTCTTAAGTTTCTCTTTACTTTCTTCATCCAACTCATCTTTTTCCTTCTTTTCTAGGTCCCTAAAGTATAGGGAAAATATATCTATGTATTCATTTCTAAGGATTTTGTCAATGGTTTTCTGGGACAAATGTGAGCCCAATGAGGCTGAGGCAGCCGTGGGGATTATTGTCAGCGACCATTTGTCAGTTCCCCAAAACTGATTAGCTTCTCTCGTTCTAGCTGACTCAAGGGATATAGGGGAAACAATAGTGGTTTGGGGGATGGCCTTATAAACCTCAACCCTAGGTGTAGGTAACGGCAACTCTGGCTGGCTATATGTCGTGTTATGTGTCTGGCTCTGGTCCCATGGCCAGACCAGTGTGGTGTTGGTACCTGTGGATGTGGTTGGCCCATCAGCGGCGGCTGGTTGAGGGGAGACTTCATTCAATGTCGCTGGCCTGGGATCAGTTGGAGGGACCGGCCGAGCTGGAGCAGGTGTTAGAACTGGATGAGCTGGTGGCAAAGGATCAGTGACTGTCTGTAGCTGCACTGTTTCTGGGCGTTCGGTTTGCTCTGGTTGTAACTCTGCTTGGCTGGGCCGATGTTCCTCTTGACTCCTGGATCTCTGATCTGCTTCTAGAAAGGAAACACAAGACAGCAGATTTTAAAATATCAATTTCTTGCTAGCGCGGTGAGCAGGGCATAGCCCAGCCTCGCGCACTGGCAGCCCCCTTTCCCTCTCTAACTTATCAATTCGAGCCAGTAAGGCGTTAAGATCCTCGGCCGAAATGCCCTCATCCTCCGATGATGACCCAGAGGGAGGGAGAGGGCACTTCGCCGGTGTCTTCTTGGCGGGTCCCTTTCCCTTAGGGCCGCCCACATTCTTCTTTGGAGGCATCCTGGAAGAAAAGGAGGACCACACAATCAATGAAACTGTGACGTGCAAGATAAAGGTGAACTTCACCATAAAACTATTAATTCAAAATTTTTGGATTTATATTTTAGTATTTTTTTTATTTTTTATTTTTATTATTTTTATTTATTATTCATTATGTGTGTGTGTGTGTGTGTGTATACATATTTAATATGTATGTGTGTGTGTGTGTGTGTGTATATATATATATATATATATATATATATATATATATGTAGCTGTGAAGGCAACTATCTTTGACCTAAAGTGGTTCCGAAATATAATGCTGTTTAGCACTTTGGGATGGGTTTTTTTAACACACACACACACACACACACACACACACACACATATATATATATATATATATATATATCTTTAATCATTATTTATTAATTTCCCTTACACATATGCGTGCTGTTATTTTTATTATTATTAAATTAATCTATATATGCATATATATAATGCAGCATAAGCGTAATATCTCATGCTGTAGAGACAAAAAGGGGGTGAAGCCAGCCTATATGGGTAGCTACAGCAAACTGTGGGCCCAAAATGGCCACCGCTCCACGTGGGGAAAAGATGGCCACCTTGAGCTGGCCATGCTGATGGAAAGACGAAACACTGTTAGGTGCTATCAGTAATTAAATCATTTTACTTCAGATTTCAGGACAACAACCAATTTGACTAGATGCATTAAATGTTATCCTCAGTTGCTAGATGGGCAAATGTAAATACAGACACATGGATAGTGGGAACAATTTTGGGATACATTTATACAAAACTCAAGCATACACATGATAAAACACTTAAATGCTGAGAGTTGCAGGGCAGTATGATGCCCTAAACTAAACAACTCCCTACATATTGTATCTTTTCCTAATACTAAAATTATTCTAACTCCTTGAATCTATTGGTTACCCTTTCCAGTGCCAGAATATTTTCTGTTGTTGTTTAATGCAGCAAGTGAAAATCAAAGTGGCAGTATAGACATTTTCACTACCATATTATCTGCTAAAAAAATAGATGCTGTGATTCATAATTAATTAGCCACAAGGGATACATGTTTATATATGTGCATGTCTATATACATATACTGTTACATAGCTCCAGACCCAAGCTGCCTCCTCGACTCCACATTGATGAATACAAATGTTCAGTGGCAAAACAGTTTGAGGCTACAACCCTATTCTGCTTCCTGCTGTGCAGTACTAATTATTTGAGGGACACCATATGGCTTATAGTGAGTTTGTTTATATAGTTTCCCAGGCCAGTGTAAATCTGGAAGAATTCTTTCAAATATTATAGAGATATCAGCACTACTATAATGTTCAGTTCCATCATATTAACCCATTCCAAACTGCAATTATCTTTTAATCTTCTCCATTTTGTTAACCTGTGCAAAATGATAAATTGAAAACTGTTATGGAAAATGAAGCGGTTTGGAATCCCCAAACGTTTATGCTGAAATATTTGGATGTTCTTCCAGAGTTCCAAAGCTCTTTCCTTATGTTTCTAATGAAACAGACTAAGACTTTATAACACATTTTTGATGACAACAAAGTTAACATTTATGTCATGTGATTGAAATTATTCATTTTGAAAAGCATGTCTGTGAATCACCAGATTAAGAAAAAAGGGAGTTATTGTCCTATTTGTGTCTGTATGTCTTCATTGGTTTTAAAAAGGGCACATTTTAAACCTACATGCATTACTGCTGGATATTATTAATTTAGTCCCCCAAAGGCATGTCTTGTAGAATGTATACAGAAAAAAACTCTGTTATGTAGGTCATATATAACATCATGTATAACTGCACAGTTAAACATAATGCCTTCAAATTTAAATCAACTGCTACACAAAAAAGTACAGTTTTTTCTTATGTAAACAAGGAAACAATCAAGAGGCTGAAACAGAAAGCAGTCTATCCAATGTAAATTATAGGGACAAACACAATACCTCAAACTTCTCTTCCACAAACAATGGCAAAGAAAAGTAAAATGCTCTGGTGGTGTTGTTGTTATACACCTTGCCTAGGATTGCTCGTTGGTTTTTATATTGTGATACATATCTTGTTTTTTTATATTATTTTATAATGTTATCATTGAATTTTAATGTGGCATTTTAATTATGTTGTGGGGCTTATCCCCATGTAAGCTGCCCCAAGTCCCTTCGGGGAGATGGAGGCGGGGTGCAAAAATAAAGTTGTTACTATTGTTATTATTTGAAACACAACAAGATGAGTCCTCAGCAGACACTCTGCTGGCTGTTGAATTGGATAAAACATTGGACACTTCCCAAGTGTTTAGGACTGTGTGATGTATTGGCAAATAATGTGTGCAGATCCCAGTAAGATTGCCTTCTGCAGCGGGCAGATGGTAATTTTGTCAGCGCTGATTATGTTTAAGTGCAGGCCAAGGTCTTAGGCGTTGCACCCAGTGTGCTGATCACCACTGGGACCACCTTGACTGGCTTGTGCCAGATTCTTTGCAGTTCGATCCTTAAATCCTCATATCATGTCAGCTTTTCCAGTTGTTTCTCTGCAATCCTGTTGTCACCTGGGATTGCGACATCGATGATCCATACTTTGTTTTTTAACTTGATTGTGAAGTCAGGAGTATTATGCTCCAAAACTCTGTCTGTCTGAATCCGGAACTCCCAGAAGAGTTTGGCGTGTTCATTCTCTTTAACTCTTTCTGACTTGTGATCCCACCAGTTCTTTGTTGCAGGCAGATGGTATTTGAGGCACAGGTTCCAATTAATCATCTGAGCAATGGTGTTATGCCTCTGCTTGTAGTCTGTCTGTGTGATCTTCTTGCAGCAGCTGAGGATGTGATCTATTGTTTCATCTGCTTCCTTGCAGAGTCTACATTGGGATCTGTTGTCGAGTTTTCAATTCTGGCTTTGATGGCATTGGTTCGAATGGCTTGTTCTTGGGCTGCCAGAATCAGGCCCTATATCTCCCTTTTCAGAATTCCATTTGTGAGCCACAGCCATGTTTTTTCTTTGTCAATTTGGCTCTCAATTTTTGCCAGAAACTGTCCATTGAGTGCCTCCTCCTCCTCCTCCTCCTCCTTTCTTGACAAAAGTATTTAGATATGATTTTTGTTACATTCTTCTAAAAGCTAAGAAAATTGGACTTGGCCAAGGCTGTCCTGTGAGTTTCCATGGCAGAGTAGGAATTTGAACCCAGATTTCTACAAGTCCTCGTGCAACAATTAGGTCTGTCTTTGTTATATGGCAAGGAAGAAGTATAATACATTTGTTGTATAATGTATAATGCCAAGCTTAAATACTGCCTAGAAGTCAAAATGGCTGAACTGGAGCTATCATACTTTATACATATTGTAAGATTATTATTATTATTATTATTATTATTATTATTGTTGTTGTTGTTGTTATTGTTATTATTATCGTATCAGGAGCGACTTGAGAAACTGAAGTCGCTTATGGTGTGAGAGAATTGGCCATCTGCAAGGATGTTGCCCAAGGGATGCCCGGATGTTTTTGATGTTTTACCCTCCTTGTGGGACGCTTCTCTCATATCCTTGCATGGGAAGCTGGAACTGACAGAGGGAGCTCATCCATGCTCTCTCCAGATTCGAACCTGCAACCTGTCGGTCTTACGTCCTGCTGGCATAAGAGTTTAACCCACTGTGTCACCGGGGGCTCTTATATCATAAGATCATATGACTCACTAGAAAATACAACCATACTTGGCAAAATAGAAGGCAATATGAAAAGTGGAAGACTTCATTGTAGTTGGGTTGATTCATTTGAGGACATCATAGCCCTGAATTTCAAAGACTTCAGCAGGGCGGTTAATCACCAAAAATCTTCGAGGCCTCTCATTCATGGGAATACCATACGTTAAAGTCTATTTTATTACAACAACAACCTTCCTGATTTGTAGCATTGCACTTCTTTTTAATTTAATTAAGGAAACAAATGGAAGAAAACTAATTTCCTAGCAACATCTCTTTAAAATGTAATTTGGCATTGTGGAGGGGAAAGCTTAAATGGAAATTAATGATTAATTTGAAGATATTCTTAAAATAGCATCTGTAAAGATATTTTTTCAAGTTATTGTTAAACAGCTCTTTGATGTGCCAAAGAGTTGTAAATAAACACTCTTTACCTGGAGTAATATTTCCATGATTAATTACTATGAGTGGATATAACTCAGACTTAAGCTATGATTAAAGGTGACTTGAAAGGATCAAAGACATCCTGAGTGTTTCCCTTATATGAATTCCAGGTGAGTTTTAATACATTTGAAATTAAAATCTATGTAAGAAAATCCCCCACTTGCTCATGTTTCTCTTTCTCTCTCTTTTTCTGATGATTCTGTTGAATGTTTGCTCTTGGTATTCTCTTATATTGCTATTTGCCTGTATATACAGTGGTTCTTTGTTATCCACTTGAGTTTGGTTCCCATTGAAATCCACTGGTTTCTTAAGCCTCATTATGTGTGCATGTGGTGCTTTTTGTCATGGCCTTGGGCCCGTACAATAAACTATTTTTGAAAAAAATGTGCAATGGCATAGTAAAATTGTGTTCTTTATATGGCAAAATCAAGATTCGCTTTTTGGCTTTTTTAAAAAAGTGTATTTTTAAGTCATGGATTGTTGAATCTATGCCTATGGGATCTGTGAATATGGAGGGCTGGATGTGTTGTGTACAGACAAAAACCAACCAACGAAAGAGATTCCACCTGAACATCAGGAGACTAGAAATCAGAGCAATGGGCTCAAATTCTAGGAAAGGATATTCCACTTGAAAATTAGGAAGAACTTCCTGACTATAAGCATCATTCAACAGTCGAACTCTCTATGTGGTGGAAGCTCCTTCTTTAAAGGCATTTAAATAGAGACTGGATGGCCATATGTCTAGGTGCTTTTGTGCTGGCACAGCTTGGCCAAGAGATTTGATAATTTTTCTTGCACTTTTAGTTTGCATGAATCTATTTGGGCCATGCATTTTGCAATTGGGTAGCTTTCCCCTGGTTGCAGTCATAGGGCCAACAACCTATCAATCATTGTTAGAGCCTTTAGATCCACTCCTTTCCCCAGGTTTGGAGGGGAAAGGGGACTTTTAGTTCAGTCTCACAGTTTGGAGCCTCACAGCAGGACGTGTGGGCTTTTCTCTGCCCCACCTCCAAAAAGCTTCACTTCTTACAGGTTTACTGGGGAAAATAGGAAAGGTCTTACAGCTTTTGCTGGGGAAAAAGGAGAACCTCTACAGCTTTGCTGGGGTTAAATAAATAGATCTACAGCCAGCTTTGCTGGGGAGTAAAGTTACAGTTCCACAGCTTTGCTGGGGGAATGCAGCCAGCTTTGCTGGAAAATAAAGGAATGATTCCACGGCCTTTGTGGGACAAATCTACAGGACACCAGCTTTGCAGATCTACAGCAACCATTGCCTGGTAAGGGACCACTCAGGCTATCCATAACGCAGCTTGGAGCCAGGAGTTGGGGCCTCACGCCAGCAGGGTAAAGAAAGATTGCCCAAGGAGGGTCGGAAGGTTTCCCTAAAGAAGATAGGCTCGGCCTCATGTAAGCCGCACTGAGTCCCTTGGGGAGATGGTAGCAGGGTACAAATAAAGTATTATTATTATTATTATTATTATTATTATTATTATTAATCAAGCAGTTGCCTGTCCCTTGTTGGCAGATCGAGAAAGCTACTAGTTTTTCAAGATTATAAAGCATATAATTCATTTGTTCGAAGATTTAAGCCGTAATAAATAACTTTTTTGAACCTACTTTCAACCTCTATAGAACTTTGTGTTGGGAAACCTATTGGACCCTTTAGCTGAGGTGTCCAGTTGGGCATACAGAAAGCACGTCCTGTAAACAGACATTGTCATAGGCCCAGCGTGAAACAGCACAGCTTTGATTGTACTTTTCCTGCATGGCAGAGTGTTGGTCCAAATGGCTCTTGTGGTCTCTTCCAGCTCTACGGCTTTGTAATTCTAACCTGGAATGATATGTTTCAGACTTTCCAGCTGCTTGCTGAAATTTTGCTCCCCCCTCATGCTCCACCCATCTTTAAGGGATATATTGCAGATTATGAAATTTCAGTTTCAGAGGTTATCAGAACTACTGCCCTCATTTACATTTACATTTACATGGATTTGCATATAATTCAAATTGAGAATGTTAGAAATCTCATGACTTAAAGGGGCAGGGGATGAGTGCTGGAAACATATCTTTTTAAGTAATAGCATCATGATTTTAAAACTGGTTTCCAAGGAAGTAGAAAGTGGATTATTATTTTGTTTTGTGCAGGCCAAGTGCAAAGATATAATGTGCATCTACATGTATTCCACTTCCTCACTAAGCTTTTAATGTTGTATAATACTTTGTTCTTTCATTTTAATTCCACTGCTACTTTTACATCTTTGTATGTACAGTGGAATCTCAACTTAAGAGCATCCCAACTTAAGAGCATTTTGAGTTAAGAGCTATTGTTTGGCCTGGTTTTGCTACGAGCAACATTTTGAGTTAAGAGCTAGCACCAGAAGGAGCACTAGTGTGAGAGTACAAGGTTTTAGGGTTTCAAGGGAGCAGCCTCCATGCCACTTGCCTCATGCCTCTGTGCCTTGTGCTCTTGTGTGCTTTGGGATTTTGCTATCTGTTTGCTCTTGTTCACTCTGGAACATTGCTGTCCAATTTGAGGAACTTTGGATTAGTGAATTTTGTGTGGTTTTTTAATTTCTGATGTATTTGACTTCATGAAGAGAGGGATGGAGAGCAAGGGATGGAGGGCAAGGGAGGGAGGCTAGAATGGATACAGTATGAAGAAAATGATGCTTCTGCCTCTTCACTGTGTGTTTTATGCTTCCTTGCTACAACTTTGTTCTACCATTGTGGCACAACTTCATTCTTCTACCATTTTAAAGTGGATCTTTCATTTTTATTGTTCCATGTGAATGTGCCTTTATACATTATTTGTTATTTATAAATTACAAATGGGGCTGGGGGGTTGGAGGGTTCAGAGGGCTGGAACAGAGTAATAGCATTTCAATGGGAAAATTCAATTTGAGATAAGAGTGATTTGACTTAAGAACCCAGTCACAGAACAAATTAAATGCTTAACTCAAGGCTGGTGCTGCAACTTGTTTTGCTCCCATGTTTCTTGGTTTTATGTGAGGTTCTATATATATATATATATATATGTGTGTGTGTGTGTGTGTATGTATATATATATATATATATATATATATATATATATATATATAATTTCTGCTGGAACAGTGGATGAATCTATACTGTAGAATTAACACAGTTTGTCAATGCTTTAACTGCCACGAGTCAATGCTATAGAATCATAGGAGTTATTGTTTGATGAGACATCAGTACTTTTTGTTAGAGAAAACTAAAAACATGTAAACTACAACTTCAAGGATACTATAGAATCAGGTCATGGTAGTTAAAGTGGCATCAAACTGCATTGATTCTACATTAAATTTCACCCACAGTCCTGGGGCTCTGTATATTGAATAGAGCAACACTATGTGGGAAGTGGCTCCTAACTCATTTCCCTGTTCCACATGTTATGTTCAAGCTGCATTTCCCCTTTTAGATATTTCCTAGAAGCATTTCTCCAGGATTGCTTTCATTTAAAAAAGCAAGCAAGAAAGAAGGAAGATAGCAACCGAAAAAGGTTTCTGAATTTGATTGCACAATCTATATTACAACATGTAATTTATCCCCTAGCAATTGTACATTCTGTCATTGTGTCATTATATGAAATTTGTCTTCAGACTCATGAGCCCCAGTGCTGCATTTTCTGAAAGTATCATGTCATAGTAAACTTATTATTGCACTCAGTCTCATGCCACTCTTTGGACAAGACACATGTTCCCAACTAAAGAAGCATACCCATAGCTCCCTCTTCTCAAATCAAGAGCCCTTCCACACAGCCATATAACCCAGAATATCAAGGCAGATAATCCACAAAACACTGCCATATAATCCAGCTCAATGTGGATTTTGTACAGCTGTGTGGAAGGAGCCCAAGCCAGTGATTTTCAGCAACAATTACAAGCATCCCTATGAATTGGTGATTCCAATCCACAAAGTCACAGTTCTCAAACAAATGAAATAAATTTGCAATGAAACGGCTTTCTTTCTAATACATGAAATCCTAACAAATCATATAATTTATATGAACAAAATATAGTGGATCATTTCCCGTGTATTTAATTGTTGACATAAAGAAAATGTTTATCATGCCTTTATAACTAAAGAAATAAATGTCTGTTTCCTCAATATCATATAATGTTATTGGTGTTAATTGATTTTGGGCACATATAAAGATCTTACAGCTGAAATATATTACACTTGCTGATTATGTTTTAACATACCAAATATTTCTTGTCTCTTTCAGAGTTGAAGTAGCAGTAAGCTCCCACCTCACCATAATCCAATTTGTCTCATTGTGACAAGTTTCACAGTATGCATCTATTTCATTGTCTCATTTATTCTAACAATGGAATCTGAGAGCAAAAGAGGCTATGAGTAACATAAATTTTGTTGCATATTATGCCATGTTTCATAAATGTAAGATTCATAAGGTTAAACATTTCTAATGATTCTCGTTAGAGGGTGTTCTTTGGATGTTGTTGAGCCTCAAATTGAGTGGGGCTCCTTAAAAACATTTGAGAGATTTAAAGCAAAGTTCCTTTGAAGCAGACACAAAGCATGCCAACTGTTTTCCATTCAGAAAGATTCAAATATTTATCCTACCAGCATCCATACTACACATGCCAGGTCACAAAGCACAACAGTCCACCAACTAATAAGTTCTCAGGGACCAAAGAACTGTTTTCCTCTGCACCTATTCACTCAAATCTTTCCTTTTGGAAATTTGCAACCATTGTTTTCTCTCCTTCCTGCTACTAGACTAAGTACAAGTTCTGAAACATCCAATATAAACAGTGGAGTCAAACAGCCACAGGGAAAGCTGGTGGTGAGAAAGAAGCTAAGACTTTGCTCTGAAATCACTCTTAAACATCCCATCTCATTTGCTTTACTGTTTTCAATTTCTTCTCTATTTGTGTTTCCTGTTGTGCTGTGAGATCAGATGACATAGAGAAGGATTTTGGTAGAAGGAAGAAGAGAAAATATATGAAAAGATTCAAAGCCATTATTTATTATTATTATTATTAGTAGTAGTAGTAGTAGTAATAGTAATTTTAGGAAGAGAAGGAAGAAGGTGTTCCCCTCTCTAGTCACTCTGCTTTACTCAGTGTAGCAGGCTCGTGGAGAAGCGTCAGGTTTACAGCAAGACTTTTAAGATTAAAGTGTTTAGGACCATCAAGGATGGCTGTGATTTTGTGATGTGATTGTATATGCTTTTACGGTTTTAGCCTGGATCGGGTTGTTGTAGGTTTTTTTGGGCTAAGGATTTAGCCTGGATAGTTTTAATATTAATTTTGTTTAATACTGTTTTAATATTTGTATATTTGTATACTTTAAGTTGTATTGAAATGCTTTTAGTTGTGAGCTGCTTTGAGTCTCCATATGGAGAAAAAAAGCGGGATATAAATAAACAAAATAAATACAACAACAACAACAACAACAACAACAATAATACAATGTTTATGGGGGATAGATGAATTATGCCTCTCTCTCTTCCTGCGGGAGGAAAAAATGCTGCTCATCAAATCATTACTCCAGTGCATCACTTTGCTTTAGTGAGTTAAAGTCATGAATTAGAAAAACTTCCCTCTTAACCTTTCATAGGGCAAGGAAATCTACAGCTCGAGTCCATTTTTTTTCACTTCTTCCATTAGTGTTTCAGAGGAAGTAGTCTCGGTTCTTCCTTCCCACCCATGCCACTCTACTTAACTGGCCCACACATTCTATTCTTTTTTGCCACTGATTTTGTCCATACCACTGGATAGTTTCCTGAGACAATTCCTACATATATCTCCCTAAGAATAAATTTGGGATTTTGGAGGGGGGGCATCTACATGCCATTGGAATGGCAAGAAGTCACCCTGACACCCCCCCCCCTCCCCAATAACCCCTAGAAATAAAATAAAACTTACTGGGCCACCATTACATCCCTCCTCGCATTCTCCTGGCATGAGGAAATGATGCACCAGGAGACTTGGGAAAGGGATGAGGAGGAAAATCCCTCCTCACCCCCCCCCCCCCCATATCCAGGTGCATCATTTCTTCTTGTTTACTCACCATACATGTGTTGAAGAGATTCACAAGTCACACATTCTAGCAGAGGAAGAATTGGATTTTTGGACCCAGGCACCGTTCCTTGCAGTAAAAGTTATTGTCTTTTACTGTGTTATAATTTGTGCCAGCTGAAAAGGTACTCATTGATAAGCAAATCAGAGAAAAAATATTTTACATGATTAATCACAACATTTAATCAAACAAAGTTTTACTGATGCTCCTACTTAGAACTCAAGCATGTCATATTCTTCTCAACTGAATCAGAAAGAGCAATATTTTATACAAAATGAAATCAGAAATAAGTTTGCTGTCTTTAGGCAGATGTGCATATTAGATCTGTATGCAGAAACATAAATAATTCAATCCATTTTGCTATAAACTCAGAACTTTTTCAGAAACAAGCTATTATCATATTCCATTGGCAAAAAGGCCATATAAAACTTAGAACATTTTTCTCTGTAAATTGTCAACAAGCACATTAAAACCTACGAAAAATGTGCATTCCAAAAAATCTCTTTTTTCATGATAAGGGCCCTATAACTTGCACAAGACAGAAATAGCTAAAGTTATGCTAAATTATAAGGTTTTGTTTGGATGCTTATTGTTTTAGCTATAGCAAGTAACTTTAGTCTTTTGTTACCCCACAACAGACTGAAATCATGGAATCATAGAATAATAGAGTTGGAAGCGACCACAGGGACCATCTAGTCCAATCCCCTGCCATGCAGGAATGGCACAATCAAAGCAGCCCTGACAGATGGCCATCCAACCTCTGCTTAAAAGCTTCCAAGGAAGGATCTATAAGAAAACATATATCCAATACTAAGCCAAATGCTCCTTTCTGCTATGAGTTTTGTATGTATGCATAAAAAAACCCAAGTGTGACCTAGAAAGCAGGATCCATTAGGTAAGGATGGGAAGGATAACCCAGATAGAAGTATTTGCTCATTTGCTATAAGGTATGCAGAAGGAAACCACTTAACCAGACAGCATATATAGTTGCATTAGTTCTTTGTGTAGTGTCAACTGCCTTATGCTGCAATATGGATTATCCCCACCTTGTAAGAGGAGTGAAGTCTACAGCAGAGTCTCCCATAGGAGATGGGGGCAATGCAGAGGTGAAAGAAGACCAGCGATTGAAATGCTAAGCAGCAAAGTCTGATGATGTTGTAATGAAACCCTGGTTGCTTCTTCTTTTTGGTCTTGCCTTCTTTTGCTGCTAACCTTCATAGCTGATCTGATACTGCCCTCAGCAGTCATTGGAGATAGTAACGACCTTTTTAGAATTTCCACCTAGACATCTTTAACCTTGTGGTTTCCTTTGATGTATGTCTTTTGATGTTTTCTACCCACACAACCAGAAATACAACATCTGAGACCTTTCTGCTCAGTTGTATAATGTGAGATCATGGAACAGTTTACAATGTCAAATACTTCTAGGCAATCATGTATGCAACTATGACTTCATGCAGAAAAGCTACTGGGGGAATGGATGGAGAACTGACTGTAATTTTTATTGCCACAATTATATTCTTTCCAGCAGTCAAAATCATAAAACAGCTACCATGCCCCTGAGTCTGCTTCTAGATTTTCAATATCACTTTAATCATAGTTCTGAATAAGATCAGATTTAATAAGTGAACAGTAGAAATAAAACCTAGAATTGTGTCATAAATACTAAATAATAAAACCTAGAATTGTGTCATAAATGCTAAAGAAGAGTAACTAATTGCATTGTAGCCCAAGATAGTGATATTTGTAGAATACTCTTAACAAGAGTGTATTAGGCATGAGAATTTCTGCTGTACCTTGGATTTTGGGGGACCTACTGATCTCTTTTCACGTTGATACTTTATGTACAGTAAATGGCAATCAAAGGAACATGGGCCACAGAGTGATTGGCTTAACACTTCTCCCTTTGCTATTCAGAATAAAGTGATAATCTCTTTCAGGCAAGCCTTTCTGCAAAATGTGGCATGAAACACACACATTTAAGCAAACCTCCATGGTTACCTTAAAAAAAGGTGCCAAATATTAAAAATAGTTGTTCTGGAATAGGGTATACCATAAACTCTTGGCATCCACCAGGATCTGATTTTAGGACCCCCCAAATGGGTACTAAAACCTATGGATATTCAAGTGCCATTATATAAGGTAAAGATAGTCCCCTGACATTAAGTCCAGTCATGTCTGACTCTGGGGTGTGGTGCTCATCTCCATTTCTAAGCCGAAGAGCCAGCGTTGTCCGTAGACACCTCCAAGGTCATGTGGCCGGCATGACTGCATGGAGTGCTGTTATATACAATGGCATAATAAAATGCTGTCCCTTATATAAAATGACGAAACCAAAGGATTTTTTCTCCTGATTTTTTTAAGAAAACATTTCCCAGACATAGATGATTGGATCTGTGGATCCAAAATCCATGGATCCAGAGAGCCTACTGTATCTGAAGTTCGGACAGGAGGCCTCTTGATGAATCCCTGCCTGAGCCTTGCTCTTTCCAAGCCAACATAATCATTTCAGACTTCCCAGAATCTGGATGTCCTAGTCCACGAGCTCTTGGTAGGGTAGGGCTTACATTGTGGGCAGTCTACCATATTGCTAGCTCATTTTCTTTCTCAAAGTTTGGCTTTGATGCAGAGAAGGTTATATAAAATGGCATGATTCTGGCCATCAATGCAACACCTCTTAGACTATTCCAAGAAAGGTCCCATGGAAAAAAGACGTGATCCTTTGTCATCCTTAAAACCTAAATTTCAGAGTGCTATCAATAACATAGCTCCACATATTGTCTCCTTTTTTCTGATGTGTATGTTGAGGCTCAGCGTCTTGGCAGTGAAACTACTACCGGTTGTAGGAGAAGGAGTGATGCTGAGTCAGAGCTGGATCAGCGTCAGCTGAAGCGTATTCAAGATATTATTTTGGCACCTAGCGACACGGAAGATTTTGCAGGGTTTGGACCCAAGGATTTGGAGGAATTGGATGACCGGGGAGTAAAGCGGGTTGCCAGTGAGTCTGATAGTGATGAAGAAACTATGAGTAAACGGCTTAAAGATACAGCTGACAATTCCAGTTCAGATGAACTGGAAGCCAGTAATGGGGAAATGGAGGAGGAATTGGACTGGACTCGGGTTAGGGAAATTCAGGACATATGTACACAGCCCACGTCTAATGACGAGTTTGAGGGATTCCAAGATACATGGCAGGCAGGTACATCTTGGCAGGATCCTGTTTGGATCAACGCTGGCAGAGATGGTGGAGTAACGAGCCAGCAGCTGAATGAAATGACCCAGATGCTAGTGATGAGGATCAATCTAGCGATAGCGATTGCTAATAAAATGGGGGTTCTGGGAATGTGTAGCTTTGCAGAGGACAAAGCGTTGCATCGGGTGTCTTGTTCTGCCTAACCTTCATTTGGGTCCTGGGAATCCAGCTATCTTGTCTTCGTGTACCTTGACTTCGGATTGGAACTATGTGAGTGACTTCGCCTTGCCCCTGTTTTTGGAACGTCTCTGGACCACGTCATCTGCCTGCCGAACTTTGTTTGTTGCCTGTCTTTGTTATCAACCAAGGACTGTTTGACTCCGCTTTTGCCACTGTTTGTTTTTGCTCCAGCTTTCCTTTTTCCTGAGACTGAGTCCTGGGATAATCCGGTTTATCTCTGTTATTGTTTACCTGCAGGAAGGTCCTTTTGTTTTGCTAAGTAGCATTGCTGGTTAAGTGCTGCTAGCTTGTTAAAGACTCATTAAAGACTTTTGTTAACCCTTAATCTGCTGTGTTGGGCAATCTTTGGGACCTGAGTCACAACAGTGTATGTGCATGTATTAGGAAAAGTATCATATTGTCCTTATTTTTTGAAACCTTTTCTTTCTCTCATCTTCCTCTTCTCTTATTAGTTCCTAAATGTCAGATTGTATAACTTAAAGCTCATTCAACTGTGTACATTTTTGGGGTGTGCAAAGCAGCAAACATCTGTTCTGTTTTTGCTTACATTTTTGAGTCTCCTCCCCCTCACCCCAAATCTGTTTTTGGGAAGATTCTGGGAGATTAGGAGGGTGGCCATTCAGATTCATAATCCAAAACTCTGAGTTCTGTTTTGTTTAGGTAAGATTTGGACCACTGGTGCCAATGGGGGAAATTGCAAGGCTTGTCTTTCCATCATTTTTATGGCTATCAGGATGAAACTTGCCACACTTATAGGACACATTTATGACTGCAAGCCTGCCAGTTTCAAATCATTTTGCTAGTCCACTGAGTTATGGGATTTTTTAAAAAAATGTTTTTTATCAAGAACATTTAAAAAACAAAAACAAAACATAAAAGGGGTTTCTGGGATTTGAATCATTGCATGCCACAAGAGTGGGGGGGGGGGGGGGGTTGACAGAACTAGGCCTGTGATTGACTGAGAAATGTGATGCAGATGGCCATGCACAAGAGGTTAGTTTTGGTAAGGCTTCTGAAGGAGTCCTCCCCAATTTGTATATAGCCATTTGGCTGCCAAATCACTGAAATTATCCAAGTGCCAAATCGATCTCTGGAATTCCACACACCCCTAGTAAACTTGCTCCTATGAGGTAATATTTCTCAATTTCAGAATAACTTTGTTCTATCCATTATTTGCTTGTATGGTACACATATTCATGATTTCTAAAGCTCCGTCATAGTTGTTGCCATTTTCCAGTGTCATTAATTGTATATTTTTATTTTTGTATGTTCAAGTAAAATTGTCCTTTTAAATAGTTCTTGCATGGGTGTATGGCATTGACTACAATTTACCTGAGATGTATTATGACCAAAGTTACAAAATCCCTTACAGGCATGCATACTTAGAGCACATGAGTGTACACGTATATGTTCTAACTGCACACTTGCTAATGCTACATCACATCTGATTTGAAAAGTAAAAGCACTTCCAGACAGTGTCAAAATGCAGGTTTTAAAAGTGGGGCAAAGAATCTTAGGACCTGACAGCAAGTCCACTCACAGACCTGTAAGTCCCAGGAAATGGTACCCCACTGTCCTCACACTTTCATTTGAATTGGATCAAAATGGAAGGCAGACATCTGATGAAAGTTTTTTTTAAAATAAATAAATAAATAAATTACGAAATGCACTGGACCTCATATGTGTATGTGTAGAGATCCCAATGTACACACAAGCAGATTTCTTAGTTCTCTCTTCATCCAATGGTTAATTCAAGCTCTGTTTAATGTATATAAATAAAAATGTAATGTTTGTTTGTGGGATTAACATAACTCAAAAACCACTGGATGAGCTGACAGCAAATTTGGACACAATACGCCTATCAGGCCGACATGTAACTCATAAAAACACTGAAAAACAAAGCGGAAAAGAGTGAAAAAGCAAAAAAAAATTACATTACAACAGATGCAAAACCACACACACACACACACATATATATACATACATACATACTAGGGTTGTTAAGTTTGGTTCGGAAAAACCTAAAATTCAGACAAACTTACGGAATGTGGACTTTTGAACCAATTTTGTACCATGCAGGAATAGTGGGAGGAGCAATTCCGAATTGGAACCACTTACCCATTGTTTGGAATTATTTTTGGATGTCTCCCACAGTTATTTTGATTTTCAGAACCATTAAGCAAGTAACTTTGGTAAAGCCTAAACAAACGGTTTTAAAATCTTGCGGTTTCCCTTTCCTGGCACGTAGTGGTGATGCAAAGAGGGACGAGGTGGATGTGGCTAAGCAGCAGCACAGCTCTTCTTGAAGGCCACACCCCCAGTCGTAGAGATTGCAAAAGGTCTTGCTGTCAAACTACAGGACCTTTTGCAATCTCTACCACTAGTGGCGTGGCCTTCAAGAAGAGCTGTGCTTAGCCACACCCACCTCGTCCCTCTTTGCATCGCCACTCACCAGGGAAGGGAAACTGCGAGATTTTAAAACTGTTTGTTTAGGCTTTACCAAAGTTACTTGCTTAATGGTTCTGAAAATCAAAATAACCATGGGAGACATCCAAACATCACAGAATAATTCCACACTGCCTTGCTGCTCGTTAGCTGAGATGGTTGAGCAGCAGTCTTTGTCTAAATATAAAATAAAGTGAATCTACAAAGGTGTCTAAAGAGAAGGCAGCAAAGTCTTTCCCTGCAATAAACCCTTTCCCTGCAATAAAGATAGCATTTGTCCACCACAAAAGGGGAGCTCCATGGCTCTCCACACACACACACACACAGTTTGTGCTACACAAAGTTTTTGGAGTAGAACAACTACTTTTCAACTAAATCTGGCTACCAGTATTTTAAAAAACCTCCAAAATCAGCACAGTAAATAAAGAGCAACACTCAAAAAACAGGGGGATTCCAGACAGGAAACAATCAGAGCCAGCTAACACCTCCCAACAAAGGATTCCCCAGGCAGGAAAGATCCATGCTTTGAAGCTGTGAGGCCATTCAATGTTAATCAAAGTGAATAATTGCAACATTCACACTTGCCTCCACCAGACAAGAATTCTTTCTCCCACCCTGGTCATTCCAGAGATATAAAGTTCTCACTTGCCTAGATTCCAGCAGACTTCACAACCTCTGATTGCCGGAGAGTGAGAGAGAGAGGCTCTCGCACCCACGTTTATACAAAGAAACAGTGCAAAAATCGAGAGAAAATAAAGGTTCCTATTCTCCCGTGCAAGTCAATGGCAGCAAAATAGCCTACTGGCAGAGCTCCCACCTTGGAAACAAAAGCCTCCCCGGTTTGAATCCCGGTCAGGGACAAAAACATCAAAAACAGGGGAGGGCATGGAGGGTTGCCAAGACACCTGCCATTAATGAAGCGATTTGGAAATTTCTGATATTTCCGATCTTTTTTCCTGAAAATTTCAGAGATCATTGCAAAACCGAATCGCCATCCGAAACGAGTATTGAACCATTTTTTTTTATCAAACAAGCCTAATATATACACATAAACACCAATATATACTCACATATATATTGCTTTATATACAATCCATATGTTTCCATGTTTTATCCATTACAGATATGTGTCCATGTTTTATCTATTCTGTAATGGAATCTTTAAAAAATATGTTTCTTACAGATGTCCTGGGTAAATGATCTACAGATCTAACCAAACTGTCTTCTCTCTTATGTCTCCAGTCTGGAGGACTTTCTGTAATAAGTAACATACTGTAACACTAGTTCCAGACATCCTTCCTTCAGAAGTACTTCAAGTTCCAAGTCAGCATATTTTTCATTAAAATATTTTATATTTTCTACTTGAGGTTCAAAACAAATTGATTTCTGCCTGCTAATCTCTATGCTAATGATAATTAAATATTCAGGGTAAATGTGTAATTTGCTAATAACTGTTAGAAGGAGTTGTGGCTATGGTTTCTGGTGAGTTTGTGATTGGAGATATATTAAAGGAGAAATGGAAACAAATTAGCACATCTAATTATTCTGCTATTCACTTCAGGCAGTAGTTAGCACACCAAGTTATATTTCTATGAGTGAGCATAAAATTCGGTTGGCATTGCTAAATCATTTTTCTTTATTTTAGATATATGACTAGTACATGGATTTTAAGGCAAAAAGTATATTTACAATTATGCACACACATGTACACATATAGACATACATTTAGTCACTTAGAACCTGCACTTGTCTTGTTTCTAGGTTGCAACTTTATGGTGGAAAGAATAATTGGTTCAGGAGAGCAAGAGCAGAAGAAACCAAGCCAGAATAGAGTCAAATGTGAAGGTTGCATAGTAATATGAGTGTATATGGAAACTGGAGCTGGGGTTTAGAGGAAACTTGGGGTGGTTCTCCTCTGCCATTTATTGCAGTGTGGGGTTTAAATCACCCTGCATGTGTCCACACAATACACATAGAAATGAAGGTAATGCTGTTCAAGTGTGGGGCACAAGAAGCAGGTGAACAGTGGTTTTCTTGGCAAGATTTATCCCAAGGGGTTTGCCTTTGTCTTTTTCTGAGACTTAAAGAGTGTATCCCAAGGCCATCCAATGAGTTTTCATGGCTGGGCACACATTCAAACCATTGGTCTATTGAACTCAGCATAGTCCTTGGGCAGATTTCTTAAGTTCTGATGCAGAGATTTTTTTCCTCAGTCTTTGTGAGGTCTTGCACTCCCCTGATGTTTTTTAACCTTTTCGTCATGAATTTTTGCTTACAGAGTTTATGAGGTCTTTTGTGTGATCTTATATTGGTGTCTGAAGCACAATGACTAGTAGTGAATTTGCCATCTGGCTTTAGGTTTTTCCTAAACTGAAAGATAGCTTGTTGGAGTGTGACAGATTGTGGCATTCTGCTGTTTGTTAACAGAAGTGCATTTATTACTTTCTTTCAGTTCCACATATCTGTTATATACAGCTTACAGAATAGAAGAGTTCTTAGTATAAAGAAGTTATTGCCTAGAAGAAGCATGAATACTTGTTTGGTGGCTTGCAGCTTTTCATGTGGTAAAATTAGTTATTGCCTTTCTCTCCTAGGGCTCTTCCAACTATCTAATACCTTTTATGTTCTTTTAAAATAATTTTTAAATGTTGACCCAGGAGAAAAGGAGAAGCCTTTTTTGGCACGCTTTGCCATATGACTTTCAACATTGAGTAAAGCAAAACATAAACTCTATTATGCTAGGCTTAATAGAACAAAATGTTTCTGTTAAACATTTTGAAAGCGTGCTGCCTAATGCAACTTTTTATCACCCAGGAAATCTATAAACCTCTTCAAACCACTGTTTATTATCTTGTGGTGTTGGTCAGTGGTTTTAAATAAGTTGCATTATTTTGTGAGTAAAAATGTAACTAACTAAATGTTAAAATGCAATACCTGACAATTGTTGAACACAGTATTTTTGATGCAGTTAAAACACCTTCCGGCATTAAAGGGTACCAGTTTTAGAAAACTTTCATATAAAAGAACAACTTCATTTTAGAGACAATAGCAAGAGACATATTTCTAAAAACAGTTTTGTGGAAATTGCATTTTTTCTTTATAAACAAATCTGTTTAGTTTTCTGCTGAACAATTATGCAGGAAAAACTTGTTGCTCAACAAGAATTTTAGGATGTTCAGTAGCATAATTCAAAGTATTTGGAAAGGATTAATTACTGACAAACCATAGGAATAAAGAGACCAGACAAGAGAAGTGGAATGAACTAAGGTCAACTTTATAAATTGTTACCAATTTAAATGATTGTTGTTGTTGGTTAATCAAATTTGGGGGAGCAAATTTAATGTGACAGCAATTGAGGCAGTCAGTCACCCCAACTCAAACCCCCAGCGACAAAGCCCCTGAAAGCAATACATAGTTTATTAAAGGTCCAGCTCAGATAATATAAGCCCCGAGCTGCTTTGGCCCCTGATAAAGGAAAAGACCCAGAAACCAGCCCCAAGGAAAGGAGATTCTTCCCAACCCTTAGATTGTTCAATATCCAGGAGAAGGTCAAAATTCCTATCTAACACTAAATGTGCCAGTAGGTGCATCACCAAATTGTAGCTCCCCCAACACCTTTTAAGACAACCTGTTTAAATCAACACCACCCTAAACCAATTGTCTGTATCTCTGTGAAAGTGTAGGGTAGGAAAAAGCCCCTAGTAAAGAGGGAGGAATTCCTACCCAGCCCTGAAGCGACCACTACTAGTTACATTATATCGAATTGTTGCCTGTTTGGAAGCTGTTCTGAGTCCCTCTGCAGAGGTCAAGAAGGATGGGGTATACATGTTATAAATAAATAAATAAATAAATAAATAAATAAATAAATCACTGCAAAAGGAGGTGGGAGGGTGGGCCACAAAGATTCAAAGAGGCAGATAGGGATGTGTGACTGTCTCATAGAAGCAAACCAAGCCATGCCTCATCACATGATTGTCTGACCAGGAAAATAATGGTATGGCTCCACCCTGGGATGCTAGCAAATTAATTTCCCACACTTCCACAGCTTTACAATGTGATAAATGAGTAGTGAGCCCAGAGCTCACTACTTCCTGGCTGGTTCCCTGTGACCAAGGAAGGCAGTTTCAGAGATGCGAGAAGGGAATTGCTCCTCCCAATATGCTGATTTTTTCCCAATTTTTATTAAGCCATGCCATCTCATGAGGTGTCTGAAGTACAAATACCTCTGATTTGGCTTCTTTGAAGAATTTGGACTTAGTTTGCTCTAAGTGCATTTGTTTGTCTTTTTGGAAGTCCATGGTATCCAAAGAACTCTTCAAAAGTACCACATTTCAAATGTGCTCATTTTCTTCCTGTCAGCTTTCTTCATTGGCTTGCTTCAGCTACTGCATAGCTACTGAATATTAAACACTGAACAATATTTTATTGTTGCCCTCCTTAAAATGTTTCATTCCCTTATGTTTTAGTGAGATGAGTGCTTTTTTCCTTCTAGATTTCTGCAAATTGCACAGATGCCTGTGTAACAAAACTGCTCCCATTCCCCATTGTAAAACAAACCACCTCTCCTTATATACACAGAAGATTCAAGAGTATCCAAGAAGCCAAATCTAGTGTTTCTTCTTTTCAAAGGCCTTCACAGAAAGGTACTAATGTAGTTTGCATGAAAAATAAATACTTCAGCTCATATTGTGGCTCTTAATGAGACATTATCACGGGGTATCTGCGCCCTACACCACTGGAAAAATTACACTGTTTAGCCTGTATTGCACCACCTGACATCCGCCAGGGAGCAGCAACCAATAGTGAAAGGACCAAGGCAGTGACATCTCCTGCCCACTCCCTGTTTGGGTATCAGCCAGCACACCAACGACTTAAATCAAGAAATAGTTTCCTAACATCTACAGAGTCACTCGCTGGAACACCCCAGCAAGCAAGAGTCCAAAAGTGGCAGGCTTAAACACAGAACCTCAATCAATGGCTGGTACCAAATGAGAGGCTCCCTCCTGGGCACACAGAAAACTGAGCAAATTTTAAGTGGATTTTTTTCTAGTTTGATGAAATATTTCTTTTTATTTATCACACTAGAGAAAAAAATCCACTTAAAATAGTTTTGGCATTCCATACCAGTCAAGAGTGGCAGAAGAATGAATCCCATACATTTGTGAGGGTCACAGTACATTTTCACATGGGGAGGGAAGTAGGCACACAAAATTTTTGTGTAATTTTTTTTAAAAAAAATGTGTGTTTAAAAATGTGCATATTTGAAAAATGCTCACAAATATGCTTTAGTCAATTCCAAAACTGTGCAGTGGAATATGCAATGGGATTTCACAACATATTTCAGACTAACTGAAATATGTTAGCAACATAAGCTTTTATATGTAAGAATGAATGTGTTGGGGGAAAGTCTGTAAAATGGGTGCATTTTGAAAAACACAGGAAAGTATTTACATTGTTGATGTATAGCTGTGCTGGGGAGGCCACGGCTAAGCAAAATAAATACATACATACATACATACATACATACATACATACATACATATTATTTGCCAATATCAGGTTTGCTGGTGAGCTTGCACTCTGTGTAGATGTACCCACCCACCCCCACCCCCGCATGGATTCACAGTATTTGCTTCTATGGTCTGTTTTGACAAATTGTTCAAGAGTCCATGCACCATGTCCCATCTGTAGGAAAAATACATTGTGAGAGGACATGGACTTTTTCTGTGTTAGCACCTGGTTGTGGAACTCCAATTGGTGCCAATGTCTGAATACTTTGGGAGCCAAGTTAGTACCAATTGGAATTTCACAAGCAGCTGCCACAACCAGGTATTTCTATTAAAAGTCTTTGGGACAAACAGATTTTGTCCAAGCTGCACATGTTTCATACCTGTTGTAAATTGAAAAATTACAAGCCACCTTGACTTGTACATGCCACCTGGACTAGTTTCCCCTATAGTCTGCTTTTTAGTAACAGACTCACTTCCTGGGATTGCAGAATGCTCTTATCTGGATTGATCAGGAAGATAGTATCAGTAACAGAGGGATCATCTATCTATATTAATGTCAAAGACTGAGTATTCTCAAATTCCATCAAGCCCCGACAGGGTAATACATTTGGCATGTATTCATGTGGCTTTCTATTATTAGTACTCACTACAGTTTGATACAGATCCTTTTTTTCAATGAAGAGCTTTCCTGGTCCCTCAATACAATTTTCTACAAATTAATGGTTAATGATATCTTATGGGATCTTCAAGTGAAACAAACTATGGAAAGGCAAATCATTATATTCAGTCTCCACAGCTATGTAATACAACAAATTATTGAGCATGGTGGTGCTGAAAACTTGTGTCAGAACTCAGAAGTCAGTTTTACAATTGGTAAAACTCAATTTAACATTTATCTGGAATTTGGCTCAGCTCTGAGTGGATGTTGATGAGCAGATAAATATTCTTCAAGGCTATGTGGTTTTATACACTGCTCAAAGAAGTTCCCCTTTACCACCCATGTTTTCAATAGCTCAATAACATGGAAGAGGTTTTAATTTTGAGCTATTCAACCTTTATCTTCACTCATTCCATAGTCTGTACACAAGGGGCTCCAGATGTAATGGATGAGCTTTATTTTACATGCCTTTTGCCAGGAAATCTATTTAGGATTGTTTTGGAGACAGTAAAGATGGCAAAACAAATGTGTCCTCCCTCTGCAGCATATGCCTCTGTATTATCCACCTGCCAACATGCCTTCTGTTGCCAAATAGTACCACTGCTGCTTTCCTCCAAGGGTGCAATTTCCAGTACTATTCATTTCACCTGTACACCTCGTGGTTTTTCCACAGACTGAAATCTTTCACATGGAAATAAAATGGCTAATTCAAAGAATTGGAATGACAGTGTTAGAGATATACTACTACTCACCTTTCTCAGACAACACAAAAGCACCCAGAGATAGATATAGTAGCAGTTAAGAATCTTACTAGCTCCCATTAGGTTAATAGTATTTCAGATTTTGTCTAGAACAATAGATAAAGGAAAACAAAATAATGAAGTATTAGATAGTTAATTAGAGTGCTATTATATGTCTTCAGATCTTATCATAGCACTTTCTAGAGGGGTTTTCTTCATATTGGCTTCCTTTTAAGCTGAAAGAGAATGACTTGCCCAAAGTTACCCAATGGGTTTCCATGGATGAAAAGGGAAGAAGACCAAATTTAGCTATCCCCCAAAGGAGTGAAATGAGAGGCTGGTGCCTGATGAGCCCTGCTACTTTGCCAGCCAGATCAACACCCAACCTGGATTTGAAGGCAATAGGAGCAGATTATTTACTTTCAAGCCTGAAAGGATGTCTGATACAGAGCCTCTGCTCAAAAAGATCAGACATAAATATGAAAAACAGAGCAAGACCTTTTGTCCACTTTGACGGCTGTTCAAATTTCCCACGCCCTTTCCTGAATGGATAAAAATTGACCCACCTTTAATCTGGGTCCTCATTGGCTGGGGAATCCTCATGACACCAGGAGTGGACAGAGACTCCTCCATGGCAGGAAAAACAAACAGCTGTCATTGGTAGACTTGGAGTCTGAGTCATTTGAAAAGGCATATCTGGAAAGGAGGCAAACAATTCATGATAGGCTTATTGATCAAGTCTGGTTAGCATAAAGGTTGAGCCTCAGAACGCAATAGGGCTCTTATGCAGATATGATTAGTTCAATGAAATATATACTTTACAGTAGTTGGGCAGCTCACAAAAGCCAGATGCATGCACAAGCTGGATATTTTATTTTCATCCATGCACTGGACTGCCTTTATACAAATATGTTTCTCCAATCCAGAATGACTTAATTATTTTAATGTAGAGCACATATGTATGGATCCCAAAAAGATTATAACCAAAATTGGTTTGTTTGCTTATGTTAGGTAGAAAAAGAAATAACAAAGAGGAGATAGGGCCTCTGCGAGGAGAAGATGGGGAAATGCTGACAGGGAATAGGGAAAAGGAATAACTACTTAATGCCTTCTTTGCCTCAGTCTTCTCACAAAAATAAAGTTGTCCTCAACCTTAGCAATATGGAATGGACAAAGGATTAGAGGAAATTCAGTCCCAAATAGGAAAACAAGCCATCCAGGAATACCTGGCCACTCTATTGGTCTTCATCTTGATTTCAATAAGGCCTTTGACAAGGTCCCTCATGATCTTGCAAACAAACTAGTAAAGTGTGGACTACAGTTAGGTGGATTTGTAATTGTTCAAGTGACTGAACCCAAAGGATGCTCACCAATGGTTCATCTTCATTCTGGAAAGAATTGACTAGTGGGGTGCCACAGAGTTCTGTCTTAGGCCCTGTGCTGTTCAACATCTTTATTAATGACTTAGATCAATGGTTCTCAACCTGCTGGTCCCTGGGTGTTTTGGCCTACAACTCTCAGAAATCCTAGCCAGTTTACCAGCTGTTAAAATTTCTGGGAGCTGAAGGCCAAAAATCTGGGGACTCACAGGTTGAGAACCACTGACTTAGATGAAGGTTTAGAGCAGGGGTCCTCAAACTTTTTAAACAGAGGGCCAGGTCACAGTATCTCAAACGTTGGAGGGCCAGATTATAATTTTAAAAAAAACCTGAATGAATTCCTATGCACATTGCACATATCTTATTTGTAGTTTTAAAAAAACACTTTAAAAATAATACAATAATTAAAATGAAAAACAATTTTAACAAATATAAACTTATTAATGTTTTAATGGGAAGTGTGGGCTTGCTTTTGGCTGATGAGATAGGATTGTTGTTGTTGTTGTTGTTTTGTGCTTTCAAGCCGTTTCAGACTTAAATTGACCCTGAGTGAAGGCTAGGTAAATGACCTTGGAGGGCCGTATCCAGCCCCCGGGCCTTAGTTTGAGGACCCCTGGTTTAGAGGGTGTGCTTATCAAGTTTGCAGA
This sequence comes from Anolis sagrei, assembly GCF_037176765.1. Lineage (NCBI taxonomy): Eukaryota > Metazoa > Chordata > Lepidosauria > Squamata > Anolidae > Anolis > Anolis sagrei. The sequence goes on along the minus strand of NC_090021.1, from coordinate 271,870,402 downwards.
AGACACCAAATTAGAAGGAATAGCTAATACTCCAGAAGACAGGATCAGAATTCAAAATTACCTCAACAGTTTAGAGAGCTGGGCCAAAATTAACAAAATGAAATTCAACAAAGAGAAGTGTAGGATACTTTATTTAGGCATAAAAATGAAATGCATAGATACATGATGGGTGACACCTGGATTGACAACAGTGTATGTGAAAAAGGTATTGGAGTCTTAGTGGACAACAAATTGAACATGAGCCAAAAGTGTGAAGCAGCAGGCACAAAAACCAATGGGTTTTTGAGATGTATAAGATGGAGTAATGTGGCTACAGCAAGGAAAGTCATGGTGCCTCTCTATTCTGCTTTGATCAGGCTTTACCTGGAATACTGTGTCCAATTCTGGGCATCATAATTCAAGAGGGATATTGACAAGCTGGAGGGTGTCTAAAGGAGAGTGACTAAAATAATCAAAGATCTGAAGACCATGCACTATGAGGAGCATTTTAAAGAGCTGGGGATGTTTAGCCTGCAGATGAGAAGGTTTAGAGAAGACATAATAGCCAATACCATGTAGAAATATTGAAAAGATTTAATAGGGAAGAGATAGGAGACTTGTTTTGTGCTGTCCTGGAGACTAGGACTTGTAGCAATGGGTTCAGATTCCAGGAAAGGAGATTCCACCTGAACATTAGGAGGAATTTTCTGATCATGAGAGCTGTCCAACACTGGAACTCTCTCTGTGTTGAAGCCCCTTCCTTGGAGGCTTTTGAACAAAGGCTGGATGACCATCTGTCAGGAGTGCTTTGATTGTGCTTTTCCTGCATGGATTGGACTAGATGGCTGATGAGGTTTCTTCTAACTATTATTCTATGATTCTATGAAACAATATATTTAAACATAGAGGCACCACCGTATCATAAGTATGTATAGTACATTTAAGAATAAACAATATGTTTCAAGATTCTAGGGACATTTTATACACAAGCCTAGGATATAAAACAGAGTCCTTTCAAATATGATTCTGGAGTCTTCTTGGGGGTTCTTCTTGTAGGTCTCCCCAACATGCCTAATCAGGCTGTTCACCTCCTCTCATTTCAGGTCAGGTTACCAGTCTTCTGTTTGAAGCAGCTGCCTCAAGAACCTGTTAACAGTACCAGTTTTCTAATAGTATCAGACTGAGAGGGAAAAAATTACTTGCACACTTCAGTGTTCTAACTATGTGCAAAAGACAGAGAAGAGACTTGGGGAAATTGGTCATTTCACTTTCTTCTTTAGTTTCAGTAAAAAGGGACATATGAAACTGATTTATCATCATTATCTCTGAAAACTGCAAATGCATTTGGAATATTGTGTTTTAATTCCATTATATTTTCATTTTCCCCCTCCAGTCAGCTTGTTTGATGGCTCTTTTCCTCCCGAATCAAGGGTCTAGGCAATTTTACACTTGAGAGGTTTGATAATGAGATATGGGCCCTTCTGTGGTTCAGTGTCCAATTCAAATTGCATAATTGCAGCCATTGGGCAGTGTGAAAGGAGACATGTCCTTCCCCACAACTTTTTACTCGAATGGAGATTACTTCTGACATAGCTGGACTACAAATTATGACCCTTATAAATATATAGTATATGATAGATGCAAAGTAGACAATGGCCACCAGCTTTCATCCAAATGCACACACAGGGCAAATTTAGATGCTGCTAACTCTATATAGGGTAGTCAAATAAGCATACTGCTGTGTCAGCCTTTCCATGAGGTGAAAACCATTTTCTCATGTCAAGGCAGGAAGATGAATTATATTAGACAGTTAATGATTCCAATAGTTAGTGATGCATATACCATAATTCGGGCCTTAGAAATATGTGTCAGAAGGCTCATAATTATTAAAATAAGTGATAACAATGAATTAAATAGTAAGAGCTGTTCAAAAATCAAATAAAATACTTCAGGACAGTTGTTTTTAAAGATTGTTGAGATATCCATATTTTAGAAATGTGTTAGCAATGGATACCTGCACTGTCAGTAAGTGGACTGGTTCTATGAATTACACAGCCAATTTTTAAAATAATTCTCGGTGTCTTGGTTTTAGGCCTGTTTCTTAGATTATTTGGGGTTCTGATTCAGAATATTACATTGTATAGACAACATGGGCTCTAGTTTCTTAGATATAGTTATCATGGTTTTCTATGGGTGAGCAGATGGTGATTGGTAGAGATGGCATATCCTCTATATCTCAAAAATAGAGGAAAACTGGTGCCATTTTTGGAATCATCAGGTTAAATAAACCCAGAAACAGCTCTAACATTTGGCAACAAAATTTGTGTTGGCCAGTGTTATAAGTTGTAATAAGTTCCAAACCTTTTTCTGGTTTATATTTCAATGTGAACCACAATTTAATCTCCTCCCAGTCCACCCCTAAACTTACTCCTTTTCACTGACACACCTACATGGTCTGGAAAGTTGGTTAGTGAGTTACACATAGTTATCATTATTATATTCATTTATGTCACACTTTTCCAACAATGGACTCAAGGAGGCTTAGAAATTGCTGTAAACAAAAGTAAATTAAAATTTACTTTTGTTTACAGCAACAATTCTAGGATGTGTACCTCACTTCAATAAGGTATACCCATCACATTTACACAGAAGTTTGGGTTATACTAAACATTTACCCTGGTTCTGCTCCCTTAAATGCATTGGCCAGCTAGCCAGCCCAGTCACAAAGGCTTACTGGGAGCCACCATGTGTCGCCAACTCCTTGCCAACCCTCATCTCGCAGCGAGTCAGACTGAACACGGGTGTGCGCCTATGCAAGGGCGTACTTTGCGGCAGTGAAGGCTGCAAATAAATCTCACATTGTGGCCATCATTGCATCCACAAGGAATCGTCCAGCTGAGCTGTTTTGAACGGTCAGAGGTTTGTTGAACCCCGCCACCTATGATGGAGTCCCTAGCCCTTCGACAGCCCACTGAGAGGCATTTGCTCGGTTCTTCACGGATAAAGTCGCTGTGATTCGCTCCAACCTGGACGCCATAGTTACTGCAGGGTATAGGGTCGCAACATGTGCTGGATGGGGTTACACTCCCCTTGAAGGCACAGGTTCGCAGCTTGGGAGTTCTCCTGGATTCATCACTGAGCCTGGAATCCCAGGTTGCAGCGGTGACCAGGGGAGCAATTAAAACTTGTGCGCCAGCTGCGCCCATACCTTGGGAAGTCAGACTTGCCATGGTGGTCCATGCTCTTGTTACATCTAGGATAGACTACTGCAACACACTCTATGTGGGGTTGCATTTGAAGACTGCTTGGAAGCTTCAAATAGTCCAACAAGAGGCAGCCAGGTTAATAACTGGGGGAGCATACAACTCCCATGTCACGTCAGCTCCACTGGCTGCCAGTTTGCTACCGAGCACAATTCAAAGTGCTGGCTTTGGCCTATAAAGCCCTAGATGGCCCCGCCCCAAATTACCTGTCCGAACGCATCTCCCCCTATGAATCATCACGGAGATTAAGATCCTCCAGGGTGGCCCTGCTTTCCGTCCCGCCATTGTCACAGGCCCAATTGGTGGGGACAAGAGACAGGGCCTTCTCGGTGATTGCTCCCCGGCTATAGAACTCCCTTCCTGGTGAGATCAGGTCTGCCCCCTCCTTCCTGTCCTTTAGAAGGATGGTAAAAACTTGGCTGTGGGACCAAGCTTTTAGGACAGGGCAATAAAGCGGCAATAGGAAAGATGACCAGGCCAATTAGATTTGATGTGGATGAGTAGGATGGTTTTAAATAGTATATTTTAATATTGTGATAAATGTTTTTTAATGTTTATGTATTGTATGTGAATTTGTGTCCCGGCGTTGAATGTTTGTCATGTATATGCTGTGCTCTGCCCTGAGTCCCATTCGGGGTGAGACGGGCGGAATCTAAATGTTTTAAATAAATAAATAAACCCCAGTACTGGGAACAAATGCTGGCCTTTCCCATAGGACTATCTACTTTTCTTTCTGTTTCAGAAAAAAATCAGAAAATATTTGTTGATTCGTTCCTTTTTTCCAATGTTACATATTCTGTTGCCCCGGGGTGGGAGGGGGCAAGGGCTGACGTGATTGACAAGGGTAGCCAATAGCTGCTTTTTTTCCCTTGTCAGCCAATCAGAAGAAAAAAGGTATTGATAATAATGTAGCTTTAAACATTCTCAATTTAATGGTGAATAAAGGCATGAGGACCCGGATGTTACCTTTCCATAGTTCTCCTCTCAGCATGCCTGTCTATATTGTTCATCATCCTTCCTTCAAACTGTGAGGCAATCAGAGATGCAACACCATGAAATTTTAAACAGTGTCCACAATCACATAAAGAATCCTGGGAAGTGAAGTTTTATTTTATGAGGATTCAAAATGGATGTCTATGGACAAAACAAACCTCGATAAAAGGGGCAACTATACTGTAGAATGAATGCAGTTTGACCACACTTTATCTGCCATGGCACAATGCTATGGAATCATGATAGCTGTAGTTTAGTGAAGTATCAGTACTCTTTACCAGAGAAAGCTAAGGCTCAAGGGTTTGTAAAACTACAACTCCCATGCTTCTATAACACTGAGCCATGGCAGTTAAAGTGGTGTCAAAGGTATAATAATAATAATAATAATAATAATAATAATAATAATAATCCAGTTCTTGTAGGTTTTTTCGGGCTATATGGCCATGTTCTAGAGGCATTTCTCCTGACGTTTCGCCTGCATCTATGGCAAGCTTCCTCAGAGGGTGAGGTCTGCTGGAGCTGGGAAAAAAGGGGTTTATATATCTGTGGAATGACCAGGGTGAGACAAAAGGCTTTTGTAAGTTGGACTAGGTGTGAATCTTTTCAACTGACCACCTTGATTAGCATACAATGGGCTGACTGTGCCTGGAGCAAACTCTTCTTGAAAGGTGATTAGATGTCCCTGCCTGTTTTTCTCTCTGCTATTTTAATTTTAGAATTTTTTAATACTGGTAGCCAGACTTTGTTCATTTTCATGGTTTCTTCCTTTCTGTTGAAATTGTCCACATGTTTGTGGATTTCAATGGCTTCTCTGTGTAGTCTGACATGGTGGTTGTGGGAGTGGTCCAGCATTCAAATAAAATGCTGTGTCCAGGTTGGTTTTTTGAGAACACAAAAATGCTGGACCACTCTCACAACCACCATGTCAGACTACACAGAGAAGCCATTGAAATCCACAAACATGTGGACAATTTCAACAGAAAGGAAGAAACCATGAAAATGAACAAAGTCTGGCTACCAGTATTAAAAAATTCTAAAATTAAAACAGCAGAGAGAAAAACAGGCAGGGACATCTAATCACCTTTCAAGAAGAGTTTGCTCCAGGCACAGTCAGCCCATGGTATGCTAATCAAGGTGGTCAGTTGAAAAGATTCACACCTAGCCCAACTTACAAAAGCCTTTTGTCTCACCCTGGTCATTCCACAGATATATAAACCCCTTTTTTTCCCAGCTCCAGCAGACCTCACCCTCTGAGGAAGCTTGCCATAGATGCAGGCGAAACGTCAGGAGAAATGCCTCTAGAACATGGCCATATAGCCCGAAAAAACCCACAAGAACTGAGTGATCCCGGCCATGAAAGCCTTCGACAATACAATAATAATAATAATAATAATAATAATAGACAACATAGTGATCTTGCTTGATGTGTACTAATCTTGTTGTGTAAATAATAATAATAATAATAATAATAATAATAATAATAATGCCTATTAGCTACTCACGCAATGTACTAAAATTGGAAAAATTGGTGGATGACCAGATTTTCTGAAACTTTGCCCTATTTATGTTGTCTCACCATTCAGAAATTCAAAGGTCTACCTTTTTTGTTTTAGTTTCTTTAAAAAAACTATTGTAAGTTTTTAAAAAATAATTCTAAAAATCAGTGGATTACCAAAACATTCTGAAAGTTGGCAGACTTACAGTGGTAAATGTGACCTACACGTGTGACGAATTTAATCCCAATAGCCATGAAGAAATATATTTTTTCAATCCTCTGAGGCTGAGAGAGTGTGACTCACCCAAGGTGCTTAAATTAGAAAAAAATCCCAAATCCCTAAAAATAATTGGATGACCTGGATCCTTCTGAAACTTTGCAGGAATCATGTCTTACTCATGTTCTGTCACTGTGGATAAATTCAAAATGATTTTTTAAAAAATATATTTTTAAAATCTTTTAAAAATTTCCTAAAAGTCAATGAATAATTGAAATGTTCTGACACTTGGCAGAATTACAGTCATACATATTTAAAAGTCTGGATGGTCATACCCTGTATTTATTTTAAAATGACAATGATGTGTACATCTCCACATCAATGCATCTGTGTGCAAGTTGCTGCACATTTTAGTAATGAGCTGTGATAATCTGGAGTTGGTTGAAATCATAGATGGGGAGGCCATGGATCCAGAAAGTCACTTGTATTTCCAATGAATTCATGTGTAAGATCAGGTTCTTAATGCTTGCTATAATCTGCAGCTATGATATTCAAGAATGCTGTTTTTTTAATATCAGTAGGTATTAAAGTTAAATGCTTTATTATATTTAATAGAATTAGAATTAGATTATTTTGATTTAATGTACAGCAACATTGTGCTATGCATATAAATAAAAACTACACAAATGTGAGTTGAACTTTAATTTGTTAATCTTTCTCTGAAAGTTGGTCCTACTGATCTTAGTAGGATAAACTGCTGAGTAGGCATGTTCAGAGGAAAAGGGATAGAAACACAATCCTTGACAAATGTGAACAACTTTGCAATTTGGGAACAAAATTTTAATTGGAAACACATACCTGTGTTGGCAAAGGGCCTGCAAAGGTTCACTGATGTATAAAAATAAGTATATCTTTAATAATAATGTTTTTAAAATTAAAACAAATAAAATCAATTAAAGCAGAGCATAGAAGACAAACAAAATGTACCAGATATCACAAAAATCATAATGTAGATACACGAATATAGCCACTGAACAGCCTCACAAATATCTCAATATTTATAATAGAATCAACAAAATGATTTTTGGTCTATTTATTTATTTAGAGGTTTTCTATACCGGCCTTCTCAACCTCGACGAGGGACTCAGGTCGGTTTACAGCATATATAAAGTACAATCATATAAAAGAACAACAGGTACAAATCATTACATATTAAAATAATACAACACAGTACAATAAAAACATCATCATTACATCATTACAGTTTCCTACGCCAAATCGTCAATCCAGTCAAAGTCATAGTCATGCTCGTAGTCACAGTTCATCATAATTCATCACAGGGAAAGGTTCTAGGTTCAGTTGCCGAATGCCACATTCCAGAGCCAGGTTTTTAGTGATTTCCTGAACGTCAGGAGGGAGGGGACAGATCTAACCTCTAGTGGGAGGGAGTTCCAAAGCCGGGGAGCCACCACTGAGAAGGCCCTGTCTCTCGTCCCCACCAACCGTGACTGTGAGGGTGGTGGGACCGAGAGCAGCCCCCCCCCCCCGGAAGATCTTAATAGCCTTAATGGTTCATAGGGGAGAATCCGTTCGGACAGGTAAACTGGGCCAGAGCCGTTTAGGGCTTTATAGGTCAAAACCAGCACTTTGAATTGTTCCTGATTGTTCCTAAGTTTAGTGCACTGTTTCTTGAAACAGAAATCTAATATCAGAACTGATGCTTCATGAAGCATTCAGGATCATGCTTCTTCATTTATCATTTCAGAAGCAATAAATGCATTTGAAAACACAAAGAATTTTTTTAAAAACTTGGCATTATACTAAATGTCCTTTGACCAGAAGCTGGTCACTTGGAGTGCCTCTGGTGTCACTATGAGAACGTCCTCCATTGTGTGTGTGGTGGGGCTCAGACCACATTGTAGTAAGTGGTCTGTGGGTTGCTCTTCTCCACACTCACATGTTATGGACTCCACTTGGTAGCCCCATTTCTTAAGTTTAGCTCTGCATCTTATGGGGCCAGAACACAATCTGTTCAGTGCCTTCCAGGTTATCCACTCTTCTGTCTGCCCAGGAGGGAGTTTCTCATCTGGTATGCTACCACCGAAGCCAGAAAAGTTTATTATGCTTCCTTGATAGCGTCTGCTAACTCAAGCCTGGCTAAATTGTTTAAGGTCATCAGATCCTTGACTACGGTTTCTACCGTCCTAAACAGTAACGATCAGGCCCCTTCAGTTGAGGCTTTTCAGAGTTATTTTACAGACAAGATCTCATTGCTCCGCCGAGACCTCTCTGCAACAATTGACACAGTGAGTGAGTTTGAGACTACGTGGACACTCGCTGGGCACACCCCTGACCAGTTTATTCTGCTGGACGTAGAGGCGGTTGATGGGATTATGAATGCAGTTCAATCAACCACTTGTACTCTCGATCTGTGTCCCTCTTGGCTGGTTAAATCTTGCTTGGAGGGACTACGTGGGCCTCTGTTGAACATAATAAATGGCTCCCTTGAGCAAGGAGTTTTTCCAGAGGCTCTGAAAGAGGCCGTAGTAACTCCACTGCTGAAGAAACCGGATTTAGACTGCTCAGTTCCCTCCAATTCGCGCCCGGTTTCGAATCTTCCATTTCTGGGGAAAGTGATTGAGAGGGCAGTAGCAGAACAACTGCAGCAGTTCCTACATGACACAGCTGGATTAGATCCTTTCCAGTCCAGCTTCCGTAAGGGCATGAGACGGAGACTGTATTGGTCTCCATTACAGATCAGCTTCGTTGCCAGATGGACCAAGGAGGATCAGCACTGCTCGTGTTGCTGGACCTCACGGCAGCATTTGATACGGTCGATCACATCCTTCTGATTCACCGCCTAGCCGCGGCTGGAATTAGAGGGATGACCCTTAAATGGCTGTCTTCTTTCCTTCAAAAACAGGTTCAACATGTGTGAGAGGGAAGGGTCGGTCTCTAAGAGGGCCCCTCTCGACTGTGGGGTCCCTCAGACGGATATCCTCTCCCCCTTGTTGTTTAACATCTATATGCGACCACTTGCCCAGCTGGTGTGAGACTTTGGGGTTGAGTGCTATCAGTATGCGGAAGACACTCAACTCATCCTGAGGATGGAAGGCCAACCGAACTCAATACCTGATAATTTCCATCAGTGCCTTGAGGCCGTTACAGGATGGTTGCTTGCCAGTAGGCTGAGGGTGTATCCAGCGAAGACAAAGATCTTCTGGTTGGGCTGCCCGGCCAGAAGGGAGATCCGGTTGCCTACCCTGGATAGTGTGACATTACAACCGTCATCCTTGGTAAAGAGTCTGGGAGTCCTTTTAGACCCTCTGCTGATGAAGGGGGCACAGGCCTCCATTGTGAGCAGAGTCACATTTTCCCATCTGTGCCAGGCTAGGCGGCTGGTTCCCTATCTGTCCAGAGAGGACCTGGCCATGGTGATCCAGGCTACAGTTATCTCAAGGTTGGACTATTGTAATGCCCTTTACATAGGCCTGCTATAATGAAAATACGGGCACACTCAGGGACTTTCAACACAGTCAGGGGGTAAAAACACCTAATCCCACCTGCTGATACCAATATAACGAAAACACGGAATATATCATTCACAGATCCCACCGGCTGTTACCAATTTGATAAGAATATGCCCACACATGGTCACTTTAAAGACTGAAGAGGATCCTGAACTAATATTTCTCTAACAGATCCCCTCAGACACACACACACCCACACATGTTCCTTCAGCTGTTAAACATCTCCCAGCTGACCACTACTTTGAAAGATCAGGGTACAGGATTTTACTTATTTAGGTTCTGGCTGAACACTAACACAATCCTGTCACAAAGCACTTCATAGTGTGTTGTGGAAATGTGAGTGTGTAATGGTAGGGTTGCTGTCACCACTCAAATTTTGGTTTGAGCAATTGTCTTGTTATTAAACTTGATGTAAATCCTCTTATACATCAGCTCCTTCTTTTTGGCTCCCTTCAAGGGACTGAATTGTAAAGATGTTGAAAATTACTGAAAATTATCTTATATAATGAATTAAAGCTGAGGCAGTTTAAACAGTGAACTAGAGAATAAGTTTATTAAGGTCTTTGAAACATACAACTGACTTCTATGAGGTACACAAGCGTATTTTGTTACTGAAGCACAATCTTCTTAAGAAATGGTTTCTTTACACTGAGTTTCTTTTCTTTAACATGAGCTATTTCCCTCACTCTACTCTATACCTTGTAGCAGTGAGCCCCTTCAACAAGCCTTTCTTGGCTGTCTCCCAGAGTATCTAAGTTTCCCTAAACTACTCTGTCCCTAAGAGAATATAACTACTTGTGTCCTAACTCAACACAAACATACATGTCTTCACTTTGACTCTCCTAGTCAAACTCTGTAGAAGTCCCTGCCTTAAACTATTCTCTAACAGGCAACTCTTAGCTCACTAAGAAAATCTACCCTCTTCTCCCTGTCAGAAATCCTTCTTCTTCTCTGTCAGAAACCCTTCTCCTTGTCAAAACTCTTTCTTTCTTGTCAGAAACATTTCTCTCTGCTCCAACTCCTCTCCTTGGTCTTAACCAATCAGGAGATAGCTGGGCTCCTCCCCTCTGTTTAGCTGCCTCTCCTAACATGTCTGCTACACTGAACTGTCTTAACAACATGGAGGCCGGCTTACTGACTTCTAGGCTGCGGCTTACCAAAGGTATGAATCACTACACCTGCCTTTATCGGTGATCCGGAAACTTAAACTAGTGTAAAATGCTGTTGCCCGACTTCTTGCAGGTGTTCCAGCGAGGTGCCATATCACTCCAATCTTGCAGCAAATGCTCTGGTTGCTGATTGAGCACCGGATTACCTTTAAAGTGCTGATTCTTACCCTTAAGGCCTTATATGGCCTGGGGCTGGAGTACCTGAGGGACCGCCTCACCCCCTACCAATCCCCGAGATCACTTCATTCAGACGATCAGAATCTCCTTGAAGTTCCCAATCTTAGGACCATTCAGCTGATGTCTACCAGTTGTAGAGCTTTCTCAGTGGTGGCTCCTTATCTGTGGAATGCTTTGCTCTCCATGATTTACTTGCTTTTCGTAGAGCTTATAAACCTTATTTATTTAGGGTGGCATTTGAATTTTGTTGATTGAAGTTCTTCTTGATTTTATATGTAATGTATCACATGTTTACATTGTAAACCTCTCCGAGCCTTCGGAGAGTGGCGGTATATAAAACTGATAAATAAATAAATTAAAATAGTCTCAGTCACTGATTGAGGTGCTAGGCTTTAGCTTGCTACTTTTGGACTCTTGCTTGCTGACAGTTCCGTAGCCAGGATTTTGATTCGGGGGAGGGGGGGCTGAGTTTGATTCGGGGGGAGGGGGGGCTGAGTCTGAGTGAAAGAGGGTCTACCCTAGCAAAACTTTTGTATCATTACCCCAGTACCCCCATGCATATGAGATATATTAGCATGGTGATCAGATCATGATATGAATAAACATAACAGTTTAAATAATGTAGCAGTAAGGCCTTTTTGCAGACCATTATGAGAATTTCAGGGGGGGGGGGCTGAAGCCCCCCAAGCCTCCCCCCCCCACCCCCGGCTACATGCCTGCTTGCTGAGGTGCTCCTGCGAATATCTCTGGAGAACTTAGGAAGCTGTTTCTTGATTTAAGGCATTGGCATCCTGGCTGATAATCCAAACAGAGGATGGGCCGAAGATGTCAATGCCTTTGTCTTATCATTTCTGGCTTCTACTTCCCGGCGGAGGTCAGGTGGTGTGATACCAGCAAAACAGTGTAATACCTCCAGTGGTGTGGGGTGTAGACATCCTGTGATAATGTGGCATATCTCATTAAGAGTCACATTCACTGTTTTAATGTGGTGAGATGCTTTCCACACTGGACATGCATACGCAGCAGCAGAGTAGCAAAGCACAAGGTCTTCACTGTGTCTGGCTGTGATCCCCAGGTTGTGCCAGTCAGCTTTCATACAATATTATTTTTAGCACGCACTTTTTGCTTGACATTCAAGTAGTACTTCTTATAAGCCAGAGCATGGTCCAGAGTGACTTCCAGATATTTTGGTGTGCTGCAATGCTCCAGTAAGATGCCTTCCCAGGTAATCCCCAGAGCTCAAGATGCTTGTCTGCTCTTAAGATAAAAAACACACATCTTCATTTTAGATGGATTAGGAACCAGTTGGTTTCCCTGGTAATAGGCAGTAAAAGCACCTAAAGCTTTGAAGAGCTTTTGTTCAACCATTTCAAGGCTCCCTGCTTGAGTAGTGATGGATCATGCCAATGTCATGCAAATAGCATTTAAAAGGCAGATGTTACTAGAAAGTAAATGCAGCTGGATTTCTTCTTAAAAGCAATTAGAAGGTGATATAATATTCACTATTTTTAATGCTTGCAAGATAGCTGTGTGCCCCATATGCCTAAAATTTGGCACCTAAGAAATTGGTATCTATCCAGCAGTAGAACATTTAGAAAAGGCAAGATGTTTGAACTGAAATACCTGAGTTATAGCCACACTCAGATTATGGAAAAAAGTTATCTTTATCTATCAGAGCCCATCCAGACAGGCCCAAAAACTGGGACCTATCTCAGTTTTACTGAAGGTGTCCAAACAATGCCCCTGGTAAAACCGAATTAATTCAGAACAAACCCCTTAGATCCAGATCTTTCTGAAAGGCCCAGGTCTAATGAGGTATTTAATCCTGGGATTATCCGGGCATGAATCCCCACAGCCATCTTACTTCTTCAGTCTTCCAAAAACCCAGAGGAGCAGGATGGTGTCCACCCCCTCCACCTAGCCCCCATCTACCTCTAAAAATAAAGTAAAACCTACCTGGCTGACATTACTTTCTTCCTCACACTCTCCTGGAAATGAAGCACCAAGATACTGGGGGAGGTGGCAGGTAGGTTTTACTTTATTTTTAGGGGAAAATTGGGGGGCTTAGGGGATGGCATGTAGTCACTTCCATCCCCCGGGCAACCCATCACAGATTTTGTACCTGTGTGGAAGGACCATCAGAGGTCCAAGGTCATTATAATGGATGTGACTCCACCCACAGACAACCTTATATCTCATGGTGTTTTGTTTTTATTTTCATTTTCAGAACCACTTGAGAAATTACAAGTTACTTCTGGTGTGAGAGAATTGACCAACTGCAAGGATGTTGCCCAGGGGACGCCCGAATGTTTTACCATCCTGTGAGTGGCCTCTTTCATATCCCCACATGAGAAGCTGGAGCTGACAGACAGGAGGTCACCTCGCTCCCTGGATTCAAACCTCCAACCTTTCGGTCATCGGTCCTTCCGGCACAAGGATCTAACTCATTGCACCACCAGAGGTTCCATATCTCATGGTGGAGTCAGTCATTTCATAATTCTCAAATACTACCCTACCCTACAAAAGCAAGGCTAAATCAACATTTTACTGACCTCTAAAGTATGTTATGGGTTAGATATTTGCATTTAGAAGGACATCTTCGGGCATTTCCTTAATTTAGGTTAAATCGGGGCAAGGTAAACCCATATCAGCCCCATGGAGCATTTAGGCACTTTAGGGCTGATCCATTTCCACACCAAAATTAGTATAGAAATCTCCAAATTTTAAATGTCTTCAAATATAGACTTTCTTTTCAAACCATTTTACAGCAAAAATAAAAAAGCAAAAATAAAAATACATATTGTACAAAATCAGTAATAAAAGCATAAGAGCTTAGAAGATGAGCCCAACTATGAGTGATAAGTTTAGAAGGCTTTATTGGGGGGGGGGGGGTGTTAGCATCAGTTCAATGGTTGTATCTTCATTTCCTGTCAATGAACTACATTTTGTTTATCGAATGCTGATGTGCTGCACTTCCTCTGATGAAAAGATCATTTTTAGAGGGCATATATCACTCTTTCTCTTATTTCATTGCTTACTGACTGACATGTTTGACATTGATTTGAAAAGCCTTTATAGATGGTGCCAGATAGATTGATTTTTAAAAGCTGCATGGCAGCAGGCCTATAAAGTGCTATATATATTTAGCACCTTCAACTTTGCACTTATCTGCTAACCAGCTTAAGTTTGGGTTTTTATTTTTAAAAGAATAGGGATGTGTGCACGTGTGTGTGTATTGCAGATAGAAAACTGTTTAGCCATTTTCTAACCTCAAAATCTGCAAACATTCATATCTACATGACATCCTTTCTGAAAACTGTAAAACACCTCATAAAAATTATAAGAAAGAAGAAAGGAAAAAGGATAAAATGAAGAATTAAGAGAACAAGGACTGCTTTATTTATACCTCCTTATTCCACTTTTTAGACTTCCGCATAGCCACTTCACCTCATGAGGAGTGCAGATAGCTTTGTCTTCACTCTTTTGAAGAGCAGAAGCACATGGCATACAAATCCCACTTCCTTGGCAGCTCAGATACTGGGGAAAGATGCATACATGATGTTCAAGGTGCTGTAACTTTTGCTGCATATTTATTTTTGTATCTAGAAAAATCTCACTCCTCTGTCTACTCTTGTGAGATTGGCAAGATGTTCATATTTCTAACCAGTTGATAGTAATGGTCATCATTTACTCTTTTTCTGGCTCTAAGGCAGGGTGTTTCCCTGGCTTTACACTTTTAAATCTCAGAATCCTAGTGCTTGTCTACATATGCAAAAAACAAAACAAAACAGCTCATCTCAAATGGAATGCATTATTCATGACACAGCTAATTCTGATGAGAATCTCAAGGTTTTGGGGTGTAATCTGATTTGCCCTGATTTGGGCAAAATTGGGAGCATTTCAGACTTTGGGGAAGTTTGAAAAATTATATCTGGTCTGGTTTGGTTCTATCCTCTTTCAAAAGAGACACTTCCACCATCACTCCTTCCTTGCACTCGTCAGCACAGGGAAAAGGGATGGATCATGTTTGCATAATCACTGCCACTGCTGCTCCTAGCCAACCATGAAGCTCCATGTGAGCTCCTCGCCATTGCAGATACATCTGCTGACATCAGCATGGATCGCCCACACAACCAGCATGAGGGAAGGTGAAGACTCGTGGTGGTCATGCAGGCATCCCATTCTAATGTCAGCAGAGGCTCCCACAAAGACCTGAAGCTCAAAGTGGCATCATAGCTAGCTAACTAGCAGTGACAGAGGTAGCAATAACAGAGGAGATGAAATGTGCACTACCCCAAGGCAGCTGTTATTAATTAATTAATTAACTAACTAATTCTATCCCACTTTTCTCCCATGGTTAGGATGTAGGTTGTACTTCCTGACCATGTGAACAATGACTTGAAATTCAGCCACAAACATGAGCAATTTTTCTCCTCACTCCCCTTTTCTAGGCCCATCATTGGTACGACCGAGGAGCAAGCCATAGAAGGGAAAATGGAAGCCTGGTGAGTTATTTTGCTTTTTAAAAAGGCTTTAAAAGGGGGTATTGGGGTGGGGATGGGGGCTGTCTTGGGTTTCTTGGACTTCAGCAGTCCAAAAATTCCGAGACAGCTGTGTGGATTGGAACCAGAAGTTGTGTGACTCATTCTTCGGGCCTAATCCACACAACTCACACAACTGGAAAGACACAGTTCTTTTGAAAGACCCCTGTCTTTCCAGCTAACAAATAATCTCGGGACAAAGGAGAGTTTTCCTCCTTTGTGCCAAATAGGGTTGTTTGATCCATTTCGTTACCCTTGTTACTCGTTATTTCTTCGGGGGTTTTTTTTTAAGCGATATCGACCCGTTTCTGAATTCCGGAAGTGTTCTGCCCATATCGAAGCTAATTCTGCCATTTTGGTAACGACTTCCGCCAGGTTCGGAAGTGATGTAATAGATCCAGGGATGCTGGGAGTGCTGGTAGCCAATTAGGAGAAGCCAGGTAGTGGGGCGTGGTTTGGAATGGGTGGCCTTTGGGGTTTAAAAGTGGCTGCACATGCCGCATGGCCCCATTCCAGGCAGGGAAGCGAGGGTGGAAGGAGGGCTTGGGAGTGCTGCAGCTTTTTGGGGTGCTGGTGTTGGGAGGTTGGAGGTGCCTGACTGAGCCTTGCTGTGGCTGTGCCTGCCTGCCTGTGGGTGCCACAGGCGAAGAGGGTTGGGAGGGTTGGGAGGGGAAGAGGAATTTTCTTTATTATAATTTTTCTTATTATTCTTATATTTATTATTCACATTAGTGTAGTTACAAATCTGTTAGCACAAAGATCTTTTACTTGCTAACTCTGGTCAGTTTGGCCAAACAGGGGCCAAACCCTATCAGAAAAAGCACCCTAGTTACAAATCTGTTGGCACAAAGAAATTTTACTTGCTAACTCCGGTCAGTTTGGCCAAACAGGGGCCAAAGCCTTTGAGATACAGCACCCTAGTTACAAATCTGTTGGCACAAAGAACTTTTACTTGCTAACTCCGGTCAGTTTGGCCAAACAGGGGCCAAAGCCTTTGAGATACAGAACCCTAGTTACAAATCTGTTGGCACAAAGAACTTTTACTTGCTAACTCCGATCAGTTTGGCCAAACAGGGGCCAAGGCCTTTGAGATACAGCACTCTAGTTACAAATCTGTTGGCACAAAGAACTTTTACTTGCTAACTCTGGTCAGGAAAGGAAAGCTTCAGAAGATCCCCGTCTTGTTTGGAGGTGTTTTTAGCGCATTGCGCAATCACGTCCGCCATTAACGAATCGATTCGTAATTAACGAAATTTTGTAAATTTCAAAATTTTGAAATCTTAAATTTCGGAAGTCCTAAGAAATTCGAAACGCTGGCGCCCCCTGGAAATGAAAAGAGTTTAGAACCAAATTTTTTCTTCATCAAACAAGCCTAGTGCCAAATGCACTTGCTTTTTCTGGGACATCATTTGGACACTTCTTTTGAAGAAATGGGAACTCTCACTTCAAACGGCCTGTCTGGAAGTTCCCATAAAAAGAGAGACAAGCATTATCTTGTAATGTGTAGATTTCATCAGAAACCTACAGTTTAAATTTCCAGCTAAAGTATGAGAATATATATATTTGAGCTCCCCTAGAAGTGTGAGTTCTCATAATTCCCCTGATTTTGTCTAAAGGGCCTAGCTGTTACAACTGAGCAATAAATACTAAATGAAAAATTCAGTTTAAATACTGATTCAAGGCTACAACCAAGGCTGCTCATCCAAACAATTTGCAAGAATGGTAGGTCCTAGTCCTCAATAGGCTAGTAATAGTAGAAAGTTCCTGTCAACCCACAGTTAATACTTGCTGATCAAGTTTTAACAAAATGCAGCTGTGTTCACTTTATTCTGTCTTCACCTTTATTATGACATGTTATGGAGCAGTTCAGTCATGGTGCATCCTGGGAACTGCAGTTTAGTTTTGCTTTATATCTCAGGTGTCTAAAGAGTCAATCTCAAAAGGTAGCAAAGGTACCTAGCTAGATACTACAGGGTTTCTATAACTTAACTACTATTCCACTAATTATTAAATTAAAGAATAACCTCCCTGGAGAATGCTGATGCACATAAATTCCATATGACTATTAGGAAGACGTGTAAATTTTTGAGAATGCCATTCTTGTGGGTAAAATGGATCATTTAACAATGTTTCTCTTCATCACAAGAAATTTATCAAAACTGTGCAGTTTTTGAAAACTATTCACTATTTAGGATTTATTATGTGCATTTTATTGAATAAAATTCCACATGCAATAAAATTAAATAAAACCTACTAACCTACAGAAACACATCGCAGACTACAAAAAAAATGTAACACATACCTAAACTATAGTACTTAAATGTACAATAAACAACACAAGTAACAAAACAGAAAAATAATTATTTCAAAGTATAAAGATATAATTTAAATCTTAAGCTCCTTTCTTTCCCTCCTTTAATTATGAATCACATTTCATCCATGCATTTAATAAGATTTTATTCCAGGAACCTCTGTGGGTACCAAAATCCCATTATAAACAATTCCATATTAGAATAGTGTCCCCTATATGAAATGGCAATATCAAGGTTTGCCTTTTGGATTTTTAAAAATATTTTCAAGCCATTTCAAAGTATTCTTGGAAACAAAATAAATGGCTAGAGGGCCAACTATAATTAACAAAATAAAGATAATTAAATCGCCATCTTCCTGTTTCAAAAAGTCAGTCAGGGGTTTTCCAGTTTATTAATCAAAATTAATCATTTGACAATTTCCACTGCATCATTAACTTTCAATAAAAAGCTTTCTTTACTAGGAAATCAGCCCATTTCTGAATAGATAATATCCTTACACCTATTATCATATACTGGATTATTCTTCCATGGCTACTTTCTAAGTGTTTGTCTTAAAATTCATTTTGCATCTCTTCACTCAGAAGTGCAAAAAAATAATGTGCTCTATGTGTTTATATGTCTGTGGTTGTGCATTTGTGTTGTTTTGTTTTTTTCAAATACTTTCCAAAAAAAATTCCATTCCTACAAACAGGTCACTTTCTGATAAAATATTTCAAGGTCAACACAACCTACATTCCTGAACTTTTTCTCATCATTTTTCTAGTGCCCTAACCACTATTTACTTGACAGATGCTAATTCAAGCTCCGTATTTTTAATGATTTTTTAATTATGGGTGTTAGCAATACCATGCTACCACATGTGCTTCAGCAGAGAAAGGAAAGTTCTGACCTGCTGAGTTTCCATGTCTATTCCTCAGATTTGTTTTCCATTTTTAAAAAATTGAATGCTCTTTGTTTAAAATGAATTTTGCTCTGCAAAAGGAAAGATAGTGCATGTAACTGAACTATAGTTCCAGGTAAAAAACATGGTTGAATGCAATTCAGCGGAGAGTAACTGGTTCAAGCTGGGATAGTGTATGCAATATCTGCTGATTGTAGATTGGAACCAAACCCAAGAATCACAGTTTCCATGGTGAGACAGCAGCTGGAAAATGTGATTTTTTAAAACTTGGTCTGCTGATATGCGATCATGCACATTTGCAATCAGAGCTAGACTGTGGACACAGGAAATGAAAACAAAGGGGTGGAAATTGAGAGTTCCCTTGGGAATGATGTGGTTTTCTCTCACAATGGTGTAATTATATACCTTCCAGAGAGCAATGTTTTGGTATTTTTAAAGTGCTTCAGTACTAGAAGTGCCCTGACAAATGTTCTGTATTTTCTGCTCCTGATTTTGACTTTGCCTGGGATATACTCTGATCTGGTCTGTGAAGGAGTGATGACATTATTATGTCCCATTGAAGTGGCGATGCGCCTCTGGGTTATTAGTGGCAGGCCATTCTAGTCTGGACGCGCATGGGAAATTCCAGACCCCTGACACTTACGCTTCACACCATTCTGGCAAAGTATACAGGGCATCATGACCTGGGACTGGTAGTAGGCTACCTCACCTATGATGACCTCACTCTTGAGAGTCCAACCAATCACTTGGCAATTATGTAATCCCCCACTGTTGCTATGCAGACCTTTGCTGAAGAGCACCAGAACCCATATAAGCTTTGCTTGGGCAACAAAAAAGCCATCATCATTCACTTCTACACCCTGTCTCCCGCCTGGTCATTATTGCGTCTTTTCTCAACATCTGGTGACCGACGACGTGATAGGATCCAGACCTTCCATCCCATGCTTATCGCTGGAAAAGCAATACGGTGCGCGCCTCAGCGAGTTTGCTCGCTCCCACGATCGTAAGTATGGGGTTAAGTGTATCAGTTCAGCAGAATGATGTTCATGCACAAGAACTGTACAGGTTGTTAAGACAGGCAGGGTATTTTGAAGTAACTCAGGGCCAGGTAAAAGATTTACTTGGGGAGATCAGATATCATTGCTCTTGGTATCCAGAAAATGGTTCGTTGAACCCATCAGATTGGGTCAGGATAGGTCAAACTTTTCTTGAAAAATCCCAGGGGACAATTCAACAATTATTGCTTTGGAAGCAATGTTGAGAAATCATCACTCTCCTGGGAGTGACAGATAATCGCCCACCCTTGGCTCCAATCACAAGCCAACCTCTCCCAACTCAGGTCATGAATCCTCTTTTTACCCCGCTTGAAATGAGATATCCACGGCTAACTTTGCCCGCCGCTGATCCAAATCTCCCCTCCTCTCCCCTTAAAAATAAACAGCCAAGTCTTGGGGAGTTTTTACAGCCCCAGCCACTGAGAGACATGATTCCTCAGACAATTCAGAATGCTGGGGGGCGAGAAAACATAACCATAACCCTTCATGACATGACAGAGTTCGGGGAAACTGTATCCTCCACTGATCACATTCAAGACACAACAGCCGTGATTCCAGACCTAATTTATGGCTCCGGCACATTCACTAAAACAGCTGGCCAACCGGAGCTTCCAACAATGACATTTGATCCCGCAACATTGGCGTTTGAACAGCCTAACATTGATTACAAAACAATCATCAATATCATCATTTACTACCCAGATTTTGAGCCTGAAAAGACGCATGCTTTTGCAGGGGGTGTTACATAAATAAACAGTGCCTATACCACGTCTGGATAGACTGTCAGGTCACAGACTCCTCACTTTTCCTAATCCATCATTGGTGAGACAGTTTAACGACCTCTATCCCATTCCATTGAGTTTCAATCGGCACTAGCTAGATACAGCTATGTCAGTGTTCTCTTTTAACCCCTCTCTCCAAAAGATAACATTAAAACATTTCCATTCAGCAAGAAAATAAAGCTCCCGTGACAAATATGGTTAAAAAACACCCTCTGATAAACTTATACTGTCATTAAATAAACATTTATTACAAAATGATTTTCAAAATGAACTTCTGTTCAATCAGAAGTTCCAGAATTATAATACATAAATAATCTAAAATCAAAGATCTATATAGAGAATCCTCATTCTTTTTAAATCATGTTTTGAAAAAAACAAGCTTTCTAAGTTTTATTTTGATAAAAAATAGACAATGCACAGTCCTTTAAAAATTGTCAAACTTTATTTTCTTTAATACTAAACAACATTGATTAGTTATAAGGTATAATGGGAGCCACTACAACTCTTTGAGATAGTTCTTTGTGTTATATTGACCCTCAATTGAGAGATTGTTTGAGATTATTTTCATTTGCTATTATTGTTTCATAGTTATAAGTTTGCTACTGTTATACATTGTGATATAAATGTCTCATATACAAAATATATTTTCATTTACTTGACCTAATTTGATACAAATACCTATACACAACAATTTAAATAGAGTTGGTGTTGATTTCATAACTCAAGAGTTATGGTTCCTGAGATTTATAGTTCACAATCAAAAAACATTCTAAACTCCACCAACAATAAAATTAAACCAAACTTGACACACAAAACTTCAAGTCCCTTTCATTTCAAAGGGTCAATTATATATAAAACTCAAATTACATTCAACTCATACAATATTAAATTTAAATCACACCTAAAGGCCATGCCTTTCATCTGATGCTTACAGATGAATCAGCTCCACAAAAACACACTTCTTACGAAACATTGGTTGACAACACATGCTTACATGATAACATATCTTGCTATGTTATTAATCATATTACACTTCAAACATTCTTGCTTAGTTCATTTTAAGATTGAGTTTATTAAGTCTACAAATCATAGTTTTGTTTATTTCTTTTGATGTTCTTCTTCCTTTCCTAAAAGACCAAACTCCCTCCCCCTCCATATCAAACACAACACTCTAAAATCAACATTTTAAAAGTCTGATCTCAGCTTTCACTAGATTTAAACATTCTGTCATTAAATAAAATCAACACTCACTTCTTAAAGACAAACACCACCACCCTATTCCTTGTTTTATTTTAATGAAAGGTCTAAAATACCTACTTCATGAAAACGTTAATAAAACGATACTCAAAACCAGACATTTATTGCTTTATTCACACATCATATCTACCTTACAAAACACTAAAATCCATGGAAGAAATCTCTCCCTCTCTCTCTGTGAGAGACCGAAGCCAACAAGCAGCCCACCCCAAAAGAAGGGGGGGCATACATTCCACAAGAGAGAGATAAGCCGTACAAGACACGGCCAGACTCTAGACTCTCATTTCAACACACACAAACACTCCTGTTTCTTTTAAGGTAGCCTATTCTTTTAATTTGTCTCTTTTATAAGATGTTATAAGATGTTTTTTAATATGCTTTCATTCTGCTTTTATCACTGATTTCCATTAAAAACTACAATTCCCTTCCTTACACACACCAATGCCCCATTTTATACTGTGCTGGTCAAAGACCATAATAAATCATTGATTGATTGATTAATGACTGTCAAAATCCTTGCTCTACAACGAAACACAGCCCTATGAGAGTCATGCCTTTTCATCCTCAAACTACAAAACCTATTATCCATTTCTCATTACACAATCACTAAAGTTTTCCAACAGGTTTACTGTTAATCATTGTCTCACTCATCCACATATATTTCAACAGATTAAAACCACTTACCCATAACATTGCTCAAAATACATTCCCTAAAGATTTTAACATGGCTCAGAGATTCACCACAACATTTTCCACCTTGGTCGAGTCTATTCTTTCTAGACTCCACCCACATTGCTACCTAAACCTAAAAAGAGTTTAAAGCTGCTTTTTTTTCCTTTTATGACTCTGTGCCAGTTCCAAAGCTTTTAAAAGCATGGCTTGTTACTATTGATCTGAGTTTAACACACTCAGTTTTGTCATTTTAGATATCTTAAAATGTTCAATTGATCTGATCTCTTCATTACAGACAGTTCTGGTTCTATCTCCAAGCCATCCCTACACATCTAAGTCATAATAAACTCCTAACTACAATTGTCATTTTAACTACAACCACTTACACTCTTTGCCTAAATTTCCTCACTGATTTCCATAACAAAAGATAAGACACATGACATTCTATACACATGTCTATGATAACCAATAGATCTATTCTAAATATAACAAGCTCTTTATCCAAACCCAATACACATGTTTACAACTCAATTTAACCTACACCCCATAGACACTAAGACAAACCAGCTTTCACAAACAGACGACACACATTTTCTCTCATTTTTCCCCCTACACAATTCTTCATGTCACTATTGACACATTCTCTGGTTACATTTAGACAACCCCTCACAAAAGAAGACACACCAACATGTTCTCAACCACTTTCTTTATACCTTTACATTCATGAGGGTCCCTCCTACAATAAAAACTACCACCAGACCCTCTTATTACAGTGCTACGCTCACAACATTCTACTCTTCCTACAATATTACTCACATCTTTAACATTCCCTACGATGGCCACACAAAACGAGATTGCTAAACGTTCCAAACATACCTCTACAAACCATCTGCTTCCTCTCACACACAAAACAAACGAAAGGGGGAAATCAGCCCCCTGGCCTCTTCGCTGCTCTTTTCGCTTTCGCTTTCCAACAGCTTTCCAACAATGGTCTTCCTATATGTGTTATTTACCATTAATCATTTGAATTTAATTTTATCTGATTCTTCTTTCGTTACCAGGATCCAGAAGTATTTCCAAACCTCCACCCCTCTCCCTCCTCCTCCTCTTCCCTTGATACAGGTTGCCAGATCCGGAGTGAGAAGGCCCAGCTCCCCTCATCGCCTGAAGTCAAAAATACTGCTGTGATGGGCCGATTTGAGTTCCTGCTTCAGCTGTCATGAACCTATGGACTTTAACAAACACGACTTGCTTTTTGACAAAATTGTTTAATCACACATTCTCTGTCATTGGCTTCTTAAATCAAGCACTTTGGGTTCCTGCTCGCTACATTTGCCCCTGGAAAGATGACGTGACACCAAGGCCTCCAAAATCTCATTCCCACGTTCACCCTCCAGTCAATTCTATGTGTTGTTTCAATCTCACAAATAATTTCGACAAAATATTTATGCATGTTACTTTTTTAAATGATTTAGCTTAACATATTAAGCAAAACATTGTACCTGCTTGATAAAACTTTTATAATCCAATTTGTTTACTCTACACAACTATTAATTACTTATGTAATAATCTGCTACTGCTACATTTGATATATATCCCATTGTTATAAGCTTCTTACTAGCCTCACGCTCTGCTGACCTCCTCCCCCCCCCCCCCGGCCTCAGAGTGATATCCTAATATATGACCTGGCTTCCTGTATGCTAGTTCAAAAAAACAGTTCAAATTGCTTTACTGTTGACTGGCTGTTTGATCATATGCTGCTGCTACATTCAATACATCCCATCCCTGTGGCATCTTTACCAGCCACGGCCCCTACAAGCCCCTCCTAGACATGATGTCCTTTATACATACAAATTGTTGAAAAACGAAAAGGGGGGATGAAGGAGTGATGACATTATTATGTCCCATTGAAGTGGCGATGCGCCTCTGGGTTATTAGTGGCAGGCCATTCTAGTCTGGACACGCATGGGAAATTCCAGACCCCTGACACTTATGCTTCACACCATTCTGGCAAAGTATACAGGGCATCATGACCTGGGACTGGTAGTAGGCTACCTCACCTATGATGACCTCACCCTTGAGAGTCCAACCAATCACTTGGCAATTATGTAATCCCCCACTGTTGCTATGCAGACCTTTGCTGAAGAGCACCAGAACCCATATAAGCTTTGCTTGGGCAACAAAAAAAAAAGCCATCATCATTCACTTCTACACCCTGTCTCCCGCCTGGTCATTATTGCGTCTTTTCTCAACAGGTCTGAAACCTCACAACCTCTGAGGATGCCTGCCATAAATTCAGGCAAAATGTCAGGCAAGAATGCTTCTGGAACATAACCATACAGCCAAAAAATACTTACAGCGACCCAATCTGGGCCTTAGTTTAAAGTCCAGATATTTCCAGGTGTAAAATTAATCCAGAGAAAACTGGGATATCTCAGTTTTCTCCAGATTAAGCCAGGTTTGCCTGAGGCATCATTTGGAAACCTCAGGTAAACCTGTTACCCACCAAAAGCTTTAGGACCGGTGTAGAAGGGCCCTGAATTCTCTTATTCGGTGGCTGCCATTTTATATTTCCTATTCCTACAAAATCTTGGCGCAACTAAATCCTGACAATTTACAAGATTCTAATTAGACAGTTATGAGTCTGACAACAAGAATTGTTAATCATCAGTACACCAAAACAGCTGGGATTGAACCTGATTTCTACTTCCAACTAGACTAGATTTATTGAATAAACTGAACTTGTAAATTCAATACTTACATAAAATTCAATGCAGTCCCTCTACTCTAATTAAGACTAAAATGGGTTCTGGATTCTTACTTGTTTAGCATGTATTGTCTAACATTTGCATACTAAGCAAGAAGTGAAGGTACCATTACCAGGGACTTTGAGGGAAGGGGAAGCATTTGTTTCTCCTGTTGCCTCTGGCTCAGCTCCTGTGGACTCACTCCTGGCAGAACCGAGGCCCTGACTCTGCAGCAAAAGGCCAGCAACAACACCTGCTTGCCCAAGAGGCTGGGGCATAAAAAGAACCACACCTGCAGGGCCTCAGGCCTAAGCAAGAAATGAAGGTACCATCACCAGGGGCTTTGAGGGAAGGGGCAGCATTTATTTCCCTTGCTGCCTCTGGCTCAGCTTCTAGGGACTCTCTCAGCTTCTGGGGACCACTTGGTGCTGCTGGACTCTATCTTGACTGGCCTCCATTTCAGCATCCTTGGGTCAGCACAGAGATACCAACATTTGTTTCTTCCAGCCATGGCCCTTGATTCACCTGAGCCCTCTCTTGAGAACACTGCCACCCCGGTTTGGCATCTCATTCTTCCCCTGATGGAACATCTGCTCTGTTAAAACTATTTTAAATATGTTTTATTGCATTGTTTTAATTGTTTTATAATTTGATATGTTATAATTATTATTTGTTGTTATTATTGCATTTATATGTTTTAAATGTTTTATAATTTGATATGTTATATTTATTATTTGTTGTATGATGCGGCATTGAATATTGCCATAATCTGTAAGCCGCTCTGATTCCCCTTCGTGGTTGAGAAGAGCAGGGTATAAATATAGTAAATAATAAATAAAAAATAAATAAATAAATACTGAATATGCTTAATTAGAAGCAATAGTAGGTAATGTCAATGTTTTTACTCCCAAGTGTTTGTATGCAAATTGCAGTTTTAAATTGGATTTTATGAAATGTTGCCTTACTTTAACAACAACAATAACATTAGTAACAATAACAACAATGGCATTTTGGCCTACTTTGAAAACAAGGAGAACTTAATAGTTGACATTACTCCTTTTAGAATCATAGAACCATAGAGTTGGAAGAGACCTCACGGGCCATCCAGTCCAACCCCCTGCCAAGAAGCAGGAATATTGCATTCAAAGCACCCCTGACAGATGGCCATCTAGCCTCTGTTTAAAAACCTCCAAAGAAGGAGCCTCCACCACACTCTGGGGTGGAGGTTCCTTCTTTGGAAGTTTTTAAACAGAGGCTAGGTGGCCATCTGTCAGGGGTGCTTTGAATGCAATATTCCTGCTTCTTGGCAGAGGGTTGGACTGGATGGCCCATGAGGTCTCTTCCAACTCTATGATTCTATTTTGTTAGTGTTGGTGATAAGGGGAAAATAAATTATTGATGAGAAAAAAGGGTTAAGAACTGAAGCTCTTTTATTTTTGCTGGCATGTTGAAATTAATTTAGCTCCAGCAGAACAAAAATAACCTTTCGAGAAGAATCCTTTACAGTTTCGCTATAGAATTATCTGCATCCTCTCAATGATAATGATATGAAAATGACTGCAGAAATCTATAACTGGAAAAAAATATAAGTTCTACGAGGTGATTTAAGCACTCTGCAAATGTTTTGATCCTTCACATAAATTCTATGGATATATTTATAGTAAGGCTAATGGAGTTCTTTTTAGGTTCAGAGGTTTTTTAGTGATCTCAACCATACTGACTGTTCTGCATTTCTTAACTGAGATTATTCAGCCTGTAACTCAAAAGTGAAAGCTGTATTTCCCTATACATAAATAAGTGATGTTCTATTGACTTCACTAAGATGTAGTATTACATGTGTATGAACACAGAACTACAACTGAAATGTCAAACACCAAAACATTCCAGGTGCTGTGATTTTTAAAATCTCAAGGTAGCATTTATTTAAAATATATGTACATTCTGCTTCTTGCATTTAGAAAAAAATCATAGTAGTAAAAGAAAAACTTGTAAAAGGTTTAAACATGACACAGGCTTGAACCCACTGGTAGTCCCAACTGTAGATTATTCAATGAATCAATGGACCCATTAACAATATACAATTATAGTGTTATCACTTGATTTATAGCTACCATAATTCTATCCTGTAACATCTGCAAGTTGTAGTTCAGGGAGGAGAAGAACTCTCAGGAGTGTTCCAGTACCTTCTAATTCCTAACTTCCAGAAGTTGCTGCCATGGCAGCTGGTATAGAATATTAGTGTAATACTATTATCTGCTCAACACACATTTTGGTGCCTCAAATATCTGTTTCTGGGTGTATTGGACCTGCAGATTCAAAAAATGGCAACACATTTCCCCTATTAGCTCTAGATTTTGACATGAAGAACATATGTTATATACCAGTCTTCATTTGCTTGGCCATAGACAATCATGATAACCATATCTAAGAAATTAGAGCTGATCTAATATATTCAATACAATTTTGGCAGTCCTTGGTTAGGGGCAGAGGGTAACAGGTGGTCGAACTCACAGCATTTAAACCCCTGTAATCCACACATAGCCGGAGTGAACCGTCCTTTTTCCGTCTGAATAGCACGGGGGCTCCAAGGGGGGAATCGGAAGGTTCAATGAACCCCCGCGCTAGGTTTTTATCAATGTATTTTTTCAACTCGTCCATTTCCTTAGCGGACATCGGGTAGATTTTGGCTTTAGGAAGGGTTGCATCTTTATTCAGTTCAATCTTTACCTCAACCCTCCTTTTTGGGGGTAGCCTATCAGCTTCTTTTTCATCAAAGACATCCGCAAAGTCCCGGTATTGGGAGGGAATGTCCTGCACCCAATTCTTAGGCGGCGTGCTCTCCTCTCCTCGGTTGCCCACCCCCGCTTGTGTCTCAGGGAATTTCAAGCTTCTCTCTTCTCAATCTATGTTAGGGTTCACCTCCCGTAGCCATGGCATACCCAAGATTACGTGGTATGTTGCTAACGGGGAGACTACAAATGTAACTTTGCCCTCCCATCCGCCTATCTTGCACTTCACCCCCCCCCCCCACCTCAAATTTTGCTGGGGCTCCTGTTGCAACTGATCCGTCTAGTTGGGTGAAGGCTATGGGGGGTTGCAGGGCTGCCTTCTCATAATTCAGCTCCTTGGCTAGCTCGAGGGTCATTATGTTTCTGGAGCACCCGCAGTCAACAAAGGCTTTGCAGCCAGCCCACTTATCTACTCCCTCTAGCAACAGGAAAAGAAATTTTTGTATTTTTGAAACATTGGATTTTCCCGGCTTGGTTTTGGTTTTACTGGCATGTTAATTTATTGTTAAATGAATTTATTGATGATTTTGTATAATGTTTTAAAAATGATTTTACTGTTTTAATTGTAATTCTTATGGTGTATATGTTGTTAGCATCATATGATGCTTATGTGAGGCCCCCCAAGTCCCCTTGTGGGTAGAAATAAATAAATAAATAAATATTTCTGAATAACTGTGGGAACAGGCAAAAAAATGACACGAAGAATTTTTATTGTTGTACTGTGTTAATAGTGCAGGGGGAAAAGAGAAAAGGCCTCTGTGACCAAAAGGAGATAAAAGATCCTCCATCCTTGTGATTTGCCAGCCCTGGTCTTGGATAGAGAGGAAAAAGAGGCAGGCACTGCTTAGGCTGAAAAACAGATGAAAGGCCATCCATCCCAATTGTCACTGCCTTGGTCTTCAAAGAAAAGACAGGTACTGTTCCATCATGCCTCTGCCAAGGGTCAGATAAAAGGTCCTCCCTCCCTCATATCTGCTACTGCTTTGGCCTCATAGGGAGAAAAGAACTTTGATTCATCCCCTATTGCCATGCCTTGTCTTAGTTTGTAACACTGAGGGCAAGGCTTCAAAAGGAGGAGTGTGGACAAACGGGCTACCTTCTCCTGACTCATTCAGATTTCTCCATTCTCCAAGAGTTGCTCTCCTTTTTATAGAACTCATACCCTTATCCACAGAGCCTTAAGATAATTTTATACAAGATTATAAAAAAGTTTGTGTACAGTGAACAATCAGAAAGCAAAGCTATCACTATCTTCCATGAAGACAATTTTGCACTTCGGGGTATTTCAGATTTTGGCATTCTGGGTAAGGGATGCTCAACATGTACCACAAAGGTGGAAAAGGCAAATGGAGTACTTAATAAAAAAACATATTTTCAGCACTTATGTTAAAACATGCAAGAAGAAAGGCATGAAGGGTGTTATTGTGAAGACACCTTCAAAAGCACAACTATAATAAAAGCTACGTCTTCAAGTAATACATTGCACCACTGCTTTCCCTTCTTGTCTGAAAGGTGGCATTTCAGTTAATACAATGGATTCTTTGTATGCATTGAGATGACAAATGCTCATCATGAAGTGAAGGCAGATTACTCCTCCTCTTGTATCACACAGTCTGTTTGCTCTCGTGTTGTGGCATACTGTGAAGGGAGGGTTAGGTCAAGTACTCCTCAGCTTCCACCTGTTGCTTGTATATGTTTATTTGCATCGGCCTTCTGACTTTATCCCCCACTATCCTAATAGGAAATACATTTCTACAATTTTTAAGAACACTGTGATAAAGATGTGCTCTGTTCCTTGTAATGTTAAGTTCTCATTATTATGGCCATCTCTAGCAGAGGTAACACTGGGTTTTTTAAAAAGCTTTGTTGTTGTTCATTCATTCAGTCGTCTCCGACTCTTTGTGACCTCATGGACCAGCCCACGCCAGAGCTCCCTGTCGGCCGTCACCACTCCCAGCTCCTTCAAGGTCAGTCCAGTCACTTCAAGGATGCCATCGATCCATCTTGCCCTTGGTCGGCCCCTCTTCAATTTACCTTCCACTTTCCCCAGCATAATTGCCTTCTCCAGGCTTTGCTGCTGTCTCATGATGTGGCCAAAGTACTTCAACTTTGTCTCTAGTATCCTTCCCTCCAGTGAGCAGCCGGGCTTTATTTCCTGGAGGATGGACTGGTTGGATCTTCTCGCAGTCCAAGGCACTCTCAGAACTTTCCTCCAGCACCACAGCTCAAAAGCATCGATCTTCCTTCGCTCAGCCTTCCCTAAGGTCCACCTCTCACATCCGTAGGTTACTACAGGGAATACCATGGCTTTGACTATGCGGATCTTTGTTGCCAGTCTGATGTCTCTGCTCTTTACTATTTTATCGAGACTGGACATTGCTCTCCTCCCAAGAAGTAAGTGTCTTCTGATTTCCTGGCCACAGTCTGCATCTGCAGTAATCTTTGCACCTAGAAATACAAAGTCTGTCACGGCCTCCAAGATTTCTCCCTCTATTTTCCAGTTGTCAATCATTCTTGTTGCCATAATCTTGGTTTTTTTGATGTTTAGCTGCAACCCGGCTTTTGCGCTTTCTTCTTTCACCTTGATTAGAAGGCTCCTCAGCTCCTCCTCGCTTTCGGCCATCAGAGTGGTGTCATCTGCATATCTGAGGTTGTTAATGTTTCTTCCAGCAATTTTCACCCCAGCTTTGCATTCATAAAGCCCCGCACATCGCATGATGTGTTCTGCATACAAGTTAAAAAGCTTGGGTGAGAGTATGCAGCCTTGCCGTACGCATTTCCCAATCTTGAACCAGTCTGTTGTTCCGTGGTCAGTTCTGACTGTTGCTACTTGGTCCTTGTACAGATTCCTCAGGAGAGAGACAAGGTGGCTTGGGATGCCCATCCCACCAAGAACTTGCCACAATTTATTATGATCCACACAGTCAAAGGCTTTAGAATAGTCAATGAAGCAGAAGTAGGTGTTTTTCTGAAACTCCCTGCCTTTCTCCATTACCCAGCGGATATTGGCAATCTGGTCTCTCGTTCCTCTGCCTTTTCTAAACCCAGCTTGAACATCTGGCAACTCTCGCTCCATGTATTGCTGGAGTCTTCCTTGCAGGATCTTGAGCATTACCTTACTGGCATGAGAAATAAGGGCCACTGTACGGAAGTTTGAGCAGTCTTTCGCATTTCCCTTTTTTGGTATGGGGATATAAGTTGATTTTTTCCAGTCTGATGGCCATTCTTGTGTTTTCCATATTTGCTGGCATATGGCATGCATCACCTTGACAGCATCATCTTTTAAGATTTTAAACAGTTCAGCTGGGATCCCGTCGTCTCCTGCTGCCTTGTTGTTAGCAATGCTTAAAAAGCTTATGCCCATTGAAAAATACAGATTAAATCAATGCTGGATCACTTCAGACAATAGCATAACATAACAGTGAAGTGCCATTGTTTGAAAAAGGTAGAATAACTATATGGAGTAATTGGGTGCTATCCCAAATATTTCTAACGTTCATATTTCATAAATATTATTGGATAAGTTGTTCCGGGATTTTGGGGTATCTTCAACCCCCCCCCCCCCCGCCCCACTGTAATAGATTGGACAGAGTCATGATCAGATAATGCAAGAGCAATGTTAGCACCTTGTTTGTTCACCATAAAATGCACACTTCAAGATTATGAAAGTGATGGAAGTTGCAACTTCATGATTTTTTTCACAGAGATTGGTTGTGATCATCTGCTTCAAAGACAAGAGGAATCTTGTAGGGCTTATTAACATAAGCTCCTTCTTTTTTTCCTTTTTTTTTTGTATTCTTGTCTACCTCTTCAGATTCAAATGTGATGAGGTAGACAAGTAACTCCTAAGTAGATAGTCATATACGCAAATGAAGGATGTGAGGAAATAATGTAAAACATAATAGTTTATGCTGAAATAAACTGGTTAGCTTTAAAAGTGTCATAAGACTCCCTGCTTCTTTTTGTACAGATAAACATTGAATATGTGTCTGGCCCCAGGCAGGTGATACATACTTCTGCTTTGAATTCTCAGAATCACCAGAGTTGTCAATCTTGGAAGCATGGAAAGAGATTGCCTGAAGGAGTTGTCAATTCTCCAAATATTTGACATGGTCATGGAATTGATCAAGAAATCCCCTGCTTAACAACAACAACAAAAACAACAACAACGTAACTAATATGAAATAACCAAAGCAGTGAAAAGGGGAGAAATGATGATTGTGTTTCTTTTGAACTGCTGAAATAAATATTTTAATTGATGCAACCAAATTGTTTACTAAAACCATATTCTGAAGACATAATTACTTGTATGGCAATTTCTCTTCTCACTTTGAGATGGTAAAATAATAGCTTGGTTGTGTTGTCCAGTGAATGGATTAGGAATAATTTTAGTGTGTGTGTGTGCCTACAAGTCACCCATCAACTTCTGGTTGACAGTACATTCTATGCAACAGCCATTAGTGGTTGCATGTAAGTATGAGCTTTAGTTTCACCCCTCCCCCTCTCAGAGTCCGATGTGACTAGGCTTAATGTCAGGGGAAGCCTTTATCTTTAAAAAAAACCCAAATCTTTACATGCATATAGGTAGTTTATTTAGCTCAATATTAGGCTTGTTTCGTTTCTAGGGTGCGCTAGCGTTTCGAAATTCTGAGGACTTCCAAAATTTAAGATTTCAAAATTTCAAAATTTCCGAAATTTTGTAAATTACGAATCGATTCGTTAATGGCGGACGCGATTGCGCAATATGCTACAAAAAACCTCCAAATGGGACAGGGGGAACTTCTGAAGCTTCCCTCTCCCTCTTTTGTTGACTGTTGGTGTGATAAAACAAACAACTATATTATCTTATATTATATTATTATATTATTATTATTATATTATATTGTTGTATATTATATTATATTATATTATATTATATTATATTATTGTATATTATATTATATTATATTATATTATATTATATTATATTATATACTAGCTTGGGGACCCGGCATTGCCCGGGTTATTAGAGAAAGTGGGTAATGATGGTTCTGTATGCCAAGTTTGGTCTTTATTGGTCTTTGGATAATGGTTGCATTATTTTAAGGAACTGAGTGAAGGTACTTGAAGTCCCATCATCCATGGGCCATCCTCCTACAAACAGCAGCAGGATATAGAGTGTGTCATGGGGGCTCTGTGTGCCAAATTTGGTCTTTATCAGTCATTAGATGAGGGTGGCAGTGGTGTCAGTAAGTGAGTGAAGGTAGTGCAAGTCCCATCATCCAAAGTCCATCCCCTTTCAAACTGCAGCAGGATGTTGAGTGGATCATGGGGGCTCTGTGTGCCAAGTGTGGTCTTGATTGGTCATTGGAAGAGGGTTGCAACAATCTTCGGTAGGGAGTGGAGGGACTTGAAGTCCCATCATCCATTGTCTGTCCTCCTCCAAACTGCAGCAGGATGTAGAGTGGGTCATTGGAGCTCCATGTGCCAAGTGTAGTCTTGATTAGTCATTGGCGAGGGTCTCAGTGGTCTCAGGAAGTGAGCAAAGGTACTGCAAGTCCCATCATCCATCTCCAAATTTTTCCAAACAACACCAGGACGTAATGTGGGTCATGAGAGTTCTACGTGCCAAGTTTGGTCTTGATCCGTCATTGGATGAGGTTTGCAGAGGTCTCAGAATGTGAGTGAAGGTACTGGAAGTTCCATCATCCATGGTCCACCCTTCTCCAAAACTGCAGCAGGATGTAGAGTAGGTCATGGGGGTTCTGTGTGCCAACTTTGGTCTTGATTGGTCATTAGATGAGTTTTGCAGCAGTCTTGGGTAGTGGAGGTACTTGAAGTCCCATCATCCATGGTCTGTCGTCCTCCAAACTGCTCCAGAATGTAGAGTGGGTCATTGAAGCTCCATGTGCCAAGTTTAGTCTTGATGAGTCATTGGTGAGGGTCTCAGTGGTCTCAGGAAGTGAGTGAAGTGACTGCAAGTCCCATCATCCATTGTTAAATTCTTCCAAACCACACCAGGATGTAGAGTGGGTCATGCTGGGTCTCTGTGTAAATTGTGGTCCTGATCCATCATCGTTGGCAGTTGTAATGGTCTTCGGAAGGGAGTGCAGGTATTGCAAGTCCCATCGTCCATGGTGCATCCTCCTTCAAACTGCACCTGGATGTAGAGTGCATCATGGAGACTCAGTGTGCCAAGTTTGGTAATTTATTGGTAATTGGATGAGGGTTGCAGTGGTCTGAAGCAATGGTACTGCAAGTCCCATAATCCATGGTCCATCCCCGGCCAAACCACACCAGGACATAAAGTAGGTCATGAGAGGTCTATGTGCGAAGTTTGGTCCTGATCAGTCATTGGATAAGGTTAACAGCGGTCTCAGAATGTGAGTGGTGGTACTGCAAGTCCCATCATCCATGGTTCATACTCCTCCAAACTGCAGTAAGATGTAGAGTGGGTGATGGGGGCTCTGTGTGCCTATTTCGGTCTGTATTGATAGTGTTCTGACCCAGCCCCCGGCCTTTCCTTTCCTCTCTTTGTCATCTCGGAATGTTGGATTTGAGGCTGGCCCTCCCTCCGTCGCACTTCCTCTGTCCGATACAAACACTCTTCTTTATTATATACTAGCTTGGGGACCCGGTGCTGCCCGGGTTATTTGAGAAAGGAATTGTGTATCAAGGTTGGTCTTTATCAGTTATTTATATGACTCACAGTTGTCTCAGGAAGTTAGTGAAGTTACTGTGAGTCCCATTATCTGTGGTCCATCCCCCTCCAAACTGCTCCAGGATGGAGAGTTGGTCATGGGGGTTTTGTGTGCCAAGTTTGGACTTGATCAGTCATTAGATGAGTGTTGCAGAGGTCTTGGGAAGTGAGTGGAGTTACTTGAAGTCCCATCATCCATAGTCTGTACTCCCCCAAACCTCACCAGAATGTTGAGTTGG
This sequence comes from Anolis sagrei, assembly GCF_037176765.1. Taxonomy (NCBI): domain Eukaryota; kingdom Metazoa; phylum Chordata; class Lepidosauria; order Squamata; family Anolidae; genus Anolis; species Anolis sagrei. The sequence continues at coordinate 271,835,605 of NC_090021.1, read as the reverse complement.
CCATGGGGGCTCTATGTTCCAAGTTTGGTCTTTATTGGTTTTTGAATGATTGTCGCTATGGTTTCAGGAACTGAGTGAACGTACTGCAAGTCCCATCATCCATCGTCCATCCTTCAAACAGCACCGGGATGTAGGGTGGGTCATGGGGGCTGTGTGTGCCAAGTTTGGTCTTGATCGGTCATTAGATGAGGGTTGCAGCAATCTTGGGAAGGGAGTGGAGGTACTTGAAGTCCCATCATCCATGGTCTGTCCTCCAAACTGCACCAGCGTGTAGAGTGGGTCATTGGGGGTCCGTGTGCCAAGTTTGGTTTTGATTAGCCATTGGCGAGGGTCTCAGTGGTCTCAGAAAGTGAGTGAGGTTACTGCAAGTCCCATCATCCATCTCCATTTTTTTCCAAATGACACCAGGACATAAAGTGGGTCATGAGAGGTCTATGTGCCAAGTTTGGTCTTCATCAGTCATTGCATGAGGTTTGCAGAGGTCTCAGAATGTGAGTGAAGGTATTGGAAGTCACATCATCCATTGTCCATCCTCCTCCAAAACTGCAGCAGGATGTAGAGTGGGTCATGGGGGCTCTGTGTGCCAAGTTTGGTCTTGATCGGACATTAGGTGAGGGTTGCAGCAGTCTTGGGGAGTGGAGGTACTTGAAGTCCCATCATCCATGGTCTGTCCTCCTCGAAAATGCACCAGGATGTAGAGTGGGTCATGGGGACTCTGTGTGCCAAATTTGGTCTTGATCAGACAGTGGTCTCAGGAAGTGAGTGAAGTGACTGCAAGTCCCATCATCCATTGTCAATTTTTTCCTAACCGCACCAGAATGTAGAGTGGGTTATGCGGACTCTCCGTGTAAATTGTTGGTCCTGATCCATCACTGTTGGCAGTTGTAATGGTCTTAGGAAGGGAGTGCAGGTATTGCAAGTCCCATCGTCCATGGTGCATCCTCCTCCAAACTGCACCAGGATGTAGAGTGCATCATGGAGATTCAGTGTGCCAAGTTTGGTCTTTATCGGTAATTGGATGAGCGTGGCAGTGGTCTCAGGAATTTAGCAAAGGTACTGCAAGTCCCATAATCCATGGTCCATCCCCGGCCAAACCACACCAGGACATAAGGTGTGTCATGAGAGGTCTATGTGCCAAGTTTAGTCCTGATCAGTCATTGGATGAGGCTAACAGCGGTCTCAGAATGTGAGTGATGGTACTGCAAGTCCCATCATCCATGGTTGCAGTAGGATGTCGAGTCGGTCTTGCAGGCTCTGTGTGCCAAGTCTGTATTGGTAATTTTCTGACCCAGCTCCTAGCCTTTTCCTTTCCTCTCTTTGTCATGAACTCTTTTCTCCACCAGGGGCTCCTCTTGAAGCTGGCCAATCAGAGACCATATGCAAATAGCACCGCTGCCCAGCCAATCGGAATCTTGGAACTTTCAGGCTGGCCAATCAGAGACCACAGTGGCAGCCAATCAGAAAGCTAGCACATACACTGCCACACTTTTGTTCTCCACATACAAACTTTCACCTTTATTATATACTAGCTTGGGGACCCGGCGCTGCCCGGGTTATTAGAGAAAATGGGTAATGGCGGTTCTGTATGCCAAATTTGGTCTTTATTGGTCGTTGGATAACGGCTGCATTGTTTTCAGGAAGTGAGTGAAGGAACTTGAAGTCCCATCATCCATTGTCTGTCCTCCTCCAAACAGCATCGGGATGTAGAGTGGGTCAAGGTGGCTCTGTGTGCCAAGTTTGGTCTTGATCAGACATTAGTAAGGGTTGCAGCCGTCTTGGGAAGGGAGTGGAGGTACTTGAAATCCCATCATCCATGGTCAGTCCTCCTCGAAAGTGCACCAGGATGTAGAGTGGGTCATGGGGACTCTGTGTGCCAACTTTGGTCTTGATCAGTCATTGGCGAGGGTCTCAGTGGTCTCAGGAAGTGAGTGCAGTGACTGCAAGTCCCATCATCCACTGTCAAATTCTTCCAATCCGCACCAGGATGTAGAGTGGGTCATGTGGGCTCTCTGTGTAAATTGTGGTCCTGATCCATCATTGTTGGCAGTTGTAATGGTCTTAGGAAGGGAGTGCAGGTATTGCAAGTGCCATTGTCCATGGTGCATCCTCCTCCAAACTGCACCAGGATGTAGAGTGTGTCATGGAGACTCAGTATGCCAAGTTTGGTCTTTATCGGTAATTGGATGAGGGTTGCAGTGGTCTCAAGAATTGAGCAAAGGTACTGCAAGTCCCATAATCCAAACCACCAGACGTAAAGTGGGTCATGAGAGGTCTATGTTCCAAGTTTGGTCCTGATCAGTCATTGGATGAGGTTAACAGCGGTCTCAGAATGTGAGTGATGGTACTGCAAGTCCCATCATCCATGGTTGCAGTAGGATGTCGAGTCGGTCTTGCAGGCTCTGTGTGCCAAGTGTGGTCTGTATTGGTAATTGTCTGACTCAGCCCCCCCCCCCCCCCCCTGGCCTTTTCCTTTCCTCTCTTTGTCATCTCGGAATCTTGGAATTGAGGCTGGCCAATCAGAGACCATATGCAAATTTCCTTCTCATGTCCCCGTTTCTGTCATGAACTCTTTTCTCCACCAGGGGCTCCTCTTGAAGCTGGCCAATCAGAGACCATATGCAAATAGCACCGCTGCCCAGCCAATCGGAATCTTGGAACTTTCAGGCTGGCCAATCAGAGACCACAGTGGCAGCCAATCAGAACGCTGCCACATACACCGCCCTTCCTCTGTCCGATACAAACAAACACTCTCTTTTATTATATACTAGCTTGGGGACCCGGCGTTGCCCGGGTTATTAGAGAAAGTGGGTAATGGCGGTTCTGTATGCCAAGTTTGGTCTTTATTGGTCTTTGGGTAATGGCAGCATTATTTTTAGGAAGTGAGTGAAGGTACTTGAAGTCCCATCATCCATGGGCCATCCTCCTACAAACAGCAGCAGGATATAGAGTGGGTCATGGGGGCTCTGTGTGCCAGGTTTGGTCTTTATCAGTCAATAGATGAGGGTGGCAGTGGTGTCAGTAAGTGAGTGAAGGTAGTGCAAGTCCCATCATCCAACGTCCATCCCCTTTCAAATTGCAGTAGGATGTAGAGTGGATCATGGGGGCTCTGTGTGCCAAGTGTGCCAAGTGTGGTCTTGATTGGTCATTGCAGCAATCTTTGGAAGGGAGTGGAGGTACTTGAAGTCCCATCATCCATGGTCTGTCCTCCTCCAAACTGCAGCAGGATGTAGAGTGGGTCATTGGAGCTCCATGTGCCAAGTTTAGTCTTGATTAGTCATTGGCGAGTGTCTCAGTGGTCTCAGGAAGTGAGCAAAGGTACTGCAAGTCCCATCATCCATCTCCAAAGTTTTCCAAATAACACCAGGACGTAAAGTGGGTCATGAGAGGTCTATGTGCCAAGTTTGGTGTTGATCCGTCATTGGATGAGGTTTGCAGAGGTCTCAGAATGTGAGTGAAGGTGCTGGAAGTTCCATCATCCATGGTCCACCCTTCTCCAAAACTGCAGCAGGATGTAGAGTGGGTCATGGGGGCTCTGTGTGCCAACTTTGGTCTTGATTGGTCATTAGATGAGTTTTGCGGCAGTCTTGGGTAGTGGAGGTACTTGAAGTCCCATCATCCATGGTCTGTCGTCCTCCAAACTGCTCCAGGATGTAGAGTGGGTCATTGAAGCTCCATGTGCCAAGTTTAGTCTTGATGAGTCATTGGCGAGGGTCTCAGTGGTCTCAGGAAGTGAGTGAAGTGACTGCAAGTCCCATCATCCATTGTCAAATTCTTCCAAACCGTACCAGGATGTAGAGTGAGTTATGCGGGCTCTCTGTGTAAATTGTGGTCCTGATCCATCATTGTTGGCAGTTATAATGGTCTTAGGAAGGGAGTGCAGGTATTGCAAGTCCCATCGTCCATGGTGCATCCTCCTTCAAACTGCACCTGGATGTAGAGTGCGTCATGGAGACTCAGTGTGCCAAGTTTGGTATTTATCGGTAATTGGATGAGGGTTGCAGTGGTCTGAAGAATTGAGCAATGGTACTGCAAGTCCCATAATCCACGGTCCATCCCCGGCCAAACCACACCAGGACGTAAAGTGGGTCATGAGAGGTCTCTGTGCGAAGTTTGGTCCTGATCAGTGATTGGATAAGGTTAACAGCGGTGGTGTGGTGGTACTGCAAGTCCCATCATCCATGGTTCATACTCCTCCAAACTGCAGTAAGATGTAGAGTGGGTGATGGGGGCTCTGTGTGCCTATTTCGGTCTGTATTGGGAGTGTTCTGACCCAGCCCCCTTTGGCCTTTCCTTTCCTCTCTTTGTCATCTCGGAATGTTGGAAATGAGGCTGGCCAATCAGAGACTATATGCAAATTTCCTTCTGTCATGCCCCGTTTCTGCCATGAACCCTCTTCTCCACCAGGGGCTCCTATTGAAGCTGGCCAATCAGAGACCATATGCAAATAGCACCACTGCGGCAGCCAATCCGAAAGTTGGAACTTTCAGGCTGGCCAATCAGAACGCTGCCACATACCCCTTCCGCCCTTCCGCCCTCCGCCCTTCCTCTGTCCGATACAAACAAACACTCTTCTTTATTATATAGATATAGATATAGATATAGATATAGATATAGATAGATATAGATTATATTATATTATTATAATATTATTATATTATGTATTATAATATTATTATATTATGTATTATTATAATAATATAATATATATAATATAATATAATATAATAATTTATTATATTATGTATATTATATTATGTATTATTATATTATATTATATTATATTATATTATATTATATTATAATATAATATAATATAATATAATATATATTATATTATATTATATATTATATTATATTATATTATAATATACAATTATAATATACAATTATAATATAATATAATAACAATATAGTAATTTATTTATCGTGTCATCAGCAACCATACCATTGTGTTACAATTCTAACAGAACAAAACAAACACACATATTAAAAAGAAAAAGAAATAAAAAACACACAGATTTTGCAAAATTGGTAGTTGGTTAAATGTCCTTTGACCAGTATCTGGCCACTTGGAGTGCCTCTGGTGTTGCCGCATGAAGGTCCTCCATTGTGCATGCAGCAGGTGGTCTGTGGTTTGTTCTTCTCCGCACTCGCATGCTGAGGATTCCACCCTGTAGCCCCATTTCTTAAGATTAGCTCTGCATCTCGTGGTGCCAGAGCGCAATCTGTTCAGCGCCTTCCAAGTCACCCAGTCTTCTGTGTGCCCAGGGGGGAGTCTCTCATCTGGTATCACCCATGGATTGAGGTGCTGGGTTTGGGCCTGCCACTTTTGGACTCTCGCTTGCTGGGGATGTCAAGTGGTGCAATACCAGCTAAGCAGTGTAATTTCTCCAGTGGTGTGGGGCGCAGACACCCTGTGATAATGTGGCATGTCTCATTAAGAGCCACATCTACTGTTTTAGTGTGGTGAGACCTGTTCCACAGTGGGCATGCATACTCAGCAGCAGAGTAGCATAGCGCAAGGGCAGATGTCTTCACTGTGTCTGGTTGTGATCCCCAGGTTGTGCCAGTCAGCTTTCGTATGATGTTGTTTCTAGCACCCACTTTTTGCTTAATGTTCAGGCAGTACTTCTTGTAGGTCAGAGCACGGTCCAAAGTGACTCCCAGGTATTTGGGTGTGTTGCAATGCTCCAGTGGGATCCCTTCCCAGGTAATCCTCAGAGCTCGGGATGCTTGCCTGTTCTTAAGGTGAAAGGCGCTTGTCTGTGTTTTAGATGGATTAGGGATCAGTTGGTTTTCCCTGTAATAGGCAGTTAGAGCACCTAGAGCTTCGGATAGCTTCTGTTCAACCATCTCAAAGCCCCCTGCTTGAGTGGTAATGGCACGATCATCAGCATAGATGAAACTCTCTGTCCCTTCTGGCAGTGGCTGGTCATTTGTGTAGATGTTGAACATGGATGGAGCAAGCACGCTTCCCTGAGGCAGGCCGTTCTTCTGTTTCCGCCATCTGCTTCTCTGGCCCTGGAACTCAACAAAGAAGCTCCTGTTTTGTAGCAGGTTTCCTATGAGGCGGGTGAGGTGGTAGTCCTTTGTGATATTATACATTTTTCTCAGGAGGAGGCGGTGGTTCACAGTATCATAAGCTGCTGACAAGTCTATGAAGACAGCTCCTGTGATCTGCTGCCTTTCAAAGCCATCTTCTATGTGCTGAGTCAGGTTCAGCACTTGCGATGTGCAACTTTTGCCTTTACTGAAGCCAGCTTGCTGTGGGATCAGACATGGGTCTATATTTTCCATAATTCTATGCAAAATAAGTCTCTCCAGAACTTTGTAGAGGTGGCACAACAGGGAGATTGGTCTGTAGCTTTTTGGGTCGTTACGGTCTTTGCCTGGCTTCAAGATGGCGATGACTCTTGCTTTCCTCCAGATTTTGGGGATCTGACAGGATGCAGTGCAGTTGTTCATCAGCTCCAGCAGCCAGCGCCTTGCTTTTGGACCAAAGTTCTTGATTTGTTCCATCCGTAGATCATCCAGGCCAGCTGCTTTGCTATTCTTACATTTGTTGAGAGCCATGTCCAATTCAGTAGATGTAAAAGGTTTATGGAGGTTGTTGTTCTCAATCTCTGGTTGTCTGGCTATTGGTTTCTTTCCTACTTTGGTGGCAAAGTTGGGTTTCCCATTCTTCAAGAGTTGGTGTGCTATCTGATCTGCCCTTATGTTGGCATGGGTATTAGTTTGTGAGGGGTCGTTGCTCAGCCGTCCCAGCAGCCTCCACGCCTTCTGGCTGCTCCTGCCCATGTCGACCTCTGTGATCAACTTGATCCACTGTTTTTTCTTGGCTTCAGAGATGGAGGACACAATGCTCTGCGCTGCCTGAAGGGTTTGCTCACTAAATGGGTCTTCGTTGTGGAGCCTGTAATAGTTTTCCAACAAGGCAGCTGTTTCAGGAGTAATGCCCTGAAGGTAGTTGGTTCTGCAGCCTCTCGGTATGGAGGCCCGTGAGCAGGTTTTCACTATTTCAATAAAATGCTCATATTCCTCAGGGATTGGCACGACCGATGTGATCATGTCATCTAACATGTCTGAGAATTTAGTCCAATCTGCCTTTCTGAAGTTGTATCTTCGTTTAAATCGAACTTCTTGAGGCCTTATTGTTGGGAACAGTTGGCATATTATTGGTCGGTGCTGTGTGTTTGGAATTGGTGGTCCCACTGATTTAGTGCATTGCTGTACGATGCTGTCACTCACAAATAAGAGGTCTGGGTTATAACCTTGGTGCCATCTCCCGCTGTTGTAGGATGGTGGGAGCTTGCTATCATGGATGAGTGATAGTTTGTAGAGTTCAGACCAGGACAGGACAACCTCTCCATTTCTGTCCTCTTGGGCATAGCCCCATACATGGCTATGGCTGTTGAAGTCACCAATTACTACAGCCCTTTGGTACCTGTCAAAGTTCTCGGGGGGGGGGGGGGGGAGAAGCAGAACTCTTCATTTGGGGGCTTGTACACAGAGGTGATGGTGATGTTATTAAGCTCTACTGTTAGAACCTCAATATTGTTTTCTTCAGTATTGTGGGCACTGCTGACTTGGAGGCCTGGTTTGACAAAGACAGCGTTTCCATACTGCGCATGTGGTCTTTCCGCTACTAGGATCATTCCTGGAACTTTGGATCGTTTCTGTCGTTCATCCCTGTGTGTTTCTTGGACACACAGCACGTCACATTTCTTATCTCGGCACAGTTCATAGAGCAGTTGTTCTTTGGCAGCTGACATGTCTTCGATGTTGATTGTGATTATTGTCATGGTTGGTCCTGAAAAGGACCGTTGGTTGTTTTGCTTTCTTATTTGCATGCTGCAAGTCGTCTCTGGTTGCTTCTGGATCGAGAGAATCGGCCGTCTATGAAGACATTGCCCAGGGGACGCCCAGATGTCTTGCAATCCTGCGAGGAGGCTTCTCTCATGTCCCCTCTCATGTCTCTCATAGTAATATAATATATAATATAATAATATAATATAATATACAATACAATGCACCATACATACGAAAATAATTACGAAATAATTACAAAATAATTAAGAAGTAATTACGAAAATTGGAAAAAATTGTTTCGATTCTTAATTACTCCTCACACTATTCCTGCATGGCTCGACATTGGATCGTAAGCTAATTTAAATACGAATCAATAACGAATAACGAAATTAACGAACTGGATCGCCCAAACCTACTCAATATATCTAAAACATTTTTAAGAATACAGGTTGGTGTTGTTGTTCATTCAGTCATTTCCGACTCTTCATGGCCTCATGGACCAGACCACACCAGAGCTCCCTATCGGCCATCACAACCCCCAGCTCCTTCAAGGTCAATCCAGTCACTTCAAGGATGTCATCCATCCATCTTGCCCTTGGTCAGCCCCTCTTCCTTTTCCTTCCATTTTCCCCAGCATAACTGTCTTCTCTAAGCTTTCCTTTCTTCTCATGATGTGGCCAAAGTACTTCATCTTTGCCTCTACTATCCTTCCTTCCAATGAGCAGTCGGGCTTTATTTCCTGAAGTATCTCAGGTTGACTCTCTTATTCAAAGCACAAAGGAAGAGAGCTCAAAGTATCCCAAACATATTATGTACCTCTTATCCAAAATGCTTGGGACCAAGAAAAACTTGGGATTTCATTCATTCATTTGGGGCGGGGGGGGGGGGGATTTAGAAATATCTATGTTTTCATACATGTACAAAATGAAATATCTTGGAGATGGGATACAAGTCTAAACATGAAACTCTTTCAGGTTTCATATAAACTTTATACACATAGCCTGAAGCTAATTTTATTCAATATTTTAATAATTGTGTGCATGAAATAACATTTATGTACATTGAACCATCAGAAAGTAAAGGCACCACTATCTTAATCATCCAAGTGAACAATTTCAGATTTTGGAATATTTCAGATTTTTGGATAAGGAGTGTTCAACCTATACTGTACAAACTATATTATCATCAGTTTTATGAAATAATAATTCAGTTTACTGCTTCATCTGAAATCAGGAAGCTATATGCAGAAGTTACATTGATATGATATTAAATTGATATTGTGCTACTCTGTGTCCCCTTTGGGATTGAGAAGGATGGGATATAAATATGGCAAATAAATAAATAAATAGTCAAGTGGCCATAATTTCTCATGTACTGCCTTCCTGAGCTGGTATTCATTCAAAAAAAATTGAGCTGGTCTGATTTGCAGGTTTCTGTTTGCATGGTTTAGGATCTGAGTATGAGCAGATGTAAATATTTGTAAGTTTGATTCTCAGAGCCAAGAATGAATATTTTTACTATTTGTATCTTCATATAAGAAAATTGTGAAAATTGTAGTTTTTAACTAGTATTCACAGCCCAGGGCTTATTCTATGTTTTAAAAGAGCGAGGGGTTTTTGTTTTCAGCAGTTTTGTGTTTTGTGCAGGGAGCTTTTTTATGCACAAATAAATGTTTTTCTATAGTGAAAATGCTGTTTCCTGTGCCAAAATAAAACAATCCTCCATGTCAGTTTTTAAAACAAAAATATCCAAAATTGTACAAATTTCTGTCCATCTAGGTTTTTCTTATCTTGATTTCTGAGAATTAACAAATTTACCTTTGAAGATTTTCAAATATTATTTCCATCATTCTCCTCCATCCCCCAAAACACACACAGGTTGTATGTGATGGCTTAGACAACAATTCTACTTCTTGTCTCATGCACATATATATCACAGTATTTTGAATAACCTGAAAGGGTGTTTGAATTAGACATTTTTTTTTCAAAATTTCTGAGATGGCTTCAAGAAGATATTCCTGGAATTTATTTGTTATTTATTTATTTACCATATTTGTATACTAGCCTTCTCAGCCCGAAGGCGACTCAGAGGGATATGGCTTTTAAAGATACAGGAATATATAGAGAGATATAAAATCATAATTCCATCATAGTTACCACAATGAAGTACAAATATGATACAACTTTTGTATGTTGTACTTTTGGTTTTTAAACAGTACACATATATTATAAATGTAAGCAGAAGAATGGCATGTCCTTTGCAGGCTTATCTTTAGAAGTGAATATTAACAATTTCTGCGTAACTTAATTAATCACTGATTTTCTGAAATGGGAATTTTGTTTCTGAAAATTATCAAGGGTTCATCCCTGAAATCAAAAGTCTAATGGGTGTGATAGCAAAATGACAGTGCTTTGGCCAAAAGCAATTGAACACATTTGAACTTGCTGGAGCGTAGCTGTTTAATATCATATGTTAACTTCTAATAGATGACTTGTGGTTACAGCTGTGCTTCCATTAGATAATGGATGGAATCCTTGATGAGGAGTGTAGTGTTCTCACAAAGTGCACATACAAAAAGTAGGCATTCATATTAATAAGCTTGCCTTTAGGGATCAATTGAGAAGAAAACAATTTAATTGTGATGGCTATTACTGGGTTTGTCGTCTGAGCATAGATGAACAGTAAGTACACTAAATATTATATCAGCTGGTGTTTTCATGACTGACCACTGAACTATTGGCTTTATAATTTCAACATTCCTAATGCCAGTGAGATTTCTTATGGCATGATCCATCTAAATCAATTGAATCACTATGTTTAACTGTATTAGCAGCTTCCCTCGCTCGGCCCCTTTTAATTGATTAGGTTCATTTTTAGCACTCCTGGCTATTGTTGAACTTCTCCTGTCCTGATGTTTGTATTGTCTTGTCCTGATGTTTGTATGGGGGTTTTTTGGCATTGAATGTTTGTCATATTTGTTGGAAATCACCCTGAGATTTTTTGGGGGGATGGGGTGGTCTATAAATAAAGTTGGTGGTTGTTATTATTATTATTATTATTATTATTATTATTATTATTATTACTTTTAGCATTTTTCTGTAAGCCAACTTGAGTGCCAATTGTGGGAAAAAGCAAAATTTAGAAAGGAGCAAATTGTTGACTGACCATGGAATAATAATACAAAATAATACAGCTGGCATGTTTTTGATGGCCGGGCGAGCATCAGACAAGAGAAAGGGAAGGGTGGTGTTGGATGGAGAAGGAGGGTGAAACTGTTTTGGTAGACCACTGCAAAATAGGTTGGCGTAAAACAATTGCATCTGACACTAAACACCTGACACTATTCTCCCTATGACAGCAACTGTACTAGTTAGAAATACACGAAATTATTTCTGCTTAACAGTGGAAAACTTGTAGAACAACAACAACACTTTATTTATATTCTGTCCTTCTCACCCCAAAGGGGACTCAGGGTGGATCACAGTACACATACACGGCAAACATTCAATGCTGCTTTTGTATAGACAATACACAGACAGGACAGGACAGGACAGGAGGTGCCATGGAAGGTTGGGCTTGAGTCCAGGGGGTGCTGTTGCTCAATTCTCTATGACAAAGTGCCATCAGGACTTCCTCCATCCTTTTGGTTGCCCAGCATTCTCTGATCTTCCTTCGTAAAACACCTCCCCCGCTTTTTTTTTTAGTGGTACCTAGTTCCTCTAATCACAGCTAAAGCTGTTTTCAACTTGCTTAGGTAAACAATGAGCTAGGGCTGACAGCTGGCCACTCACACCAACCCAGGGCTTTGAATTTGCAACCTTTTGGTTGATAGATCTTTTAATTGCTGATGATTTACCAGCTGTGCTAAACCTCAAGTAAGAATTGCAGTGTTCTGTGATCCAACAGATGCTCCAGAATACTTTTTCAGATTCTCCTTCTTTATCTCTGGACTTCATCAGACTAGCTTGAGGATCTGTTTCCATGCACTTGGGAAACAGAGCCCCCCAAAGTCCATCAGGTGATGTTAGGGTACTTATGGTGGGACTCTATGGCGCTCCATTTCCCAAGTGCATGGAAGTGATGCCTGAAGACTTCTGCCAGAGTCAGGTATCAATCAACTCCTGATAGAGAAAGATGGGGTAAAGTAGAGGAAAGATGGTGAAAGGACTTGGGATGGATGTCCATCCCAGAAGACAGAGGAAGATGGAAGGGAACAGGTTAAGAAGTTTTCCTCTGATGAAGTTGTCGGTCTGTGTGAACTTAGAGTTTTCAACTCTTCCCTTTGTTCTGAAAAGGTTAGGAAAGGATAAGCTTGATATATACCTCAAAAATATAGTAGGAAATTCAATCTACAAATACTATTATTTGAAGAGTAAATTCCAGAATCTACATTAAAGTAGATGTTGAAGACAGACTTATGTTAAGAGATTTTCACTGTAGTATATGTCTCCAAGATAACTGTTCATGATTGCAAATAGTATCACAATATTAATTCACACAAAAAACATTTTACAGAAAAGTAAAAAAAAACGTATGTACTGTATTATGTATCTTCCAGAATGGCTCCCACATCTGGAGAGCAGTGTGAATCCCATCAATGATGGATTCATCATTAAGAGTGATGTGTATGTATGTGAGGCATACACACACATCACCCTTAAAATACAGGCAGGGTTTGGGAAACAATGGCAGAGGGTGATAGGAGCTGTAGTTCATTGACATATAGAAAGCTCTGTGAATCCAATCATGGATGGATCTGTACTAAACATACTACACATACCCATCATGATAGAATGATGGAAGTTGAGGTCTACCCACATTTGGAGAACCATGTGAATCACAGTGATGAGCAATCTGGAGCAAACTCTGTACCTATAACCATTATGATCCTAGTTAAAACACTGGCAGGATTTAGGGAAATGATGGAGGGTGATGAGAGTTTTAGTCCATTCACATCCAGAGAGCCATGTGTATTTCTAATGGGACTATTTCATAAAATCCAACACTAGATGACTATTCTAATATTTAACATTACAAAATCCCTAATGATCTATAAAAACTAGGCATCCCAGACCAGAATTGTGAAAAGTCTTGACAAAAATGTCCAGAACTTCCCAGCTATGACACAGAGGAAAAAGAGAAAGGAGGAAGAAAACCTATTCAGACACCAATTCTTAATTTATAATGATCAGTATTTGTAGCAAACTGAGGAGACTTTCCAGCAGAGTTTCATCAGATTCTTGTGGAGATGTTTTTTCAGCTCTGGGAAACCAAGTGATCCTACTCCTCATTTTTTCTCCCTCTGGATGCTAGCTGGTTGCAGTTCAGGGAACAGAGCTGGTTGGAAATGTTGACAAAACAGGAAACAAAAGGTGTTATTTTAATCTGGCCTGAGACATCTGACATCCATTGGCAGCTCTTGGCTAGTACTTCTTCCCAGTTGGTTCCTATTCAGGTCGAAAGGTGTTTGAAACTTTAATTGAGTTCATACTGTAAAAAATTTCTGCACTTTTTGCCAGTTGTCAATTGAGACTGAGGTGGAAGATCTGTGATAAAAAAATAAAATTAAAACAGAAACAAGAACCCCCCAATTTTCTTCCAGTGTTACAGAAATGTATTTCTGCATCTCCACTGAGAGTCAGGCAAGTGTCTGATAAGGTTCTCAGTAAGCTTTTGTGCCTGATATTTTCCACCACACAAGAATGTACCAATGGAATAGTTATTACATTTGTTTCTTTATCTTCAGTCTTTCAACTTAACATTGCTTGTAAAGCTAACACATTCATTGCTGGACTGGTTGTATATAGCTCATTTAGTTTTGCATTCAATATGGAAGAATTCCTTTATTGGTCCAGTCTAATTTTTTGTATGCTAACCAACACACACACAATGAAAGCTACTCAGTAAAAAGCCTCGAGCTTCCTCCAAATTAAATAGTTGGTTGCTATATAAAAATGAATAAGCAAGTATTCTAAGTAGGAATTTTGCATGCTCCCTTGGGGTTTTAGGCAAACAACTAATAAATGGGGAAAAGAGTTCACTTTTCATTCTCTTTGGATATGTATAACATCAGCTATAGTATGTGTTTTGACTACTCTTCCAAACCACTTAAACTCTATTCAATCGGGCTCCACAAAAGTATAGTTTTTTAAAGCAGAATATAATGAAAATTAAAATGATCCCATAATGGCTTAGCCCTGTTTATGGGGTATTATTGTCCAAATGTTAAAATGCCCATAATATCGGGAAATACTTTGCCTGACAAAGTATTTTTGAGAAAAAGAATTCTTACAGTCAACATACAGTTTGGATGGTATAGTCTAGGATACTCTTCACTAATCTCAAATTTTATATGTGTACTTTAAAATGTTTAAGGGTGGTTTTACACTGAAAAATGAAGTGAATTTGTACTGGTAACTGAAACAAAGGTACTGGCCTATTTTTGTGCTGCCTCAGTAGTGGGATGGTGTCCACACTACCCAGCTGCACTGAACCAAGTTTGGCATCACTGGTCAAGAGTCCAACTGTCAGCCTTGCCCTCCATGGGCACTTCTAGACAGAGCTTAAACCTGCTTTGAAGCAGGTTTAAGTTCCCATGAGCATCCAAAAGAACCGGGCTATCCCAGGGGTTGCCCCCATGCCAGTGAGGTAACTTCCATGCTAGCACGGGGCTACTAAGACACCCCCAAGTTTTAAAATAAAAGAATAACTTACTTGGACACCATGCTTCCTTTCTGGAGGCCACCTGGCACATGGAAATGATGTGGGAGGAGGAGAGTCAGGAGTGATTTTCCTCCTCGCCCCACCACCTCCTGTCACATCATTTCTATGTGCCAGGAGGCCTCTGGAGAAGAGGCATGGTGACCTGGTATTGAAACAAGCAGAGGCCAGTATATCAGGGCAGGCTGAGGAAGAGTTAAGAGCTCCATCTCTTTTACAATTTAGATGGGAGCAGGCTGCTAATCACAGATCTGCACATTTAGCAGAGAAACAGGCTTTTTAAATGCAACACCTGAGAACATAGAATAAAAGGTTCTCAAGTTTGTAGTCCTATTGCTGGAGGCAATGTATTGCTTCATTGTATCTTGAATTTCCTCATTTGGAATTTGCCTGCAAACTTGAACTCCGTTATCTTCAACTTGATTGGCTTTGTTTACTTTGGAACTCTCTCAGTGTGACCATAGTATTTGGACTTGGAATTCGGACATTGTATTACTTTCAACAGTTGTTGTGTATTTTAACACTAAGCCTCAAGGACTGAGCTTTTGGCTGTATATATGTTATATTTGAGACTTTGTCTAAATATTTTCTTAATAGTTTAACCAGGACTTGACAAAACATGACATAAACGGTTGATATTAACAAACATTTGTACATGTATTCACTAAGCAGCATACTTTGAGTGTAAACTAAATATTAGTTTATTACCCATGAAATTTAATGTTCTGTGCTCAAAAACAATCTCATGGTTTAAAAGGTAAAGGTTTCCCCTCACATTAAATCTAGTTGTGTCTGACTCTGGGGGTGGGGGTACTCATCTCCATTTCTAAGCCGAAGAGCTGGAATTGTCCATAGACACCTCCAAGATCATGTGGCCAGCATGACTGCATGGAGCACTGTTACCTTCCCACAGAAGCAGTACCTATTGATCTACTCACACTTGCATGCTGGGTTGGCAGAAGCTGGCCCTAACAACAGGAGTTCACCCCACTCCCCAGACTCAAACCACCAAACTTTCAGTCAGCAAATTCAGCAGCTCAGCAGTTTAACCCACTGCACCACCAGGGGTCCCTCAGAGTTTAAAGTGCATTATAGTTGAGCACTGGAATTTAGACAACATTACATACTGAGTTTAGTAATCAACATAGCAACAGCCAGTCCTCAGACTAAGAACCTCTTCAGATGGCCCCTAAAAAGCCAGGGGACAGTGGGGGAATTCACAGTGTCATGCTGTATTCCCTACTGTCAAGAGTTATTGGGGGTCATGGTATCTCTTCTCATGATGTTTCCCCATTTCCTCTTCATCTCCTCTGGCTTTCTTGCATGAGGAGATGGGTGTACACTTGACTCCTCTGGACTTCATTTCTCTTAAGAGTCCTGCCAGAAGCACCCTGCATCGTGTGATGGGCTCTGGGTGACTCTACGCCAGCACAGAGAAGTGGGAAGAATATGCTTTTCTACCTCAATGTGATGAGGTCCTAAGCTTGACTATGCAGCTAATGTTTGCTGCTGCTTTCATGACTGCCACATACTCCCAGATCTCAAGCTTCAGTAAATGTTAGTTTCTACAACTGTCTGAATATGGAAGCAGACATTTTGCAAGTCTGTAGTCTCATTTCAGGAATGTAGTCTTGTTTCCGAAGCCCTCCTCTCCACATACAACAAACATATTTTCTTATCAATTATGACACTGGGAAAACCAGACAAGATGGCTTAAGTATTTTTTCTTTTCTTTGTGCTACAATGGGTGGGAAAAGATGAAACAATTTTAGATTCATTGACAGTGCCTAATTGAAGAGAAAGACACTGTCTCTAATTAAAAGGGAGATTTCTTCTGCCATGCATAACAAGTGCTAAATCATGTAATACCAATCTGAAGTATAACTGAAGGGTGTGTGTGTGACAGAGAGAGAGAGAGAGGTCAATTTACATTAGAAATCCATTTCTAATCCATTGCTGTGTATATGCTTGATGGAAAATGCTTCTCATGATGGTATTTTAAGAGCATGGTGCTGATATGACACAGGCCTATTTCTTCTTAATTCATGTGTATAACTTTATTGGTTCTGGATGATTTAAGATATAGCTCTGCATTCCTGTCAGCCATTCAAGTGGCAAAAATTGTGTTGAGAATAAGGGGTATCCTTTGGATTGCCAGTCATTTAAAGTCCTTATTTAAGTCCTTATTTGTGAAATAAATAAAGTAAACTTAGGTGTAATAATGACCAGAACGGCCTTTGACTATGTCCTCAGATTATATTATTTAAAAAATGTGTTTAAAGTTTTATTGTTTTTAATTTTGTTTTAATGTACATGTCTTTTTTCTATTGTCTGTTGATGATGTCAAATTGCTGCTGATTGTAAGGCCACTCTGAGTTCCCTTCAGGGTTGAGAAGAGTGGGATATAAATATAGTAAATAAAGAAATAACACTGTTATAGTTATGATAAAGACCCCTAACAATATTTTAGAAACAATTTTGAAACAATTGTCTTCATCCCCCTAATTTAGTAATGAGTATTGAAACATTGTTTTCATTGATCGCACAGGCTTAGTTCTGATGTGACTAAGCCTGTGCAATAGTTTTGCCTCACTAAGTTTCGCAGGGTGAGGATAACCTCTGCTGCTTTGCCTGTAGAAAGGTAAAAAATCCCTGCTCTGCTCCGAACTAAAGAACGGAAAACAGAATGTTAGTGGACAGGAAAAGAGATTTAGGGATGGGCTCAAAGCCAACCTCGAGAACTCTGGCATGGACACTGAGACCTGGGAAGCCCTGGCCCTTGAGCGACCCAGCTGGGGGTCAGATGTGAGCAGCAGTACTGCAGAATTTAAAGAGGCACGAATGGAGGGCAAAAGAGAAAAACATGCCAAGAGGAAAGCGCATCAAGCCAACCCCAAGCGAGACCGCCTTCCACCTGGAAACCAATGCCCTCACTGCGGAAGAAGATGCAGATCAAGAATAGGGCTCCATAGTCACCTACGGATCCACCGCCAGGACACCTGGAGGACCATCATCCTCGGACTACGAGGGATCACCTAAGTAAGTAAGTAAAAGTATATAATTCAAGAAAGGAGACAAAGAAGATCTGAGGAACTACCACCCAATAACTTTCCTACTCGTTAACTACAAAGTCTTCACTAGGTGTATTCTAGCCCGCATCACATCAGGAGAATATTAAAGAAAGCACAGACTGTTGAATGAGCTGGATTCCGTTGCTCATTCTCCATCATTGATCACATCCTGACGGTCAGTAAAATATTAGAAGCCACCCACAAATACCAGAGGCTACTCATCTTCACTTTTGTGGACTATGAGAAGGCATTTGACATCATGAAACCAGTGTGTATGGAGCAGTGTGAGGGAGCAAAGAGTACATGCAGAGTACATCAACATCACCCAAGCATGTACATGAGGGTCATTCCGCCTCACCCAATCTTTTTTCTGCTGCTTTGGAAAGTATAATAGGAGGCTGTAACTGATTGGACAAATGTATACTTATCAATCAGCACAGACTTAATCACCTGTGCTTCACCAATGATCTAGTTTTAATCACAAGTACAGTCTCAGAAGCCTTCAGTATGGTTAGCGAGCTTTGTAGCAGAAGTTGGTCAATTGGATTAAAAATGAATGCACAAAAGGCAAATGTACTCCAAAACAACTTTGCAGATGATGCTACAGTGACAGTAGATGGCATTGACCTAGAAAATGTAGAAGAATACATCTACCTCAGAAGGCTGTTAATATCCAGAAATGAACTGAAGCCGGAGCTGAACAGATGCAGGAAAGTAGGATGGGCTGCTTACAATTCTATTAAAGCCATTGCAAACTCACTTGGAAGTACATCTCTATGAGCTCAATTGTTTGACTTGACCATGTTATCTGCCCTATGCTATGGTGCAAAGACATGTACAATGATGAAGGGTCTCTCAGAACAACTACAGGTCATGCATGCTTCCCTTGAAAGACAGCTTGTTGGGATGTCTCTCCGAATTCAGAAAAAACGCAGACTGCACAAGGATGTTCAAAAAATATCTAAAGTGAAAGATCCTATATACCACATTGCCCAACTCAAACATTGTTTTGCAGGCCATGTGATGTGCAGAACAGATGGGCACTGGGGCAATGCCACGGCAACATGGTAGCTGAGAGGATGGACGAGACCTTTTGGCCATCCTTCGACCCAATGGTTTGATTCATTCCATATGGCATATAATGAGAGAGATGAACATGGTCGTACAATGGTACACTGGTACACTGGTCAATTCATGCTTGAAATACATATAAATGGGGGCGAATAAAGAGGATGTTGTGAAAGCAGAGGAATTGATCATCTAAGTGACCAAGTGAAGTGAGACACTTTTAACCTTGTTGAGGGAATGCTCAGTATATTGGTTGAGTGCTTGGAGTATTTCCTACATAGAATCATAGAATCATAGAATCAAAGAGTTGGAAGAGACCTCATGGGCCATCCAGTCCAACCCCCTGCCAAGAAGCAGGAATGTTGCATTCAAATAGCCCCTAACAGATGGCCATCCAGCCTCTGTTTAAAAGCTTCCAAAGAAGGAGCCTCCACCACACTCCGGGCAGAGAGTTCCACTGCTGAACGGCTCTCACAGTCAGGAAGTTCTTCCTCATGTTCAGATGGAATCTCCCCTCCAGGATGCTCCAGGAGAACATCTCCAGGATGCTCTCTGAATGAAACTAATTCCACAACATGGCCTTCCAGATTCCCAGTGCCTGATTGGACCACTTCCTCCACCTTGAGCTAATTCAAGAAGTTTATTTTTTTTTGAATACTTGCCAAAGGTTATTCTGCTATATAGGCTGTGAGTTTCAGTTCAAGCAAAATCCTTCAAATGGCTAAGCACCTTTTTTATAATTCTGATTAAGGTAATTAAACCATGAAAAAATACCCACAACAAACAAGCATTTTTATAGCCATTAATTGTGTTCTTTGATGGGTTCAGCAAAGAAATGGAATTATACACATGCAACTCTGAAACTCACATCAGTAGCAAACATGTGATAGAGGGCAGAGAGGAACTGAGAAATGCTTTAACTGCAAACACTACCCTGGAAAATAAAGAAGTGTAAAACCTTCTGTCAGGCTGTTGTCTATCCTTGGAGAAGTCAATGTTGTGTTATATTCTAGGAAATAACTTTAGTAATAGTGTGAATGTGCAGCTACTTCAGTGAATCATTGGCTCCGAAATGTAGCAAAGCAAACATCGGAAAGATTAAAACAAAAATTCCTTCAACAAATAATAGGAGAAGAGATTAGACAACATGTTCTTAGAACTTACCACCAGCAGAGTCTGCTGCCTCTTTCTTTTGCAAATGAAAGAAAAAAAATCTCTGTTTTTATTTTGTTAAAAAATTCCTTCATATAATTTTTTTCAGAACCATATCTGAAAAAGTCTATTAAATGGTTTTGTGGGATTTTTGTTTTCGAGTTTCTTGTGAGAAACATAAGCAGGCCCCATAATAGCCTACCAGTTAGTATGCTAAATAATAATGTGACTAAAGGTAAAGGTAAAGGTAGTCCCCTGACACTAAGTCCAGTCATGTCTGACTCTGGGGTGTGGTGCTCATCTCCATTTCTAAGACGAAGAGCCAGCGTTGTCCGTAGACACCTCCAAGGTCATGTGGCCAGCATGACTGCATGGAGTGCCGGGGGCTCCAATAATGTGACTAGATACATATATTTTGGATTGAATTATTATTTAGGTATCCAAGTGGGGGAGGAGAGTTTTAGCCCAAGTGAATTCTAATGAAGGCAAGAGGTCCTATCCTGACTTCCTGTTGAGCCATTCAATGTAAAATTTATTTATTTATTTATTTATTTATTTATTTACTGCGCTTATATACCGCAATTCTCAGCCCCCAAGGGCGACTCATTGCGGTGTTAAAATAAGTAATAAAATAAGTATTACCTTGCACAGAACCTTAAAGCTATGGTTGATGGTGTATCAGTGGCCTTCCCAAGTGATGTTCCTTTTCATTTTTCATGACATAAAGAATGGACCAAAAGTTTGAGTCACCCTGAGGTTGAGAAAGGCGGTATACAAATGTGGTAAATAAATAAATAAATAAATAAATAAATAAATAAATAATATTTCTCAACCCCAAGATCCTAAAGTGATATATGTCTGGAGACTGGAGATAAACCTTTTGGGGTCTAACAATGCTCATCATTATTAAATCTCTCTCCCCCCCCCTCCCCACTACTGTTTGAATTGTCACTTATTATTTGATTAATTTATATCTTACTGTCTATCCAATATGTGACTTATATTTAAATAGCCTTACTGTCTATCCAATATGTGGCTTATATTTAAACAGCCTCATTCAAAGCTGTAACACGCATTCCACAGTACACTAGCTTTTTGCCATGGTCTATGGCTATATGCAAAAAATAAAATAAGTATTACCTTGCATACTGATCCAGACTAACATGGCTATGTCTTTCAACCAACACATTGTAGTAGATGCTTCAAAATCCGAGATACTTTTTCTGGTGTTCCCCAAATACTTTATCAATTATTTACTCATTCTCCTAGGGATATTCACAATGGCCAAAATTCCAAATAGTTTTTTTTTTGTGTCAAAAACATTGCAGAAAAAGCAATGCTTTTGGGTTGGAAAGATTAGCCATTTACAAGAAACGTTGCCCAGGGTACGCCCAACTGTATCTACTAAGTCTTCAAGGAGGCTCTTTCCATGTCCCCCATTTTGAATAGTGGTCTCCTTAGAAACAAAAGGAAATAGATTCAGAATAATTTTAGGAATTGATTTTACTAATTGTAATATTTAATTATATTTTTAATATTTCTATTTTGTAGGTTTATTTAATTGTATAGGTTTTGAGGTTGTGAGCTACTTTGGGTCTCAGCCCTGGGATAAAAATGGGGTATAAATAAATAAATAAATAAATAAATAAATAAATAACAGACTTTTAAAGTACTGGAAAACAGAATAGAGTGTTGTGAGACACTTCTGAGATTTTCAAGGCAAAAAATATATGAGAAAACAGGAAAGAGCTTAAGCAGCCCTACTAAAATTATTGAGTTAAAACGTGGGTGGACATTGTGAAATAGGAGAGAGCCCACTCCGGTCTTAAGATTCCTAAGTTTTAAAAAAGAATGGAAACAATAGGTCCTCATGAATGTCTTTTGGAATATTAAGTGCCGGTCCAAAAAGCAACAAATATACTTCAGTGAGCACAGTGGTCCTCAACCTGTGGTTCCCCAGATGTTTTGGCCTTCAACCCCTAGAAATCCTATCAACTGGTAAGCTGGCTGGGGTTTCTGGGAGTTGTAGGCCAAAACATCTGGAAACCCACAGGTTGAGAACCACTGAGTTAGTAATACTATTTTTTAAAAGTTTTATGCAATTGGTAGAAAAAAATGAGTGACACCATTCCCCTCTCTGCAAATTATATAGAAGTACTAAAAATGTGTATATCAAGATAATGTGAATAAGCTCATGTTAGCCAATAGAATATGCTAATATTATGGGGGGAAAGCATGAAAATCACATAGTTTAAGAAATGCATGTTATCAAAATATGTGCTAATTTCTTTGTGTGGAAAAATGAAGGCTAATATGGAATTTGAATGAGGTGAAAATAAAATTTAAAGATATCCACATCTTTATAGTTTTACAATAGACAGTTAACTAACTTTCACTCTGCCTGTTGCTTCAGAGAACAGGCAGAAGAGGAAGTAGATTTGTACTTTCTTGTTCTTTACTATTTCACTACAAAATCTGCCTGCATTGCTTTCACCCATTTCTTTTTTTAAAAAAACTCTCAAGTTCTCACATCATAATTAATTAGATGACAAAGTATTAGCTCCATATTAAAGACAATTATTGACTCAATATAAGTGTTATCACTCCCACATACTATGGGAGAAATAACTAACCTTGATCAATCATTTACTCATTCTCCTAAGGATATTCACAAGATCTGACAGCTGCTGCAGTAACTTCATCTTGAAATGTGATTCTAAAGAGATCCAATGTCAGCAGGAAAGTGATTCATGTGTTACAAAAGTGTAAAAAGAAATATTTTAAAGTTGCCTTCCTTGCTTTGTTTGATCATGGCTGTCATGGATGAGATGACTGGACAGCTCTGGGCATACTTGGTAAGTGTTGGGTTAATTCTTCCTTGTTTTTACTCTTGTGTTTACTTTCTCATTGGTTCTGCTCACCAGCTCAATGTCATGGTGAGCCCTTAAGTTATCAATTGATGTGGGGGCAATATATGGGATGAAGAATGATTCTCAGGCAATCATATCTTTCAGTAAATATTTTCCTTGTGTAGTCCTGAAGTTAAAAAGCTAACCCCCAAAGCCAGATCAAGACCACTTTAACGGTCAGTGTAGAAAGGTGCCACATCAACAATTAACTGTTTAAATTCTGAAAGGTATTTACTTACTGTCAGAAGGTGAGCAAAAGGGGGAAAACATTCTAGCAATTATCTTTTTCAAATATGTTAGTGTAAAATCTTTTTTTACTATGGGTTTTTCATTTCTTTTTTGTTTTTGTTGAATTTCAAACTTCAAATTGCTTTAAATTGTTTAGGTTTGTTTTATTCCATGTCACACTAAGATCCTTGAATGTAGAGTGAGGGACACTTTTAAAAAAAAAAAGTGGCTGAAGCAGCAGAGTGCAAAAGCTATTATTTCCTGGAGAGCTTAATGGAAAAGACAGAAAATGGATCTATTTTTCTTCCAACTGGAAAGCAGCAAACTTCTAATATCTGAAGGGCTGTCATTAGATAATGGAGTGAGCTTGCTTTCTGCTGCTTCAAAGGATAGGAACCAAAGTAGTGGATTTAACTTACAAGGAAAGAGATACCAACTCTGAAGTGAGAAGTTGGGCAAGTCTGGGCAAAACCAGCCAATCAAAGCTCATTTAATGCTGGGGGCAGGGGAACTATGTAAGATGAATATAACTTTGAAACTTTCATTTTATAAAAGGTTCAGCCAGAAATTGAGTGAGGACCAGTTAGGAAGAGGGAATGAAAGAGATCTGAATTAGAGTTATGATAGCTGAAAATAGGAAGACAATACACTGGACAGTTTAAACTGGTGTAAAGGTGGCCTGAAGCAATCCTGGATTCAGTACTTTTCTGCTGAACCCAGGACTGTTGTTTAAATGGCTTCTTCTGCTCTGCTGGGGTGGCTCACATCTCACTTCCTCTGTGCCATCACTGCCAGGACTCCTAGGTAGCCACAGAAGTCTGGCCAAACTCCTGGTTATAGCAGGCAGCTCTGCTGATGGCAGAACAGGGTGCCTACATGACCAGCAAGACAGGGTGCCTACATGACCAGTCACACAGATTTTCCATTCTGATATTCAAGAGCTTAGGCAGATCTCCAGCTACTTGTCCAGGATAGTTGTCACCTTGAAACCCTGAGTACCAAATACAGGGAAGGATCTTAAAGGGAAGGATGAATGATGGGAGCCCTAAGATTAGAACTAAATGGACAGCCTGAATGTTCTGTTTTCCTAACTAAACATCAGAAAGAATATGTTGATATAAGAACTATGTACATTAGGAGATGATTCTTCATTTCAGTGTTATTGTTTTATCAAATACATATTAGATAGCCACCTTTCATGCTGCTTATTTATTTATTTATTTATTTATTTCATACATTTCTATCCCACACTTCTCCCCACAAGGGGACTCAGAGAGGCCTCACATAGACATCAATGATGCTTACAACATATACATCAAAGAATATAATAAAACAGTAAAACAGTAAAATCATCTTAAAACATCAAACATATCAGCCAATACATTCATTTACCAGATAATATTAAAATGCCAGCAAAAAACAAACAAACTGGGAAATCCAGTGTCTCAACCCAAAATCCTTTCCTATTGTCATTATTATCTAATCAAAGGCCTGACTGCAGAGCCAGGTCTTCAGTTGTATTCTAAAGGACAGGAGGGAGGTGGCCAACCAGATGTCCTTAAGGAGGGAGTTCCACAGAGGGGGGCCACTGCCGAGAAGGCCCTGCCTCTCGTCCCCACCAATCGCATTTGTGAGAGTGGTGAGATTGAGAGCAGGGCCTCTCCTGATGATCTTAAGCTTCATAATGGATCATAGCAGGAGATACGTTCGGACAAGTAAGGTGGGCCAGAACCATTCAGGGCTTTAAAGGTTAAAACCAGCTCTTTGAATTGTGCCCGGAAGCAGGACGGAAGCCAGTGGAGCTGACGCAACAGAGGAGTAGTACGCTCCCTGTACGCTGGTCCAGTTAACAACATGGTGCCGATTGTTGGACATGGCGTTGAGCTTCCGAGAAGTTTTCAAAGGCATCCCCATGTAGAGAGTATTGCAGTAGTCTATTCTGGATGTAACCAGAGCGTGGACCACCGTGGCCAAGTCAGACTTTTATTTATTTATTTATTTGGTTTACTTTTACCCCGCCCTTCTCACCCCGAAGGGGACTCAGGGCGGCTTATATATCCAAGGCACAATTCGATGCCCGTAACATACAACAATAATAAAACACAGTAGCACAAAATAGCAAACAACAACAGTACATCATATCTATACCCAATAAAACCAATAAACCCCACCCAATAAACCCCTGCGGAGGTTGCGAGGTACAGTGAGTCTAAACCTAATCAGGTAGTGATCGGTCCATGGCAATGGAGCGATGGTCAGCTCCTCCGCTCCGACATTGTCACCCCATCCTTGAGAAAAGACCAAATCCAGTGTGTGCCCGGCAGTGTGGGTGGGACCAGATACTAATTGGGACAGGCCCATGGTTGCCATGGCGGCCATAAAGTCCTGAGCTGCACCTGAAAGGGAGGTCTCGGTATGGACATTGAAATCCCCCAGGACTAAGAGCCGCTGGGAGCTCAACGCCATGTCCGAGACCACTCCTGCTAGCTCAGGTAGGGAGACTGTCATGCAGCAGGGTGATCGGTACACTAACAGAATCCCTATCCTGTCCCAGTCACCTAACCTGAAGCCGGCACACTCGAATGATGATGATTGTGGGATGGGGCACCTGATCAGGGGAATACAAACCTTATAGACCACTGCCACTCCTCCTCCCCGCCCTCCGGGTCTTGTCTGGTGCTGCACAGAATAACCTGGTGGGCATAGTTGGGAGAGATTGACCCCTCCCCCCTCGTCCAGCCAGGTCTCCATTATACACGCCAGGTCGGCTTGTTCTTCCTGGATTAGATCTCTAATAATAACTTCCCAAGGAATGGGTGTAGCCGGCACACAAGTTTTAATTGTTCAAAAGCTCTCCCAGCCACCGCTGAGACCTGGAGTTCCAGGCTCAGCAGTGAGGCCATGATCACTCCCAGACTGCGAACCTGTGTCTTCAGGGGGAGTGTAACCCCGTCTAACACAGGCTGTAACCCTATGGCCTGTTCAACCTTTCGACTGACCAGGAGTACCTCTGTCTTGTCTGGATTAAGTTTCAATCTGTTTGCTCTCATTCAGGTGGGAAGGAGTGATAGAGCTGAACATCATCTGCATTCAGATGACATCTGACCCCAAAACTCCAGATGATCTCTCCCAGCGGCTTTATGTAAATGTTAAACAACATGGGGGACAGAATAGAGCCCTGCGGGACCCCACAAGTCAATTGTTGTGAGGACAAGCAGGTGCCCCCCAACAACGCCTTCTGAGAACAACCCTCACGGAAGGACTGGAGCCACTACAAAGCAGTACCGCCATGTCCCATATCCCTAAGGCGTCCCAGAGGGATACCGTGGTTGATGCTTATCAATGTGTTCCTGCAGGGAGTCAGGCTAGATTGACTTTATATCATTTCTAACTCTGTGAGTCATTGATTCTATAAAACAAGCAGCCAAACAAAGCAGGCTGAGTTCTTACCAAAACCATGGTTTGATGATTTGGAAACTAAAAATGGTGTCAAAATCAGGGTGAAAACATGAATTATCTCAATTCCAAGATTATGACAGTTATGTTTTCATCTTTTGGTTTAAATAATTACTTCTGGTTATGCTTAGATTGTAGTAGCACAACATAAACAAATATTGTTGTTGGGTTTTTTTTTTTAAAAAAAAGGTATTAAAAAATAATTACATCAAAAAGATTGCATTTGAATCCCTGTTTCCAAGCAAAGAGTATCACCATGTTGATGCTGCTTGATTTCTAATCAAAACAAACCCTGCACAGAGTTATGAAGACATTCAGCATTTAATCACTTGATGTTAATAATCAGTGAAAGGAAAGAGGAGGAGTGCTAAGAGAAAATGTCTTGACAGAAGGAAAGAAATCCCTTATGTCATAGAGAGGAAAGTCTTTTTAAATATAATGTAGCCCTTTCAATTTTCAATAAAACAATTTGTACAGTAATAAAAGACTGTGTAATTAGGGTTATTATATTTATCCTCTACAGTTCTGTTACATTTGTTATACTGTAACAAACTATGTCCTGCTTTCTTGTATCTAAATAACTAGAGAATAGATAGATAGATAGATATAGACAGACAGATAGACAGATAGATAGATAGATGGACAGATGATAGAAATATATTGTGTCTGAAGCAACACTTGATTGCTACAAAAAAACTAACAGGGGACTAGAACAATAACAACAATTGAATCAGAAGCATACAAAAATTCATAGATAGATAGATAGATAGATAGATAGATAGATAGATTCAAACTAGTCAAAGTTTTTTCTAGAGAAAATAGAAAATAGAACCTGGATCATAAAATCATAGAATCAAAGAGTTGGAAGAAACCTCATGGGCCATCCAGTCCAACCCCCTGCCAAGAAGCAGGAATATTGCATTCAGATCACCCCTTACAGATGGCCATCCAGCCTCTGTTTAAAAGCTTCCAAAGAAGGAGCCTCCACCACACTCTGGGACAGAGAGTTCCACTGCTGAACGGCTCTCACAGTCAGGAAGTTCTTCCTCATGTTCAGATGGAATCTCCTTTCTGGCACTTAAAAAGCGTATAGGATTCCATAGCAACGAGCCATGGAAATTAAAGTGGTGTCAAAGTGTGTCACAAAGCGCTTTTACTTAGCAAAATACTTGGGCCTCAATCTGAAGACCAATTCATCACAAAAGCCTGTGATAAGTTAAGATAAAAGTCATCATAACAAGTTGTGAAATATCCATGGCACTGTCAGAAAATGCTATGGAGATGTAGCAGAACTAGTTGTTATGATAATTTTGCTTTTCTCATAAACATCCTCACTTCATTTTTATCTATTCAGATTCCAACTGCTGGAGGGCATTCTAAAGCTCACTTGTTGCCTGAGGCAAGAACAGCATCCAATCCTAGGAAGAGAAACACAAATGTGGTGTTTGACTACCAAACACTACACTTCTCCATGAAGAAGTAGATGGAACAGGAGATGCTGGAGGATGCAGTAATGTCAACCCACCGCCATCCCAGATTAAGGCATTGGCAACAGCAAGGCAAAACTCTGCACATGTGCAACTGCAAGCTATCATCTGTGGATTGAGCAGAAGCTTCTTATGTGTGGTTACAGAGAAGAGACACTAGGAGGGTAATCTCTACCACAACCTGAGGTATTTTTCATGATGGATTTTACAGTGAAGAAGACTCAGGTTGAAGAAAACATGCATACACACAAACTTTTCCCCTCTTTCCTGTCTGCACTTTTCCTCTCTCACTTCTGTCCATTAATTCAGAGCCTCTGTTTCTCTCTGGGCCCTTCTGGACAGAGCCAAAAGGCGGACCTGTCTCACTTTTACCTGAGGTAAACATGAATTAATGAGGTTTCCCTCCTCCCCTCTCACCTGATACATTATTTTCAAGTGCAAAGAGTACAGGGGGGCTTGCGCTTCTGGCAGGCCCCTTGGGTAAATTTGGGTGGGGGGATGTGGGGTTGAGGCGTGCTGGATGTCATCCTGGATCAACCAAAGGGAAAGCACTGGGTTGTGGGAGTGTGTAGGGACAGAAGTGCTTCCTCCTGGATTTCTGCCCTGTGTAGAAGAGCACTCTGTCCCTCTTTGTTCCAAGACTATAATCTTTTTCTCAACCTTCTTCAGATTGCTAGTATCTCACCAAACTGCAAATCCTAGAATTCCTTAGCATTGAGTCATGGTGGTTAAAGTGGTGCCAAACTGCATTGATGGCACAGTGTAGGTGCACTCATAGTGATGACCCAGAGTTGGATGCTTTAAAAAAATAAAGCTATGGTTACTTGCCATGGTAGCTCTACATTACCAGTATCATAGGAAGTATGTCTATGCTTATCTGTTGCAGAAGAACCTGATCATATGAGAGGAATCACATCCTATTTAGAATCATAGAATCATAGAATCAAAGAGTTGGAAGAGACCTCATGGGCCATCCAGTCCAACCCCCTGCCAAGAAGCAGGAATATTGCATTCAAATCACCCCTGACAAATGGCCATCCAGCCTCTGCTTAAAAGCTTCCAAAGAAGGAGCCTCCACCACACTCCGGGGCAGAGAGTTCCACTGCTGAACGGCTCTCACAGTCAGGAAGTTCTTCCTAATGTTCAGATGGAATCTCCTCTCTTGTAGTTTGAAGCCATTGTTCCGCGTCCTAGTCTCCAAGGAAGCAGAAAACAAGCTTGCTCCCTCCTCCCTGTGGCTTCCTCTCACATATTTATACATGGCTATCATATCTCCTCTCAGCCTTCTCTTCTTCAGGCTAAACATGCCCAGTTCCCTAAGCCGCTCCTCATAGGGCTTGTTCTCCAGACCTTTGATCATTTTAGTCGCCCTCCTCTGGACACTTTCCAGCTTGTCAATATCTCTCTTGAATTGTGGTGCCCAGAATTGGACACAATATTCCAGATGTGGTCTAACCAAAGCAGAATAGAGGGGTAGCATGACTTCCTTAGATCTAGACACTATGCTTCTATTGATGCAGGCCAAAATCCCATTGGCTTTTTTTGCCACCACATCACATTGTTGGCTCATGTTTAACTTGTTGTCCACGAGGACTCCAAGATCTTTTTCACACGTACTGCTCTCGAGCCAGGCGTCCCCCATTCTGTATCTTTGCATTTCATTTTTTCTGCCAAAGTGGAGTATCTTGCATTTGTCACTGTTGAACTTCATTTTGTTAGTTTTGGCCCATCTCTCTAATCTGTCAAGATCGTTTTGAATTCTGCTCCTGTCCTCTAGACTATTGGCTATCCCTCCCAATTTGGTGTCGTCTGCAAACTTGATGATCATGCCTTCTAGCCCTTCATCTAAGTCATTAATAAAGATGTTGAACAGGACCGGGCCCAGGACGGAACCCTGCGGCACTCCGCTCGTTACTTCTTTCCAAGATGAAGAGGAAGCATTAGTGAGCACTCTCTGTGTTCGTCCACTTAACCAATTACTGATCCACCTCACCGTAGTTTTGCCTAGCCCACATTGGACTAGTTTCCTTGCCAGAAGGTCATGGGGGACCTTGTCGAAGGCCTTACTGAAATCCAGGTACGCTACATCCACGGCATTCCCCGCATCTACCCAGCTTGTAACTCTATCGAAGAAAGAGATCAGATTAGTCTGGCATGACTTGTTTTCGATAAATCCATGTTGACTATTAGCGATGACTGCATTTGTTTCTAAGTGTTTGCAGACCACTTCCTTAACAATCTTTTCCAGAATCTTGCCCGGTATCAACGTGAGGCTGACCGGACGGTAGTTGTTTGGGTCGTCCTTTTTCCCCTTCTTGAAGATTGGGACCACATTGGCCCTCCTCCAATCTGCTGGAACTTCTCCCGTTCTCCAAGAACTCTCAAAGATGGTTGCCAATGGTTCCGAAATGACTTCCGCCAGTTCCTTCAATACTCTGGGGTGTAGTTGATCTGGCCCTGGGGACTTGAACTCGTTAAGAGCAGCCAGGTATTCCTGGACGACTTCTTTCCCAATTTGGGGTTGGATGTCCTCCAATCCCTCATCCACTCCATCTTGCTGAGGTTGAAGACTCTCTTTTTGTGAGAAGACCGAGGCAAAGAAGGCATTAAGTAGTTCTGCCTTTTCCCTATCCCCTGTCAGCATTGCCCCATCTTCTCCTCGAAGAGGTCCTATCACCTCCTTGTTTTTCCTTTTTCTACTGACATAAGAATAGAAGCCCTTTTTATTGTTTTTAATGTCCCTGGCAAGTCTGAGCTCGTTTTTTGCTTTAGCTTTGCGGACCTTTTCCCTACAGGTGTTGGCTATTTGTTTGAATTCTTCTTTGGTGATTTCTCCCTTTTTCCACTTCTTGTGCATGTCTCTTTTGTGTCTTAGCACAGTTAGAAGTTCTTTGGACATCCATTCTGGCTTCTTTGCACTTGTCCTATTTTTTCTCTTTGTTGGCACAGTTTGCAATTGCGCCTTGAGTATTTCACTCTTGAGAAGTTCCCATCCATCCGTAGCTCCCTTTGAGTTGGGTTTTTATTAGGTGATTGTTTTTAAGGTCATATCTCACCTTTTGGGCAGAAAGAAATGTATATACATTTCAGTAGAAGAAAATAAAATAACACTTGGCATCACTTTCAGACCTAGAACTTTGCCACATTGGAGAAAACAATTCTGCAGGATCAGCCATAGGAAATGATAATGTGCCCTTGAATATGAAACCTTGCTATGAGGAGGTACCACTGACTTTGTTCTTATCTCTCCTTGCAGAATTCTGCCAGAGCGTCAAAAGGAGATGGCCCAAGTTCAATCACAGACAGCAAAAGCAAGTGGGCAAAATAAGTAACGGAGCAGCAGATGGGAGGTTTATAGGCTACTACCTCATGTAGCAAAATCAAGCTGCTAACTGAAACTTTGCCATTTTGCAATCACAGGTGGGACAGAGTTAAAAACAGCATATAATTCCTTTCAGCCTTTTGCTTTGAGATGTCCAACATGTCATTCATACCTGTTTTGTCATTGATCTAGTTAAGAAGATGATAAACACAGATTTTTTTATGGCATACTTTTGTAGTTTATCCCCCCTCCCACTAAGAAATGCTTAAATAACCACAAAAACAATTCGCTTACCAGCAAAAGTGCATATAAAATGTATTTTTGAACAGCCATTTGAATTCTGAACAGCTGCTTTGTTTGACCAAGTTTCTTCTTTTTCCGATTTGTTTATCACAAATATTCATGAGAACAGATTTTGTTTTGTCATGTTTTGTTTATTTGTAGAGTGCCAGTTCTATGTTGGGAAAATTTTCCCCTGGTGTGCAAAGACATGCTGTGATGCTCTTCCTGTGGGTCTGTATGTCAGTAAAAGAGCAAAATATCTCATCCAGGTATCTATTTAAGGTCCAGACTCCAAAAGGTCATAGCTACAAATAGAAAGGGTCAGATATAATTTCTTCTCTATAGATACTTTCATTGTTGTCCAGTAATAGTTCAGAAGTTTATACTAACAGCATTGCTTTACACTATCTTTGTTTTCCAACAGCTTATTTTTTATTCCATGAATAACCCACAAAACAGAGAAAGATAGAATAGATACACAGCACACTGCCTTTGGATAGATAGTACTGGATACCACCTATCTGGAAACAATGAAAGTTGCATAATGGAAATAGAAATTCTGCCATGCTTAGAAAGGGTGGGAATAAGCTGATGAAAAGTTAAATAATAATAATAATAATAATAATAATAATAATAATAATAATTTTATTTGTATACCTTGCCTCCATCTTCCCAAAGGGACTCAGGGAGGCTTACACGGGGACAAGCCCAAACAGCATAATAAAATAAAATAGCACATTAAAATATATAATGGCAACAAAAAAATAAAGCAACAGTATTATAACACAATATAAAAACAAACATCAACCAACAACCAATGAGTTCTATGATAACAATCAGCTTCTGGGTATCAGTGGGAGGACTGGTGCAAGGACAATTGTGAGGATAGGGCTGCTGGAAATAGTGCAAAGATCACATGACAACAGTGAAAATAGAGGGCAGTATGAGAACAGAGCATTATAAATTTAAACACAGAACAATAATAAAGTGAAATAAGTAATTGGCACATAAGTAGATAATTAGAGTTGCAACCAAAATCACACTAGACATAAAGCTAAAATACATTTTGGATGCATTATCCTTAAAAGAAATCTGAGGAAAAGGCCAGAGATTTTTTTTTACCAAAAATACTTTGGGGGCACTACAAACCCACAACAATCAATTTCACAGGTCTTCTTTAATATATTGTCTCAGTTGTTCTTGCAGTTCATGTTTTAAAAGAAGCACAAATGTAATGGGAATACTCAGATCTTTTTTCACTTGTATGAACATCAGCCATATGTCACCATTATCGTTACTACTGTTACTCAGGCCTTAGATTTCATCTGTTTCCAGTTCGGCGGTGCTAATGTCATTAGTCTCTGTGTCAGAGATAATTTCATATTCTGTTAAGAAATGGAATTTGAAATGAACATAAGCAGCAGAGCTTTCAGAAACCAAGTTTTTGTCTCTCTTGAAAAGGTCAAGTAGTTGTAAATCATTGTCATAATTGAAGCAGCACAAATGCCCAGCAGTGTCATTGGTCCAGAAACTCAGTGCATTTAATGGCTCAATAATGAGGTCTAAGAGTCCTGGAGCCACAAAATAAGGCCAAAAGCTGGAACCACTTATCAAAACCAAAGAATATAAAATGACCCTTAATTAGCAGTGGGATCCATGATTCTAACATGCCATAAAGAGAATAAGTTCTTAGTTATTCAAAGGAAATGGTGTAATGTTTCAAAAAGTGAATAGTTACAGGTTGATTTGTCATAGCCATGGAACTTTTCAGCAAACATCATTTAGGTGTAGTACTGGAATCATTTTAGAGAGTGATGCATATGTCCTAACTGCAGAAAGAATGAACAGAAAAAAGATGTGGGGCTTTGTGAATACATTTCAAATATTTCGGGAGCCACAAATAGTTTCCCTGGTAGGTATTCATGAGAAAGGGTTTTCTACATGTATAAATGTATGTGGTGAAAGCTGCCACACTTTTGGAAGGGTACTGTCCAATCAATGTCTTTTCCCAAGTAAAGGAGTTGTTTGTGCATCTTAACGTGGAGAGGCCTCCTTCTCATGAACATAAAAAAGGCAATAATTAGAAAATGGCTAAAAATCTGTAAAGTAATGAGAATCTTACTTTCAAATTTGAAGATTAGCCACAACACTACTACTATAATCACCATACCATTCTGAACATACTTGATTTTGTCTGATTTCAGGAGTTAAGATAGTTCAGCCCAGAAAGTACTTCAATGGGAAACCATCACAGAGTATAGAGGCTCTCTACCTTGGCCTAGGAAGAAATTCTACCGGAAACTGGAGACATGTTGTCATCTGGCTACACTATAAACTTCATCCCATTGAACATGTCAAATATTTGGATGAGTAGGTTTACCAGGCATACTCCTTTTTGAAATTAAATGGATGATTTTCCTATCTCCATCGTACACTAGCAAACTATCTATCTCATTCAGGAGTTCTCAGTAGGTTTGTGTACAGATTCATTCTGGACATTTGCCTTCAGCTTGTTTGGTTGGTTTGGTTGGTTTGCAAGTCTGTAACAGCATGGGCTCCACCACCATTTTTTACTGGCTGCAACAGAACTGTAGCTGTCAAAAACCAGCTGCTTTCATTTACACATGGAGTGCAGGGAAGGAGGCGGGGGGGGGGGGGCACCACTCCAGTGTCTCCAAATCAAGAGAGAAGAGAAAAGAGAGGACTTTTTAAAGGAAGCCCAGGGTAGCATACCTCCAGATCAATCCCTCTTCCTTCCCTGGGAAATGGGAAGTCTCCTTAAAAGGCCTTTAAAAACTGCTTGCTGCAGGAAGAGAGTGCATGTGTCTGCAGATCCTGTCTCCTCTAGAGAAGAAATAGATTTAATGAAACATTAAACCCGAAGCAGAAAGGAGATTGAAGCTGAGCCGGGGGGGGGGGGGGAGGCATCACTCCAGAGTCCAAATCAAGAGAGAAAAGAGGGCTTTTTAAGGAACCTCCAGGTCAGTCCCTCTTCCTTCTCTGTGAAATGGAAAGCCTCCTTTTCCAATGCCTTGGAAAACTGTTTGCTTCATGGAGAGAGGGTGTGCACCTGCAGCTCCTGTCTCCTCTAGAGCAGAAACCGCTTTAATGAAGCATTAAACCCAGTCTCCTTTATAGGTAGAAGTGAAAGGATCACAGAAAGAGTGGTATCTTAATATTGATGCTTCTAATCCAGGCATTAATGAAGGATATAAGGACAAACACAGTATCTAAAATGACAGGAAGGGGAGCCTGTGGGAAGTTGATGTACGATGTTTTAGATTGTATTGTTAGCATTTATTCCTTGTGTTAGCCGGTTTGAGTCCCTCTACAGAGGTAGAGAAGATCGGGATACTAAAGTTTTAAACAAATAAATAAATAAGTCCCCACCCTCCATTGCTACCAATGGGCCAGATAGAAAATGAATCTTTCAGCTTCCTGGATCAAAAATGGATTTCTGTCTTCCTAAATTCAGGAGGCTCCCAAAAAACAGATTGGAATCCCCATAAAAATCCAGGACACCAAAATGGATTGTGGTTTTCCCAGATTGCAGAAGCTTAGTTATCAGTTGACTTGCCATCAAATTGTACATAATTGTTCCTGCCCACTATCCCTCCCCTGTTTTCTTTGTGCCTCCTATGTTGCCTTATTCTTATTTGCAGAATTTACTCTTCATTTTCACATACATGTTATTGAGTTTAAATGATAGGAAAAGATATTTCACCCAAATATTAGGAAAAAAACTTCCTGATGAGCTGTTTGACATTGCAATACGCTGTCTCCGTGTGTGTGGTGGACTCCCCTTCTCTGGAGGTTTTCAAATAAAAGCTGTCACAAGTGATTATGTATTTCTTTTGTGGGAGGGTGTTGGGCTGGATGATTCTTGTGGTCTCTTTCAACTCTGTGGTTCTATGTTTCATACTAAAAGTCAAATACTTTGATACAGAATTTTGATGATGATAGGCTGACCCTCAGACGAATGTCACTTTGAGAAATTCCCTACTTGGCCCCAGTGATTGCATTCTCTCTCCTTCTTGTCATGTATCAAACATTAAACACACAGATGGAGTTGCCCATCCCATCTGTCTGGAACCAGAAGGAGATTGCTCCAGTTCACACCTCTTCTCCCACTCTGTTTAGCTGTTGCTAGGTGTTGATCACATACTTAACAGAGGCTTCCTGCCTACATGATGACAGATCATGCATCAAGTGTACCATTCCAAGTGCTTCCTTAAGAATAGCTATATTTATCTCTGCCCTTTGTGCTTTAACTTTATACCCTTCATAGTCCTCTGCATCTAAAGTACAACATCCATGAGTTCTTTAGCCTTTGTTTTGATTTGCTTACAAGCATCAAATAGTAAAAGGAAACCCTTTCAGTCTAAATGTATGAGTACTTAAGTTGATGTATGTATGTGTGTGAAAACTTTCAGCAACTTAAATGCAATTTTTTGAATAAACAGATGTTGAAAAAGCACACCTTAATACATTGGACAAACATTACAACAATGTTATATGTGCAAGTCAAAAAGCCATCTTAAAAATAAAGAAAAGATAGACATTTTGGCTTTTGTCATGTATGATGAGGACTGAGCTAGGAATGAGGAATTGTGTTTGGTCCTAATTTTTAATTAATTGACACAATTTGCACTTTCACAGTCTAATATGGAGATCACAACATAGTTTGGGCAAATTTTGTTGTTTTGAAATAAACATTCAATGAAAAAATGTGAATGTTAGGGAAACTGCAAATATTATGTATAATGTTTGATAAGAGAAACTGCATATGAAAAATCATATACAGACTAATGCAGAAATTGAATGGAATGGGCATATGTCAAGTATTAGAAGTAGAGTGGTTTGTCCAATCTTGGCTAAATTGCTAAGATCCACATGATTGCTTATAACTATACTAACAATACTAGATAGCCACCATGTTGTAGTGATTTGAAAATTGGGTGATGACTCTCTGGAGACTAGGGATTGCCATGGAAACACACGGAGACCCCATCTACACTGAACTGGAATTTGGACTGAATCATGCTTGACAGGAGTCTTCTCAGGGACTTCGTCAGCCACTATAGATGCAGAAAAGAGTCGCCACCACCTGATGGCGCTGAAGACAGTTTAGCACAGCTGGGAGGCCACCCTACAGCTCCATCCCATCCCCTGCTAGAACACACCGCCAACCTTTTGCACATTGCGAGTGATGGGGAAAAGGTAGATGCCATGCTGTGGCCCACTATGACATGGGGGGCAAGGGATAGCAGTCTTGTGTCCCCAGACCACCTTAGTCTGGTGCCTGTTAGGAACTGGCCCAATTATCCTCTCTGTTTTTAGTTGGTTTGGACTTTTGAGCTTTTCTTGGTCGCTTCTGACTTTGGATAACACAGAGCAAGACCACATTAAGGTGCAACAATTGTATCATTACTGATGCTTGTACTCTACTCCTCAGTTCATGATTGATGTGTCTATTTTTTTTAAAAAATGTAGCTATCATAGTAATATGATAGCATAATAGTACATTGGTAGTTATGGTGTAATAGCAAATGAAAAAATGAGAAATTAGAAGAGGAGGTTAACAGGAATTTAACTTTGTAACTTTGATCGTATTTATTCTGTTGTTACGTAGTTTATCTTGAAGAATACTGCTGTCTGATATTTGATTTTTCCATGCATAGGCATTTGTTGTTAATTCATCTCTGATTGACAGAATATTAATAATAGTTAATATTCATTTGATCTGATCCTTTATTGAAAATCTCTAATTTTATTTTAATAATCAATAATGGAAGATAATTGAATTGTAGAAATAATAGAATATATTCTTGCAACAGTAATTTAATTTTCATGTTATTTTTATGTTGAATTCACTTCATCTATTTTTATTCCTTTCTTATATAATTTCCAATAAATGCTTTTGCTTCCAATAAAGCATATGATAAAACACATTATTAGATTAAATATTCTGTTATTGATAGCAAGACGTATCTACATCTGTAACACACCAACAATGCTAGGATTTTCAGGGTGTTCATATATGGTTTCAAAAGAGGAGACGGAGTTGCTGCCAAAATAATATTTGCATATAAACAGATATAAATTAAATTACTATATTTATTTATTTATTTATTTATTTATTTCACAGTTTTCTATACCGAGCTTCTCAACCTCATTGAGGGACTCAGCCCGGTTTCCAGCCATAAAAAACATATACACTCATTAAAATATCATATATCACAATTACAAAAACAACTTTAAAAACACTATATATAAAACTACAGTGGTCAGTCGTCCTATTAAGATTGAAAACCATCTGGCTACACTGCATTTCTTATTTTATTATTAGGCAAATTCACCAGATTGATTTTATATGAATAAACAGCATTGGCTTGTCAAATAAAATAATCCCTCTGCTCCAGTCAGATGTGGCTTGATATGTTAATTTCTTTGATACAAAGATATTTGAGAATTTTGGCAAGTTCTTGTAGAACTTAATCAATCAACATTTTCTCACCTCTGTATGGGCCAACTCTAATATTTAGAGTTGTGGAAAGGATTATGTTTTGCCTGCCTGTTAAATGTGATGAGCCATTCAAAAGAAAGATAAGAAGAGCCAACCCAATTCAGCATCAGAAAAATCAATGAATATCACAATTCAAGTGCATAGTTTTAAGAAGTATTCATTTTATTCAGTCTTCACAGACAAATAGTATTTTCAGATTCCATCTCACATAGGCAACTGAGAAAAGTATCACAGTCAAAGATGTCAAAAGTTATTAAGAGATCTAACTGAATCAATAGGGACATAATAACGTTAATTAAAAAATTATGTGTCCTACAACCAGAAAATGGACTGAAAATGATCTAAATAAGTCACATCATTTTTTTTTTCATTTATCATATATTTATTGAATTTATATTCTGCTTTTCTTCCAGCATAGAATTCAAGGTGGCTTGCAATCATTTTAAAATAATCAAGCTAAAAGATTAAGAATTAAATTACGTTATTATTGAAAACAGGATCAAAATGTTTTGAACCCTCAAAATATGTTTAAAACCTATTTACAGCAGGAAACCTGAAATGTCACACATATTCTAGAATCTTGCTAAATATTAAAGACTGGCCACAAATGAAGTATTTTTGTGATGTCTCAGCCTAGCTTTTTTCCCTCCTCTGTTTCATTTCCTTCTTTTGTTCTCCCTTTGTGTGGACTTTTCCATTTGTGCTTAGTTTTAGCGGTGGAGCTTTATAGACCTGGCTCAGTTGGTTTAGCCCTTTTGCCTCAGAACGCGTCTGAAAGGCTTTTCCCTACTTTGTCCTTTGTCAGAGTTTTAGAGGAGAAGGCCAGAAATTGTCTGGGTTCCTTGGCCTGGCAATCCAAACAGGCATTCTATAGCATGTATATACCATATAGTCATCATAGCCTAGTCTATATCACATATATACCACATACATACCATCATCATAGCTTGTACTATACCGTCAGCATAGCTAGTACTGACCATCATAGTCTAGTATATATCACATAGCCAATATAGCCTGTACATTTACCATATAGTTATTATAGTTCTGTACTTTACCATTTTAGTTTTGTATCATATCAGTAGTCCAGTATTTTACTTTCAATAGCAGAGTATTTTACCAAGTGGCTTACCACAATTATAATCAAGTATTTTACCTCCTATTTTACGAATATAGTCAACTGTTTATTACCAGTGTAACAAAGTTCAATCAACAAACTTCGTGTTTGTAATATTTTATTTTGATTCGCCTTTCAAGAAAATTGAATGAAGTTAACTTTGCCTTTTGTTTCTAGTAAACATATTTGGTTAACTTTAATCCTGTCTCAAGAGTCTTTATTTTAAAGAACTGAAGTACATCAGAGGGTATACTGATAGCCACAGGGGAATAGCCAAACATATAGTTTTCCTTTTACCCCAGTGTGCCTTCACAATTATGATAGTTGACAGCTTATAAGTATCCATGGATATATTTCTGAAGCTGCTCAAGGTGACTCACCTTTCTGAATTTGGCAATTTCATATAACCAAACTAAATTGTTTAGAATTAATTGTGATTATTTGCCATGTTATCACACCAGGATGTTAAAGTGGGCAGCCTCACATTTCTGCCAGTTGCAGAATTCTGGGAAGTGTAGTTTGGGAAGGCAAGAACCTCTGTAGCTGAGAATTACCCAGAATTCTGCAGGTGGCAAAAAAGTGGGGCTGTCCACTTTACAGCCCTGGTGAGATAATGTCATCGATCTGAAAACAAAGCTGTTTTATTGGTATGCTGCTAGTGCAAGCATAGGTATTCTGCAACTAGAGAAAGTGTGAATTTCCTATCATAAACCTCTCAATCCGGACTCCAGATTCTCAATGTCCTGCCCTTGCCAAGGAATTAGAGCTGCCAAGGATCTCCCCTCCCCCCCATTTTTTCATATTTCAAAGTTATTTAATTCACCTTGAATCAGAACACACACTGAATGCCTGTTAGCAGACCTGGACTGAGGACAGAATTTCTAATGAGATTTTATTTTTTAAAAAAACTGTCAGGTATTTTGGAAATTTTAGGCCATCTGGTTTCACAATACACTTGTAGCTGATTAACTGCTTAAGAATTAATTAGCAACTGCTAACTGTTATCACAGTAGAACTGTTGACATTTTTCTAATCTGTTTTTTACGTCACTGTCCTGAATCCTGAATAAATACTACCACAACAAAGGATTACTGAAATGAAAGCAGGATCTTTTAGAATGGCTTATAGCAGTAGTTCTCCTGAAACATGGAATCCATAATGGCAATTCAAAAAGATATTTCTGCTTTCTCCCAAATTTGAAGTCTAAAATATCTCAATATAGGCACTTGAGAGCCAATGTGATACAATGGTCTGTGTTAGAATCCTCTTTGAGCAACAAAAATCCATGAAGTGATCTTGGGCCAGTCACACTCTCTCAACTGTAGACCCCCCCCCCCCCCCCCGGGAACAGGTCTTGATGGGAAAAAAATCCCAAGATAAAATCACTGTAGTGTTGCCATAACTCAAAAACAATTCTCTATCTATCTATGTAGGGGATATGCTAATATTCTTCATATCATTCCGTTGTTAGTATAGCTACTAACAAAGTGATCTCTGCATGTTATTTTACAAGATGAATCATCCTTGATCCTAAGTGCCCATATTTTACCAAGAATAATGCATATATTATAGACTCCACTCTCTCATCCTAAAAAGGAAGTTAAGGCAACCCTTTATCCAAAACAAATAATAATAATAATAATAATAATAATAATAATAATAATAATATAATAATAATAATAATAATAACTTTATTTACACCCTGCCACCATCTCCCAAGGGCACTCAAGTTGGCTTGCATGAGGCCACGACCATCAATACAATATACACAATATAACACAAAAACACATCAGAAAATAAAAAATAAAATAACCTAAAAGCCAATCTATATAAGCAACACAACAATAAAAAGTCAAAAACATTACGACATTTCATTACGACATTAAAATGATCACCATGGGCAGGGCCAAATTCAAGGATTAAAATTTTAAAATAATGGGAGATAGGGCAATGTAAAATATCAGGGAGGGGTTCTGGGGGATGAGGTAGGGTTTAGCTGCACAACAAGAGAATAAAGTGCTTCTGAGGGCATTTTATGCAGAGTTTGGTCAGAGTTCCAATGTGCCAATCATTGAAGGCACATTGGAATAGCCAAGAAAACACTTTGTTAGGGTTGCCATAAGTTAGCAATGAACTGAAGGCAAGAAGTATATTATCTTAGGTAAATCTAATGCACCAACTGGGATTGCTCTTGAGGTGCAATACGGCATCATACCCTACTGGCCTTCAAGCAGTGTTCTGTAACTTAAATTGACTCTGAATATTGCAGTCAAATTACTTCAATTATAGGGAGCAGGCCACAAATGGAGCTATACTTTTTTGTAGCCAATCCACTAAAGAAAAGGCTTAGCTCTGTAGAATGGATAAGAAGGGATACACTACTTTTGTGCAAATGTGTGCAAGTTCTGTACCCATTCTGTCTTCTTTTGTCTCAACTTGCTTCAACTTTTTTCTACTGTACTAAGTTTTGCCTGCCTAACTTTACCCTTTCTAACCATCATCCTACTATAAAAAAAAGAACAAAAACACAGTTGCCTGGAATTTCTAGTTTAAATTCTACTTTACATAAGTAGAGATTAAATCAGAAGTTTTTTTAAAAATGTATTTTCTGACAGGCCTAGCCAAATTATTTTTAAATTATTGTTTTAAAGTATTGCATGTATTGTTTTTATATGCTGTTTTATGGCATTGTGTTGTTTGCCAATAATAATAATAATAATAATAGCAGCATAGTGATATTTCTAGAGGAAGACCATTCTGTAATGGAATAGAAAATTGATGAATTCAGTTATTAAAATGGATAATTCAACCATACCATAATGGAATATTATTACCATATCTTAAATGTAATATTTGGGGTTTTTTTTAATTTAAAAAATGACATGATCATGAGTACAGATTATAATGATAATTTCGAATTGCAAATAGACCTTGAAGTCATTAATTTTGACTGGATTGGAGAATATCCTCTGCCATCTAAAAATAATATCTCCATCTTTAACCAGATAAATGTTTAATCATTTGTTCAACTTTATGGTTTTTTAGTTTGATCTGAACAACTGTGGTTAATTTTTTATTGTTTCAGCTTTCTGACATCACCAGGACCCACATCGCCACAGTCTGCCCAATGTAAAATAATTAAGGGATCAAGTCAACAGATAATTTATCCAATGGGACACAAAAAGGAAGTCAATTTTAACTATGTATCAAGTTTGTTGTACTGTATGTATTTGAAGTTAGGGGTTTTTTTCCCCTCCCTTTTCTCACCTTACCCATTTCCCCATATATGTCTTCGGTGTTTTTCAGTGTGTTTGTATGTATGTTTTTTAATGATTTGAAAAATTTAATAAAGATGATTTTAAAAAAAATAATAATTAAGGGATCAAGTCCACCCCACCCCCTCCAATAAAATTCAACTCTCAAATCTTCTTAATGAACAAAAGTTAAAGCCTCCCATGGCTGTGTGATAATAGTGGTGTTCCTGAATTTATTCATTATTTTCCTTTGTAAGGAAGGAAGGCAGACAGGGAGAAAAGCAGGCAGGCAAGCAGGTAGATAAAGAAACTAATGGTATAATGTCATATTAAACATGAAATAACACTTTATCATAATGATATTTTTGCAGAAATGGGGAAAGGGTGATCAAATGGAAATAAAGCTTTGGAAATATAAGTCAAGTATTAGAAAATGGGTTCTCCCTTGATTTCCAGTTTTCAGAAAATTAGTACCATAATTTGCACCATAGATGAAGGTGTTTCCTTCTTTTCAACCACTATTACTCTCCTACCGATCCTGATTATTTTAAGAAAATGATTTAATCACAGAGATTAATTACCAGTCAGAGCAATCTAGGCATGGCTCTTTGGAACCAAAAGATGTCAAAAATCAAAGGGTTGAAGGTTTTCAAATGGAGTAAATTAATCTGAAAATCATAGCGTTTGATGGATCAAGCAGGAGTAAGAGAAAGATTTTTCCTGTCATTAGGAATCTTTGTGCTGATAAGAGAATAGGTAATTAGTCTTTTTCATTAGAACATCTCTTTAAGCTGGTAAAAGGCCTTAAGTGCTAATTAGGTAAGACCTCATCAAACCAAATTAGAAACAATTATCACTCACATTTATTACCAAAGAAAAGATTTGAGAGAAACATATTTGCTGATATTGAGACATGAAGTGGGGTGTTTATTTGGGATGGCAGATTGTATCAAAGTGATTGCTGAAATTCAGTAGTAACTGGGAACTCCTTGGAAATTTGAATGACTTTTATAATATATAGCATGAAAGGTCAAAGAAGCAAAGATGATAAATCAAGAGAGTGTATTGCGTGCATCTTAATAAAGCCATCATGATTTTGGTCTTACATGTGGTCATTCAAGCTTCTCATTTGAAATAGCACATATTTAGCCGTTTTCTATAAGCATATAAAGGGGATATATCTGTGGCTGTTAGTCTTGGAATTCAAACCTCCCCATCTGAGTTTGAAACATTTGAAACATTAAGGCAAAGTGTGGGCACATGGAGAGCAAATGTAAAAAGGCAAAATGTGGGACATTGCACAAGGTCATTACTGATTACAGGGACAGTGATGATAAACCTTAGTTTCCAGGTTCCTGACTTCATAGCTTGAGATGAGATGTTCATAAACATCTATTTCTGTATTATTGTTGTTATTGGTTGTGGTGGAGGAGGTGGTGGTTTAGCCTACCTTGCTGCTTTGCATAGAGCAGGGATGGCAATTCATCACCAGACACAACTTCCCTGCATAGAGGGATATTGTTCTTTATATCATTTTGGATGAGTCCTGCTTGATTGCAGATATAAAGAAGAGCTTAATTTAAGCTTTTTGAAGTTATGTGTATCTTCTTATGAAGTATAAAGAGAAAGTGAAACAGCCATAATGTACTTAATTAAGTATGATTTTGCAGTGGTGGAAGCCATCTTAAATATAGTATGGATTTGTGAAAATTTCATCTTATTTCAGTTTTAATCAGAATTTACTAAAGTTAACAAATCTGAACATGAAAAAAGCGATACTGGCAGGTTTTCCTGTCCCTAATACATAATAGCTTCTAGGGAATGGAGGAAGTCATCAACAATTGAGAAAAATAGAACTCCATAAATGCCAATTATTCAAGGGATATATTTTAGTTGGGAAAATCACAATTGCTAACAAGAACAACAGTTTTCTCCCTGCTCTGAACATTTTAAGACACTAGTTCAGTTTGTGTCAAATTAAATATGCATGGTTATAAAGTGTAGCACAGACAAAATATTAATTCTAGCAAGAAAAATGCTGTTTGTTGGTGTTACTAATTCAATTACAGCAATGATTTATTATCTGGTAAATAATAATAATAATAATAATAATAATAATA
Organism: Anolis sagrei; assembly: GCF_037176765.1. Lineage (NCBI taxonomy): Eukaryota > Metazoa > Chordata > Lepidosauria > Squamata > Anolidae > Anolis > Anolis sagrei. The sequence continues at coordinate 271,791,084 of NC_090021.1, read as the reverse complement.
ATACTTTATTTGTACCCCGCTACCATCTCCCCAAGGGACGCGGTGCGGCTTACATGAGGCCAAGCCCACAGCACATCAATAAACAAAGGCAATAACAAATAATCAATACAAACAGTTAAAATAAAATAAATAAAACTCAAAAACAAAAAATACACAATGCACAATGATAAACATTTATTGTGGTAAATACTTAGCTGAAGACAATGTACACTTTCATGTAAATTGTTCAAAATTATCTTATGATTCATTGTAGTTTTCTATTAGAACTAGTTCCCAAAATTGTGCTATAAAGATGCAAATGACACCCACACTTTGTATTAAGATGCACAAAGTGCCTAAATCTGACCAACAGAGAAAATTCCTCCAGCATCTCTCTCTATTCTTGCCAGTAAAAATAATAATCATAAATTAAATAACTATCAGTTTGCTATTTTTCATGGCATAGTAAAACTCTACCCTTGCTAAGGTTAACAGTGGGATTAATGCTGATTCTCATGAGGCTGAAATTCAAGCAGTGTAGTATAAATAGATATATGAAAGAAAATTTAAAGGCACTACTAGTAATATAAGTCAAACATAACAGAAAAAATGCTAAAAGTCAAAAGAAAAAATACAAAAAGATAGTGAAGAGTAAAGAATGCAAACAGAAGAGTACAGAATAAAGCCCAGAGAATGACACTATAGATTAGCTTTCCATTTATTTGTCCAATGCTGGGATAAACTACTAGCCCTGTCAACATAATGATCAGGACATATAAAGAACATATATGAAGATGAGAGCAACCACAGCAATAGATCTTACCAGATTCTAACTTGCATCTTCATAATGTATGCAGCTGATTCTCAAGCCCCATTCACTCATTTGAAAAGTGTGGTGAGTCAACAAAAAAAGAGAGGAGTATTCTACTTTAGCTTCCTTCATTTCAACTACTACAATTCCTCTTGGTAAAAAATCAACATATTTGAATGGGCAAAATGAAAAAAGTGGAAATGTTTCCATCTTCTCTCCCATTTGTTTCTCATTTAAAGAAGCCCTGGGTTAATTTAAATAGATTTCATCTGAGGGCAACAATGGGAAACAAATGATGGTATAGTTGATAGAATATCCAACAGTAGACTGGGATGGTCACAACAGGAATTTACTACTTGTATGTTCAAAGTGTGGTCTGTTATGTATCTTTGTTAACAGGGAATATTTGTTGTCATCTTAGTTGAATACCTTTATCAAATGAATCATTTTGCTTGCTCTAAAATTACCTGCACTGATGGGAAAAAAGAAGTGTTAAGTTAGAGAATATCATGTACTTGGGGGATTGCACAACATGTTCTAGAAATTCTCTCCTTCCCACTCACTACCCACTAGGCCTGGGCGGTTTTGTTTCGTTAATTTGTAATTCGTTAATAATTCGTTAATTTTTCCAATTACAAAACGATAACGAACCATTCTGGAGCAATCATTAAAAAAAACGAATTTTTAAACACGTTTTGTAAATGCTTCGTATTTCGATATTGTATTCGTTTCGTTATTGTTTTGAGGTCGTTTCGTTATTATTTCTGCATGTCTGGGCCAGTTTTATGGTTTAATTAGTGGAAAAAAATTATAATATCACACCAACAGTCAAGAACAGAGGGAGAGGGAAGCTTCAGAAGTTTTTGGAGGTTTTTTAGCGTATTTCGCGGTCGCGTCCGCCATTAACGAATCGATTCATTATTGTTTCGGAGATCGATTCGTTATTTTTTTACCATTTATGAAATTTCGTAAATATCGAACTTTTTAAAAGGAAAATTTTGTAATTATTTTAAATATCGAAACAAAAAAACCTCCCAAATACAAATCGATTTTAGAAACAAATTTTTGCGTTGTTACCCAGGCCTACTACCCACATCTCACATATATCATGTACAAGACTAATGGGGGATCATTTCGAGTGAAAGAAATTAATGTGAAGGATATCAATTTCACACCCTTGGGAAATGCAAAGACAGGCCCTTGTGCACTATACTGAAAACATATTTATAAATATAAATCAAACCAATCTACAGTTGGTAGTAATCTTGCTTTTTTACCTGACTCCCATTCACACATTGATCATTATGACTTTGAAGCAATCCAAAAATGCATGCAACAATTAACAGAGCTTTAATCACTGTTGTAAACCTCCTGAGAGCAGCCACTGTAATAAAATTGGCATATTAAGGATATGAAAAAATAATTGCAGGTGCAACTAAACATGATTAATGATCAGACAACAGCTTCCACATGAAAGGAATATTAAACAGTTCTGGATGCAGGTCAGAGCCAAGATTATTATTCTTTGGCTCATCTAATCATATTCAATAAAACATGAAGTTAGGCCATAATTCAGTAGTGTTGCTAGTGAATATTGATTTCATACAATAGGCTATAGGATCAATTGGCAAGAAGGAGGACTGGAGTAGTCATGTGACAGTTAACAGTCAGCTCACACCCAGACTAACCATAAATTAAGGGCACAGTCTAAAACACAAATAAATGAACTAACACCACATTATTAAATTGGATTCAATGATAGCTAACTTTGTTGGAGTTTGGTCTGGTTTGGTAGTGGATAAAGCTGGAAGGTTAGCAAGAAATGACAACATTTAAGGAATATGTATGTCTGCTCATTTTAAATTCTTATACTTCAATTTGTTATTTTTTTATTAAATATTTTTATTAGAAATTTTGAATATAGAGAAAAGAAACCGAAAAGATGAGAAAAAAAGAAAAAAAGAGAAAAGAAGGAAAAAAGGAAATATATATAAGAAACATATTTAAGAAAGAAAAAAGAAAAAGAGATTGAGCTTCAGTACTTCCAGTCTTCTTCTTTGCATGCTGTGTGTCTCTAAGTCGAAAATAAAGGGATTGATTTCTGCTTACTCCTTTTGTGGTTGCGTCCTTCCTAAATTAAATAATTATAGTGTTCTTTTCCTTTTTCATATAAGTTTTAAATAACTGCCAATCTGTCTTCTTCTTTGGAATTCCTTGGTGTCTTGCTAGGGTTGGGACAGTTCATCCATATTCATTACATCTAATACTTTCGGTTGGCACTGATCTTTTGTGGGAGTTTCTTCCAATCGGCAATTTTTTGCATATACTAATCATGTTGGTTGCAATGTATGCTGTTAGAATATCCCAGATTTTTTTAAAGTGCTATCCTGATCAATTTGTTTCACTGATAATTTTTTGATTTTCAGAACTTAAAATTAACTGTTGTGAACCTAAGCATTTTAATCAGCTTCCTGCATGCTCCTTGTCTAGATCATGGCCCCCAAACTAAGGTCTGTGGGCTGGATGTGGCCCTCCAAGGGTGTTTTACCCAGCCCATGTCCTAAACTGTAGACTTAAAATCTCCTTATGTTTGAAATAACTTGAAGGCACACAAAAGCAACAATCCTAATAAACCTGATTATCTCATCAGTCAAAAGCACGCCCACACTTCTAAATGAAATACTGGTAAGTTTATGATGGTTAAAATGATTCCTCATTTTAAATATTACATTATTCTTCATGGGGTATTTTTTGCACTACAAATAAGATATGTGCAATGTGCATAGGAAATAATTATTTCAAACTATACCCCCCCCCCAACAGCCTGAGGGACCATGAACTGGCACTCTGCTTAAAAAGTGTGAGGACCCCTAAACTATATGGTGCTTTCTGTCCATGCCAACTCTATGATTATACAGGGTGAGGCAGCATAACTTCTGTTTTTCAAAACTTAATAAAACCCATAGTATGAATCAGAAATTTTAATTTTTATATAATGTGGGGTCATACCTAAAGTTTTGTTTTATGTAGTTTTGAAGATCGAATTAGGTAGGTGATGTCCCCCATTCTCCATTCTCCATACACTGAGTAAACCGATTTCTGGCATTTGTCATGACTCTTGCCAGCACAGCAGGCATTATGTTGGCAATTTCTTCCTGGATGTTGGTCTTCAAATCTTGTAGGGTCCTCAGATGGTTCACATAAACACGGGATTTCAAAAAGCCCCATAGAAAAATCACAAGGGGCCAAATATGGAGAGTGGGCCAGCCACTCCAAATCCGCTCAAAAAGTAGGCCTCAGTGGCAAAAGCATACTCCTCACTGTTCCAACTCATGATGGTGACTGAACTGTGTCAGGACAAAACTTTATACTCCTGCCTCTTGAACAAGACCACTAGCGCTCTGCTATGTCTTCAACTGACTGAATGGCATGCATTTTTAAAAAGGAAGTTATGCTGTCTCACCCTGTATGATTGTCCTGACACGACAAATAAATAAAACTGGTTGTCCTGACATGACAAATAATAAAACCCTGTATGATTCACATTGTTCATACTATTTCTTTAAAAAAATCAACCTTGTCAGTTTACGAAATTGTACAAACCAAGTATTTTGACTAGCATGCTAGTTTCATATATTCAGGAAAGATTTTTTTGTTTATTTATTTATTTATTTTGTTGTTCACCTGAAGTGAAATTATTAAACATTGGATAAATTCTGATCATTGGATTGATTCTTACTTAATAACCAGATCTTTCGATTTATTTATTTATTTGCGGTATTTGTATACCACCCGTCTCAACCTTGAAGGGGACTCAGGGCGGTTCACAATGTTGGCAGCAATTCAATGCCATCAATAAAAAACATTATAACACAGACATTGTGGTAGTTGACATGTATTGTTTCAACTGAAGCCATATAAGATTTTTTTAAGTATATATTTTTCTTTTGTAAACATTTGAAGGTATAGGTTCCTAATATATGTGAGGGAGTGATATGCTCCTTAATTTATTTCTGATATTTTAATCCTGTTTACATAACATTAAAAAGTTCTCCAAAGTAGTTATTTAAGCTCTTTAAAAATAGATGGTTTTAAAAGTGGATTAGATAGATTCCTGACTATTAGGTCCCTTCCACACAGCTGAATAAAATCCCGCATTTTCTGCTTTGTACTGGGATATATGGAAGGGTGAACTCAGATAACCCAGTTCAAAACAAATATTGTGGGATTTTCTGCTTTATATTCTGGATTATATGACTGTGTGGAAGTATTCTTTCTTTAAATACTCCAACATTAGCCCAGTCTACATATTTGGTTTTCAGCTATTTGCTCTGTGTTGTTTATACACTGAAGGCTTTAGCAGTTTTTATGGCTTGATCTGGAATTTCTTGTTTTTTAAATATCAGTTGGATGTGTGCTGCAGTACATACTGGGAATGTATGTTTTTTAGACACTTGGACCTCAAGCCAGCTTCAAGTTGAATTTTAGTGCCTATGTGGAAGGCTCCCTAATCTTCAATAGTAAGTTGCATCTGATGAATTCTATTTAAGTCTTCATAAGAAAGCTTATGCTACCAACCACTTTCTCTCAGTCTCAAAGGTGTTACAGACCCTTTGTACACTGATTCAGACTAGCAAGACTATGTTTTTGAACATTACTCTTGAAGAGTCACTTTCTTGACTTTTCCTAACACTTGTAGTTTAATTGGTGGTAATATGTCTGCCAGCAGACTATATAGACATAACATTTACATTTCTGACACTTCCCCCAGCTGGCTTCCTTTTGCCTGCCATGCAGAAAAAAATACTGTTGGGAAACAATGGGATAAGAGATCTACTGTCTTCAGGTAATCTTTGTGGGCTTCTTTTGGTTGATATGGGAATTAGAATAGTGGAACAGATGATCTGAGCCAGGAGAGTTCTTGCTGTACAATATACTGCATTCAATGAAAATAAACCATAGTTTCTTATGTCAGCATTATGAACTGAAGTACAAAAAAAGGAAAAATGTTAAGGAGATGATCTCTTACATATAGCCCACATTAGAACTCAGAGTATGATTTCTGAAATGTCCTTTCAGTGCTTTGAAAACCAACATTCACAAACATTCACTACTTGGCATTTTTTTTAAAAATCAAGTTCCAGGAGACAGTTGGGATCAGTGAAGGAATAAATTAGTCTGAAAAAGCAGAGACCTTTTCATGCCACACAATAACAGTGCTGGTAGTCTTTGCTTCTTCCAGCATGCTGACATTTGTCCTCTTGTCTTCCCAAGAGATTTGCAGGATTTTTCAGAGGCAGCGCTGATGTTTCGCAGGCGTATAGCCGGGTTGGGGGGACAACAGCATTATAAACAAGCACCATGGTATCCCTATGGATGTTCTGGTCCTCAAACACTCTTTGCTTCATTCGGAAAAAATGCTGCACTCACAGAGCTCAGGTGGTGTTGTATTTCGGTGTCGATGTTGACTTCTGTGGAGAGGTGGCTGCCAAGGTAGTGGAAATGGTCAACATTTTCTAATGTTACACCATTAAGCTGTGTCTCTGGCATTGGAGAGGGGTTGGCTGGTGACTGCTGGAACAGCACTTTGGTTTTCTCAATGTTTAATTACAGGCCAAGATTCTCATATGCTTCTGCGAAGATGTTTAGAGTGGCTTGTAGGTCTTCTTCTGAATGCGCACAGACGACATTGTCATCAGCATACTGGAGTTCTATAATACATGTTGTTGTAACCTTGGTTTTGGCTTTCAGTCTGCTGAGGTTAAACAGCTTGCCATCTGTCTGATAGATGATTTCCACTCTGGTGGGAAGCTTCCCATCAACAAGGTGAAGTATCATAGCAATGAAGAAGGAAAATAAAGTTGGGGCAATAACACATCCATGTTTGACACCTGATTCAACCTTAAATGGGTCACTTGCTGTCCAAAACTGTTGCCATCATGTCATCATGGAGGAGCCGCAGGATGTTCACAAATTTGTTAGGGCACCCAATTTTTTTGGACGATGGTCCAGAGAGTGCTACGATTCACTGTGTCAAATGCCTTTGCAAGGTCAATGAATGCCATGTACGGTGGTTGATTTTGTTCCCTGCATTTTTCTTGGAGCTGTCAGCAGTGAAGATCATGTGTACTGTTCCTCTGGAGGGGCGGAGACCATTCTGGGATTCTGGGAGAGAGTCTTCTGAGAGCTGTAGAAGGTGGTTTGCAAGGATTCTTGTGAGGATTTTCCCAGCAGAGGTTAGAAGGGAGATACCTCGATAGTTTCTGCAGTCTGTTCTTTCCCCTTTTTTTTGAAGAGGATGATAATGGTGGCATCCTTGAAATCTCCCTCTTTAAAGATTTCAGCAGGGATCCCATCAGGTCCACTGGCTTTGTTATTTTTTTGTTGGTTGATGGCATTGCTGACTTCTTCCAAACTAAGCAGTGCTGCAAGCTCATCCCTGGTTTTGTTACACTCCAGGTCCAGAAGAAGCCCTTTGACTTAAAACACACCACATGAGAGTGAAGAAACAAATCTTCTTTTATTGAAGCTTAGTTAATAGCCAGAAGAAATAAATGCTTGTAAGAAAATCAGAAGGTCCCAAAAGGTATTAGTCCATAAACAGTAGTAACCCAAAGCAATGTCCACACAAGAAATACAGGTAATCCAAGAAAGCATTAATCCAGACAGGAATCAAGCAGGATACAAAGACAATCCAAAAGGTTAAAAGAAAACTCCACAGAAACAAGATCCCCTGAACAAGACTTCAATGGCACAACAATTTGGTTTCCAAATGATGCCTGATCTGACAGGTTTTCCCTTGAAGCAAACTTTATATCCCAAAACTCAGAAATTGGTTTTGTTTCCCTCCACATTTTCCCTTTATCAGAAGCAGCCTTTCGGAGCAAAGGTAAATACTGAGATTGTTGCCCACCCTGGCTAATCTCCAGCCGCCTATTCTTCAGCTCCTTATCTGGCTGCTCTGGCTGCTCATTAAAATTCCCAGGTGTCAGATGGTTTTCCAAACCTAAATCTTGAGAGCTCACAGAGAGAGGGAGTGAATTATCATTGTTAGGCCCAGGGATATTCTCATGAGAAACTGCCCTTTGCACTGGGGCCTCTCTGTCATTGTCTGTATGAAAATCATTGACCAAACCATCTCCATCTTGTACCTCAGCCTCAACAACATCATTCCCTCATCATTTCCCACAGCCTCAGCACCATCATTTCCCACATCAGGATCCTGAAACACAAATATAGGCTGATTCCCAACAGGTTTGTTGTTGTGGGATTTGTGAGAGAACCTCTTTGGCCACATTGGAGCTGTGATTCAGGAGGCTTTGGTAGTGTTCTTTCCAACGTAGTGCAATTGATTTTTTGTCCTTCAGAAGTTTGGTTCCATCTGATGAGCGTAGAGGCTGTATGCCATGGTTTCTTTGTCCATAGATGAATTTAGTGGCTTTGAAAAACATTACATTAATTGAGGCATACAGCTTCTCCTTTCCTCTCAGCACAGCAACCAAGCAGCTGGGTTGCTGTGCCAAGAGGAGAGGCCATGTGCCTTCCTCTCCTCCTCTCTCAGCACAGAGATCCAGCTGGTAGAAGCTCTGCAAAGGGCTTTTTCAGCCTCACACCTTCCCACCAGGACCCTCACCCGAGTATAAGCTGAGGGGGCCTTTCTCAGCATAAATAATGTGCTGAAAAACTAGGCTTATACTCAAGTATATACAGTAATTTCACGGATGATATGACTTGGGGATTTTGCTTGGGAAATGTCATTTTTATATCAACTTAGATTTCTTTATAATAGTCAAATGATGTAGTATTTATCAATCCCTATATTTAAAGTTACCCAAATGTACTATTATGAGAATAGCTATACTCTTAGCAAGCCCTAACTTCAGCAGAGGTCTTCAGAATATTTGTGTAGTTGACTTTCTGTTGGTGTTTCAGGACTGAGTGACAGAAGCACAGTATGATGTGTAAAATTTGAGATGATGTGAGGAAGGTTTCGTTGCGGTTGTAATGCAGTACATTGTACTTTAATTTCCTTTGCTGATCAAAAGATTTGGCATGCACCTTTTGTCAGAAATTACTTTGTAGATAACCTCATCTGCTGACTTCAAGATTATGGTTGATATTTAATCTTGTCATTTTGAGGTTGGGCTGTTTGGATGATAACTATTTAGAAGTTTCATTTTGTACATTGGGATGCTAGGGATGATGAAAATGAGGGATGGAAATGCATTTTATCTTTTAATGTCTTGTAATGAGAATCCTCCCCCAACAGAAAAAGGGGTGAGGGAAGAGACATTGTATACCTCATTATACTTAAGGGAGCAGAAAATGTTCTGAATTACAACTAAAATTATTATTATTATTATTATTATTATTATTATTATTTAAAAGAAATCTCATTTAGATTTTTTTCTATTGTTATCTGCTGTCATATTGACTCATAGTGAGTCTATTAATGAGAGACCTCCCAGAGTCCCTGGTCATTATACCAAGGCACATTGCTTTTTCAGTTTCTTCTCTATATTATGGTCCCCTATTTATTATGTTCCTCATAGAGGCTTTCCCATTTATCACCTTTACCTTGGCTTAGGGGGCTTTGTGCCAAATACTAGCTGGAAGACATTTGGCTTTTAATTTAGTGCAGACTTACTTATAACTTGTGGGACAACCGTCCCCTTGCAGAACATTACATCAAACGTGACTGGTAGCAAAAGAGTGGATACAATCCAGGAAGACACAATGTCCAATATATTCCTTTGGTTGACCCTCAAAAAATATTCTTGCCATCTCTTCACATTAAGCTTGGCTTAATGAAAAACTTTGTGAATGCAATTGGGAATGTTCATTCTGCAGGATTTCACTACTTGATAAACAAATATCCAAAGATCAGTGCAGCAAAATTGAAGGAGGGTCTAACTGTATATAAGTTTATTAAGCTGGTGATATATGTTCATGATAACAGTGAAAGAAACAGTATAGATAAACTTTGGTATAACTCTGTTCCGTGCACATCTCTGAAATAAACATAAAATTTATTGAACTCGAGGGATGGTTGTATTTCAAAAACCAGACCTGATTCAACAAAAATACATATTTGGTTTTAGCATGATGAGAAAATAAAGTTTTTTTTTGCTATCCTGTGTCCATGCCTTAGTGTCTTAAATTTTGGAAACCATATATCAAGAGAGCAGTTCATCTGTGAGAAGATAAACAAGAATGTGTTCCTTCTTCAGATTAATGACCCAAAGGCAAGAGTCTACTAGTACTTATGCTTAAGAACCATTGGGACACAAAGGAATAAGTAATACCTTCATACTTTCCCCTTTTCTATAAGACTCCTTTCTCTTGTATTTCACTCCACTTTGGTGACTGCTTGCTCTCTTTCTCTCCACTGTTCTGTCACTTTACCCCTTTGCATCCCAATTCTGAATCTATCAACCAGTTCTTTCTTCTTAGCCCCCAGTCCTTTTTTTGTCCCTATCCTCTGCTACTTGCAATCACACACTTGATGGAATGACATACAACTAGTAAAATAAAGATGTATTTTCAATTCACCTGTTGGCATATGGTGACTTGATTATTTCAAAGTGTTTTCTTAGTAAGGAAGGAATATTCAGAGGTGGGTTTGCCAGTTCTTTTCTTTGAAATAGGAAGGAACTAGCAATTTGCTGGTGGTCTCACATCCAAGTATCCTGTATAGCTTCCAATAACAGACAGGATTTGATGCTTGAAGGTATATTTAGTGTATACAAGCAGTCTTTGAGTTTCAAACATCTGACTTACAAATGACTCACAGTTAAGAATGAGGGTGAGACAACAGGATGTGAGAGAATTCTTCCCGAAGGAAAGGAAAATAACTGCTGAAAGAGTTATCATGGGGAAAAGGTGTCACAACTGAAGCTTTATCGCCAATCTTTGTTTCTACAACAAGCTGAATTTTTCAAAATCCAATTATCACAGGGACAGAAAGTGAGGTGGAAAAGTCAGAACAGGGGTACAGATAGCAAAACACACCCCAAAGGGGTGTTAACCCTTCTCTATAATATCCAAAAGATATATATATATATATATATATATATATATATATATTGCTGGAGTTACACTTTAAAAATGTATCTGTTCTGACTTACAAACCAATTTAATTTAATAACAAACCTACAGAACCTATCTTCTTCATAACTTAAGGACTGTCTGTATTCTGAATTCTTCTTCATCTATCTATGTACATGTACATATTTCATTGATTTCTGATATATCCTTTTATTCTCTACTTCATTGTTGTAATAATCAACATTTTAATGAGCACTTTAATTGAACACTTTGATTGGTTGATTGTGCATCATTGCTTTGTGTCTTGTAATCTCTTAGTCAAGATTTTGGATGATTAAGTCAGTTTTATAAAGCACACATCTAGTTCCGGGACTTTCCCTTTGAAAATTATTGTGGTAATCATTTAAAAAGGAAATGTCCCAGGTGTGGACAGTCATTTTACCACAAAAGGACATCCAAACAATATCTTTGGTGAGTAATAAACACCTGCCTCCACATAAACACCTGATTTTATGGAAACTTTCTGTATATACAAGCTTCAAAAGAAACGATAGAGAAAAATGGGCCATTATAGAAGCTACAGCTCATATAGGGTAATAATGACACGAGATGAAAAAAGACGTGTTGCATTTTTATAAAACTATTGCTGGCACTTGACAAATAAATGATAATGCTTCTGTCTTTTTTTAAAAAACTGTGTTTGGCAAACCCAGTGTTAACCTTTGTCCAGAGTTTTGCCATGTAAACTGCAGAGATGCTACAATTTCCTGCTGACTTTTCTCACTGATTGTTCATACATTAAACTGAGTGCTTATTATTAGGGGTGTACAAAACTTCATTTTTAATTAGTAAGTCATATCTAATTTGTAAGTTTTCTATATATGAACAAATATTAAGAAACTCCATGGGGAGGGGTGATGCTAAAACTTAAGAATCAAAACTCACCAGGGACTTCCGGTGGACGAGCATGGAGGGAGGTCAGGCTTGACGGGCTCTCGTCAAGCCACCCGATTTTCTGGGTTTTAGGGGGGATACGACCCCCCTCTCTGTCCTGGAGCGAGGGGATAGTGAACCGCTTTGCTGAGCCTTTGTCCCAAGACCCCCAACCCCGAAGACGGGCGGTCGGGGTTCTACAGGTTTCCTTTTGGCGACGGCAAACGAACCCAGTACCGGGAAGCGGAGGCTTACTCCGCATTTACTCCCTCCACGGCCATCTCAAGAAGAAAGAATCAATAAATAAAGGAAAGACACGCGGAATTTAGCGTGAGTAAGAAGGAATGAGCTCATCCAACCATTCACCACATCTCTCCTTAAGACTTTTCGGACTTTGAAGAGGTATTTGCGGGACTGATTGTAAATGCAAACAAATTAACTATTAACTCAATGGCTATAACAAACAGCTGAAATAGCAAACATTGCAGACGGAAGACTAAGAAGTAATGGACAATAATGGACATTAACTGATAATAAGGCAATAGAGAAGACCAATGATGAGGTGGTAATACAGTGGCAGCATAGTAACAATAAGTCACAACAAACGCTGGACTAAGGACATTCGAAGGGCAGAGAGCGAAGGGGAAAGCCGGGCTAGAGAATCTAGGAAACCACAGAGAAGAGAGCTCGAGCCCTAAGCTCCAAGTTACCGAGAAGAGAAGAGAGGCTGAAATTAAAACCTACCTACCAATAATAAGATAGTTGCGGAGCCTCAGATAGCCAGCACAAGATACTGGGACAAGGTAAAACCAGTAGAAAATAATCCGAATTTCTCTATTTGGCGGCGGGACGGTGCGGAGCTGCAACGCGAGGCGACCAGGATTGGGGCCTTCCGAAAGCAGACGGCTACTCGGCGGAGGAACGGCAACGCCCAGGGAGCCCAGCCTGGGAGGGGCAAGAGAGTGGAGATGCGGAAGTGACGCAAAAGCCCAACGGAGGTGCAACAGACCCAGCTGGGACTAAGGAAGCGCCGATAGGAGCAAAGAGGAGCGACGAGATCTGGGAAGAAAGGAGGAGACTGGTCCGGTGGCGGAGGAGTGGAGAAACAACAGCACCAGCTTCCCGAGACGAGAGGCTGTGAAGCGGCGACGAGGGGACAGTGTGGACGACCGAGAGGGGCCTCGCGGTGTGAGGTAGGACAGAACGGCTGGGAACAGAGGAAGGAGAGAAGGATAGAGACGAAGAGAAGAGGAGGAGGAAAGAGGAAAGGAGGGAGGAGAAGGAAGGAAAGAAGAGGACAAGAAAGAACGAATTGGAAAGCTACACGGAAGATAGGAAAAGAGGTGTAATAGACACGGCGAAAAAGACCTTTACAGATACACATAGACCCTAATAGCAGCATAAGGATATTCATGGACATAAAATAACAACCTCGAGGGGGGCCCACTCTACCCACCCCCCTCCCTCTCTCTCCATATTCCTCCCACCCCCCCCTTCACAACCGACCACTCTCCGCCCCCCCTCGTCCCCCCCCCTTCCCTCCCCCTTTTCTTTTTTTTTTCTTTTCTTTTTTTTCCTCTCGTGGCTCCTTCTCGCCTTCCTACAGGAACTTAAATAAGTGATTAAACAAATATGGCCAATGTTAAAGGGAAACCAGACCCAAAGGATTTAAAAGATCTGAAAGAATCGAAAGGATCCCTTAGAAGACACTCAGTGGCAGGATCACTCACACTGGAGGAAACCAGTGTGAAAGAAGCTGGAGTAAAAGAGCCAGGGATAAAGGAACTGTTAAAAGAAATACAAACTGAGATTCAAGGCTTATCTGCTAAACAAGATAAACTTCAAAATGATTTCCAGGCAAGGGCAGAAAAACAGGAGGCGCAACAAAAAGCTATACAAACAGAGATATTAGAAATCAAAAGGGAATTTAAGGAAGAGATGTTCACAATGAAGGGAGAAATCTCTGAGGCACTACAGGAGATAAAAGTCGTTAAAACTAACAATATGAAGATAGAGAAAGCTCAGACAAAAGTAGAAAAAAGACTAACGAATATAGAGAAACAAAATCAAAGACTAGAAAGAATACAGGGAAAACTAGAACAAAATGAGACTGAATACCAGCTCAGGTTCAGGAATGTTATAGAAGAAGAGAACGAAAATACGAGGGGCATCATAATAAATCTGCTAAACAAATTAATTGGTATTCCGACACAAGAAACTGATAATGGGGTAGATAGAGTTTATAGAGTCCAAACGAGCTACGCCAAAAGAAACAAAACCCCCAGAGATATTGTGGTGAATTTTGTCAGAAAAAAGACTAGAGACGAGGTACTGAAAGAGAGCCATCAAAGACCTCTACACTACAAAGATTCTAAAGTAACAATACTAAAAGAATTCCCTCTAAACTCACTGAATAAAAGAAGAAAATATTTCTTCTTGACAGATGAATTAAAAAAGTTAAACATCAGGTTTCGTTGGGAGAAACAAGAGGGAATTATGGCCACTTATCAAGGGGAAAGATGGTGGCTCACGTCGGAAGAAAAAGCCCGAGAATTCTACAAAAAACTGGAAAAGGAGTCCAAAATCAGAACCACCCAGAGACCGGAGGAGAAAAGGAAAAAATCAAAGAGGAAGAGAAGTAAATCGCCTGATATCGGAAGAACGACCAAAGACTACGAATTTACACAAGGAGAACAGGATGAGGATGAGGAAGATGACGACATGGACCAGGATGAAATAAAATAAAAAGATGGTTGATTTCACGCAAGAGGTAAAATTCTATTCTAATAACGTAAACGGTTTGAACTCCCCTAGTAAAAGGAAATCCATCTTTGCCCAAATAACAAAGGGGAAATATAACATAGTAGCTCTGCAGGAGACACATATAGCGCAACGTCACACCGCACACCTAATACATAAAAAGCTAGGCAAAATGTATTACTCATCAGGCCCAGAGAAAAAGAAAGGGGTAGCACTATACATAGATGATAACTTACCATCAGAATGCATCTTTAAGGATCAGGAGGGTAGAATGCTGGGAGTTAAAACAATGATAGGATCAGAAAGTATACTGATCTGCAATATCTACGCACCTAATGGTCCTAAAAGGAAATTTATAAAAACATTGAAAGAAAAGATAACATCAACATCATATAATCATCTGGTAATTATGGGGGACTTTAATGGAATCATCGATTACAAATTAGATAAGACCGTCCCCCAGAATAAGAACAAAGCAACAAATACAAATACCCTCCCGAAATGTTTTCTCTCTTGCATGGAAGAATACGACCTTGAGGACGCATGGAGGATACATAATGAAAGAACAAAAGACTATACATATTACTCTAATAGGCATCGTACGTGGTCCAGGATCGACATGATCTGGACCACACGATCTATGACAACAAAGATATCAGAAATAAAAATACTCCCAAGGGACTATTCAGACCATGCTCCAATAACGATGACAATAAACCATAGACAGGGACCTAGGAAATGGAGACTGGACGACAACCTACTTAAGTTAGAAGAAGACATCAAAAGGAATAAAGAGAGGACAAAGGTGTATTTCCAGCTAAACTCTAAAGAAGAAACTAAGATAGAAACGGTGTGGGATGCATTCAAAGCGGTGCTCCGAGGGTCCTTAATTCAACAGAAAGCAATTAGAAATAAGCTTAAAAGATTACAAAAAGATCAGATAGAAAAGCAGATAGGAAGTGCAGAGCAAAACCTGAAAAACAATCCAGATAATCAGACGCTGAATGTAAAACTGGAATTACTGAAGAAAGAAAAACATAGGTTGGATTCGGAAAAGATGGCAAAACAACTAAAGTTCATTCGGCAACAAGAGTTTGAGAACGCCAATAAAATAGGTAAACTTCTAGCTTGGAAAATAAGGAAAAAAAAATCAGCAGCAAAGAATCTCCAAGGTCAAGACAAATGACAAAACCTTGATAAAAGACGCTGAGATAGTAAAAGCATTCCAATTTTTTTTTCAAGATCTATACAGGAAAAATGAGATTAATGAAGAAGAGATAGTAAGCTACATATGTAATCAAAAGTTAGGAAAAATTTCAGAAGAACAAAGGAATTTACTAAATAAAGAGATAACTATTGATGAAATTAAAAAAGCGATTAAGAGTCTTCAAAATAACAGAGCTCCTGGTCCTGATGGATACACAGCGTGCTTCTATAAAGCGATGGAAGAGGAAATTGTAGACACACTAAAGATTGTGATGAATAAAGCATTACAAGAAGGCTCAATCCCGGAATCCTGGAAGACGGCAGAAATTACTTTAATACACAAGGAAGGTACCAACAAAGAGGATATAAAGAACTATCGACCAGTCTCTTTGTTAAATAATGATTATAAAATATTTGCTAATATATTATCAAATAGATTCAAAACCTTTCTCACAAAATGGATAGGGGAAGATCAAAATGGCTTCCTGCCGGGTAGGAATATCAAGGACAATATAAGGATCATTGTGGACGCACTGGAATTCTACGAAACGAACCATCAGAAAGAAATGGCATTACTTGCCATCGACGCTGAGAAAGCGTTTGATAACATCAATTGGTATTTCTTTAAGACGCTTTTCCAGGAGATGGACTTTGGCTTCCAGTTTAGGAACGCGATAGAGGCCATTTACAAAGAACAGAGAGCTAAGTTAATAGTAAACGGGATATACTCGGAAGAATTTCCAATTGAGAAGGGCACCAGACAGGGGTGCCCTCTCTCACCGCTAATTTTCATCTTCGCTCTGGAGATCCTCCTGAGAGAAATAAGGGCGGATAAAACACTTAAAGGGCTAGACAAGCAAGAACTCAAGACAAGAGCTTTCGCTGATGACATCATCTGCGTTGTGGAAAACCCAAGGGCAAACATAACCAAATGGCTGGAGATAATCGAGAGATACGGAAAGGTCGCAGGTTTCAAATTGAACAAGGAAAAGACGACACTCCTACCTAAAAATATGACAAAACCCAATCAGGAGAAATTAGAAAAACTCGCAGGAATCAAAACAGCTAGCAAGATTAAATACCTGGGAATCTGGGTAGCTCAAAGAAATCTGCATTTACTAAAAAATAATTATATAGTTAAATGGCGTGAAATTAAGAACGAAATGGAAGCTTGGAGTAAATTAAACTTGTCTCTTTTGGGCAGAATAGCGGCCTTTAAAATGAATGCACTCCCAAAAATGCTCTACCTTTTCCAGAACCTTCCAATTATTAGGAATAAAAAAGTATTTAAAGAATGGGACAGGGAGGTATCCAAATTCATCTGGGGGAAGAAAAGACCTAGAATAAGACACACAATCATGACCATGCAAGTTGATAAAGGAGGCTTTGGACTGCCAAATTTGCAACTATATCATGATGCATGCGCCCTATCTTGGGTAAGGGATTGGACCAGACTCACTAACAAAAAAACGCTAACAATAGAGGGCTTCGACCTCCGAAAAGGTTGGCATTCGTACCTTTGGTACGAGGGGGAGAAGACCGAAAGTAATTTCGGGAATCATTTTATAAGATCAACACTTCTGAAGATATGGAATAAATACAAAAGATTCTATTTCCATAAAACACCATTATGGATCTCCCCACTCGAGGCCAAGCAGCGCAGATTGCTAGGATGGTCTCAATGGCCGTCATACAAAGATATCTTATGCAAGAAGAACGGTACAAGAGAACTAAAGACACAGGAAGATATAGCGAAAGAATTCAACAACGTTTCGTGGTACCAGTATGCCCAAATTAAAGAAAGCTATAGAGAGGATAAGAAATTAGGCTTCGGTGAAGAAAACGATTTATGGGAAAAGATCCAAAATAAAGATAGGAAAATAGTAACAACTATATATCAAACCTTATTGGGATGGGCCACGGAAACAGAGACGGTCAAGCACTCAATGATTCAATGGGCAAAAAATATAGGAAAACCCCTCCAATTAAAGGATTGGGAAACAATCTGGAGGAAACGCCTCAAATACACCTATTCATCAGATCTAAAAGAGAACTGGTTAAAAATGCTGCATCGTTGGTACCTATCACCCCAAAAAATAGCAAAAATGTATAGGAACACAGATAACAGATGCTGGAAATGCAAAGTGAGGGAAGGCTCCTTTTACCATCTATGGTGGCTATGCCCAAAAGCAAGGGAATATTGGAGATCTATACATAAAGAGTGTAGAAAGATCTTAAAACTAAACATCCCCATGCTCCCCGAAATATACTTGTTAGGAATGTTTGACAGGAAACTGTTCCCAAATAGTAATATGGAAAAACTATTTATCTTTTTCACGACAGCAGCCAGAATGATATATGCCAAACTTTGGAAGCAAGACCTGACACCATCCAAGTCACAATGGATAGGAAAGATACTGGAAATCCAAGAAATGGATGAGCTGACCTTCTGGCTGCGACAAAACACCGGAAAAGGAGTTGTGATGACAGACTGGAGCCTCTTCAAAAGTTATATTGAGAATGAAATGTGAGGGTATATCGACCCAAATTAAGACTCCATAATGAAGATGGAGGAAAACCAAAATATATGCAATGTTATAAAGGGGAAATGCAATAACAATGAATGTAATATGTACAATAGACTAAGAAATGAAGACTATTACAATGAGTAATGAATGCAGGATAGCCATTGATTATTGTTTAGATAAGAATATATAGTTTTCTTAGGAAAGAAGGAGAGAAGAACTGTTACTATAGTGCAAACAGAAAGAACCTGATAACGTGAATGATTGGTGAGAGGAAGTCGGTTTTAGTGGGGGGGGGGGGGGGACTATTCGGGCACTGTTTGTCATATTGTAATATTTGTCATATTTGTAGTGTTTGTCGCCTAGCGTGTTCATACCTGTTTTTTCTGTCAACCGGTTATTGTATTATTGTGTTATTGTTCCACTTGATATCTATGTAAAATTAAAACCAATAAAAATCATTTATAAAAAAAAAAAAAAAAGAATCAAAACTCACCCAGATCTTTTTAATTTGAATTCTGTAATCCTTGGAAGCATATCAAAGTCAGTTTCATTTTCAGCACAAGGGAGGCGCAGGCAGGAAGGCTGCCTTTTTCCTTTAAATTAATAGTCTCTTACCATGAGGAGAGAGAAGCAGCAGGGTGGGACAAGCTGAGTGAGCAGGGAAAGAGACTGAGAGAGCACAGATTTCTGGGAAATATAGTTTGGGAAGGCAAGGAGCCCTATGACAGAGAATTCAAAATGCCCTGCCCTAAACTACATTTTCCAGAATTCTGCTCAGCATCAGAAAGCTCCAATGAAGACAGGGGAGAGATTTTTTCCCTCCTATAAGAAGCCATAGTTCCAATAGATTGTTGAATTTGGAATCTGTATTGACTGATACGTCAATACAAGTAAGTAAATCAGAGCTGGGCTGGGAAGAAATCCCTAAATTGAATTCTATTGGTTAATATGAGAAACATTCAATGAGATAGCTGTTGTGGCTTTTTTAAAAAAGTATTTGTCAAAACATAAAAAAAATCTAAATTGTTAGATGTATCAATATTTCTTAAACTTGGGGGGAATGATCCTCTGTTATCATATGTCATTGTAGAGAAAATTCAAGGAGATAGCTTTTCTAGTTTTTTAAAAATGTTGTTTCTAAAAACTTTGAAAATTCCTCAAAAAACCATGCATGAGTGAAACATTCTGAAACTTGAAGGGCTAACAGTGAAAAATGTGTTCTATAATTGTAGCACGTTTCATGCCAATATCTCTAACCATGAGGGAGAAAGGCATCCCTGAAGTTTCCCTATTGGCACAATTAATTATTTAATGAAAAGTAACAGAAAAGTAGTTAACTCTTTATAGTGACAATACAGACTACATTCAATTTTGGAAGCACTTTATAAATGATATTTTCCCCACCCCCCTAATTTTGTAATGATATTTAAACACTTTTTTCATTGATTGCACAGGCCCAGTTTTTATTCTGCTCCTATTCCATCACAGAGTTTACCTCATGGATACTTTGGTACCTATATCATTTTGATATTTATGCTTCTAATCTTTTCTTAGGCACTCACTGGGATTGTCCTAAATCAGTTCAGTGAGATTTAGAGTAGATGTTAGTGGTATTTTGCTGTGAGGTAGAAATTTGAACGCATGTGCTAATCATGTTGAAACCATCTAACGAGGTCTAAGGAACGAGGGGTCCCTTAACGCATGTGTCACAGGGGGGAACCTTCCTATCCCACTGCTGTCACCAAATGTAATGATGCCAGGGCCCAGGGGAATAATACTTAACTAATATATTCCCTAGCACACTCACCCACACATTCCTTCAGCTGTTATATTGCTCACAGCTGGCCACCAGTTTGAAGGATCAGAGTAAAGGATTTTATTTTCTAAGGCTCCAACTGGACACCAACACAATCCTGTCACAAAGCTCGATGTGTGTTGAGGAAATGTGAATGTGTATTGGTAGAATTACTGCCACCACTCAAATAGATTTGAGAATTTATCTTGATGTTATGCCTGAGGTAAAGCTTGTTGTTCCCCAGCCCTTCCTTTAATACCCTTTAAAGTGTCTGAGGTAAAAAGATGTTAGAATTTACTGGAACATATCTAATGAAATGAATCAATGTGGAGGCTCTATTGAAAGTTGAACTAGAAGAAAGTTTATTTAGATATTGGAACAAACAACTAAATTCTTCTTAGAGTTACACAAGCGTATATGGTTATCACAGCGCAATCTTCTCAAACGGTTTCTGAGTCCTAACAAGCTTGCTGGACTCCCCAACTGGGCATCTTTTCTTCAACGTGAGCAAATTCCCTCTGACAGACCAATCCTGTCTGTCCCCTCAGAGTATCTAGCTTCCCTAGAATACCCTGTCCCTTATAGAGTAAAAACAACTAGTGTGTTAACACCCACACCAGTTCACAGGCGGCTATCGACCCTCCAGGCCACTCTCTATAGTCACACCTGCCTTCAAACACTCTCCCTCAGGAAAACTTCAGCTCACTCGAAATCCACCCACTCCCTTCAGATCAAAAATCCAATCTCGCTCTCTGTCAGAAGCTGCCTGCCTTTTTTACACTCACAGCTCCAGCTCCTCCCATCTGTCCTAGCCAATCCTGGGATAGCTGAGCTCCTCCCTCTGCTGATCTGACTCTCATTGTATTCCCTCACTAACATGGAGGCAGTCTTACTGACTTCGAAGGCTGCAGCCTAGCCAGCAGAGGTACGAGTCCATTACACTGCCTGAAATGAAACAGCAAATAACACCCATCAACATCTTGGCACTTATTTTTGCAAACCAAACACGTTGGCAGATGAGACAGCAAATCCCAGAAACATCTCTCTTTCATGCCATACAAAATATTCATGTGGGGCTTCTGATAGAGATGAGTATTAGGGCTGGGCAACCATGGAAAAATTTGTTTCTAAAATCAATTCGTTTTTTGGGGGTTTTTGCGTTTCGATTTTTAAAAGAATTCCGAAATTTTTCTTTTAAAAAGTTCGATATTTACAAAATTTCGTAAATTACAAAACAATACGAAACAATTACAAAACAATTACGAATCGATTCGTTAATGGCGGACGTGACCGCGCAATACGCTAAAAAACCTCCAAATGGGACAGGGGGAACTTTTGAAGCTTCCCTCTCCCTCTGTTGTTGACTGTTGGTGTGATATTTATAATTTTTTTTCACTGATTAAACAAACAACAACTATAAAACTTGCCCCAGACATGTGGAAATAATAACGAAACGATTTCAAAACGATAACGAAACAAATACAAAATGAATTTGAAACAATTACAAAATGAATTTAAAAATTCGTTTCATTTTTTAGTTGCTCCTGAATGGTTCGTTATCGCTTCGTTATAAAAAAAATAACGAAATTTTAACGAATTACGAAATTACGAAACGAAACCGCCCAGCCCTAATGAGTATTGTCATATTTAATTTTAAACAACAATGCAGACATTCACTACTGTTGTTCAGAAAAAATACCGCCATCATTGACTATAATGTGTTAAGAGTAGGATTTTTATCGTTGTTCTCTGAAATTAAAGGGAAAATATGTTATAGAAAGTATCATAGCATCATAGAACTGGAAGATACTATTAGCCCTGTTCACTTCCATACAGGTATATGTTAAAGATAGAAAGAATAGCCCAAAATATTTACTGTAAGTTTAAATCAAAGTAAAAGTGTGCACTAAAATCAATATATCATGTTTTGAGCTCCTAACACTTATATCATCTTTTAAAATGAACTGGTAATCTCCCTATAACTATTACTACTACTACTAATAATAATAATAATAATAATAATAATAATAATAATAAACAACTGTATATCCTGCCCTCTCTCCCTGGAGGGACTAAAGGTGGTTAATTATCTATTTCAAATGTGTTTTTTTCTCTTCAGTTAAAGAGTAGACTACACAAATTGAAGGACATTTTACCAAATGCAGGCACTTTGATAATTTTGTTCCTTTCTTAATTGGAGTAGATGTAGGAAGGTCTGTGCATTGAAAGCTGTCATGCAGTTGAAGCTACTTTCTATGTTATTAGTACCCTGGTGCCAATTAACATAATCCACATTGGGTGCTAGATAGGCCTGTCGGTTTCGTTTCGTTAATTCGTTATTTCGTATTTAAATCGGTTTTTTTTGCATATCCGAAGCGATATCAAAACATATTTTCAAACCCGGAAGGGTTTGAAAATATCGAAGCAGCAGCCCCATTTTTTTTACGAGCTGAAGCTCCGCTCGTTAATGGGATGGAGGCTGCTGTGCTGCTGGTGCCTGGGAGCCAATCCGGCGCTCCCAAGAGCACCCCAGCAGTAAATGGGGCGGGCGGGGCGAAGGGGCGGCGCGAGGAGGAGGAGGGCGCAGGAGCGCGCCAATCGGATGGCGCGCGCGCTCCTGCGCCCTCTTCCTCCTCCTCCTCCCGAGTCCCGGCACTTCCTGCAACACAGCTGGGAGGAGGGGGAGGAGGAGGAGGAGGAGGGCGCAGGAGCGCGCGCGCCATCCGATCGGCTGCGGCTGCTGCGCCCTCTTCCTCCTCCCCCTCCTCCCAGCTGTGTTGCAGGAAGTGCCGGGACTCGGGAGGAGGGGGAGGAGGAAGAGGGCGCAGCAGCCGCAGCCGATCGGATGGCGCGCGCGCTCCTGCGCCCTCTTCCTCCTCCTCCTCCCGAGTCCCGGCACTTCCTGCAACACAGCTGGGAGGAGGGGGAGGAGGAGGAGGAGGGAGGCGGCGGCGAGGAGGAGGAGAAGCGGGCGAGAGACGAGAGAAAGGCCGAGCGCGGGGCCACAGGCAGCCCTTCACGGTCCGGGATGCCCTACAAGCTGAAGGAGAAGGTGAGGAGGGGCCCCTCTCCCCAGCAGGGAAGGGCTTGGCGCAAATGGGAGGGGAAGCAAGGCTGGCCGGGCCTCGCAGGGAGAGAGCCAGGAAGGCAGGCCTCTTCTCTGGGCCTTGGATGGGCCACTGCAGCAGAAGCAATTTGCCTTTCCCATGGCAAGAAACAGGATTTGCAGCCATGCCAGCCCAGTCCCTCCCCAGCACACAAACATATGTCTATTTGCCCTACATAGGCCTGTTTGATCAAGAAAAAATTTGTTTCTAAAATGTTTTGTAAATATTTACGAAAATTCGTAAATAACAAAACATTTTTTTGAAAGTTTTGTAAATATTTTAAATATCGAAACAAAAAAACACCCCAATTAAGAATCGAATTTAGAAACAAATTTTTTCTTGATCAAACAGGCCTAGTGCTAGAGTTGGAAAGTATCATTAAGGGCATCTGGCCAGACATAGAGCATTTGAAGGCATCTTGTCTCTTTAGTCAAACCATTGGGAAAATGGTCAGGACTGAAGCTAATATTGTGCTAATATCAACATAATATCACACACAAAGATTTTTCTATTGTGGCATTCTCAGAGGACCAGCTAGCGACAATGACGGTATCATTCTGACATCAGGTTAAAACATGTTTGGAATCATCATTTAATTATTTTTTTGCTTGTAAAATACAATGTGTAAGTTTGAACGGTCTAATCAATACTTTAATATACTGTTTTTATTTTTATTTTTATTTTATTTTATGTTGTTTTAAATTGCAATCAGCCTTACACATTTGTAAGTTTGACTTTTGTGGACTTGATTATTCATGGATTTGATTAATATGTTCTGGCTAGGGATCTCTCAGTTATTCACCATGATAATGTACACTAGAGATTGACCATAGAATTGTACTAATGAATTTAGAGATTATGAAAGAAAACACTAGGCATTTGTAGGTCTTCTAGCACTTTGCTTCTTAAACTGTGGGTCCTGACTGCAAATAGGGTTCCTGTTGGGAGTCCCATTTTTTTTTCCTGAACATTTTCCAGCAGCTCTTTTAGACATACAAATTTGTTGTGCAATGTTTACAGTGGACTCTGAAGATCCTTCAGCTGTACTTCACAAAAAGGGAATCAGTCTATTTAGCAAGCCTTGCAAATGCTGATTTGTTATTAATAAATGTTTGATTTTACACTTCATGCCAAATAGAGACCTGAAAGAAAATATTTAAGAAACATTTAAGTACACCTTTATTGCCAATTTCCACCAGAGACATGCTGGAGGATCTAGTGATTTCTAGAGAAGTGTAAAAAACAAAGGATTTTCTTAAAGTTGTGTTTTTTCCACTTTTGCTTAGGTCCTGCACACTTAGCCTCACTGAATGACCGTATTTACTTTGATTTTTTTTAAATACATGATGCCCTAAAAGCCTATGATGTGATGAAGGGTATATTTTAATTTGGAAACAAAATGAAAATAAATCATAGAGCTCACTTGGTGCATCATTTTCAATTTCTTTCAAAAAACAAAAAAAAATGTTTCTTTCTTTCTTCACTTATTTTGTCTTATCTTTTACAGATATAACTTGAGATGCCAGACTATGGAATTAGCTTTGACAGTTGTCTATTAGCAAAGGGGGGGGGGGGGGGCGGGGCGCGCGGAGGTAACATATTATAGCTCCTGCATCCAGTTAGTGAGAAAATGCCAATTTACAACCCATACTACTTAAATAGAAAGATTGTAGTATAATCATCAGCTGTCAGAATGAGAGAGAAACAAACAATTACTCTAATGGAAAGGAAGAGGATGTGATTAATGTAGAATGCTCCCCACAGTGGAGGCAGGGAGAGATATGTGCATGGCAGCAATGACATATAGGGCAGTTATTCAACTAGACATCTCCTGGAGAAAAGAGATAGTATACATAACACATAGGGCAGACTGTTCAAAAGTAGTTCCGCAGATTTATGATGTCGGAACATAGTTTGATTTTAGAATTCCCATAAGAATTTTGTTTTGTTGCCTCTCTGCATGCATGACTTTGATCATGAAGAAGTGAGTTTATACAATTTTTGGAAGATGAGAGACAAGCTGTGGAAAGCTGTAAATATACAAGCACACTGGTGAGTTTGGGGTATACAATGTATAGTCATCTTACCCGTTGAAAGCCCACATTTTACTAGACATATATTAATAACTTTTATTTTCTCCCAGCTAACAGGATTTTTTCTAATATATAGTGTGCAGGGAGAGTAAAGAAATAGGGGGTAGGGAGGGAAATTATATTAGAAGAATTTACTGAAATGATAGGGGACACTAATATTATCACTGGATCTGTAGTTGGTACTGAGTAATGCGAAACTGACACTGGCAAAGAGTTCATATGAGGATTCTGAATCAGAAAGTCAGAATAATATAGCACTGAGCATAAATTACATGTTTTAGTGAGTTGCTAGATCACATCAATATTCAGGCAATAAATTTTGTTGTGTGTGTGTATTGGGGAAAATTATGACCTGACTATATTATATTGTAGCCGCATGTGTTGTTTTCTAATTGAAGAGTTATATAACACTAGAAATATGGACCTCTTTAGGGAAATTTATGTGTTCTCTGAGATTAAAATGACTGGTATCACAATTAAAATAAATTAGACTCAAGAAATATTCTAAGAATAAGAAACCTCATTGGTCATTTGAGATTAATAAAACTATTTTTATGGAGTTCAGGAACAATAATTCTAAATAAATAACAGATTTTGGAGAGCACTTTTATGGTAAACAATAGAACATTCTTTCTAGTTAACCCTGTTGCCTAAAATATGACTGCCCAAGCAGCATAGGCAGTAATCTTCTGTAAACTTTTGATAGGGCTTTTCTTTTGACCAATTTTGGTTCTAGGTGCAACTTTTATAAATGAAGAGGCTCCATATAATTTGTTAAGTTCGCTTTTTGTGAATGGTAATAGTGAAAAAGTTGAAATGACTTTTCATTATTTTCCACTTGGGTTGTCCATTGTTCTCTTCCTAACCAAAAATAGTTGCTCTATTCATGTACTCCAGAAAATGGTTAAATAAATACACAAGGAGTGTAGCACATAATCCCTGCCCCTCTGATACATGCTTTGTTAATTTGGAAAGATGTGAGCCTTCTATATATTTACTTCCCATGACTTAACCAGAGAAGATCCACTTGCAGAATGACAATGGTGGGATTAAAGTTATTTTCCTTAGTAACATTTTTATAGAGCACCAAGTGTAATATGTCTTAAGGATTCAGTCTTCTATAACATTAATTTGAGAAGATGATAGAAACAAAGCAATTGCCCACCAATCAATGAAATGATGAGACCAGACAACTGTGTTGGGATAAATATGGACATCTTTTATTAAATTGTTACCAAATTAAACTTTCTTCATGAACTGCAACCAGCTAAAAGTGAGGGTTTGAACTTGATGTTGTGTAAGCAGAGGCAGTGTCCATCCCAGACCCACTCCTCAGCTGACATTGGACGAGACCTGGGTTCCCCACATTACTCTCCATGAGTCATAACCAGGGCCACTCCTTAGGGAAGCTGCATAGAGTATTCAAACCACAAGTTGAGAAAATTTAGGGATTAGAATTCTCCAGTAACTTCAAGACCATTTCTGTCACCCCCACCTCAGTTATGCAAACTCGGTGGTGGGAGTTCCCTTTTCTGGCCTTGACCAAAATCGGTGTCTTAGCTGCACTCCGAGATGTAAATTGTATCCCCATATTTGGCATGACAGCCTATGTAATGGCTCCATCTCATCCAATTACCTATCAACCTCAACAGTGTAGAGAAAGCGGAATAACCCATATTAAAGGGGGGGATTCTTATCCAGTCCTGAAATGACCCCTTGGTGCACTGCTTCCTTGAGGTGGGAAAACTCAATTCTGGTTATAGTCAGGACATTTTGTTTAAAAATGTCTCTCTAGTCTCTGGGCTTTTGACATTGTGAAGATGGAGCAGAATTATTTGTCTTAAACAAACTGCCATTTTTGTCAGATGGATTACAAGGCCTCGACTAACTTCCTTACCCATGAAGAATATGATGACAAATCTCTTGGTATAATCCACTAGAGGCTGCATTGTTTCCATGGTTAGACAGCATTGGTGAGATGGGGTGGAAAAAAATCTGCTGACTCCAGTTGTTTCTCCAGTGCCCTATTTACTTCACAGACTTTTTATCTCTGTTTTTTTTTTCTGGTGTTAATATTTACATTGATGTAAATACATGTGCACTGGCAGGAGAACAGCCTACATATATTTAGGCCAGGCAAAATTTATTATAAACTTGGATGCTTCCAAGAAAAGCAATTCACTCTCCTTTTTTGGCTACTAAAATGTTCCGGGAGGTTCTATGGACCACAAAATGTCCTTTGGGATTACATGTAGTCACATGGCTGTACTTTGTCTTCCCCTTTTCTTAAATCTCACTCCATGAACCAAGCAATAAAAATGGGTTTATCAGTGATCAAGACAACCAGAAGAAAACTCAGAATGGCTATAAATAGATTACTTATTTAAATTCCAATTCACTTTTTCTACCTTACTAAATATGGAACACAATGTATTAAAAACAGTAAAATGAATTGGCAAAATGGTGACTATGAGTATAGGTCATACTATGCAAAACATACTAAAACTAGCACTTTAGTTATATATCTGCTGCACCCTTGCACTTTAAGAACTCGCTTCAGCCTGCATGGGATACGACTAGTTATTGCACTTTTTGATTGGTAAAACTCTAGTGAAGTGTCTTAACAGCCACCACCCATGTGGTCCCCTATCCCTGTGTATTTACTATTCTTATTGTTAGTTAATTGTGAAAGGGGCAAGGGACAAAGAGAGCTGGAGATCTTGGGAAATGATAGAATGGGGAGGGGGGGAGATAAAGGGAACGGAAGACCATGGCAAGTTGAGATCCCAAAAAAGCAAATAGCTAACAATGAAATACATATTGAGGTTCTGGATATGCAATGCGGCATGAAGGAGGGGGGGGGTGTTGTGCCAGCCGAGGGGCCCCCATAGAAGTGGTGGTGGGGAAGGGGAGATGTGGGAAAAGGAGACCATTAATTCGGCCTAGGGATCATGTAACAACATTAGTAATTCCAAACCGGTCTCCTGATATGGTAAACTGGTGTAACCAGGATGGCGGTCCCTCTGGATTGAAGGTGGTGCTGTTGAACGCCAGATCTGTCAATGGAAAAACAACTTTCATCCAGGATTTAATCCTGGATGAACGGGCAGATCTGGCGTGCATTACGGAGACTTGGTTGGATGAAGCTGGTGGCGTGAATTTGACCCAGCTCTGCCCGCGAGGTTTTTCCGTGCAGCACCAGCCGAGATCCGGAGGGCGGGGAGGCGGGGTCACAGTGGTCTATAGAGATTCCATCTCTCTGACCAGGGGCCCCATCCCGCAGTCAACAAAATTTGAATGCGTCCACTTGAGGTTGGGTGACCGGGACAGAATAGGGATTCTGTTAGTGTACCATCCACCTCACTGCACTACAGTCTCCTTACCTGAGCTAGCGGGGGTGGTCTCGAGCCTGGCATTGGAGTCCCAGCGGCTGTCCCAGCAAGTATCTGGCCCCACTCATAGTGCAGGACATACATTGGACTTGGTTTTCTGCCAGGGATAGCAGGAAGGTCGCAACTCCGACATTGCTCTAATATATGGAGACAATGAGTTCCACAGAATTGGAGCATTGATCGAAAAAGCTCTACGCCTTGTAGCTTCCAAATGTGCCTCCCTAGGACCGGGTATGCTCAGTTCTTTGCAGACAAAGTCGCTTTGATCCGTTCTGGTCTGGATACCATGTTAATGGCAGTCTCTGAGGATGTAACACGAGCTCCTGCTTGTCCAGTTTTGATGGATTAATTTCAATTGGTGAAACCTGAGGATGTGGACAAGATACTTGGAGGAATGAGGCCAACCGCATGCATCCTGGACCCCTGCCCATCCTGGCTTCTAAAGGAGGCCAGAGGGGGATTGGCTGAGTGGGTTAAGGTGATGGTTAATGCTTCCCTTTGGGAAGGCAAGATTCCAGTGAGCTTAAAACAAGCTATAATAAAACCACTGTTGAAAAAACCATCACTGGACCCCACTAAATTCGACAACTATCAGCCAGTTTCCAATCTCCCCTTCTTGGGCAAAGTCTTGGAACGTGTGGTGGCCTCACAACTCCAGGTATTCTTGGTAGACACGGATTATCTAGACCCGGCACAGTCTGGCTTTAGGCCGGGGCATGGTACCGAGACAGCCTTGGTCGCCTTAGTGGATGATCTGCGCCAGGAGCTCGACAGGCAGAGTGTGCCCCGGTTGGTGCTGCTGGACCTCTCAGCGGCCTTCGATACCGTCGACCACGGTATCCTTCTGGGACACCTCGCGAGGATGGGTCTTGGAGGTACTGTTTTGCAGTGGCTCTGGTCATTCCTAGAGGGTCGATCTCAGAAGGTGTTGTTGGGGGACACCTGTTCAACCCCACAACCATTTATTTATTTATTTTTATTTCCTGCATTTATTAACCGCCGCTCTCAGCCCTAGGGTGACTCGTGGCGGTGTACAGCACATAAAAGACAATTTACAATGAGCCAAGACAACAAAACTAACATCACTAATACACAACATCTAATTATACTAAAATAATCCGCTCCGTCTTATCGTGGAATCATAATCAATTTCGTAGTCGTAATCCATTCCGGTTGTCATTTCCAGTAACATAGCACTCAGTTGAATGCCATCTCGAAAAGCCATGTCTTCAGGCCCTTACGAAAGGCCATAAAGGAGGGTGCCTGTCTGATGTCAGCAGGGAGGGAGTTCCACAGCCGGGGGGCCGCCACCGAGGAGGCCCTCTCTCTCGTCCCCGCCAGACGTGCCTGTGAGGCAGGTGGGATCGAGAGAAGGGCCTCCCCAGATGATCTCAAGGTCCTCGTGGGCTCATAGGCCGAGATGCGGTCCGCAAGGTACTTTGGGCCGGAACCGTTTAGGGCTTTGTAGGATAGCACCAGCAACTTAAATTGGGCCCGGTAGCAAATCAGCAGCCAGTGGAGCTGGAACAACAAGGGCGTTGTATGCTCCCTGCGTCCTGCTCCTGTTAACAACATGGCTGCCGCGCGCTGGACTAGCTGAAGCTTCCGGGCCGTCTTCAAGGGCAGCCCCACGTAGAGAGTGTTGCAGTAGTCAAGGCGGGATGTGACCAGAGCGTGTACCACCGTGGCCAAGTCAGACTTCCCAAGGTACGGGCGCAGCTGGCACACGAGCCTAAGCTGTGCAAATGCTCCCCTGGTCACCACTGAAACCTGGGGATCCAGGCTCAATGATGAATCCAGGATCACACCCAAGCTGCGAACCTGCGCCTTCAAGGGGAGTGCGACCCCATCCAGCACAGGCTGTAACCCTATACCCTGCTCGGCCTTGTGACTGACCAGGAGTACCTCTGTCTTGTCTGGATTTAATTTCAGTTTGTTCGCCCTCATCCAGACCATTACAGCGGCCAGGCACCGGTTCAGGACTTCGACAGCCTCCTTAGTAGCAGGTGGGAAGGAGTGACAGAGTTGGACATCATCTGCGTACAGATGACACCGCATCCCGAAACTCCGGATGATCTCACCCAGCGGCTTCATGTAGATATTAAACAGCATGGGGGACAATATAGAGCCCTGTGGAACCCCACAGGTCAAAGGCTGTGGTGTTGAACAGGAGTCCCCCAATAACACCTTCTGGGTACGGCCCTCCAGAAATGACTGGAGCCACTGCAAAGCAGTGCCCCCAAGACCCATTTCCGCAAGACGCCCCAGAAGGATACCGTGGTCGACGGTATCGAAGGCCGCTGAGAGGTCCAGGAGCACCAACAGGGACACACTCCCCCTGTCTAGCTCCCGGCGCAGATCATCCACTAAGGCGACCAAGACCGTCTCGGTACCATGTCCCGGTCTGAAACCAGACTGTGCCGAATCCAGATAATCCGTGTCTCTCAAGAATACCTGGAGTTGTGAGGCCACCACGCTTTCCATGACTTTGCCCAAGAAGGGAAGATTGGAAACAGGCTGAAAGTTGTCAAATTTTGTGGGGTCCAATGATGGTTTCTTCAACAGCGGTTTTATAATAGCCTGTTTTAGGCTCGCTGGAATCTTGCCTTCCCGAAGGGAGGCATTAACCACCACCGTTACCCACTCAGCCAATCCCCCTCTGGCCTCCTTCAGAAGCCAGGATGGACAGGGGTCTAGGATGGACGTGGTGGGCCTCATTCCTCCAAGTATCTTGTCCACATCCTCGGGCTTCACAAACTGAAAAGAATCCATCAAAATAGGACAAGCAGGTGCTCGTGTCACATCCACGGAGACTGCATTTAATATGGTGTCCAGCCCAGAACGGATCAAAGCGACTTTGTCTGCAAAGAACCGAGCAAATGCTTCACAGCGTGTGGCCGAATTGTCAGGGCTCCCGCCTGAAGTGGAGGGAGTTAAAAGACCTCTGACAATCCGAAACAACTCCACCGGACGGTTTTTTGCAGATGCAATAGTGGCCGCAAAGAAAGTTTTCTTTGCGGCTTTTATTGCCGCGGCATATGCCCTTAGAAAGGACACAAACCGTGCTCGATTTGGCTCGCTTGGGTCCGAGCGCCACACGCTCTCTAGTTCCCTCTTCCTTCGCTTCATCGCTGCCAGCTCCTCAGTAAACCAAGGAGCTGGTTTAGCTCGGTTACTTGAGAGGGGACGTTCCGGAGCGATCATGTCAATTGCCCTGGTCATCTCCCCATTCCAGAGAGCGACCAAGGCCTCGACATGGTCACCTACCGAGGTGGCGGGAAAATCCCCAAGAGCCGTCAGGAATCCATTCGGATCCATAAGCTTCCTGGGGCAGACCATCTTAATGGGTCCTCCACCTTTGCGGAGGTTAGGGGGCGCAGTGAGCCTAAATCTGATCAGGAAGTGGTCAGTCCATGGCAACGGAGAGATGGACAACTCCTCCACACCGCCACCCTGCTCCCATTCCTGGCAGAAAACCAAGTCCAAAGTATGTCCAGCACAGTGGGTGGGGCCAGTTATTCGTTGGGACAGCCCCATGGTTGCTATGGCGGACATGAAGTCCTGAGCCGCTCCTGTGAGGGTCGCCTCGGCATGGATGTTGAAGTCCCCCAGCACAAGAAGCCGTTGAGACTCCAACGCCAGGCTCGAGACCACCCCCGCTAGCTCAGGTAGGGAGACTGTAGTGCAGCGAGGTGGACGGTACACTAGCAGAATCCCTATTCTGTCCCGGTCACCCACCCTCAGGTGGACGCATTCAAAATTTGTGGTCTGCAGGATGGGACTCCTGGTCAGATGGATGGAATCTCTATAGACCACTGCGACCCCGCCTCCCCGCCCTCCGGATCTCGGTTGGTGCTGTACGGAGAAGCCTGGAGGACAAAGCTGGGTAAGATTTACGCCTCCAGCTTCATCCAACCAGGTCTCCGTAATGCACGCCAGATCTGCCCGCTCATCCAGGATTAGGTCCTGGATCCAGGTCGTTTTTCCGTTGACAGATCTGGCGTTCAACAGCACCACCTTCAATCCAGAGGGCCCGCTCACCTGGTTACACCAATTTACCTTAGGAGACCGGTTGGGGATTGTTAATGTAGATAAGCGGTCCGAATTAGGCCAAATTTGAGGTCTCCTTTTTCCGCATCTCCCCCTCCCCACCACGACCTCTATGGGGGCCCCTCGGCTAGTGGAACACCTCCCCCCCTCCATGCCGCAATCCAATATCAAGGTCTTAATTTCTGCTTCACTAGTTGTTTGGTTTGTTGGCCCTTGCCAACACCCTTGCTCCCCTTCCTCCCCCCTCCCCGCCTCATTTTTGTTCACAGGCTCCAGCCCACCTCCTCCCTTGCCCCTTCCACTAGTCAGTAGTAACAGGGACAGTACAAATAGGGGGATGGGGAACCACATGGATAACAATAGATTCAGATGGTGAGAGGCGTTCCAGCCACACCAGTTGGATAGTTCGTAAAGTGCAAGAGTCTTAAGTGCAACACAGTCAATAATACCACTCAGTCAACAACACACTGCGTGCCGTTGGGGCACATACATAAAGTGCAAGATCTAAAGTGCAATAGGTACCTGAAACTGGTTCTCAACGCTAACTAAAGTGCGCCATAGAGGGATAAGGAAGGGGGCGTAAGTGCTAGTATAATTTAGCAGCAAGTGGCAGGCGCCTTAAAGTGCTATATTGCGTTCTTATATCAAGTTAGCAGCAAAAGACAACCAAGGAATGTACTATGTTAGTGATATGTAATCACACTCTTACGAGGATGATGGTAATAGCAATTAGATAAGGTTGTTATGATTCAGGTGTAATCTCTAGACGGTTGGTCTAAAAGCGGATGGGACTTCCGGAGATGGTCAACACAGCGGCGGTCAGCACAGTTGGTCTATCATAATATCTATCAACACAAAGAAGGTCTGCACAATATCAATCAACACAGCAACACAGCAGCGGTCAGCCTAAAGGTCTATGTGCGGCTTGCCCAGATGGTAGAGGCCCAAATGATGGAAAGTAGTAAAGGCCGTTCAGGGCACGACAAGCGTTGTTGCAGGCACTGCTGGACAATGGAGATCAGCTGGAACGCCGGGACTGGAAAGATGGAAGTTCAGGGAGGGCCGGGGAATCAGTCGGAGCGACGGGGCCAGGGCGTTGGAAAGCCAGCGGGGCCCAGAACTCGGCACCTCCAGATCGCGATGTGGCGGCACAGCGGCGTCGGCAAGCAGCCAAGATGGTCAGAAGGCCAGTCCAGCCGCATCTGATCCAGCCCGAGCGGCGAGGGAAGAGAGCACCTTCAAGCCGGTAATGGCGGCGGGCGAGATGCTCTGCCTTTCGGGGGACGATCTGCTCGGCTATGGTGACCCTTAACTCCACAAAGGGGAGAGCGAGGCCCGATGGTGAGGGCAGCAGGCTCGAACGGCCAGGGCCCAGCTCAAGCAACCCCCGCGGCGATCCAGCTGGTGTAGGCCCCAAAAGAGGCTCAGCTCGCGGCGCTCGCGACGGCAGCTTCGGCGCCGGCGGCCAGAGAAGGCCCCAACAAGG
This sequence comes from Anolis sagrei, assembly GCF_037176765.1. Classification (NCBI taxonomy): domain Eukaryota; kingdom Metazoa; phylum Chordata; class Lepidosauria; order Squamata; family Anolidae; genus Anolis; species Anolis sagrei. The sequence goes on along the minus strand of NC_090021.1, from coordinate 271,756,897 downwards.
ACCCGACTCACTCTCTCCCAGCGGGGCAGGACGACAAACAGCGGCGGCGGCTCACCTCCTCTCGGCCCCCTGGCCGCCCCGCAGCAGTTCGTCTCTTCTCGGCCTCCTCTTCTCGGCCTCCTGGTCGTCCGGCTGCCTGGCTGCCTCTCCCTCCAGCCGCCTCCTCCACGCCGCGGCAAGATCCGGCAGCGACGGCAAGGCGCCAAGATGGAGGCCGCAACAGCCGCGCCGCACTCCGCCGCAGCCCAGTGGCGGCCCAGCAGCGGCAGCAGTCGCAGTCCCCAGGCGGCAGAGCCCCCCAGCGGGACTGAAGCCTCCGAGTCGGAGCCCAGGCGGACCAGGTAGGTCTTTGAGAGGGAGCCGCGTTGTAATGGCGGCGGCGTTCACGGTGTTCACTCGCCTACCTCCTCCTGCTGGCTCACTCTCCCCGGCTCCTTTGCTCTCTCCAGCCCTCTTTCAGGCTTGGCAGGATCGTAGGGAGTGCTGACCCTCACACCCCCTTATTTTGGTGGTCGTGGGGGGGGGGGAGGATTCCTTAGGATTGTTTCTCCTCTATCAGCGCAGCTCCGCATTGCTGCTGCTGACCGCCATAACCGGAACCGGAAACCGGACTTCTTCCATTGTCTTGTGGGGTTCCTCAGGGCTCAATATTGTCTCCCATGTAGTTTAACATCTACATGAAGCCGCTGGGGGAGATCATCCAGAGTTTTGGGGTACGGTGTCATCTGTACGTGGATGATGTCCAACTCTGTCACTCCTTTCCACCTGCTACTAAGGAGGCTGTCCAGGTCCTGAAGCGGTGCTTGGCCGCTGTGACGGTCTGGATGAGGGCGAACAAATTGAAATTGAATCCAGACAAGACAGAGGTACTCCTGGTCAGTCGCAAGGCCGAACAGGGCATAGGGTCCACTGGCTACCGATCTGCTACCGGGCTCAATTCAAAGTGCTGCCGTTGGCCTTTAAAGCCCTAAACGGTTCCAGGCCAAGCTACCTATCCGACCGCATCTCTGCCTATGTACCCACCAGGACTTTGAGATCTTCTGGGGAGGCCCTGCTCTCGATCTCACCTGCTTCTCAAGCACGGCTGGCGGGGATGAGAAATAGGGCCTTCTCTGTGGTAGCTCCTCGGCTGTGGAATGCCCCTCCTACGGACATTAGACTAGCACCATCTCTAATGGTATTCCGCAAAAAAGTGAAGACCTGGCTGTTTGAGCAGGCGTTCGAATAATTAGTGCAATGATTGGTTAATGAACACTGGAATGGAACAATGGATGACGAATGTGGAACATGTTTTTGATGATGAGACGACAGTGAATGGTTATTGTAGTAACTGTTTATTAATTGTGTAATGTGTTAGGTTGTTAACTGTATTTATACTGTAGCACTGAATTTTTGCTGTTCGTATTTGTTGTGAACCGCTGTGAGTCGCCTTCGGGCTGAGAACAGCGGTATATAAGTAAGGTAAATAAATAAATAAATAAATAAATAAATAAATAAATAAATTACACTTTTGTTGACACTCATAAATTGATACAATATAAAACATCTTGAGTTAAATCTTCAGAAAACATATTTGTGGTATACAGGATTGTGACAAGTGGAATGAATACCAGTTTGAGTTGTTATTTAATTCCCACCAGCCCAGAAAAGTTAGAAGCAGCCCTTAATGTTTCCAATTGTATGACAGTGTAGCCTTTAAACTGAAAAGAGAAGGTGGGAAAGCAATGTTTCCATTATCTAATCCACAACAGAGATCTGAGCAGCAGGCTTTTATATATCCAGATAGAAGACTTCTATCTAGATCTCAGGTCTGGGATTCAGGAAAAATCCAGATAGATAGAAAAAATACTTCAATCAAAAATGTTAAAGAAGCTTAAAAATAAAGTGATGAGGGAGAAAAATTCTATTTCATGTAAATGCTGGCCATGAGATTCAAATAGTATTTCTCTATGCCATTTGATGTGGTTGTGTTTCTATTGGAAAAATCTTTGGCATTTCTAGACACACACATGTTCTTTTAAATTATATTCCTGCAGTGGATAATATAATGGGCAGTCTGGTTGAGTCCTCTGTGTGTGTGTGTGCATGTGTATGTGCACACTTGCTGTCACCAATCCATGATAATAGACTGCCCATACCTCCATGTCTGACTAAACCTCTCATCTATATAAATAAAAATGTAATGTCCATTTGTGGGATTAACATAACTCAAAAACCACTGGACAAATTGACACCATATTTGGACACAATACACGTATCAGGCCAACGAGTGACCATCACTCATAAAACACTGAAAAACACAGCAGAAGAGACTTAAAAAGCCAAAAAGTTAACAAAATACATTACAACACATGCGCAAAACCACATATATACACAAAAATACACACACATACACACTGACTGGGCCACAGCAACACGTGGCAGGGGACGGCTAGTCTATATAAATCAAAATGTTATGTTCGTTTGTGGGATTAACATAACTCCAAAACCATTGGACGAATTGCCACCAAATTTGGCCACAAAACACCTACTAACCCAAGAAGTGATCATCACTAAAAAAAATTGATTTTGTCATTTGGGAGTTGTAGTTGCTGGGATTTATAGTAAATCTACAATGAAAGAGCACTCTGAACTCCACCAATGATGGAATTGAACCAAACGTGGCATACAGGACTCCCATGACCAACAGAAAACACCAGAAGGGTTTGGTGGGCATTGACCTTGAGTTTGGGAGTTGTAGTTCACCTACATCCAGAGAGCACTGTGAACTCAAACAATGATTAATCTGGACCAAACTTGGCACAAATATTCCATATGCCAAAATATGAACACAGGTGTAGTTTGGGGAAAATAGACATTCACATTTGGGAGTCGTAGTTACTGGGATTTATAGTTCAGCTACAATCAAAGAGCATTCTGAACTCTACCAACGACAGAATTTGGGCAGACTTCCCACACAGAACCCCCATGACCAGCAGAAAATATTTAAAGCCATCCAGTCTAACCCCCTTCACCAGGGCAAGAAAACATAATAAAAGCCCTCCTGACAAAGAGCCATCCAGTCATAGATATAGATAGATATGATTTACACACACAGAGATATATTATCCTAGATTTGAAAGGTACCCCAAAACGAAGGACAATGATATGTGGCATGTTCCAGAGTAGGTATACCAGACAATCTCCACATCACTGTTTCCACTGACAAAGAAACAGAAAGAAATACTGTTTATCCGCAAGCATAAAGAAATTACATATTAGAAACCAACACTTTCTCGGTACTTTATTTTCCAGATCACCAGACTGGGCCACAGCAACGCATGGCAGGGGACAGCTAGTATTATATAAGTATGGACAATTAAAGCAGAGATTACCAAAGTCTAGTCCTCCCAAGATAGCACAGGTATGCTGATTAGGGCTAATGGTATCTGTAGTCCATTTTCTGGAAGGCCACACATAGCAATTCTTAAAGTTATGAATAAGATTAAACTTCTTTGTAACATTGTTCACTTATTTATTTGTATTATTCTTCTCTCTGCTGCTTTTTCCTTCTGCACTTACGTTATCATATACTAAATCTGATGAACTTTTTAATGTTCTGATATTTCAGTTTCCAATCCCTAAATGTCTACATCAGTAATTCACAAAATATCCCCCCCCCCCATGGGGATGTTGTAGGTTTTTCAGGCTATATGGCCATGTTCTAGAAGCATTCTCTCCTGATGTTTCGCCTGCAACTATGGCAGGCATCCTCAGAGGTTGTGAGGTACGTTGGAAACTAAGAAAATTGGGTTTATATATCTGTGGAATGTCCAGGGTGAGAGAAAGAACTCTTGTCTGTTAGAGCTAGGTGTGAATGTTTCAATTGGCCACCTTGATTGGCATTTGATGGCCTCATAGTTTTTAGGTTTGGCTTGTAATTGCCTGGGGAAATCCTTTGTGGAGAGGTGACTAGTAGACTTGTTTAGGTTCGCTTTGATAAAATGTTAAATTTATTTAAACCTACTGAATTTGGTCTTCCGAATCAATTTTGAACCATGCAGAAAAAGTAAGAACGCAATTACGATTTGAACCACTTACCCTTTTTATTCATAAATATTTCATAATGTTCAGAAGTCTCCCAAGGTTATTTTAATTTTCACAAGCATTAAGCAACTTTTGTAAAGTTTTGCTTCCCCTCCCGGGTGATGCAAAGGAGGGATGAGGCGGGCATGCCTAAGCACAGCCATTGTTGTAGTTTGTGAAGGGAAGGCCCCCAATGGTAGAGATTGAAAAAGGCCCTGTTGTTAAACTACATTTCCCACACTGCCTTGCTGCGCATTAGCCAGGCTCCTCCTCTTCCTCCTCCTCCTTTTCTGCATTACCAGCTGGATTCCCCTACGGAGTTTGCATTCAAACCAAGTTTTCCTCACTTCCCCCCCTTCTCACCGCAATCTGAAGGTTTGGCAACTGGGAGTTTAGCCAGGCAGGAGGCAGCCTCCACTCAACAGGATCAAGCTAATGCTGGGTTTTAAAAAAAGGAAAGGGGGAAGGTGGAAGAAAAGGAGATGGTGCTTTCTGTCATAGATACAACACTCCTCACACTATTCCTGCATGGCTTGATATTGGATCAAAAGGTAATTTAATACGAATTCATTACGAGTTTAGAAACTTACGAACACGATCAACAAAGCCTAGTAAATACATCCATTCAGCATCATATATTTCAACATGTTTAAAGATACTCACAAGATTACAAACTTGGTACTTGTTCCCCTTAGAAATACAGGTTTTTATGTTTAGTGGATCTAAATCAAAGGAACAAATGTGGCTGTAAACATTTTCAAGTTACATATATAGAAAATAAATATTTCATCTAATTATAAACATTAGGCCTGGGCGATTTCGTTCGTTAATTTTGTAATTAGTTAAATATTCGTTAATTTTAGCAATTACAAAACGATTACAAAACTTATTTTTAAACCCGGAAGTGTTTTTAAATATCGAAACGCATGCGCCAAAAAATTTTGTATTTCCGTCCATTTTGGAAATACGTAAGATGGCTTGGCTAGATGCTTGCTGGGAGCTCTCCTCTCTCTCCTCTCCTTAGCCAATCAGAGTCTGAAAGAGGAGGAGGAGAGGGCGGGGAAGGCGCCGGCTGAGCAAGCGAGCGAGAGGGCGAGCGACCCTCAGCGGGAAGGCGGCCCGTCCCTCCTTCCTCACCTTTGCGGTGGGTGTGCTTCGAAGGCGCCGGCTGAGCAAGCGAGCGAGAGGGCGAGCGACCCTCAGCGGGAAGGCGGCCCGTCCCTCCTTCTTTCTCCCAATTCCTTAGCGGAGGGCTGGGCTAGATGGCCTTTGGGGAGCCCTTCTCCCAATTTCGCATTGCTTCGGAGGAGCCGGCGGCAGCGCTTGAGGGCCCGCCAGAGTGAGTGAGTGCCTGCCTTCCCTCCTTAATAATAATTTCTCCTCCCTATTCTACTAAATTAATAATTAAATTAAAAAAAATATTGAAAAAATATTGAAAAAATATTGAAAAAATATTGAAAAAATATTGAAAAAATATTGAAAAAAAAGGGCGCCATCTTTACAAAATGTTTTGTAAATATTAACGAAATTTCGTAAATACCGAACTTTTTTAAGGGAAAATTTTGTAATTATTTTAAATATCGAAACAAAAAAAAACCCCAAATACAAATCGATTTTAGAAACAAATTTTTGCGTTGTTACCCAGGCCTAATAAACATATATCACAAAATAGGTGTACTCACAAGATACTGTGCTCTGTGTTTGATTCTAATTGTGAGTATGGGAAACCTCTGTGAGTTCCCTCAATTTAAGAGGGTGGGGGGAACCACTTGCGATGTTAAAGAGATAGAGAAGCTCATAGGGACTGTTGGAATCAAAGATGTAAAATGTAGACACCAGATGGTGCTGTGAATGCTCTCAATATGCTCAAACAGAGATACATACTGTAACACTACCAATTTGGATAAAACTTCAGAATTATATATATCAACTGTACCAATTCGGTTCATTTAAACCATGTGGATATTCCGTGCATAGTCTGAAAATCCAACATGTTTCTCTTCGTAAGAGTTTGTTATTGAAGTCAATGTGTTTGGACTGTGTGACCACTTCCAGTATATAGTATTTAAATGAGTCCGGGCCATGTTGCAGATCATCAAAATGTTTGTAAAGTATTGACTCTCTGGAGTGATTCCTGATTTTACTCTTATGTTCAATGATCCTATATCTTACCTCTTGGTGAGTTTGACCCACTTACAATAGATGACATGCTTGGGAGAGCAGGCAAATCGCTCCCCTGGTGGAGCAGGTTGCAAAGTGAGAAGATTTAATTTCAAATGATAAATGTTGGTGCGTGGAGGTTTTCGTTTCCACCAATTGATGACACACCAAGCAATGACAACATTGAAAATTACCCACCAAATTTGACCTAATTTTCTGTGCATTGTAGGTTACATCTGAATGTACCAATATATCTTTGATGTTTTTGGTTCTTTTGTATGCTATCAATGGAGGTCTTTCACATCCTGGAATATAGAATCATAGAATCAAAAAGTTGGAAGAGACCTCATGGGCCATCCATTCCAACCCCCTGCCAAGAAGCAGGAATATTGCATTCAAATTACCCCTGACAGATGGCCATCCAGCCTCTGTTTAAAAGCTTTCAAAGAAGGAGCCTCCACCGCACTCTGGGGCAGAGAGTTCCACTGCTGAATGGCTCTCACAGTCAGGAAGTTCTTCCTCATGTTCAGATGGAATCTCCTCTCTTTTAGTTTGAAGCCATTGTTCCATGTCCTAGTCTCCAGGGAAGCAGAAAACAAGCTCCCTCCCTCCTCCCTGTGGCTTTCTCTCACATATTTATACATGGCTATCATATCTCCTCTCAGCCTTCTCTTCTTCAGGCTAAACATGCCCAGCTCCTTAAGCCACTCCTCATAGGGTTTGTTCTTCAGACCATTGATCATTTTAGTTGCCCTCCTCTGGACACATTCCAGCTTGTCAATATCTCTCTTGAATTGTGGTGCCCAGAATTGGACACAATATTCCAGGTGTGGTCTAACCAAAACAGAATAGACGGGTAGCATTACTTCCCTAGATCTAGACACTATGCTCCTATTGATGCAGGCCAAAATCCCATTGGCTTCTTTTGCCGCCACATCACATTGTTGGCTCATGTTTAACTTGTTTTTCACACATAGAATCATAGAATCAAAGAGTTGGAAGAGACCTCATGGGCCATCCAGTCCAACCCCCTGCCAAGAAGCAGGAACATTGCATTCAAATCACCCCTGACAGATGGCCATCCAGCCCCTGTTTAAAAGCTTCCAAAGAAGGAGCCTCCACCACACTCCGGGGCAGAGAGTTCCACTGCTGAACAACTCTCGCAGTCAGGAAGTTCTTCCTAATGTTCAGATGGAATCTCCTCTCTTGTAGTTTGAAGCCATTGTTCCACGTCCTAGTCGCCAAGGAAGCATAAAACAAGCTTGCTCCCTCCTCCCTGTGGCTTCCTCTCACATATTTATACATGGCTATCATATCTCTTCTCAGCCTTCTCTTCTTCAGGCTAAACATAGAATCATAGAATCATAGAATCATAGAATCATAGAGTTGGAAGAGACCTCATGGGCCATCCAGTCCAACCCCCTGCCAAGAAGCAGGAATATTGCATTCAAATCACCCCAGACAAATGGCCATCCAGCCTATACTTAAAAGCTTCCAAAGAAGGAGCCTCCACCACACTCCGGGGCAGAGAGTTCCACTGCTGAACGGCTCTCACAGTCAGGAAGTTCTTCCTAATGTTCAGATGGAATCTCCTCTCTTGTAGTTTGAAGCCATTGCTCCGCGTCCTAGTCTCCAAGGAAGCAGAAAACAAGCTTGCTCCCTCCTCCCTGTGGCTTCCTCTCACATATTTATACATGGCTATCATATCTCCTCTCAGCCTTCTCTTCTTCAGGCTAAACATGCCCAGTTCCCTAAGCCGCTCCTCATAGGGCTTGTTCTCCAGACCCTTGATAATTTTAGTCGCCCTCCTCTGGACACTTTCCAGCTTGTCAACATCTCTCTTGAATTGTGGTGCCCAGAATTGGACACAATATTCCAGATGTGGTCTAACCAAAGCAGAATAGAGGGGTAGCATTACTTCCTTAGATCTAGACACTATGCTTCTATTGATGCAGGCCAAAATCCCATTGGCTTTTTTTGCTGCCACATCACATTGTTGGCTCATGTTTAACTTGTTGTCCACGAGGACTCCAAGATCTTTTTCACACGTACTGCTCTCGAGCCAGGCGTCCCCCATTCTGTATCTTTGCATTTCATTTTTTCTGCCAAAGTGGAGTATCTTGCATTTGTCACTGTTGAACTTCATTTTGTTAGTTTGGCCCATCTCTCTAATCTGTCAAGATCGTTTTGAATTCTGCTCCTGTCCTCTGGACTATTGGCTATCCCTCCCAATTTGGTGTCGTCTGCAAACTTGATGATCATGCCTTCTAGCCCTTCATCTAAGTCATTAATAAAGATGTTGAACAGGACCGGGCCCAGGACGGAACCCTGCGGCACTCCGCTCGTCACTTCTTTCCAAGATGAAGAGGAAGCATTAGTGAGCACTCTCTGTGTTCGTCCACTTAACCAATTACAGATCCACCTCACCGTAGTTTTGCCTAGCCCACATTGGACTAGTTTCCTTGCCAGAAGGTCATGGGGGACCTTGTCGAAGGCCTTACTGAAATCCAGGTACGCTACATCCACGGCATTCCCCGCATCTACCCAGCTTGTAGCTCTATCGAAGAAAGAGATCAGATTAGTCTGGCATGACTTGGTTTTGATAAATCCATGTTGACTATTAGCGATGACTGCATTTGTTTCTAAGTGTTTGCAGACCACTTCCTTAACAATCTTTTCCAGAATCTTGCCCGGTATCGACGTGAGGCTGACCGGACGGTAGTTGTTTGGGTCGTCTTTTTTTCCCTTCTTGAAGATTGGGACCACATTGGCCCTCCTCCAATCTGCTGGAACTTCTCCCGTTCTCCAAGAACTCTCAAAGATGGTTGCCAATGGTTCCGAAATGACTTCCGCTAGTTCCTTCAATACTCTGGGGTGTAGTTGATCTGGCCCTGGGGACTTGAACTCATTAAGAGCGGCCAGGTATTCCTGGACGACTTCTTTCCCAATTTGGGGTTGGATGTCCTCCAATCCCTCATCCACTCCATCTTGCTGAGGTTGAAGACTCTCTTTTTGTGAGAAGACCGAGGCAAAGAAGGCATTAAGTAGTTCTGCCTTTTCCCTATCCCCTGTCAGCATTGCCCCATCTTCTCCTCGAAGAGGTCCTATCGCCTCCTTGTTTTTCCTTTTTCTACTGACATAAGAATAGAAGCCCTTTTTATTGTTTTTAATGTCCCTGGCAAGTCTGAGCTCGTTTTTTGCTTTAGCCTTGCGGACCTTTTCCCTACAGGTGTTGGCTATTTGTTTGAATTCTTCTTTGGTGATTTCTCCCTTTTTCCACTTCTTAACCATGAAGGCCGTGACAGACTTTGTTTTTCTAGGTGCAAAGATTACTGCAGATGCAGACTGTAGCCAGGAAATCAGAAGACGCTTACTTCTTGGGAGGAGAGCAATGTCCAGTCTCGATAAAATAGTGAAGAGTAGAGACATCAGACTGGCAACAAAGATCCGCCTAGTCAAAGCCATGGTATTCCCTGTAGTCACCTACGGATGTGAGAGCTGGACCTTAGGGAAGGCTGAACGAAGGAAGATCGATGCTTTTGAACTGTGGTGTTGGAGGAAAGTGCTGAGAGTGCCTTGGACTGCGAGAAGATCCAATCAGTCCATCCTCCAGGAAATAAAGCCCGACTGCTCACTGGAGGGAAAGATACTAGAGACAAAGTTGAAGTACTTTGGCCACATCATGAGGAGACAGGAAAGCCTAGAGAAGACAATCATGCTGGGGAAAGTGGAAGGCAAAAGGAAGAGGGGCCGACCAAGGGCAAGATGGATGGATGGCATCCTTGAAGTGACTGGACTGACCTTGAAGGAGCTGGGGGTGGTAACGGCCGACAGGGAGCTCTGGCGTAGGCTGGTCCATGAGGTCACGAAGAGTCGGAGACGACTGAACGAGTGAACAACAAAATGCATGTCTCTTTTGTGTCTTAGCACAGTTAGAAGTTCTTTGGACATCCATTCTGGCTTCTTTGCACTTGTCCTATTTTTTCTCTTTGTTGGCACGGTTTGCAATTGCGCCTTGAGTATTTTACTCTTGAGAAATTCCCATCCATCCGTAACTCCCTTGTCTTTTAGTATCTGTGTCCACGGAATGCTGCTCAGCGTTTCCTTCATTTTTTGGAAATCAGCTCTCCTAAAGTCCAAAATGCGGGTTTGACTTGTCTTAGTTTCGGCCTTCCTTTGTACCTCAAATTGCAGGAGCACATGGTCACTTGCCCCTAAGGATCCTACCATTTCGACCGCATCGATCAGGTCCTCCGCATTTGTTAGGATGAGATCAAGAGTAGCCAATCCCCTTGTTGCCTCTTCTACCTTCTGGACCATGAAATTGTCTGCAAGGCAAGTGAGGAATTTGTTGGACCTTGTACTCTTGGCCGAGTTTGTTTTCCAGCAAATATCGGGATAGTTGAAATCGCCCATGACTACTACATCTCTTTTCTGTGCCTGTTTGGTCAACTGTTGGCAGAAGACTTCATCAAGATCTTCCTCCTGGCTTGGGGGTCTGTACTAGACGCCTACAACGACATCTTTTTGAGTCCCAGTTCCCTTGATTCTTATCCAGATGATTTCAAGCTGGTTTCCCAGATTGCTGTCTTGAATTTCTTGTGCAGCATAAGAGTTTTTGACATATAAGGCTACTCCGCCTCCTCTCCCCTTTGTTCGGTTTCTGTGAAAGAGGTTATACCCCTCGATATCTACATTCCAGCGATAGGAGTCATCCCACCAGGTTTCAGTGATGGCTATGATATCATATTTGTGGTGTTGTGCTAGAAGTTGGAGTTCGTCTTGTTTATTTCCCATGCTCTGTGCATTAGTGTAAAGACATGTGAGCCCCTGGGATCTTCCCTTGAGCTGTTTAATTGGGATTATTGTGCTTTTGGTACGTGGTCCTTGTTGTGTTTGTGCAGCCCTCCGTTTAGCCTTCTGGCGATTCCCAGACATTATGGGTAGTGTTCGCAAGGCTGTTGTCCCCCTCCCCCGGTGGACCTAGTTTAAAGTGTATCTAATGAGGTTTGCGAGTCTGTGAGCAAAAAAGTGTTTTCCTACTTGTGTGAGATGCACCCCATCCCTTGCCAGTAGGCCATCCTCCTGGAATAGCAGGCTCTCAAGCCAGCCGTCCCCCATTCTTTATGTTTGCATTTTGTTTTTTCTGCCTAAGTGAAGGATCTTGCATTTGTCCCTGTTGAACTTCATTTTGTTAGTTTTGGCCCATCTCTCTAATCTGTCAAGATCATTTTGAATCCTGCTCCTGGCTAACCCTCCCAATTTGGTGTCATCTGCAAACTTGATGATCCTGCCTTCTAACCCTTCATCTAAGTCATTAATAAAGATGTTTAACAGGCCCGGGCCCAGGACGGAACCCTATGGCACTCCGCTCGTCACTTCTTTCCAAGATGAAGAGGAAGCATTAGTGAGCACCCTCTGGGTTTGTCCATTTAACCAATTACAGATCCACCTCACCGTAGTTTTGCCTAGCCCACATTGGACTAGTTTCCTTGCCAGAAGGTCGTGGGGGACCTTGTCGAAGGCCTTACTGAAATCCAGGTACGCTACATCCACGGCATTCCCCGCATCTACCCAGCTTGTAACTCTTTCGAAAAAAGAGATCAGATTAGTCTGGCATGACTTGTTTTTGATAAATCCATGTTGACTATTAGCGATGACTGCATTTGTTTCTAAGTGTTTGCAGACCACTTCCTTAACAATCTTTTCCAGAATCTTGCCTGGTATCGACGTGAGAATCATTTATAAGATTCCAGTATTTCCTAACTGTTCTAATGGCCAGATTGGACATATTTGTTAGGGTAAGTGGCCATATCAGTCTTTCAACTCTTGGTCTAATGTTGGCCTCTAATAGTTTTGATCGGGGAATATTGGCAACCCTTAGAAAAGATTATTGTATTGTGTTTTCTAGATATTCTCTGTTTCTGAACTGACGTTTCATTACTTCGATCTCATCATCAAAGTCTTGTTGAGTTAAGGAGTTACGTTTAATCCTGAGCATCTGTGTATAGGGTAAATTGTTTTTAAGGCCTAATGGTGGTAACTGTTATAATGTAACAAAAAGTTTGTATCAGTGGTTTTGCGGTTGTTTTTCACCATCAATCTGCCATTTTCTTTTTTGACCAGGACATCTAGGAAAACCAGGGATGTGGAGCTAATGTTCCCTGTAAATTTGATATTGGAATGAATGGTATTAATCCAAGATAATAAAGTTACTGCCTCCTGGTGTGAATTTACAATCATAAAAATGTCATCAGTACATCTACAATATTTTAATTATGCTGTTTGCTATAGGGTTATTTGTGTAATTCAGTATTGTGTCCTTTTCCAAATTATCCATAAATAAATTTGCTATAGATGGTGCGACTGGACTACACTGGCCACCCCTTGTACCTCTTCCTTTCTGTTGAAATTGTCCACATGCTTGCAGATTTCAGTGGCTTCTCTGTGAAGCCTGACATGGCAGTTGTTAAAGTGGTCCAGCATTTCTGTCTTCTCAAATAATATACTGTGTCCAGGTTGGTTCATCAGGTGCTCTACTATGGCTGACTACTCTGGTTGAAGTAGTTTGTAGTGCCTTTCATGTTCCTTGATTTGTGTTTGGTGGTCCCTATGTAGACTTGCCCACAGTTTCATATATACATTGAACTCCTGCAGAGGTGAGAAGATCCCTCTCGTCCTTTGCTGAACATAACATTCGTTGGATTATCTTAGTGGATTTGTATATTGTTTGTATGTTGTGTTTCCTCATCAGCTACCCTGTGTGTTCTGTGGTTCCCTTGATGTATGTCAAGAACACTTTTCCTCTGGGTGGATTTTTGTCTTTATTCTCTTGGCTTGTTCTCGGTCTTGCAGCTCTTCTGATGTCTGTGGTGGAGTATCCCCCCCCCCCCCTGAAATTCTTTGTTTACTTTCCACAGAATATTGCATATTGCATATCTAATTCATTTCTAAGTTACTGAATTGCAGAGTTCATCATATCACCAATCCAAAAGAAACATAGTAGTTATGATATTTTTTCTAAACTGTCAACCATTTTCAGTCCCAATTTTTTAAGAAAAGAGAAAATATTTATTTATCATGTGAGAAGGGAATTGAAAATACAGTTATAAAGTATAGAAAAACCACAAACAAAATGAAAACCTTGGGATGCACTCAATTTCCTTTGACCAGAAGATGGCCACTTAGAGTGCCTCTGGTGTCGCTGTATGGAGGTCCTCCATTGTGGATGTGGCAGGGATCAGACTGCATTGTAGTAAGTGGTCTGTGGTTTACTCTTCTCCACATTTTCATGTTGTGGACTCCACTTTGTAGCCCAATTTCTTAAGGTTAGCTCTGCATCTCGTGGGCCCAGAGCATATTGTGTTTAGCACCTTCTAAGTCACCCAGTCTTCTATGTGCCCAGGAGGGAGTTTCACATTTGGTATCAGCCACTGATTGAGGTTCCAGGATTTAGCCTGCCACTTTTGGACTCTTGCTTGCTGGGGTGTTTCTGCGAGTATCTCTGTAGATCTTAGGAAGCTGTATCTTGATTTAAGGCATTGGCATGCTGGCTGATATCCAAACAGATGATGGGCAGGAGATGTCAATGCCTTGGTCTTTTCATTACAAGCTATTACTTCCCGACAGATGTCATGTGGTGCAATACTAACTAAGCAGTATAATTTCTCCAGTAGTATAGGACATAGACATCCTGTGACAATGCAGCATGTCTCATTAAGATCCACATCCACTGTTTTAATGTGGTGAAATGTTTTCCACACTGGGCATGCATATTCAGTAGCAGAGTAGCAAAGTGCAAGAGCAGATGTCATCACTGTATCTGGTTGTGATCCCCAGGTTGTGCCAGGCAGCTTTCATATATTATTTCTAGCACCCACATTTTGCTATATAAATCAGAGCACAATCCAGAGAGAGTCCCGGGTTTTTTGGTGTACTGCAATGCTCCAGTGGGATTGCTTCTCAGGTAATCCTCAGAGTTTGAGATGCTTGCCTGTTATTAAGATGAAAAGCACACCTCTGCAGTTGAGATGGATTAAGTGTCAGCTGGTTTTTTCCTGTAATAGGAAGTAAGAGCACCTAAAGGTTAGGAGATCTTTTGTCCAATCATTTCAAATCTCCCTGCTTGAGCGGTGATGGCACAGCTGTCAGTATATAAGTGACTTGCAGGAAGGAGGAGGGTGGTGGTAAAAGAACTCATATAGTGTATACTGTTGACTATGTACTATAAAGAATAACTCCTTTAATAGTAGTATATTTAAATGCCTGTTGATGTGATTTTTCCAATTATATTGTTTTTCTAATTTTGAAATTTTGGAATTGTTTAAGATTCTTTTTAATTCTATTTATTGGCTTCATCCCAACAATCCTTGTGCAATCAATTGAATAAAGGAAGAGATCGGAACTCTTTCAAAAAGAGCAGATCCAGTCAATGTTTTTCAGAAAAATATAATCAAGAATGCTTAACACATAGTTTTGATAATTAACTGAAAATTATAAATATCATTTCTGAAAACTGATGACTAGATATATTATTTTTATTCTGTACTATCTACATCCTCTGATACATCCATATTATGCAGTTAAAATATGGTGAGCCCATCTGCAGTAATTAGGACTTGATTAATCAAATTTACAGCACCTTATTTTGATGATAAAGTTCTGTTGAAATGGATCTTACCTGTGACTAATGGATGATAGCACTGATAATTGGGGGCATTTTAATCATGGAGCCCTTGTGATAGATGACTAGCCTGGTTAATTGAATTATTTGATAGCATATTGTCATGGGATCTGCATGTTTTAGATTCAAAAGTGGAAAACAAATTGTGGTGTAGTATAATAATCATGTGTTTACTTGTCTGGAACTGGCTGGCTTTATGATAGAATAGATATTTATTTTTTCACTCTGAGAAAAATGAAATCTAGCATTGTCTATATAACATATATGTGATACAACTTAAAAGTTTTGTCCCACATCTTCTGTTTTCAAAGAGTAGGCAGCTAATAGTACCCATGAAGAACATGTTTCATGCCGAGACTTATGCTCCAGATGTTCTGTAATGCTAATTTAACTAATACAACTGGAATTTTCCTTCCATATGAGAGACAGGAATAACATATCATTGAATGATTGTAAAATTCAGTGTTATGTGTGTGAATTGAATGGTAATGGGCAACAATTATTTGTGCGCCCAAACAAGACCTTAGTGATTGTTCTATAAGTTCATATGTACATCATAGTTTTTGCAAATATGGTTTAAAGAATGAATAATTCAACACAACTCTATTTCTAGATAACTTTAAATTAGGGCTATACAACTGATTCAGTCAAATTTCAAATGACAAATGGTGAGGCGTGTGCAATTGTTGACTTTTGTCTGACTTGGTTTCACTATTTCAATTTCCTTTTGTTTTGTTGAATAGCCTTACTTATTCCTTCATCTACCTTTCCTGTTTATTAGTCTGTTTAATTATTCATTAGACCTAATCCCATAAGTGTGTGGGGGTGGGAGGGTGGATGGGGGAAAGTGAAGGGAGTCATTTTACTCTGTTCCCTCCCATCAAAGTTCATCATCTGGGGTGACCAGTCATTCCACATCATTTCTCAGTCAAGGTCTGCTTTCCCCCACTTTCTCTCATTTGGTAGCACTTCTCAAAATGCATCCTGGGCTCCATTTCCATGTGTTGCAGAAACTGAGCCCCACTGAAAATGCCCCTACATCATGTGATGACCTCCATGAGACTCCCATGGGACTCTATTTCTAAAGCTCATGGAAACAGAGACCAGGATCCATGGAATGAGGTTCATCAGAAAATATAATTCATGTTAGGAACTTGGACTATAAAACTTCAGAGCTCAGCCATGTCTCTTAATCAGAAAGGAAATCCAGTGTACAGTATTCTGGATGGCAAAAGTGATGGATGCAGCCTGAATTCAAATTAAAATATTCCAAATTTAATTTGTTGAAGACCCAAGCAATGTATGGCTTTGGAAGTGACAGTCCCAAATTGGTGTTTATTTGGTAACGGGTGAAAAAATAGAATGACAAAATAAGGGATCTGATCTTGGTTTCCTAACCTGCATTTATATCTGCAGGTTATGATCAGACCTGATTGTGACAAATCCTTTCACCCCATCCTTCCTTTTATCAGTCTTACAAATTGTTAACATAATTTGCTGCCTAGAAGGATCAATATCTTTTAACCCTGGTGCTTTGCTCAATGTATCTCCTTTAGATAACCCAACTGGCTCACTTACACGCAATGCACCAAAAATGTACAGTCAGTGATGCCAAATGAAACATATGGTAAGGTAATAAAATGCAAACTTGCAAAAATTAAAATACACAACCTTTTTGAAAACAGAAGACAGAGAAGCTCAATTATCTCTCCAAAAACAAGGCCAGAAGCAAATTGTGGTATAAACCAAGAATCACTAATGCCAGAAATTACAGTAAGGCTAAAGAATATTAAATCAATCCTTGTGTCAAAATGGCTGAAGAACATCTTGTAAAATTTAAGAGTAATGTAAAAACAGTTCTGGTCCAAACATATCTCTCTTTATGAGCCAATTAGAGCCTTTAGATATGCTGGGTAGGCCTTGCTCTCGGTCCCATTCTCTTCACAATTGTAACTAGTGGGAATGAGAGACAGGGTCTTCTCAGTGGTGCCCTCTCAACTATGGAATTCCCTCCCCAGTGACATCAGATTGGCCCCTTCCCTCCTGGTCTTCAGGAAAAAGTTAAAGTCCTGGCTTTGCACTCAGGCTTTTGAGTAGCGTAATATGGAATCCGACTTGAATGTAAGAGCTTGAAAAACATCTAAGGAACTTGGCACTATGTTTTAATCTGTTTTATTGTGTTGTTGAAGGCTTTCATGGCTGGAATCACTGCCATGAAAGAACTCTTGTCTGTTTGAGGTAGGTGTGAATGTTTCATTTAGCCACTTTGATTAGAATTTAATAGCCTAGCAGTTTCAAGGTCTGGCTTCTTACTGTCTGGGTAATCCTTTGTTGGGAGGTAATTAGCAGGCCTTGATTGCTTCTTGTCAGCCATAGCAGAACACATGATGAATCAACCTGGACACAGCATATTATTTTAGAACATAGACATGCTGGACCACTCTTACAACTACCATGTCAGACTGCACAGAGAAGCCATTGAAATACACAAGCATATGGACAATTTCAACAGAATGGAAGAAACCATGAAAATGAACAAAATCTGGCTACCAGTATTTTGAAAACCCCTCTAAATTCATAGCAGTAAATAAAACATTACACTCAAAAACCGGGGAATTCCAGGCAAGATTATGGAAGGCAACAGATCTAGATAAACAATTTATTAAGCAGTTGTAAATAAACTCAGAATATTTGGAT
Organism: Anolis sagrei; assembly: GCF_037176765.1. NCBI lineage: Eukaryota > Metazoa > Chordata > Lepidosauria > Squamata > Anolidae > Anolis > Anolis sagrei. The sequence continues at coordinate 271,739,292 of NC_090021.1, read as the reverse complement.
GTGCTATTTTGGTGATTTGGAGCAACAATTGGATCTACAATGTTTCTAGTTAAATACCTCCTTTTCAGGACCTGAAATGTCTTTTTCAAAGGTGACTTTCCCATTCTCCTATGAAACTAAATTTTATATAATACCAGGGCTGGAATACTAGGGTTGAAAATTAATTCATTAATATTGATCAGCAGAAACTGAAAGAGATTAATTCATTTGTGATTAATACTGATGGGAAAAATATTTAATTCTTTGAACTATGGTGAAAAAATGATTGATTGAAGCCAGTGTGCTATAGTGGTTTGAGTGTTGGACTACAATTCTGGAGAACAGGGTTCAAATCCTTGCTTAGTCATGGAAAAACCTTTTACAAGTCACATAATTTTTGGCCTCAGAAACCCCCGATTAATTGGCTAATTGCCCAGTGCTACATTAATAATAAATCTAGCAAAGGAATGCAAAGACTAGCTTAGCCCAAGTAATCATACACTAATTGTTATCATAAAAGCAATAAAGCATAAAAGAGGAGAACTAAAAAGATTCATACACACATACCCTGCTGTTGCTACCTTCATAAATGATTCCAACAATTTCCATACCAATGAAGAGTAGGAAAATCCATCTTTCACCCCTATATGACCTGATATTCACAAAGGATCATGCTTATCTGATAGCTTCCATCCAATGAAACAACCCCCCTCCTCAAACCTCACAACATCCAAGTATTCCATTCCAGGGACTGACTGGCTGTTTCATTTATTTTTTTTTCTTTTCAGAGATACCTAAGAGGTAGTAGAATAGCATACACAGAAAAACATCAAACCCACACAAACCCTTGTGGGGTGCTTCATTCAATCCTAATCTTTTTATATTTCAGAGAGAGAAGAGAAATATTCCATCCTCCAACACATGACAATGATTTAAAGCAGGGGCCCTCAAACTAAGGCCCAAGGGCCAGATACGGCCCTCCAAGGTCATTTACCTGGCCCTTGCTCCATGTCAACCTAAGTCTGAAATGACTTGATAGCACAAAACAACAACAATCCTATCTCATCAGCCAAAAGCAGGCCCACACTTCCCACTGAAATACTAATAAGTTTATATTTGTTAAAATTGTTCTTCATTTTAATTATTGTATTGTTTTAAAATGGTTTTTTGCACTACAAATAAGATATGTGCAGTGTCCATAGGAATTCATTCATGGTTTTTTTTTTCAAATTATAATCCGCCCCTTCAATTTAGGGCACTGTGACCTGGCCCTCTGTTTTAAAAGTTTAGGGACCCCTGATTTAAAGTATCCCATCTGTTGAAATGCAGGAAAAATGGTGTCACCAATAAAACAATCTGTAAAGTTCCAGCATCATGGGGGTCACGCTAAAAGCTTAATGGTTTAACAAATTAGTTTAATTATTTTTTCTAAGCCCTGTAGCATTGACAGTTGGGACTGTGTGATCTTAGAATGAAGTAATCAAAGCCAAGCATTGTTATGGTTGGGTAGTACAGTATGACCCCTGTCCACCCAGGGGGTATGTTCCTTGACTTTGCATGGAAAAATGAAATTACCAATACTAGTGAATCCTATTGAAATGATGGACATCTGGCTCAAAAATACCATAGAGTCATGCTGGAGGACTTAGAATGTATCAGGCATACATTTTACTGCATGTAGATCAGTGGTTCTCAACCTATGCATCCCCGGGTGTTTTGGCTCACAACTCCCAGAAATCCCAGCCAGTTTACCAGCTGCTAGGATTTCTGAGAGTTGCTGCTAGGATTTTCTGAGGGACTCTGGGGACCCACAGATTTAGAACCACTGATGCAGATAAATGAAACTGGGGGTACTGGTCCCATAGACCAGTTTCAGATATTAATCATTGTCAGGTAAAGTTATTCATAGCCTGAAGGGACAGACTTAGGTAATTCTGCTGCAGAATTATTCATTTATTAATGTCCCTACAAGCCAATTTGCTAAACAATGTACAAAATCTGTTTAATAGTTTCTCTCTATGAGACTCTGGCCATGCAAATTTTGGCAGCTATGGGCTTAGATCCTACATGACAGCATTTACTCACACAACTGATACATACATGCAATCCTACTATGCAGCCAAATTACTTCAGTGGAGGTTGCCAAGCATAAAATAAAGATCTCATAGTACTTTTGAAGCTGATACGTCTTGTGCCACAGTTCTGCAAATACAATAGTTGAACTACCAGTTTTCCTTCTATATTTTGTCAGTTTGGAACTGCAGAAGCTATGGGCACACATGGAACAACAGATCAAACTTTGTAGGGTTTTCTTTCTTTTGCATAGCTTGACAGATCAATAGGTATAGATCATTATTGATAAACTGTACTTCTCCAAAATTGGACCATTTTATTTCTTTGAATGTTTGGCTATCAAATTTGTTTAAAAATTGAATCTCTCTTACCAAACACTAATTTTGGATTGAATTCTTTAGTGTTCAGAACATTGCCAAACCATGACAGAAATTCAATTTTCATAATGTAGATTCATTTAATGGAAATTCACAGGTAGCATACCTATCTCAAATATGACTAGATTGTAGAAAAAAACATAGTAAAATAGCATTTTGATGTGTCGAAAGCTTTCATGAGCATTTTGATGCCTCATCTTATGAACGGTCAACCCTCCCGTTTAAGGAGCTCTACTGGCTGCCGTTCATTTTCCGGTCCCAATTCAAGGTGCAGGTTCTTACCTACAAAGCCCTGAATGGTTTGGGACCCACCTACCTGTGTGACTGCATTTCTGTATGAACCCACACAATCTCTTTGATCTTCCGGAGAGGCCCTGGTTTTAAATGCTTGTGTGTCACTATTGATTGTCCATTGTTAATTTTTGTTTATGTGATTTATATGAATTGTATTGTGAGCTTGGCCTTATGTAAGCTGCACCGAGTCCCTTGGGGAGATGGTAGCAGGGTTATTATTATTATTATTATTATTATTATTATTATTATTCAAATGAAGGTTTTTTCAAATCTCCTAAGCATGACTTTGCATGGCAAGCATTCGTAAACTTCATCCAATTTTTTAATTTCCATTTTTCAGGGACAAAGAATATTGGACAACATTACCTGATCAAAAGAACCTGATTGGAAAACAATATGGTCATCTTGAAACACTTGATTCATTGGGGAACCTACACAAATAAACATTGGAAACTGGATTAAATATGATTGGACGCAACAGCAGCCAGGTGGGTGGAGGCCATTAAAAGCAAATCCTGGCACATTTATGGTAGGGGACATCCTGTTGGGTTTAAAATTAGTAAATTGATGTGAAATTATAAGTAATTAGCTCCACCATTTTAGCAGACCCTATGAAAATTATTTAAAAACATCTAACAGCTGTTGGCTAATCGGGAGAAATAGTCTATCTATTGTGGAACATTTTAAATGCTACTAATAAAAACATTAGCATTTCATGAAGGATGGATGCTTGACAATGTGTACAGCAGTTGCAGGAAGACATAACACATTTGCTAGATAAGATACTGAAGACCTGAAATACAAAACAAAGTTCAATTTGTCAGTGAGTCATCAACAATATGTACCATCTTGTTCTTTGAAAGAGGGGAGATTGATTGTTTTACTTGCATTAAGTTTGCATTGCCAAGTTCTGGCACAAAGAAAAGGTGGAAGCTGAATTGATATGTACAGCATGCTATATGCATCAAACTACATTTGCAAAAGACACAAAATGACTTCTAAAAAACTTGAAAGATTGTTCTGATTGTGACCATATTTAAGCTATCATGGGGCTAACCCATATGTCACACTGACAGCAATAATGTGCACAATTACATCAGAACAAGTGCTACTTAGTACTGCGGGAATTACATTTGAGTAAACATATAAGATTTAACTTTTAATGTTTTCATATCTGGCATCCAACAAGTTAGCTCCCATTTTTGTATCCCAAGTACAATACCAGTATGTTAATGAATTCTTTTGGAACTTTTCCAATTCCAGTTATTGGCTGAGTCTTATTTGTTTATTTATTTGTTTTTGTCTTACCTTTCTTCTAATAGATGAAGTTCTAAGATTTATTTATTTCATTTATTTCATGTCAAATACATTGTGTAAATAAATAATTTAAAACTGATTACATAAAGGGTTCACAGGCAGCTAAATACTCTTAGACCAAAAATGGACAACAGTGACTGTATTGTCTGTAGCTTTAAACAGGTCTTCATATGTCCATGAGGCATGACATTGTGGACAATCATACAGAGTTGTTTGTTCTGTTCCACAATCACACAAAATGGAGGATTGTTCTAGATAGTGCCATTTTGCCAGGTTGTCTTTTGCCAACTCCACTTCTGAGTATATTCAGGGACTTCCAAGTTGCCCATTCTTGAGTTACCCCCAGAGGAAGACCCTAGTAGGAGGCCATCCAGTTGTTGCTGGAGGAACATTTAATGGAATGGTGAATCTCATGAAACTTTTCCTTGATTTAAGTCTACTGGGAGGAGGCTGATAGCCATACAGTGGGTGGCTTTCAGTGTTCAACCTTATTTCTCTTGCAATTGGCAGCAACTTCCCACCACACATTGGGGGAGGGGGGCAATGCCAGTTGGGTTATAGAGTCTATCAACAGATGTAGGTTTGAGACATCCTGTGATTATTCTACACGTCTCATTCAGACTGATACAGTGCTATATGCTAAGAAACAATGTTTTATATCTACATGTTCTGTACACTACATTGTACACACATACATTTCTATATATCAAATAGTAGTATTTTAAAATATGTTAGCAATGCATGCATACATAAATACAGATAGGAGAAGGTAAAATGCAATAATTTGATATATAGAAATTCCATTACTAATGAATCTCAGGCATTACCACATTATTTTTCCACCAGTCCTTCCCAAACAGAGCTGTACCTAGCCTTTCCATGAGAGATACCTGCTTGAGAAAGGCCACAAGAGCGACAAAGACCAACTTTCCTTTCCAAGTGGAATTTAAAATAATGGGCTATTCTTAAAAGAGTCTTTCCAACTACAATAGGGAGATTAACATTTCTCGTGAATTTACCTTGAAATGGGGCACTTGATAATATTAACTTTGGAAGTTTTCTAAAGAGTTTTTGATGAAGAGCAAAAAATTATGAACAGGGGAATTTTTATAAAGACAATTGAAGAGTAAAGGACTTGAATATTTCATAAAAGAACAGAATAATAATAACAGTAGTTTTTATGAAGTCAGAGAACATGATTTATTTACCTTTGAATCATGGTAAGGTCAAGGGCAGAGATTGGAGTTATTGTATTGACAAAAATATAAGTGAATCTAACTTCTGGATTATTCAAAAGCATTCACCAGATAATAAAGATGAAAATGTCTGTAGAAAACAATAGAAGTGTGGAAGGAGAATTGCAAAGCCTAGATAATCATGTCATTTGGGATGGAATATATACAGAAGTGAAATTGTTTCAAGAGGATTTTAACCAGATGAGGTGCCTACCCTGGATGGCGAGACACTACGTCCGTCACCTTCTGTAAAAAGTCTTGGTATCTTATTGGACCCTCTGCTCACAACGGAGGCCCAGGTCTCTGCTGTGAGCAGATCTGCATTTTTCCATCTACGTCAGGCTAGGCGACTGGCTCCCTACCTATATAGGAACGACCTGGCTACGGTGATCCAGGCGATGGTCATATCGAGGCTTGACTACTGTAATGCCCTCTACATTGGCCTTCCTTTGTCAGTGATCCGGAAACTGAAGCTGGTGCAAAATGCGGTGGCTTGTCTTCTCGCCGGGGTGCCAGTGAAGTGTCATATCACCCCAATTCTACAACAGCTGCACTGGCTACCGATTGAGTACCGGATTACTTTCAAGGTGCTGGTACTAACCTTTAAGGCCTTATATGGTCTGGGGCCGGCGTACCTGAGGGCCCGCTTATTCCCCTACCAACCCCAGAAATTACTTTGGTCCAAACACCAAAATTTGCTTGAAGTCCCCAACATCCGGATTTATCATCTGTCCTCTACTAGGCAGAGAGCCTTCTCGATTGTAGCCCCTTATTTATGGAATGCCTTGCCAGTTGAAACCTGAGCTATCCAAGACCTACTTGCTTTTTGGAAAGCCTGTAAAACCTTTCTCTTCCAACAAGCTTTTGATGGGTGAATAACTCGGGACTATGTCTGTTCTTGTTTTATTGTATTTTAAAGTTAATTGTATTGTTTTAATCTACTGCTGTAAACCTCTCCGAGCCAAATTGGGAGTAGCGGTATACAAGTCAAATAAATAAATAAATAAACAAATAAATATGGTCAAAGAGCCTAATCAGAAAAAATTCAGAAACAGAATGTTCAAGCTAAAAGATATGGATAAAAGCAGGGATCACTTTGTATCTTCAGAGAAAAATAAGTTGTACAAGATGGAGGACTCAGGCCCCTTTCACACTGCCTCTATATCCCAGGATCTGATCCCAGATAATCTACTTTCAGATGGATTATATGAGTCTCCACTGCTAGACCACACAGGACAAGCAGATAATTTGGGATCAGATCCTGGGATGTAGGATTTGCTCTGGAACTCCAAGAAATCTCTGGGGCATTACCCAACTTTTTCAGGGTAAAGTTGGATTGACTGTTGTACACCACATTAGGGAACAGAGGTCCTCAAAACAGAGGTTTTCAAACTTTTTAAACAGACGGCTGGGTTTTTTGGGGGGATGGGGGTGGGAGTAGACTATACTTAAAAAAACATGAATAAATTACTATGCACACTGCACATATCTTATTTTAGTGCAAACAAAAAACCCCGATACAATATTTAAAATCAAACAACATAATTAACCAACATAACCTTACCAGTATTTCAATGGGAAGTGTGGGCCTGCTTTTGGCTGATGAGATAGTCAAGCTAATAAGGATTGTTATTCTTGTGTGCCTTCAAGTCATTTCAAACTTAAGGTGACACTAGGGCCCCTTCCACACAGCTGAATAAAATCCCACATTATCTGCTTTGTACTGGAATATATGGCAGTGTGGACTCAGATAACCCAGTTCAAAGCAGATATTGTGGGATTTTCTGCCTTTATATTCTGGGTTATATGGCTGAGTGGAAGGGTCCCGAGTCTAAATTTTAGAGTGGTGTCCAGCTAAATGACCTTAGATGGCCACATTCGGGCCCCAGTTCTTAGTTTGGTGACCCCTGATCTGGACACACAGGGATGACTTCTGATCAAATTGCATTAAGTGACCCGTATAGACAAGTCCTCAATAGTTCCAGCCACTCTATAACATACTAGATGTATTGGCTTAAGAGGCAGCAAATGTGTCAGGCTTTACGTATGCAGTTCTTATATTTTGTGTCTGTATTAAATGATTATTTTTGTTTGAAAATAGTTTTAAAATTAGTTTATATAGTTTTTACATTTTATTTCATACATATTTCACAGGAAACAATGTTTAAAAATATTACATACAGTGGTATATCAACACTATGAATCTAGCTATCTGGCCCTTCCATACAGCCATATAACCCAGAATATCAAGGCAGATAATCCACAATATCTGCTTTGAACTGAATTATCTTATTCCACACTGCCATATAATCCAGTTTAGTGTAGGTTTTATACAGCTATGTGGAAGGGGCCATAGTTGTTTAAGATAAGCGCCCTATTAATACACAACAACCCCCCACATTTTTTCCTATCCGTATGAATTACACAATGAAAACAACATTAGCTCAGTGTCTTTTGAAAAATTATCTCCCCTTCCTTTGGAGACAGATGTCTTTGGAATTCTAAATGTATACAGTGAGTAATTGGACACAAACATTCCCTCAGGAACCTTTCTTATAGCTCATTTATTTTAGACTGAAATAATATCATTACTCTATGCGTGACAGCAGCCTTTCTATATTCTCACCAAATCCCACTTGTGGAGTGTCAATCAAATATATTCATGTTGTGCCTGAACATTTGCAACTTCTATTTAATTAAATGGTTAACTCAGGAGAAGTTAGCTCTTGCAAAATGGGAGCACCCCTTTTTCCTTCTTCAGCAGATGACACTTCATTGCTTTCCAGAGCAAACATTCTGATGTGTGCTCAGACAATTTAACTTCCAATGTAAGGAGTAAATGATAAAATTTGCATTTTCCCCTGTTACATCTCCTTGCTTTATCAGTGTGGTCTGAAGATAAATCTTGTAAACTTGTTCACTTGGTATTTGTCAACTACTATACATAGCAGGTTTTAGAGGTGAAATACAAGCAATATCATCAAGTGCATGGTAGTGCTTTTAGTGGTGTTGGAGAAAATTCTGAGAGTGCCTTAGACCACGAGAAGATCCAACCAGTCCATACTTCCGGAAATAAAGCCTGACTGCTCATTGGAGGGAGGGATATTAGAGGCAAAGATAAAGTACTTTGGCCCCATAATGAGAAGACAGGAAAGGGTTAGGGTTACGGTTACGGTTAGAAAAGCGTAGAGAAGACAATGATGCTTGGGAAAAAGGAAGGAAAAAGGAAGAGGGGCCGCCCAAGATGGATGGATGGTATCCTTAAAGTGACTGGCTTGACTCTGAAGCAACTGGGGGTAGTGATGGCCAACAAGGAGCTCTAACGTAGTCAGGTCCATGAGGTCATGAAGAGTAAAAATCAAGAATAAACCAAAAAAAGTGCTTTTAGTGTTGGTGAGTGCATCTGACCTCAATACCTACTCAGGACCTGTTGACACTGGCAAGAAATGCCAAATTGGACCAGAAGTCACTCCTGAATGTCCACAGACCATCTTAGGGGATTCCAGCATTTGCTATGAACCTTGAAGTAATATCATTCTTCCAGTAAAATCCCATATTCCATGAATACTGTAAGTCCAGCCTCTTTTTTTCTGCTTTCTTGGAGTATATGCTAGTGCAGACATCGACTCAGACAACCATTCTGCTAACTAGAAGTTCTCTCACACATGTCTTTTACTTGGTAGATGAAGAGCTACTGGCCCACTATTCAATTTTGCTATCAGCACGATCTAGAGTAATAATGGCAATGTATATTTATGCCTCACTACAAGTATATAGAATCATACATATGATATAAATCTCACTTATTAAATAACAACGTTGGGCTAAAGTGAAACAATAAAATAAAGAGGGTTTTTTTTAAAAAAAAAATTACCACATTTACAATAGTGAATAAATTATGCCAGAGGAGCCAAAAGGAGATAATTGATTGAAGAGTATCTTACAAAAATTAAAATGTTCAGTTCTCTTTCTTGGAATTATTTTTCTGGGTGTGAATATGACTTTATTCCCTTCTCATTCAATATGCCCACACTATTTATTTATTATTATTATTATTTATTAACTTTATTTGTACCCCGCTAACATCTCCCAAAGGACTCGGTGTGGCTTACAAAGGCCAAGGCCCTCAATAAAACAACAGCATAACAAATACAACAATAAAACTCATAAAGCAAACCAATAAACATTAAAACACTATGTGTCATATCAACATATGCATGGTTACAATTTAAAATATTTCCCAGTCAATGTAAATTTCTGATTTACTTTGTGGTGTAATGTGTATTTATGTATATGGAAGTATTTGTATTTGCCTTTGATTTTGCATTGCATCCTGCATTGCATTCTGACTTCATAAAATGCCTGGTTGTATAGAGTAGAAAATGCAAATAACAGGACTATTTAACATTGTCATAAGAAACGTAAAAAACACAACCTATAAATAACTATCTCAATAATGTTGATCAGTGTATAACTTTTGCTAAATAACATTTTAAAATTGTAATTCATAAGCTGATAAAAACCTTTACCAGCTAATAGCAAACAGGTTTGTTTTATTAATAGAAGAAATCCAGATTCACAGGTTGTATGGGATCTATCTGGGTTATTTCAAAAAGTAATCTCACCGTCCGGAACCACTAGATTAGCTTTAGGTGGCAAAGGCAGTATTCAATTAACATTGACCTTTGATCAGTGTTATGTTCACCCCTGCACTGTTCAAGCCTTTTTATCTGTCAAATTTCCAGTCATCAAAGAGATAGACAGAGACAGGGCTAAGCTTAGAGAATCCCTTCCTCTCATATGTCTAGAGATTTATTTATTTATTTTATTTCTCACACTTCTACCCCGCCCTTCTCAACCCCCGAGGGAGGACTCAGGGCAGCTTACAAAAAGGCACATTTTGATGCCAGCACAACAACAAGGTAAAAGAATAAAACATATAAACAGTAATTAAACAATTAGGCAGTTAAGACAATTAACTGAGTCTTGATTCCTACTTTCCTGCTTGCCACTGTCTACTCCCCTTTGGACAATGTAGCCAATGGAACTCGGGAAGGAGCACAAACCTTTTACTTTGTGTCTGTTAAAAGATGAAGTTAAAGTAAGTAAGTTAGCTCCAGGACTTTTGTATCCTGAATATACTTCTTTTTCCAGAATGAACATTTTGAAACTTAAGACTGACTCTGCAATCCTTAGCCATCCTAAAAAGATAAAAGCTATTTCTGCTCACCACATGTAACCATTTTCTGGTTATGAGCAGATGTTCTGGTACTTTGCTTTGCCTGCCAACCTCTGAAATAACGAGACCACACACCAGTATTTGAGTTTAAATATCAGCAACTTTTATTCATTGTTATCTATTAAACTTTGACTGGCTCTAAACCTATGGATCCTGAACTTGGAGGCAAAACTGAGGTAGTGTCCCTGCCTGACCTACCCTCAGCTAGTTAAGGCGAAACACCTGGGTCCCCAGGCAACCTAATCCGGGCAACCTCAAAGGAAAATGTGTTAGAGAAGTCCCTCTCAGGGTATCTGAGACCCGACTCTCCCCAATTCCTAGGCCATTAGAATTCCCCTCACCTTATCAAATTGAACCTTAGGTGAGTGTTTTAGTTAATGGCCTTCACCCCTGAAGGGGGTGCCTTGGCTGTACACCAAATTTTAGCTTTTTAAACTGTTTACTGTTTTCACCTATTTAATGGCACACCATCCCAATTTGCCTTGCAACAGTATAAGGTAGGTGAAAAACCCTCTTAGAGCATAAGAGGGGGAAAAATTCCTACCTGACCCCTTAACAGTAACCCTAATATACTGTTTAATGGGCGGGAGTGGTGAGTCGATGCTTGACTCTAGAATGAGGAAAGGGGGCAGGCCAGGCAGAAGGCCTGGCTCTGCACCCTTCAAAATAGTTCTACCTGAACTCAAAAAGGTCTCTCCTCGGGGGAGGAGGCAAAGGTCTCTCCCACCCCGGCTGTGCCAGGGTGGGAAAGGTTAATCTTTTGGTGGAATCACCCTAACTGAAGGTTATTTTGTGGTCTAACTAACAGCTAGGATTCCCCAACAATCAGAAAAATTTACTCAACATGGTTTACTTGAACTAAACTCCATATTTTATTTTATTTGCCTTTTTTGATAGCCTTCAACTATGTTTGAGGCAAACTGTGAGGCTGTCAAAGTCAGGAGGTTACAAGCTTTCAGTTTCAAATATTATATAGTTCATATTTTTAGGGGGATATAAACACAGATCCAGATACCACACATCTTACTTCGAAATTCAAATAAGGGTTGACAATGTAATTAATACTGCAAAGACAAAGATAGAAAAAAGAGAATTTAACATAAATATTAAAAGTACAGTAAAAGAGTGGAGCATGTATATAAAGGAAAATAGAAAAGGCCTAAATCCATTTGCTACCGCTGGAACTTGCATATTGAATCAATGGCGTTTCCATTCCATGGGATTTATTTACCATTCAGCTGTTCGATTCAGTGGCACTATTGTATGTAACATTGCTGTAATCATATAGCTGTAATCATTCCTTGCCCATAGAGAGTAAGGGAATCTTTGTATCTTCAACGTGTGGCCTTCCAGGTGTTTGGGCCTTCAATTCACAAAAGCCCCAACCAACGTGTGCAATGATCATGAATTATGGGCGCCAAAGTTCAAAACATCGGGAAGGCTGCAGGTTGAAGAGGCCTGGTCTAAATAGTGTGCTCTATTCAGTATTTCACCAAGAGATGAAGAATGCAGAGCAGTTCTACATAAACACTACATTGCAGTCCACTAAACTGTAGCACACATCAAGGCAGAAACAGCATGTTAAAAAATTTATCAGACAAACCTCATAATGTGCTGCAGCTGATCAATGTAGATGCCATTCAGATCATGAAAACGGTATGACCTCCAACTGACATGTTTATGTGCATTGACACATCTCAGTGGACTGGTGAAGAAAAGAAATCTCCATTTTCCAGTGGCTGTCTAGTCGCAGATACTGCAGGTTATTGGTTCGGTTGATATGGCTACCATCCCAGCCTTGAACCATTACCTGGATTGTTTGTGTAGGTTCTACACAATGAAACAGGCACATTTTAATTCATCTCCAAAATGTATTAGAGTGTCAATGTAGAACCACCCACATTCACATAGCTCTTGCAATTTCAGACTAAGCTTTATAGGATGTTTTAATGAGGACCGTGTAGTCTGTAAAGCAAGCCCTCAGTGATGTACAGTCATCCAGATGGTAACAAAAGTAGTGACAACCGAGGAGTGAGAAGTGCCGCAAATGAGGGTCACACTATAACAAAGGGAAATATAATCACAATCTTAACTAAGTGAAGTCCAACATTGCCTTTTGCAATCCAACATCTAGAATGCCCACTATTTGCACACCCTGCTATACATATAATAATACATTCTACTTATTACATGAATTGTAAGGATTGTCTCTACTTATATTCACAAGGTGGTATTCGAACGAGAGAAACTCATGTGGAAGTATGAATAATCCTTTATTGGATTCTTTTCCTTTACTGTTTTTAGATTTCTTTACTTTCATTCACTCCTCAGAGTAAGATTTATTCCTGGCCACATGTATGACCATTCCGAATTCTCATCTCAGCTGATGTCTTTGTTAAAGGGTAAATTTTATTTTAAAAGCGAAGGTTCAGTCTTAAACTTTATGTCAAGTTTTAACTTCTCTATCATAACCATCTTCCTTTCCACAATTTCTGGATACATCAGAAAACTATTTAGTACCTCCAAGTTGTCTCATCCCTGAGCAATCAGAAAAGTCACTGCTCTTTTCTGATTTAAGAACAGAGAAATGTGCTATGAAAGCATCCACCTTATGACAAGTTTTCCTCTTTAGATGAAATACATATACATGAAATAACAGAAGTCATATAGCTGCCACAGTAGGCACAGAGAAGTAGGAGATAGACATGAGTATTGGGTTATTAAGAAATGTTAAAGGGGACAGCAATTGAAGACACAAGGAGGAAAAATCATACCTTTTCAGTACCAAATAAGCTCCAGATTATTGGGAGAAAATATGAGCAGTCCATGATTTTTGTTAACATGATTCTAAATCATGTTAACCTAAATCAGCTCCAGGTGTCATGTAGCTGACACAGAGTTGATTTATCCTCACCCTCTCTTTGGTATAAAAGTCTATGTAGATGTGCCTCTAGTCTAAGTAGATAGACTCAAACAATAATAAGACACCAGAAAACTTACTGAACCATGCTGGTCTATGGGTGGGGGCGCCACCATAGGGGTGGTGACAGGCAGAGGGAGATACGGGAAAGGGAGAGCAAAACACTCATTTCGGCCCAAAATTTACAATAATAGATTGGCAACTTCTAAAGATGTTAACAACTCAAAGAAAAATCAAACCCAGCCCAAAATTTACAACAGAACATTTGCAATCCCAAAAATCGAGACCACAATTCGGCCCGAAAGACAGATTGGCAGCTTCAAAACACCCTCCCGACAAGATACAACTGAGGTGCCAGGATGGTGGTCCCTCCAGGTTAAAGGTGGTGCTGTTCAATGCCAGGTCGGTAAATGGAAAAACTTTTATTATTAAAGATCTAATTTAAGAAGAACAAGCTGACCTGACTTGTATAACAGAGACCTGGTTGGACGAAGGGGGAGGGGTTAATCTCACTCAACTCTGTCCACCAGGTTACTCTGTGCAGCACCAACCAAGACTTGGAGGGCGGGGAGGCGGAGTCGCAGTGGTCTATAAGGATTTCATCCCCCTGATCAGGCATCCCATCCCACAGTCATCTTCATTTGAATGTGCCGGCTTTAGGATAGGTGACCGGGACAGGATAGGAATTCTGTTAGTGTACCGACCACCCTGCTGCACTAGTCTCCCTACCTGAGCTAGCAGGAGTGGTCTCGGACATGGCGTTGAGCTCCCAACGGCTCTTAGTCCTGGGAGATTTCAATGTCCATGCCGAGGCCTCTCTTTCAGGTGCGGCTCAGGATTTCATGGCCGCCATGGCAACCATGGGCCTGTCCCAACTAATATTTGGTCGCACCCATAGTGCTGGGCACACATTGGATTTGGTATTTTCTCAGGGATGGGATGGGGGTGACGGGGTGGAGGAGCTGACCATCGCTCTATTGCCATGGACCGATCACCACCTGATCAGGTTTAGACTAACGGCGCCTCCTAACCTCCACAGGGGTGGTGGACCCATTAGAATGGTCTGCCCCAGGAGACTTATGGATCCAAATGGCTTCCTGATGGCTCTTGGGGATTCTCCCACCTCCTTGGCTAGAGATCCTGTCGATGTTCTGGTCTCCCGCTGGAACAGTGAGATGACCAGGGCCATTGATACAATCGCTCCGGAACGCCCCCTCTTGAGTAGCCGAGCTAAACCAGCCTCTTGGTTCACTGAGGAGCTGGCAGCGATGAAGTGAGAGAAGAGGAGACTAGAGTGTGTGTGGTGCCGGAACCCCACCAATCCAGTTCAAACACTTCTGAATACCTTTCTAAGGTCCTACAAGGTGGTAATAGCGGCGGCACAGAAAACATTTCTTGCAGCCAATATTGCATCTGCAAAGAATCGTCCAGCCGAGCTTTTCCGAGTTGTCAGGGGTCTGTTAAACCTGCCGAAAAGCGAGCCCCCTGATAACTCGATGGCTCGCTGTGAAGCAATTGCTCGATTCTTCGCGGATAAAATTGTGCGGATTCGGTCGGGTTTTGACGACATATTAACGGCAGTCTCTGGGGATGTAACGCGAGCATCTGCTTGTCCAGTTTTGTTGGATTCATTTCAACTGGTTCAGCTTGAGGATGTGGACAGGATCCTTGGAGAGGTGCGACCTACCACATGCATCCTAGACCCCTGCCCATCCTGGCTGGTCAAGGAAGCCAGAGAGGGTTTGGCAGAGTGGGTGAACGTGATGGTTAACGCCTCCTTACAGGAAGGAAAGTTTCCAGCAAGCTTAAAACAAGCTATTATAAAACCGCTGTTGAAGAAACCATCACTGAATCCCACTCAATTCGACAACTATCGGCCAGTTTCCAATCTCCCCTATTTGAGCAAAGTCATGGAACGTGTGGTGGCAACACAACTCCAGGAGTTTCTGGTAGACACTGATTATCTAGATCCGGTCTGGCTTTAGGCTGGGACATGGAACTGAGACAGCCTTGGTAGATGATCTTCGCCGGGAAATGGACAGGGGGAGTGTGTCCCTATTGGTTTTGCTGGACCTCTCAGCGGCCTTTGATACCGTCAATCACGGTATCCTTCTGGGGCGCCTCATAGATATGGGGCTCGGGGGCACTGCTTTGCTGTGGCTCCGATCCTTCCTTGAGGGACGGTCCCAGAAGGTGTTACTGGGTGACACCTGTTTGGCCCCACAACTGTTGTTGTGTGGAGTCCCACAGGGTTCAATCTTGTCCCTGATGTTATTTAACATCTACATGAAGCCGCTGGGGGAGATCATTCGGAGTTTCGGAATGAGATGTTATCTCTATGCAGATGATGTCCAAATCTGTCACTCCTTTCCACCTGTCACCAAGGAGGCTGTCCAGACCTTGAATCGGTGCTTGGCTGCTGTGTTGGACTGGATGAGAGCTAACAAATTGAAACTGAATCCAATCAAGACAGAGGTCCTACTGGTCAGTCGTAAAGCCGAATAGGGCATAGGGTTACAGCCTGTGTTACATGGGGTTACACTCCCCTTGAAGACACAGGTTTGCAGCTTGGGAGTGATCCTGGACTCATCACTGAGCCTGGAAGCCCAGGTCTCGGCGGTGGCCGGGAGAGCCTTTGCACAATTAAAACTTGTGCGCCAGCTGCGCCCGTACCTTGGGAAGTCGGATCTGGCCACAGTGGTCCACGCTCTTGTTATATCCCGATTAGATTACTGCAACGCACTCTAAGTGGGGTTGCCTTTGAAGACTGCTCAGAAACTCCAACTAGTCCAGCGGGAGGCAGCCAGACTGCTCACCAGAGCGTCATACAGGGAGCATACCACCCCCCTGTTGTGTAAGCTCCACTGGCTGCCGATCCAGTTCCGAGCACAATTCAAAGTGCTGGTTTTGACCTACAAAACCCTATATGGTTCCGGCCCAGTGTATCTGTCCGAACGGATCTCCCTCTACATCCCACTCCGGAGTCTAAGATCTTCTGGGGAGGCCCTGCTCTCGACCCCGCCTCTATCACAAGTGAGATTGGCAGGGACGAGGAGCAGGGCCTTCTCGGTGGTGGCCCCCACCTGTGGAATTCACTCCCCGGGGAAATTAGATCTGCAACATCGGTCCTTTCCTTTAGGAAAAACTGAAAACATGGATTTGGGACCAGGCATTCGGACAATCGGGCAGATAAAGAAAGAACTTTGACTATGATTAGGAAATGATTAATGGATTAGAACTATGGAACTCTGAAAGACGAAACACTGAGCATGAGAATAGTTTTATATGATGTGTTATGTACTGGTTGTTTGATTGTTTTAACTGTGATAACTGCTTTTAACTATGGTTTTGTATATTATGTGTAATTTGTATAGGCATCGAATTGTGCCTTTTTTGTAAGCCGCCCTGAGTCCTCCTTCGGGGGTTGAGAAGGGCGGGGTAAAAGTACCCGAAATAAATAAATAAATAAATAAATAAATAAATAAATACCAAGAGTGATCAAAATCTCTCTTTCCCCTTCTTCCCCATCCATGTAAGCTACAATTGAGGAAAAATTGACTCTCAAATTTATCCTTTCTTTTTGTAGTAAGAGAAACTGAGGAGCATGATTTAATCAATTTTTTCGCAAGGTACAAAGAAATAATGCACCAATATTTTATAATTAGTAGCAGTAACACAGTTTATTCTTTTCCCCTGTTCTGGAAGGTCGTCTGATCATGCTTCCAGTTTTGAATCCTTTATATTCCTTAATTCCAGCATTGTTCAATTTAGGGAGGGATATGGGTGGCAGATAGAATTGTGAGAAAATTCTGCCAAAGTAGCCTTTATTTTCTAAGGGGTACATGTGTGTGTTTGTGTGTGTGTGTATGCATATGTGTACAAATATAAACATACAAGGCCTCCCTGGTGGTTAAACCGCTGAGCTTTTGAACTTGCTGACTGAAACAATTATTTGAATGCGGGGAGTGGGGTGAGTTTCCACTGTTAAGCCCAGCTTCTGCCAACCTCGCAGTTCAAAAACATGCAAAATGTGAGTAGATCAATAGGTACAGCCTTGGCAGAAAGGTAATGGTGCTCCATGCAGTCATGCTTGCCATGGACAACACTGGCTTTTCGGCATAGAAATAAAAATGAGCACCACCCCCCAGAGTCAGACACAAACAAGACTTAATGTCAGGCAAACCGTTACTTTTACTTATAAACATACACACAAAAAAAGAGAGCATGTTAGAAATTTTATCAGACAAATTACTTGTGAGAAATTACCCTTTTCCTCTACCTAAATACAATCCAACCCATTTTGTAAATATGTGTACAGTATCATAGAGTTGAAAGAGAATACAACCCCCTGCCATACTGTAACACACAATCAAAGCACTCCTGACAGATGGGCCATCCAGCCTCTGCTTAAAATCCACACTCCACAGTCATACAATCCACTGCAAATAGCTCTTATGGAGAAGATGTTCTCAAATGCATTGAAACTATTACCAATGGCATATTCAGGCATATTCTTATATTCTAGTATGGCAAAGAGCATGATGTCCCAGTGGGGTAATAGAAGTCATTCAGTTCTTGTGGGTTTTTTCGGGCTATATGGCCATGTTCTAGAGGCATTTCTCCTGACGTTTCGCCATAGATGCAGACGAAACGTCAGGAGAAATGACTCTAGAACATGGCCATATAGCCCGAAAAAACCCACAAGAACTGAGTGATTCCGGCCATGAAAGCCTTCGACAATACAATAGAAGTCATTGTTAGGGAGCACGCGTGGGAATGTGGAATAATATGATGGAGAATAAGGTTGGATCTTTGCAATGCATGTCTGGTTCCCATGGCTGATTGAACTAGGTTCACATCCTAACTGATAAAATTACATTGCCTTGGCTTGTTTGTTAGGCCTGGGCGGTTTCGTTCGTTAATTTTGTAATTCGTTAATTATTCGTTATTTTTATTAATTACGAAACGATTACAAAACATATTTTCAAACCCGGAAGGGTTTAAAAATAACGAAACGGCATCCCCCATACTTTTAACGAGCTTCCGCCCGTTTCGGAAATGGGATGGAGGATGCTGCTGGTGCCCTGGGAGGCTGGAGCCAATCAGCAAGCAAGCAGTGCACCGTGGCAGTGTCTGATTGGCCGGCAAGGCCTTTAAAAGCGGCTCCGCGTGGCTGCGGAGTTCATTTGTTGCGCGGAGGCGAGGGAGGAGAGAGGTCCGGGAGGGCTGCTTGTGCTTGGCTTGGCTTGGGTAGGAAAAAGACTTGCATTGGGTTGGAAAATATTCCATTCTTTGTTGGAAAAGACTCTTCTGTGAGTGCTTCGATTGCCCTGTCTTTTGGCTGTGTTAGCTCTACATCAGGGCCAGTTTTTGGCTAATTTTCCATTTTTGAATATTTTTTAAAAATACCTGTGTTTTATTCATAAAAAAATACAAAAAATATTCTAAAAAAAAAAGAGCCTTCTGTTGGTTTGTGCTCTCGATTGCCTTGTCTCCTGCCTGTGTTAGCTCTACATCAGGGCCAGTTTTTGGTCAATTTTCCATTTCTGAACATTATCTAAAAATACCTGTGTTTTATTCATAAAAAAATACAAAAAAATATTCTAAAAAAAAAGAGAGCCTTCTGTTGGTTTGTGCTCTCGATTGCCTTTTTTCCTGCCTGTGTTAGCTCTACATCAGGGCCAGTTTTTGGCTAATTTTCCATTTTTGAATATTTTTTTAAAATACCTGTGTTTTATTCATTAAAAAAATACAAAAAATATTCGTAAAATTGATTCGTATTTAATAACGAAGTCTCGGAAGTCGTTTTTGCGCATGCGCAAATCGTGTCCGCCATATTAACAAATCGATTCGTTATAACCTTAACGAATCGACCCCGCGCCAATAACGAAGCTTCGGAAGTGATTTTGCACATGCGCGGGGGTCCGCCATCTTAACGAATCGATTCGTAAATATTTACGAAATTTCGTAAATACCGAAACTTTTTTTTGGGAAAATTTTGTAATTATTTTAAATATCGAAACAAAAAAACACCCCAATTACAAATCGATTTTAGAAACAAATTTTTGCGTTGTTACCCAGGCCTATTGTGTGTGTGTGTGTGTGTGAGCTGATGTTTCACTTTGAAGCAAGTATGACCTCAGTGTGTTTTGACATGCACTACCAATTCTTTCTTGGGTGGTTTTCCTTTCTCTTTTTGTATTTCTATTTAACTTCCCTGGCTTGCTCTGCCATCTACTGCTAAAAGCCAGCTTGGCTAGTTAGAAACTGAAATGATAAAGGACCAACCTATCTTGTATGTGCAAATTCACGGCCCCTAAATGAATGATTCATTGTACTACTGTTCATTTCCTTCCAGACATGTTTTCCAAATGTGTTATTTTGACACTATAAGACTAGGATCCCAATCTTTTCAGATACAAATGTGTTGTTATTCTTCAAATCCCAAAGATAGGGAGAACACATAATGAAATGTACAATAAATGGAATAATTAAAC
This sequence comes from Anolis sagrei, assembly GCF_037176765.1. Classification (NCBI taxonomy): domain Eukaryota; kingdom Metazoa; phylum Chordata; class Lepidosauria; order Squamata; family Anolidae; genus Anolis; species Anolis sagrei. The sequence goes on along the minus strand of NC_090021.1, from coordinate 271,719,361 downwards.
ATTAAAAACAATAAAAAGGGATTCTTTTCTTATGTCAGTAGAAAAAGGAAAAACAAGGAGGCAATAGGGCCTCTTCGAGGAGAAGATGGGGCAATGCTGACAGGGGATAGGGAAAAGGCAGAACTACTTAATACCTTCTTTGCTTCAGTCTTCTCACAAAAAGAAAGACATCTTCAACCTCAGCAAGATGGAGTGGATGAGGGATTTGAGGACATCCAACTCCAAATTGGGAAACAAGTCGTACAGGAATACCTGGTCGCTCTAAATGAGTTCAAGTCCCCAGGGCCAGATCAACTACACCCAAGAGTATTGAAGGAACTAGCGGAAGTCATTTCGGAACCATTGGCAACCATCTTTGAGAGTTCTTGGAGAACAGGAGAAGTTTCAGCAGATTGGAGGAGGGCCAATGTGGTCCAAACAACTACCGTCCGGTCAGCCTCATGTCAATACCAGGCAAGATTCTGGAAAAGATTGTTAAGGAAGTGGTCTGCAAACACTTCGAAACAAATGCGGTCATTGCTAATAGTCAACATGGATTTATCAAAAACAAGTCATGCCAGACTACTCTGATCTCTTTTTTTTGATACAGTTACAAGTTGGGTAGATGCGGGGAATGCCGTGGATGTAGCGTACCTGGATTTCAGTAAGGCCTTCGACAAGGTCCCCCATGACCTTCTGGCAAGGAAACTAGTCCAATGTGGGCTAGGCAAAACTATGGTGAGATGGATCTCTAATTGGTTAAATGGACGAACCCAGAGGGTGCTCACCAATGCTTCCTCTTCATCCTGGAGAGAAGTGACGAGCGGAGTGCCATAGGGTTCTGTCCTGGCCCCGGTCCTGTTCAACATCTTTATTAATGACTTAGATGAAGGGTTAGAAGGCAGGATCATCAAGTTTGCAGACAACACCAAATTGGGAGGGATAGCCAATACTCCAGAGGACAGGAGCAGGATTCAAAACGATCTTGACAGATTAGAGAGATGGGCCAAAACTAACAAAATGAAGTTCAACAGGGACAAATGCAAGATACTCCACTTTGGCAGGAAAAACGAAATGCAAAGATACAGAATGGGGGATGCCTGGCTCGAGAGCAGTACGTGTGAAAAAGATCTTGGAGTCCTCGTGGACAACAAGTTAAACATGAGCCAACAATGTGATGTGGTGGCAAAAAAAGCCAATGGGATTTTGGCCTGCATCAATAGGAGCATAGTGTCTAGATCTAGGGAAGTAATGCTACCCCTCTATTCTGTTTTGGTTAGACCACACCTGGAATATTGTGTCCAATTCTGGGCACAACAATTCAAGAGAGATATTGACAAGCTGGAATGTGTCCAGAGGAGAGCGACTAAAATGATAAAAGGTCTGGAGAACAAGCCCTATGAGGAGCGGCTTAAGGAGCTGGGCATGTTTAGCCTGAAGAAGAGAAGGCTGAGAGGGGATATGATAGCCATGTATAAATATGTGAGAGGAAGCCACAGGGAGGAGGGAGCAAGCTTGTTTTCTGCTTCCCTGGAGACTAGGACACGGAACAATGGCTTCAAACTACAAGAGAGGAGATTCCATCTGAACATGAGGAAGAACTTCCTGTCTGTGAGAGCCGTTCAGCAGTGGAACTCTCTGCCCCGGAGTGTGGTGGAGGCTCCTTCTTTGGAGGCTTTTAAGCAGAGGCTGGATGGCCATCTGTCAGGGGTGATTTGAAGGCAATATTCCTGCTTCTTAGCAGGGGGTTGGACTGGATGGCCCATGAGGTCTCTTCCAACTCTTTGATTCTTTGATTCTGTGATTCTATGATTCTAATACTGGTTAATATATGTTCTGGCTTCATGATGGACTGAAAGGTTAATCTTGTCATCCTGATTCTAACATATGTACCCAACTGAAATGAATGGTAGACAAGTGTTATTTTAAACAGCTATGAAAATATAATTTTATTACTTCATTTACTATTTTATTTTAATTATGTTATAATTAAAGTAACTTTTTATAAAATTATTTTAAATGAGTGTATCTAAAACACAGATAAATCAAAAAAGTGCACAAAGCAGTAACAGTAGTATTTTATGAGATGGTGGCTACAATTCTGTTAGTGACATGCACATAAATAAGTGCATCATATGGATACATATGGCTATCTTTAGACAGAGTCCTTAAATGTAGTGTTACTTTTTATTTAGCCTTTTGTGCAATTCCCACCCACCCCTCCTGCAGTAGTCAAGTCTTGGGAAATGACACAGAACTGCTCTGACCAGTGGAAAGGGACGGAGACAAGTCTGAGCACTGATCCATTTCTTTTTTTTTTTTATTGAGCTGTCCTAACCAATGGAGCCTGAAGATTCAGTTGAAGAGGAGGAGGATTGCCAGAAATTTACATCTTCTGAGACTGGTGGCCTCTCTGAGTTGGGGACTGGGACAAAGGGAAGTCCTTCAGGCCAGCTGGAGTTTTGCAAATATAGAAGCTCCATTACCATCACTCACTGAACAACAAAGAAAAACTGCATCATTTTCAGCAATTGTTATGTAGAAGGAATGACCTCATTAGGCACCTGGTGTCTCGAAACAGCTGTCTATAAATATCCGAGGCATTCCCTAGCAGTTTTGTAACTTACTAGTCTCATTTGTGATGATCAGTATTCACGTTTTCCTGACCTAGATCTGGCTATAAGGTATTACTCAGCTTTACTTCTGAGGTGCTGTCTTGCTGAATAGCTTCTGGACTAGCTGATTACCACGGTATTACATTTCCCTTCATTGTATGAATGACCTGGACTTAACTTCTTAACAGTTCTTGCATCCAACCACCTGCTTCTTGAGGCATTTGCTGCTTGGAGTGCAGGACAGATTGAAAGTAACCCCAATGCTGGAAACATTAAGGCACTGAATCAACAGAACCAGACTTTGGCTGAGCAGGTAAATTAGCTGACTGTAGCTGTTGTTGCGGAACATACGTTACCCGAGATCATTTAAAGCACAATCAGAGAGGAAGGAAACGGAGACAGCAGTTGATTTCAGGCGTTTACTATCAAGCATGATAGGGCATTCAGAAAGCAATATCTGACACACACTGGAAGTCAGACTTGCTTCAATATTTATAGCAGAAAACCACTGGTTCATACATGCGCAGAAATGTCTTGACATTTACATAGTACAATCATTAACAGGTGTCCTTCATGTATAGTGGCCAAGAACATTCCCTTGGCAAGGTCATGATGAAAAACAGTTGCCCACTTCATATAATTATTAACTTTCTACCCCTTATTTCCAGATGACATGTTCAATTGGTACTTAACTTCCTTGATCTCTTAATGATTTATATATTTATAACATAAGACTTGATTTAAGGCCATCTCCTTTTAGTTAAATTCAGCCTCAATTATTTAGTTGCTAATATGAAAATTAAGAGAATTTGTTTAAAATAAAAATATCTAAAATTGCCTGCTATTTACATTAAATAGACAGGAGATGGCGCTCTCTCACTATATGACCTTAGATGTTCTAGTCTCAAATCAATATTATCGATTTACCTAACTCATGAGGCCTCTGGCCTTCTATGTTTAACCTAAAGTCAACATTTACTTTTCCAACTATTTATCTATGGAACAAGCCACCCCAACCTTTTATTGCATCTGTCGAATTTCCCTTGCTCTCCTTTTCAGGCGTCAGCATTAAGGTAAGACTTTTACTGTTCATTTTAAATGCATTTATAATTATAATTATATTTTCTCCTAATGGCTGCCACAGTCTTAAGACATAGGGCCCTTCTACACTGGCAAAAATGTAAGAGAAATCAGTGTTTAAAATGACAATTCCCCCTGCATTTTGCAACTAGACAGGGGTCCAAACCCTCACCTTTTGTGATTGGGACAGGTGGGTATGGCCACCCCCCTTCCCTCTTTGCTCTCCATTAAGCCCTAAAAATAAACGAAAAGCTTCCGTACAGAGACTGGAGGCTTGCCTTAGCTTCCTGACACTTGAAAATGAGTCTAGTTTATATTTCTCTTTAATTTGCCAGTATTGTAGAAGATGATATATTTTTGTCAATGGTATTTAGTTCGTGTTGTTCTTTCAGTATTAATTCCCCTTGTTGGTTTTTCAAAATTTCTTTATATTTTGGCCATTTGTTCCACCCCATACATCTCCCTTGGCTTGCTTCTAGTGGCGAAATCCACAGTGGTGTTTTTGTATAAAGCTTTCTTTTATATTTTTCCCATACTTTTAAAATTGCGGATCTCACAAAATGATTACCAAATTCTTTTTCTTTCCCCTCATACCAAATGTAAAGATGCCACCCTCTCCTAAGGTCTGTTCCTTCTAACGTCAGTAATTTCTTCTTTTTTAGTAGTGCCCAATCTCTCGCCCATACTAATGCACATGACTCATAGTATAATTTTAGATCTGGGACTGCTAGTCCTCCTTTCTCTTTTTGTTCTATTAAATTATAATAGTGAGTTCTTGACTTTTTGTTATTCCAAATAAATTTTGTTATGTCCCTATTCCATTCTCTAAATAATTTCATATTTCATATTATGGGAAGATTTTGAAAAATGAATATCATTTTCGGTAATATCTTCAGTTTAATTGTTGCTACTCTCCCTAATAATGATAAGTTTTTATTTTTCCAATTATCCAGATCTTTTTGATTTCCTTCCATTTGTTAAGGTAGTTATTCTGTAGCAAATGTAAGATTTTAGCTGTCAGATTAATTCCTAGATATTTTAATTTTGTTACTATTTGTACATTCCATTTTTTCCTATTTCTTCTTGTTCTTTCTTATTTATATTTTTTGTTATTGCTTTTGTTTTTTCTAAGTTAATTTTGAATCCTGCCACTTCTCCAAAACCTTTGATTTCTCCGAGCCATTGGTCTAATTTATTTTTGGGGTTTTCTATTATACACTGTGATGTTCTTTTGCCACAATTACATTACCAATTAAGACTCATTTTCAGGGGTTTTGAAGACTTGAAACTTTGTACCTAAAATATAAATTTCATTTATTTAAGTCTATATAGAAAATGGAATGGGTCATAGAATTTAAATTATTTTGTGTTATGGACCTACTCTTCATGATTCATTAAAAATAAAAAAATGAACCTCCTCCCCCCATTTTTTTCTGGCTATGGGCCTGACCATACCTGTTCATTTTCTGTATTTACTGTTTCCCTATTGGTGTTGTTAGTAAATTGAATTCTATTGTTATTAAAATATTAATTAGATAGATTTTAACATGTTATTTGATTATTAAAATAATCCTTAAAACTTCTAACTGATATTATAGATAAATTCTTATTTCCTAAAACTGAAGCTCCAAAAGCTTTGATACAATGGGATCTTAGATTCTGTGACATACAGTATTGCTCAAAATCACTATTTAAATTAACGAGAATGAGTCGCCCTTGGGCTGAGAATTGCGGTATATAAGCGTAGTAAAATAAATAAATAAATAAATAAATAAATAAATAAATAAATAAAATAGAGGATTAAGCTAGGTATTTCAAAAAGTCAAAAGTTTCTTACAAATAAAAAAATCAGAATGACCCAATTAAGTGATAATCATCAAGTTCTCCATTGGCTGCCGTTTATTTTCCAGGCCCAATTCAAGGTACAGGGTATTACCTATAAAGCTCTTAACAGTTTGGGACCCACCTACCTTCATGACTGCATCTCCCTCCATGAATCTGCCCGATCCCTCCGATCCTCAGGGGAGGCTCTTCTTTTACCTCTGCCATTATCTCGGTCCTGCCTTGTGGTAACAAGGTAGAGAGCCTTTTCCTCAGTGGCTCCACGTCTATGGAATAAACTGCCTGGTGAGATTAGGCGAGCTCCCACCTTAGAAAGTTTTAAGAAGAATCTCAAAACCTGCCTCTTCCGCTGTTTTTTTGGAGATTAATTATATAATCTCATTTTACCATTCACCCTCAATTTTTGTCTTCAGTGCACCCTTTATACAAAGGTCATTTTTCTCGACCCCATCTCGGAAGAGTTCCTCCCTCACAAATAAGTTCTCCAATGCTATCTCACCCCCTGTTTTTATCCCTAGTATTTTAATCTGTTCATTGTTCTGTGTCTTGAATGGTTTTATTTTACTGTGATTTTATATTGGCTGTAATATCCGTATAGTGTATGTTTTATGTAATTGATTATGTTGTTGCTTATGTTTTGATTTTATTTTGTTGCTGCGTTACTGGGCTTGGCCTCATGTAAGCCGCCCCGAGTCCCTGTTGGGGAGATGGTGGCGGGGTACAAATAAAGATGATGATGATGATTATGATGATGATTATTATTATACTCAAAGCTCTTGGCTGTTTCAGTAATTTCTCACTTTTAGCTAAATCTAACAAATGAATGAAGAGATGCTGGAAGCAGGAGACTGTGATCCGGAGGTGCAAATTAGAATGGCAGGGGAACAAATTCCTCTTCACACTATGATATTTTGCTTATACTGTATTGCCATAATGAAGTCACTTTGTTAGCATTTTCTGCTCATTTTGACATGACTATCTAAAATGTTAGTGCATTCATCCTTCTAGGAAGAGCATGCTAAAGTTTTGGTTGCTGTTGGCAATGGTGATGATAATTGTCTTTCTTGTTAATTGCTATTAAGTGGCCCTACCTCATATTGAAGACAGAGATAGACCCTATCCAGATAGTTATAAAATGTTTCAATTGCCTCAATGGAATATGGTAGTAATGACCTAATTTCAATGAAATGAAGGATCATGTACATGAATATCTTTCTCATCTTTCATAGAAAGTAGTTTTGAAGAAGTAATAACAAAAGCTCTGCCCTTTACAGAAAAAGTGGATTAAAATGAAATGAAGCTGACATAGTCCCCAAGGCAGAGATGTGCTTGTAAGTATGAGCGGAGCCTTTAGTCACCATCAATGCCAAATTAATTTTTCTAATATATTGAAATGCCACATAACTCAGATAAACAATGTTGAAAGAGAGATGTAACTCTAAAGGGAATTGTATCCCTCATCTCTTTTGATAAAGAAATTGGGATAATGAAATGTTAGCTGAATGTTTCCCCTGATGTCAAGCTTGACATACAACTAAATACTGGCCTTGGGTGAACTCAAACATTGAATTGTTGTTTTGCAGTAAGCAGAGTGAACAGACAGCTAGCTCCATTTACAGTCTTTTGAAGGATTAAAATTATTGGACAATAAATGTTATTGAGTAATAAATGTTTCTCAAAAGCAATGCTTTAATTGTGATAGAATCCCTCTGAGGATTGTTCATACATTTTCTTCTGAGTCTATAATGTAATAGTGAGTCTTCACCACTTATATGTGATGTTTCAATGCATGTATGTCCAGATTTAGTAACATCATTAGTTTTATACTATTTTGCTAAGCCAACCAATTGTTGGAGGAGGGTGGAATGTGAAACATAACTTTGTGGGCAATTATACATTATATTCAGAAGGGAGTGAAAATTAAGTAAGAAAATGGGGAACAGGAAGTAGTAGTAGTTATAGTAATAATAGTACACATAATATATTAGGATATTCCTTTAAAAAGGAGGAAAATTATTGCCTTGGCCAAGGATTTCACTGGTTCAGCAATCTATGTGTTGAAGTTCCCAAAACAGGAACATGCCAGTATATAAAATATATGAGGGGTATTTTTTAAGTAAGGTCCGTTTGAACATAAATACACAATGAAAGTTTATTTCAAAAAAGTAAATTTATTTTCAGAAAGTACATAATTCACTCTATTTTTCGACATAGTTGCCAAGTTTGTTCACTTATTATACCTCTGAACCAATTTTAAAATACCCTCTTCATAAAAACTTGCAGCCTGCTCCAATAACCAAATTGTCTGTAATCAAAGAAGGGCGACCAGAGCGGTCCTCATCATGGATGTTGTCATGGCCATCTTTGAATTATGGTACCCACTTACGCACTTTGCTTTCACTCATAACAGTATCACCGTACACTTCACAAATCTGTCGATGAATTTCTGCATCAGGCAGGTTCCTTGCTGGCAAAAACCGTATCACTGAGCGAACCTCACATGCAGCGGGTGAGTTGAGTCTTAAACATTTTTAAATACAGGTTAGCTACAGAGCGGAAACTGAGCACAGTTGTTCCCGAGGCATGCCGGTACACGACACATGTGCTCGTTGCGGTATGCGCGCGAACTACTAGTGTCTACAACAAAACGGACCTTACTTAAAAAATACCCCTCATATTTCAAATCTACAAAATTACATTCACAACTAGGAAAAAATTAAATGGGTTATCAGAAAAAGTGAAAAAAAGCAATTTAGGCATAATGAAAATGAGACCTGAAATAGATTAATTTTCCAAGTTTGACCATATTGTGTTCTATTTTCATTCATCTCTGACTCTTTAAAATCATGTCATTTAAACATCTATAAAAACTGCATGTCACCAATGTAGAATAGTCAGTCATATATTGCTTCTATTATATTGCTTCTATTATTATTATTATTATTATTAGAAACACAACAAGATGAGTCTACAGCAGACAATATCACTTTGCTGGCTATTGTATTAGATCACATGTTGGACACTTCCCAAGTGTCTAGGACTGTGTGATGTATTGGCGAATAATGTGTGCAGATCCCAGTAAGGTGGCCTTTTGCAGCTGGTGCATGGTAATTTTGTCAGCGCCAATTCTGTTTAAGTGCAGGCCAAGGTCTTTAGGCACTGCACCCAGTGTGCCAATCACCACTGGGACCACATTTACTGGCTTGTACCAGAGTCTTTGCAATTCAATCTTTAATAATAATAATAATAATAATAATAATAATAATAATAATAGTTATTATTATTATTATTATTATTATTATTATTATTATTATTAGGTCATAGTTTAGAGGGCAGCCTGATATATAAGATTACTACCCATCCCCTGCCACGCATTGCTGTGGCCCAGTCTGGTGATCTCAAAAATAAAGTAATGAGAAAGTTTTGGTTTCCAATAAATGTAATTTCTTTATGCTTGTGGGTAAACAGTATTTCTTGCTGTTTTTTTGTCAGTGTTGATGTGGAGATTGTTTGGTTTGCCCACTCTGGAACATGCAACATATAATTGTCCTTGTTTAGGGGTCCCTTTCAAATCTTTGATACTATATCTCTGTGTGTGTAAATCAGATATATCTGTCAATATCTGTGGCTAGATGGCTCTTTGTCAGGAGGGCTTTGATTATACTTTCTTGCCCTGGTGAAGGGAGTTGAATTGCATGGTCTTAAATATTTTCCGTTGGTCATGGGGGTTCTGTGTGGGAAGTTTGCCCCAATTCTGTCATTGGTGGGCTTCAGAGTGCTCCTTGATTATAGGTGAACTATAAACCCCAGTAACTACAACTCCCAGTAACTACAACTCCCAAATGTCAAGGTCTATTTCCCTCAAACTCCATCTGTGTTTATATTTGGGTATATTGAGTATTCATGCCAAGTTTGCTCCAGATCCATCTTGTTTGAGTCCACGGTGCTCTCTAGATGTAGGTGAACTACACCTCCAAAACTGAAGGTCAATGCCCACCAAACCCTTGTGGTGTTTTCTGTTGGTCAGGGGAGTCCTATGTGCCAAGTTTGGTTCTATTCCATCGTTGGTGGAGTCCAGAATGCTCTTTCATTATAGGTGAACTATAAATCCCAACAACTACAACTCCCAAATGACAAAATCATAATTTTTGAGTGATGGTCACTCTATGTGTTGTGAGACGTTTTGTTGCCAAATTTGGTGCGATTTCGTTCATTGGTTCTTTTGTTTTTAGGGTACTCATTGCGCACAGAGCATTTATATATATATAGATTATGATGCCTATGACTGTTATGGTTCATGGATGCCTTTTTTGTTTTAAATAAAGACTCTATATACTTTATAGATTTTTATAGTGGAAAGCTATATCTTCCCTTCAGTATGAATTATAGGTGATCCCAACAAAGCAAATAGCCAACAATGAAATACATATTGAGGTTCTGGATATGGAATGCGGCATGGAGGAGGGGGGGTGTTGTGCCAGCCGAGGGGCCCCCATAGAAGTGGTGTTGGGGAAGGGGAGATGGGGGAAAAGGAGACCATCAATTCGGCCTAGGGATCATGTAACAACATTAGTAATTCCAAACCGGTCTCCTGATATGGTAAACTGGTGTAACCAGGATGGCGGTCCCTCTGGATTGAAGGTGGTGCTGTTGAACGCCAGATCTGTCAATGGAAAAACAACTTTCATCCAGGACTTAATCCTGGATGAGTGGGCAGATCTGGCGTGCATTACGGAGACCTGGTTGGACGAAGCGGGAGGCGTGAATTTGACCCAGCTTTGCCTACCAGGTTTTTCTGTGCAGCACCAGCCGAGATCCGGAGGGCGGGGAGGCGGGGTCGCAATGGTCTATAGAGATTCCATCCCTCTGACCAGGGGCCCCATCTCGCAGTCAACAAATTTTGAATGCGCCCACTTGAGGTTGGGTGACCGGGACAGAATAGGGATTCTGTTAGTGTACCGTCCACTTCGCTGCACTACAGTCTCCTTACCTGAGCTAGTGGGGGTGGTCTCGAGCCTGGCATTGGAGTCCCAGCGGCTCCTTGTGCTGGGGGACTTCAATGTCCATGCCGAGGCAGCCCTTTCAGGAGCGGCTCAGGACTTCATGTCTGCCATGGCAACCATGGGGCTGTCCCAGCAAGTATCTGGCCCCACTCATAGTGCAGGACATACATTGGACTTGGTTTTCTGCCAGGGATGGGAGGAAGGTGGCGGGGTCGAGGAGCTGACCATCTCTCCATTGCTATGGACCGACCACTTCCTGGTCATATTTAGGCTCACTGCGCCCCCTAACCTCTGCAGAGGTGGAGGACCCATTAAGTTGGTCCGCCCCAGGAGGCTTATGGATCCAGATGGATTCCTGATGGCTCTTGGGGAGTTTCCCGCCGCCTCGGTAGGTGATCCTCTCGAGGCCCTGGTCACTCTCTGGAATGGGGAGATGACTAGGGCAATTGACACTATCGCTCCGGAACATCCCCTCTCAAGTAGCTGAGCTAAATCAGCTCCCTGGTTCACCGAGGAGCTGGCAGCGATGAAGCAAAGGAAGTGGGAACTAGAGAGTTTGTGGCGTTCGGATTTGAGCGAGCCAAATCGAACACGGTTTGTGTCCTTTTTAAAGGCATATGCCATGGCAAGAAAAGCCTCAAAGAAGGCCTTCTTTGCGGCCACTATTGTGTCTGCAAAGAACCGTCTGGCAGAGCTGTTCCAAATTGTCAGAGGCCTTTTAAATCCCACCACTCAAGGTGGGAACCCTGACAATTCAACTTCTCACTGTGAAGCTTTTGCTCATCATCATCATCACTTTATTTCTTAATTAGTCGCTCTCCACCAAGGTGCTCCGAGCGACTTACAATTTAAAACAGTTTATACATAATATAAGACAATCAATATAAAAACATTCAACATAAAACATTCAACATAAAAACATTCAGCAGTGACTATGGCAAAATTTGATCCGGTTACTTAAATGCACAGCCAAACAGCCAAGTCTTGAGCACCTATGCAAAAGGTCGCAACTCCGACATTGCTCTAATATATGGAGGCAATGAGTTCCACAGAATTGGAGCATTAATCGAAAAAGCTCTACGCCTTGTAGCTTCCAAATGTGCCTCCCTAGGACCCAGTATGCTCAGTTCTTTGCAGACAAAGTCGCTTTGATCCGTTCTGGTCTGGATACCATGTTAATGGCAGTCTCTGAGGATGTAACACGAGCACCTGCTTGTCCAGTTTTGATGGATTAATTTCAATTGGTGAAACCCGAGGATGTGGACAAGATACTTGGAGGAATGAGGCCAACCGCATGCATCCTGGACCCCTGCCCATCCTGGCTTCTAAAGGAGGCCAGAGGGGGATTGGCTGAGTGGGTTAAGGTGGTGGTTAATGCTTCCCTTCAGGAAGGCAAGATTCCAGCGAGCTTAAAACAAGCTATAATAAAACCGCTGTTGAAAAAACCATCACTGGACCCCACTAAATTCGACAACTATCGGCCAGTTTCCAATCTCCCCTTCTTGGGCAAAGTCTTGGAACGTGTGGTAGCCTCACAACTCCAGGTATTCTTGGTAGACACGGATTATCTAGACCCAGCACAGTCTGGCTTTAGGCCGGGACATGGTACCGAGACAGCCTTGGTCGCCTTAGTGGATGATCTGCGCCGGGAGCTCGACAGGGGGAGTGTGCCCCGGTTGGTGCTGCTGGACCTCTCAGCAGCCTTCGATACCATAGACCACGGTATCCTTCTGGGACGCCTCGCGGGGGTGGGTCTTGGAGGTACTGTTTTGCAGTGGCTCCGGTCATTCCTAGAGCGTTGATCTCAGAAGGTGTTGTTGGGGGACACCTGTTCAACCCCACAACCATTGTCTTGTTGGGTTCCTCGGGGCTCATTATTGTTTCCCATGTTGTTTAACAACTACATGAAGCCGCTGGGGGAGATCATCCGGAGTTTCAGGGTAAGGTGTCATCTGTACGCAGATGATGCCCAACTCTGTCACTCATTACCACCTGCTACTAAGGAGGCTGTCCAGGTCCTGAACCGGTGCTTGGCCGCTGTGACGGTCTGGATGAGGGCAAACAAATTGAAATTGAATCCAGACAAGACAGAGGTACTCCTGGTCAGTCACAAGGCCGAACAGGGCATAGGGTTACAGCCTGTGTTGGATGGGGTCGCACTCCCCCTGAAGATGCAGGTTCGCAGCTTGGGTGTGACCCTGAACTCATCGCTGAGCCTGGAACCCCAGGTTTCGGCAGTGACCAGGGGAGCATTTGCACAGCTAAAGCTTGTGCGCCAGCTGTGCTCGTACCTTGGGAAGTCTGACTTGGCCACGGTAGTCCACGCTCTGGTTACATCCCGTTTAGACTACTGCAATGCTCTCTACGTGGGGTTGCCTTTGAAGACAGCTCGGAAGCTCCAACTAGTCCAACGCTCAGCAGCCATGATTTTAATAGGAGCGGAGCGCAGGGGCATACAACCCCCCTGTTGCGCCAACTCCACTGGCTACCGATCTGCTACTGGCCTCAATTCAAAGTGCTGGTGTTGCCCTTTAAAGCCCTAAACGGTTCCGGCCCAAGCTATCTATCCGACCACATCTCTGCCTATGAACCCACTAGGACTTTGAGATCTTCCGGGGAGGCCCTGCTCTCGATCCCACCTGCTTCTCAAGCACGGCTGGCGGGGACAAGAGATAGGGCCCTCTCGGTGGTGGCTCCTCAGCTGTGGAACGCCCTTCCTACGGCATTAGACTAGCACCATCTCTAATGGTATTCCGCAAAAAAGTGAAGACCTGGCTGTTTGAGCAGGCGTTCGAATAATTAGTGCAATGATTGGTTAATGAACATTGGAATGGAACAATGGATGATGAATGTGGAACATGTTTTTGATGATGAGACGACAGTGAATGGGTATTGTAGTCACTGTTTATTAATTGTGTAATGTGTTAGGTTGTTAACTGTTTTTATACTGTAGCACTGAATTTTTGCTGTTCGTATTTGTTGTGAACCGCTGTGAGTCGCCTTCGGGCTGAGAACAGCGGTATATAAGTAAGGTAAATAAATAAATAAATAAATAATCAAATGCACTTGTACTATGGTAGCCACTTGTGGAGTGATTGTGGTTCACATTAGATGGGGAATATTTATTATCCTGCTTGTGAGATTCACTATTTTTTCCCACATTTCTAGAGATGGGAAGGATATTGAAAAATATGTATAAAAGGTGAAAAAATGTTTTTTGAGTGTTCAGGAACTGTAAAGTGAAGAATTCTGAATGGATGCTAATCTTCACAGTATGTGCCTTATTCTGTACAAAATTAACACTGGAATCTGTATTTTCTGAATATAAAGACACTTTATGTGTGGAAAACAATTTCAATGAAGTAATATTATTTTAAGCACAGAAAATACAATTTCTGCGCAAATTAACCATATGGGGAAAAAATCAAATATATCCCAAATGCTGATTTTATTATTTTTTAAAGTGTGCTATTTTGAACGTTTTCCTCACAGTGAGAGAAATATTGTCAATTTTTTTCATTGGTACACTTGAAAGAAAAATTAACAAAGAATTTAATCCCTGTGCATTTCCAAAAAAAAAAAAAAAGAACCTAAGCATTGTTAACCTTTCTGGAACATGTTTTTGGTGTTGAAAAAAGACTGCATGGGGAGAAGCTGAAAATTCTGATGCTTTTGCTAGAATAGCACTTGTTCAGAATTACAAGTTTTGTTTCTTATGTAGAAAAAATAGCATTATAGAAATTATTGCTTGAATTTTTATATGATAACAATATGCTATTGCTTTGGTGTATAGAAAGTTGGCTGGGTCGCTGTGTCTATTTCGGAAGTTAAAGGGTTGATGATCTATTTCATTTCCTGGATTTTCCCAAATGTCTCTAGACATCTAACAAATAAAATCTACAATGGTTAAAATCAATTACAACTCTCTCTCTCTCTTTCTCTCTCTCTGTATGTGTGTGTGTGTGTGTATTAATGCAATGTAATTTAATGTAACATAATACAATACAATAATAAGGAAGAACGTTTCCCACATAACAGCCAACATTTTAAATTGATAGATTTTAGCCATCTACCAGGTAGATCTTGTATTTACTACTTTCAGTATTTAGGGGTTTGGGACAGATACAGTTATTTTATAAGTATTTAAGAGTGAATGAAAAAATGTTTATTAGTATAGATCATATCTTCTAAGGATCTAGCCAGGAAGCCAATCAAAGACCCAGATGCTAGTTTTGGAAACACACATTAGAAAGCTTTCCATTTGGGGGTTTTTTGTCTGCCAATTTTGTCACATAAGTGGTCACAGCAGTTAGGTTCTCTGCTCTGGATGAAAAAGAAAAGCACCAAAGGGAACCATTTTCTACCCTGCAATCAGCAGAAAATGCTGTGCCAACTGAAATTGTAATTATATTTGAAGCAATGTGCTAATGAACTTTAAAAAGGTTTAGTTGAATAACACAATAAGAAGAATTAAATATACAGAAGCATTGGTTATCTTGAATTTTCCCACTGCCATTTTTAGTGAGGGCTGCTAGTAGAAGCAGTGAAGACAAGACAACACTGGGTCACCTGAAAATCATAATAGAAGCAATATTGATTTTGGTACGTTTATTTCATTTTTTAACAAGAATAAGTCTTATGCAGTATCATTGCTAGTGACCCGTAGTCTTCCTGCACTATTTACTCTTCTCCCAATGAAAAAAAAATGCAGACAATAGCTTTTATACAGCAGTTGTATGCCACAGTTCTACAGCCTAGCTGACATGAATGTATATGTGACAATTCTTAGCAATTCTTTGGACATCTGCTTATAATTTTAGAGTGACTTTTCAAACTATTATGGTGCCATGCTTTAACATATCATTAAATGTTCCAATATCATATTGATAATCCTAATGACAGAATGTTAATATCAACACATATTAGGAGAAAGAGAAACAGAGAAATAAAAAGCAACGGCTTCTTTAAGATTATGCATAGTGTGGCTGAAATTTGAATGAAAGTGGAAAAAAAAACAAAGAAATTGTTAAAGAAATTGTTATGTTCTCCAGAATGACTGGAGGATGTTGAACATAAAATCATACTGGTGGACATAGAGATTCCAACTGAGGACATTTTGAATGAAATCTGTGAATAATCAAATCCACAAAAGTCAAAACATGGAAATATGTCTGTATATCACAAATGCATTATTTCTCTATTTTAAGTTGTTGTGAAACACCAAGTCCTTATATAATTTGGTACTAGTACTTTGAAAACTGTGACCTTATTTACTGAAATTAGTACTGAATGTTCTTTCAAAGTCCCCATATGGATATGGGTGGTAGAAAAAAATAACCTTTTAATTGGAAGTAAAACAACACAATGATGTTCTGTTGACTTCTAGGGAACACCTACCAAATACAGTAATCAAACCTCAAAAAGGCAAGATATATTCACTGACTATCAAAAATGGCTATGGCTCACAATTTATAAATCTGTAACCATTCGAGGACATTTCCTACAGCAAGGAGCCATTAAAAGTAAAAAAAGAAAAGAGGAACAGGGAAAACTGATAGAGAAATTGAAAATTAAAGAGGATATGTTAAAGAAAAGACCAGGAAATAAAAAAATCCAATTAGAAATAGAAATATTAAGGAAAGAGGTGAATGCGGTGCAAATAAGTCAAATCGCTAGGAAATTAAAATTTCTTAAAGCCCAATATTTTGTTAAGGCTAACAAGCCGGGTAAATTCCTGGCAAACAAATTGGCGAAGAAGAGACAACAGAACTATATAACGCAAATAATAGAAGATGGTAGGAACTATACGAAAGAAAAAGAGATTGCAAATCAATTTAGAGATTATTATCAAAAACTATATTAAAAAGATGGTGTTATGAAAGAAGACACCATGAAGTACATAATGGATCAAAAGATATCCAAAATAACCGACATAGAAAGAGAGTTACTAAACAAACCAATAGAAGAAGAAGAGACTGTAAGAGCAATAAAGAGGATGGCCAATAATAAGGCCCCAGGCCCGGATGGGTTGACAGCGCTTTACTACAAAACATTCAGAGAAGAGCTGACCCCATGCCTGAAAGAAATAATGAATAATATTCTGGGAGGGGAGGAAATGCCGGAGACATGGCATAGGGCAAATATAACGTTAATACATAAAGAGAACAGCGAGACCACAAAGCTTAAAAATGATCGGCCCATTTCTCTTTTGAACTGCGATTATAAGATATTTACAAGCATATTAGCAGAGAGATTCAAACCACTACTAAACAAAAAAATTAAAGAAGATCAAAGAGGTTTTTTACCAGGTAGACAAATGAGAGACAATGCCAGGATAATACTTAACATCATAGAATATTATGAAAGAAACCATCAAAAGGAAGTAGGGCTGCTCTTTCTAGACGCAGAAAAAGCTTTCGATCACACGAATTGGGACTTCCTACTATTAATATTGAAAGAAATAGACATTGGTTACCCCATCTTAAATGCAGTTATGGCAATGTATTCTAGACAAACGGCAAAACTCCTGGTGAATGGCCTGCTTACAGAGGAAGTGGAAATTAGAAGAGGGGTGAGGCAGAGGTGTCCCCTATCCCCTTTGTTGTTCATATTGGTTTTGGAAGTTTTGTTAGAAGACTTAAGAAATGATAAAGAATTAAAAGGCCTTAAAATCAGAACAGAGGAATATAAGACCTTAGTGTTTGCAGATGACGTGGTCTGCATTATGGAAGATCCAGTTGAAACCACACAAAGATGGATTACTAAGATTGAAATATTTGGAAAGCTAGCCGGGCTAAAGATAAATAGAAATAAAACAAAAATACTCACAAAAAATGTTAAGATAGAAAGAAAGGAAAAAATCTACGCGAACTCAGGAATAGAAGTGGTAAAAAAGACCAAATACCTAGGCATCATAATCTCGTCCTCCAACATACACCTGTTTAGGGATAATTACGAGAAAGTATGGGGTAATATACAGAAGAAACTCCAAAATTGGAAGTACCTCAAGCTATCTATACTTGGAAAGATTGCAGCTATCAAAATGAGTGTACTACCTCAAATGATATATTTGTTCCAAATGATTCCAATTATCAACACTAATGCATGTTTTAAAAAATGGAACAAAGATATCCTAAACTTTATATGGGAGGGGAAAAAGGCCAGGATAAAATTCAAAAATCTTACTGATACAAAAAATAGGGGAGGCTGGGCGATGCCAGATATGCAAATATATTTTGAGGCCTGTGCTTTATCATGGGTTAAAATATGGGCTACCCTGGAGCAAAAGAAAATATTAATTTAGAGGGCCACGATATCAGAAGGGGGTGGCATGCCTACCTCTGCTATGGGAAAGCAAAAATAGAGAATAATTTCACCAACCACTATGTTAGAGCCGCATTATTAAGGACTTGGAATAAATACAAAGATATCATGTACCCCAAAATACCTATGTGGACATCACCAACAGAGGCAAACCAGAGAAGAGAAATACCGAAAAATAAATGGTTTAGCTATAGACAACTACTGGTCAAAATTAATAACGAATGGCGTTTGAAGTCCATGGAAGAACTGGAGAGGGAAGACAAGGAAGTAAATTGGCTACAATACATACAAATTAGACAATACTTCAAGGCAGATCAAAAAGTAGGATTTAGTGAAAAGGATACCTGTTGGGACATAATTATGAAAAAAGAGAAAAAGCTAATTAGAATCTTATATAAGAACCTGTTAAAATGGAATAATGAGAAGGAGGTGGTGAAGGAGAATATGGTTAAGTGGGCTAGGGACGTGGGACACTCTATCCTACTAAGTGAATGGGAACAGGTGTGGAAGACCAAGTTAAAGTACTTAGGCGATCCCTCGTTGGACGAGTAAGATGGTCTTCCATTATGGATTTCCTTGTGGGTCCGTATGTGGCTGTGGAGCCCTACTCTTGCTCTGCATCTTCTTCCGCAGTGAGGGCATTGGTTTCCAGGTGGAAGGTGGTCCCGGTCGGGGTTGGCTTGACGCGCCTTCCTCCTGGCACGTTTCACTCTTTTACCCTCCACTCGTGCCTCCTCAAATTCTGCAGCACTGCTGGTCACAGCTGTCCTCCAGCTGGAGCGCTCAAGGGCCAGGGCTTCCCAGTTCTCAGTGTCTATGCCAGCAAGTTAAAGTACACCAAAGCCATCAGTATAGTCGAGAACTGGCATAAAGTGTTTTATAGATGGCACCTGACGCCGGTCCAATTGGCTAAGTTTAGCAAAAACTACAGCACTAAATGCTGGAAGTGTGGAAAGCAAGCTGGTACCTACTTTCACCTGTATTGGGAGTGTAAAAAGACCAAGAAATTCTGGGAGATGGTGCATAAACATACGCAAAACATTATAAGAATGAAATTTGACATAAAGCCCGAATATTACTTATTGAACTTAACAGATATAGATCTAAAGAAAAATGAAGAAAAAATCTTTTTTTACTTATCGGCAGCGGCTAGAATATTAGTAGCACAAAAGTGGAAAAGCAAAGAAGCCCCTTCTAATGAAGAGTGGCTAAGGAAGATAATGGACTTTAAGAATTGTGACAGGTTATCTAATCTGCTAGAGGAGCAGAACAAGAATAAACAAACAAATTGGAAACAACTAGAGGAATATTTGAAAAATAAAATCAAATTGGAAATATAAATTCTATGGGAAAGAAGAATAAGAACCCCAAAAGTGAAGAAAAAAAAGATTATTGAAGTCAGACAATTACGCCTCTGTGGACTGAACGGAAGTGCAACTCACATATGTCTACCCTACATCCTATCCCCTACCCACCCCTCACCTCTCTTATCCAATCCCCATACCTTCCCCTTCCCTACCCTTCTAACCTATCCCACACTGTCTGTCTAAATTCTACAACTTTCTATCACAATTATTGTTCTCACTCTTTCACTGTAAGGAAAAATGCATAAAATACTAATAAAAAAATTATAAATCTGTAACATTTAGCCATATTATCAGAACGTATACTTTCCCTAGAGAGAATAGTTATTTTTATTTGCATTTTTAAATACATTTTAGTTGTTGAGTCCATCCATATAGATCATTGCTCATCACCTATTCCTGCAGATTGAAGCAGGGAAGAACCTAGTCTTTTCCCATAGCTTTATCAGTAATATGTTTGAAGAGAAGAAATTCGTGTTTGTGTGGAGACTTTCTACCCAAGCATAATCTGTGGTTTGTAGTATCCTTGTTCATGTGGAGGACTTTCATATGTAAATCTGTTCAGATGTGTCACTTTCCACAGAGATAAAACAATAATGGTGGGGAGTAGCTTAGTTGAGGCATATGTGGCAATGTCTAAACATGGCTACAATAAATCAAGTGGTGGAAATAAGGGAAGGAATCACATCATGAACAATACAAATCACATCATGAACAATACAAAATATTTGGATGCCTGAGGTAAATGACACCTTACACCCACCCAAATCAGACTCCCAAAAGTATTAAATATTGCCTTCCTGAAGTGTTTAACACTAAAAGTGTTATATAACAAACTTTCAAATGCTCCTTATTTTTCAAAACCACAAGTGCTCCCCATATGTTAGCTACTTTGTTTGTCTTTTTGTAGCCTTTATGTCAAAAAAAGGCCCTGATTCTATAGTCATGGTTGACTGTATGAAACTGAAGCCAATGAATAAATCTCTACCTCTCTTTTTTCAGAAACACTGGTGGGTGAACATTTTCAAAGCATGTATTTCTTTTTACAAGTGACCTTGATTTTTTAAAAAAGTATAAAAAACATACTGGAAAAATGAATAAGTATGGAAAATCAAGACAAAATTGTATGTTTATAATCTGTTTTATTGTTTTGATGTGTTTTTATTGTTCATATGTTTTAACAGTTTTATAGTTTGATAGGGTATGTTTTATTGTTATGTCTATGATGAAGCATTGAATTGTTGCCAGAGCTTGTAAGCCGCTTTTAGACCCCATAAGGGTGAGAAAGGTGGGGTATAAAGAAAGTAAATAAATAAATTTACAAAATCAGAACAACAAAAAACCTAATTGGAGGCTTCTCTAAAGGGCAACTGAATTGGGATAAAAAGATTCCTGAGGAAAACATCTGAGACAAATTATACTGTGCTTGAAAATGTTATATGTGATTTAGCCATCAGCATTGTTTAAAATATCTAGGAATTAATACTTAGATGGCTGGATCTACTGACTTGATTAGGTTTCAAGTACACTCTCAACAATCTGTTCATTAACAAATTAGTGAAGGCAAAAAGTGGCTATAAAGATAATTAACTAGCTGCATATTTCTCCCACAACTCACAGAAGATTATTTGATAATTCAGTTTGCGTTTCCGAAGCTATTTTATACTTAATAAACTTTATACTGTAGATCCTGCAGCTAACAAACCATACACAATTTGACTCTATCCAACTTAAAGCATTGTACACCCTAAAGCAGCATAAGGGATATGTAGTCTCTTGATGTTGTTGGACTGCTACTCCCACCAGACCAGATAATGGGAAATGTAGCCTGACAATATTTTATGGATCATATGTTCCCCATTCATCCCTTAAAGCTAGCAAACCAATATTTCAGTTTTTTAAAACAAAAAAGGTGCCTATTTCTAAAGTGCCTTCAAATAATTAATCAGGATTTCCATAGGCAATGAATTCTCAGAAGTGGTTTGTCATTATTATCTCAAAACGAATTATTCCATTGAAATGCTATTAATTTGTTCTGTCCCAAACCCCTTCCCCAACCATCTTTGTTACATGTTTTTTTTAAAAAAGAAAAGGTACTTTATAAATAACAAATAATGTATAAATGCACATTCATATGCAACAGTAAACAAAGAAATTTCAACTTCAACATTGTTGAAGCAATAAGTTATTGCAAGGAACCACATTTGTGGCAACAAAATATGTGTTGGCCAGTGTAACATTGTTTTCTTCATTCCATACAATACCATACTAATTCCAGCCTCCCTCTCTTGCCCTCTCTCTCCCTCTCTCACTTCTTGAAGTAAAACATACCAGGAATAAAAAATACATAAAATCAACTAACCCAAACTTCCTCAGTGGATAGCTATCTCCAAAAGCAGAGAAGAGGGAAGCAGGCAGCAATCCCCCAAAGGGAAAAGAGCATGGAGCAAGTAGGAAAAGGCATACAGGCAGAAACATGCAGGCAGAGGCACTGAGATACAAGGTACAGAGGTTTATCCCTTGAAGCCCTTTACTCTCATGAGAGCACTCACTCTTGTGGTGCTTCTCTGGTGTTCATGCATACGCTCCTTTTACCACAATGGTTCTGGCATTCACACTCCATCTGTCATGAGTGCTCTCTCTGGTGCAAGTATGTGTGCTCTATCTGGTGCAAGCATTTCGTGTGGTGCAGTTCGTAAGTCAAAATGGGGCTTGGATGTCAAAGTGAAACCTAGGCCAAACGACGACTCATAGGTCAAAAAGTACCTATGTTGGGACATTCATAACTCAAGGTTCCACTATACCAATACAACAAAGATGGCAAGCAAAAATACTTGTCATACAACAGAAAAATATGAATTCTCAAAAACAGAATAAATTTTGCAACATAATAAATACATTTTCTTTCCCTTTTCCACTGTGAATAATATTGAATCTTCATTTTCCCAAATTCAAATTATCAAGGATACTATAAAAAATCTTTCAAAGCAAAATGGACCATCCATACCAACCCCTTCCCATGCAGAAATACATCATCAAAGCATTCCTATCAGATAGCCATCTAGCTCTCTTTAAAAATCTCAAAAAGGGCTCCATCACAATATTACAATGTCAAACAACTCAAACTGTCAAAAAGTTCTTCTTAGGCCCCTTCTACACTGCCATACAATCTAGATTATCAAAGTAGATAATTCAGATTATCTGCTTTGAACTGGAGAATATGAGTCTACACTGCCACATAATCCAGTTCAAAAAGATAATTTCCATTTTATATAGCAGTGTAGAAGTAGCCCTAATGTTTAGGTGAAATCTCACATCCAATCGTTTGAATCAATTGATCTGTGTCTTAGTCACTGAAGAAGCAGAGCTCCATCTTCAGTATAACATATTTTCAAATATTGAAACATAGCTATCATGTCACCTCTTAAGACTCCCCTTCACCTTTTGGTTAACACACTAAGACACACATTCCAGTTTGTCAATATCCTTCTTGAACTGTTGTGCCCAGAACTGGACACATTCCAGATGAAGTCTAACTCAAGCCCCTTCTACACAGCTATATAAAATGGCAATAATAATATGGCAATGTGGCCTCAGATTATCCAGTTCAAAGCAGAAAATGTAGATTATCTGACAGTGTAGAAAAGGTCCATGACAGAATAGAGTGTTAATATTGCTTCCCTTGCTGCAGATATTATTGATGTCTTATTGATGGACCCTATACCTCCAACCTCAGAGAATGGTCCCCAAATGCCTACCTACTGTATTTGAAAACTGTCTCCCCCCTCAGAGATATCTCCTATGAGATCCTCATCCAAGACAGATTTCTTTACTCTGTGTTTCTTTTCTTTTCCTCTCACATGTTTTGGCTACAGATCTCAAATGTTCCTGTGTTAGAGGTAGGAATGTATGCTGTTGTATGTTTAACTGACATTCCAGGAGTTATAATGAAAATAACTTTTACCCAACTTTTACTTTTCAAACACTTCTCCCTTAGGGCACTTCCATACAGCACCCCTCCAAAACACCAGACTTTCCCAGCCATTCCGGTGACACAACCACAACCCCCTCCAAAAACAAGACTTTCCCATAAGGGGAAGTCTAGATGCCATGCTGGTGACACAACCACAACCCCCCCCCCCCCAAGACCTTCAAAGAAAAAATAACTTACCCACCCACCATTAAGGAACTCCTGGACTCTTCCTGGCTTGTAGAAATGATGCACCAGGAGGTGGTGGGGGGAGAAGGAAAATCACTCCAGGAGTGCCTTATGTAAGTTATTTCTTCTTTTAAGGACTTTGGGGTTGGGGTTGGGGTGGTTTGGTGCTTCTGAAGCTCAAACAACTGAGAGGGCTGTGTGGATTGAGCCCGGAGAGCACATGATGCAGTCTCTGAAGCCCAATCCATACTGGCCACACACCTGATATTTATTTATTTATTTCCAATATTTCTATCCCACCCTTCTGAACCCTCGAGGGGGGACTCAGGGCAGCTTACAAACCAGCCACAATTCAAAGCCTCAATATACAAATATAAACACAATACAAATATAAACACAAATAGCAGCAGTTTAAAACAGTAAATAAAACATTAAGTTAAAAACATTGTCATCAAAAATATAGACAATTTCAGTCTGGTTCAACATCCAAGGTGCTGTCATGCTTGCTGTCCAAAGGTAAAGTCTGGATGTTACCAAAACTACAGGTCTTACCAGGTATCTAATTAATTTTATTTAATGAATTTAATTGGTTTACCTGCTTTGTCCCAAATTAATTCATTTTTTTCCAGAGGCACTGTTTGGATGCCTCCAGTAAAAGCCCAACAGGCCCCACATTTTTGGGACTGGACCTTACTGTCACCTTATGATAGCCCTACAAAGTTAGTTCCCTCTTTTACAGACAAATGTCTTGAGAGAAGGAAAGTAGGGCCTTGCCTGAGGTCCCTTATACATTACTAGATAATCCATGTCATCGAAGCAGAAAATCCACATTATCTGATTTTAATCCTCCCACCCCCTGTAAAATGGACTATCCTCTCTCTAGCATCTCTTAGTGGCCTCTACCCGGATAATGAACCAGTACCAAATAACCCACTAAAGTAAAGGACCAGGTCATCTAAATAAAAAGTTTATTCTTTTGCACTCACAGGAAACAGACTATTGGTTTATAAAGTATGTAGCAGAAAATCCAAGCCTCCTTTCATGTGTTTTGTTCCCCTTCCAGAAACAAAGACTAGAAAGTGATCCTTTAAATCTAAAGAAGTAGAGCTTCTTACACCATCATGTGTGCCAGGTCTACATATTCCACTTGTAGCAAAAGTAATCTTCTTAGCGAGAGAGAATGCAGAGTTGATAGGGCCGAGGAATATTGCCTACACTACTAAATAAGGGTGTGATATCAATGTCCTTGGGATGAACAAGAGGCTTCAGTTTGTAGTTCTGCAGTATGGTAGTGAAAAACAAGAAAAGCTCCATACGGGCCAGGCCTTCTCCTATGCAGATCCTCTTACCTGCAAGGAAACCCAAAGGAGAAGGTAAAGCTGATTTTTCTTTAGTGGTTAAAGACAAAATAAAGATGATGTCTGGGGATTCAAAGAAAGTGTTTCATCCAAGAACATCTCCTGAGAGTACGGTTGTTTGTATAATATCTTCTGCTTCTGGTAGGCCCCTTCTACATGGACATATAATCCAGATTATCAAAGCAGATAATCCACATTACTTCTTTGAACTGAATTATTTTAGTCTGCACTGCCATATGTAGACTGTTGAAAGCAGATAATCCGGATTTCATATGGCTGTGTAGAAGGGTCCTTAGTTTACAGTGAAATTCAAAGAACTTCACAAGTGCTGAAGTCCTCATTCCCCACACTTAACTGGGAATCCTGCCTTGAGTAATAGTTCTGTATAGGATTTTTGAAACATGACATCATAAACACTGAAACAACATTAGGAAGAATGTGCATTTAAAATAATTTGAAACAATTCTGAAAAATATGTAAATGATATGATACTACTGCATACTGAAAATGAAGGCTCTGACCTCACTTTAATCTAGATCAACTCTGTGTTCTTTGATATTCTAAATGCCATGTTCCACTAGCAGGGCCTCCTCTTCTGGAGTACTCCGATTGTGGAATGTCCTCCCTTTGGGGGCCCAATGGCACTAACATTGACTTTACTTTAATGCCAAGTTTAACAACGGCTCTTCACACAGGGTTTTCAGGCCCTGCTGGGTTTTTAATTTTTGTGCACCATTTTACTGGTTGAATGTTTTAAAATTGATTTACTTTTTCAGTGTTGTTTAACCATCTATACCCTAGCCTGTGATTCTAGATTTTTAGGGTGAGACATAAATATTTTAATAAATCAATATAGAAAAAACTATATATACATGTGTATAAACCAATGTCGTGTATAAGTCAATGGTATGCTTTGGGGCCATAAATAGTGGATTTTGATAAGTCAAAGGACATTTCATGGAGAGGGAAAAGTCCATCATCTAATGCAGTAGGGTTACTGTTTTCCCACGCAATGATTCAAAAAGATTAGAAGCAGTGCTGTGGTGGAGAGAGTAGATGGAGTCAGAGCTTCCTATACTCCTAGGATGAACTAAGCTTTTGCCTTTTGTCCTTCTACTCAGAGAAAAGGTTGGTTCCTTTTTTGTTAAAAGTTGAGGTACAGTGCTTAAATTGACCCTTAGATAAATTGACCCAAGTTTTTAAAAAGCATTTTGGGCTAAAAATTTCTGGAGTATATACAGTATTCAGAATTAGTTCCTGAGTGAACCTGGTGCAACCTTAGGGTCCTTCCAGACAGCTGCTTAATCCATAGTAAGGAAGTGGGATGAAAAATCCCAGCATTTTAAAGAGAGTCCTCACAGGAAGTCATTAGTAACAGGAAATGACCTTAGGGTATCCAGAATTTTGTTTTAATATGGATTAAGGGGAACTGCAAAAGGTACAGAACATTCACCAGAAGTTTTCTTTTACATTTTTTTCTTAATGACTCTCTGAGATGCACTGCACCTCATAAGCATTTTGCCAATGCTTATGAGTGTTAATGCACTGATGCAGATATAACAAAGTGCACACATGCAGATTTCCTATTATCGTCTCACCTCACCCTCACTCCTGATGCATTTATATTTGATCTCTTGAACCCTGTTTCCCTTTGGGATGAATTGCCTGCCATGGTGGTGCCCACTATGTAAATTCAATCTTTGTTTCCTTTCAGAAAACAAATGAATGGTTGGAAAGAGTTCTCATAGGAATTGCTTTCCTCTCGTGCTTCCATTTAGCCACCTATGTCTCCATGGCTCCCTTTGTTTACATTATTCATTAACTGTTTCAAGATTTTAAAATGAGGACAAGAGCTGGAACAGTCTACACCAGCATGCCACAAGGAAGTCTCATTTTTTGGGGAGCTCTGAGATATACAGTGCTCTGTAGCAGTGCATTTTCACCTGATATCTGATTTTATGCAAACCTTTTTATCAAGTGTTTTTCATGAAGATCAAGTGTGCATTTTCAGTCTGTATTTTCTAGCCACACCCCTGTGTAGATAGGGCCTTAGGCTGACACTGCCCTAAATCCCTGGATCTGATTGTATGCTTTGATTATGCTTTGAATTCGATTATATGAGTCTAAACTGCCAGATAATCTGTGATAATTAAGCAGATACTCTGGGATCAGATCCTGGGAAATAGGACAGTGAAGATCCAGCCATGATAATAATAATAATAATAATAATAATAATAATAATAATAATAATAATTTATATTCTGCTCTATCTCCCCAAAGGGACTTGGGCGGGATTCCAAACATAAAAGGCAAACATTCAATGCCCTAATACAACAACAATACATCCATATTAATAAAATTTATACAACCCAACATATAAATACCGATTATAACTTAACAAACTAAAATTAAATAAAAACACAGCATGTTATAACAGACATAAGACAAGTTAGCTATTGAGCTGGTGGGGTGAGCAGGGCATGGATACGGATGGCAGCTATTAATCAGAGGTATAATGGTAGTATTACCAACTACTATTCCTCCTCCTCATAAGCCAGTGAGCAAAGGTATATCTTCAGCTGTTTTTTGAAAGTGAGGAGGGAGGGGGCCATGTTTAACTCCTTAGGAAGGGAGTTCCAGAGGTGGGGGGCAACCACGGAGAAGGCCCTTTCCCTCGTTCCCACCAGTTGTGCTTGGGACAGGGGTGAAACTGATAGGAGGACCTCCTCTGATGACCGCAGTGTTTGAGTTTGTCTGTAGAGGGAAATACGGTTTGTCAAATAGTCTGGACCTAAGCTGTTTAGGGCTTTAAAGGTAAGAAGCAGTACTTTTTATTTATCTCGGAAGCAGACTGGCAGCAGTGGACCTGCTGCAACATGGGAGTGTTCTCTCCCTGAACAGAACTCCAGTTAGTAACCTGGTTGCTAATTTCTAGACCATTTGAAGCTTCCAAACTATCTTCAAAGGCAGCCCCACGTAGAGAGCATTGCAGTAGTCCAAATGGGATGTGACTAAGGTGTGGACTACCATGGACAAGTCAGGCATCTCAAAGTAACGGCAAAGCTGGTGCACAAGTTTTAACTGTGTGAAGGCGCTCCTGGCCACCTCTGACACCTGGAGTTCCAGGGTTAGTGATGAGTCCAGGATCACCACCAGACTGTGGACCTTTGGCTTCAGAGGCAGTGTGACCCCATCCAACACAGGCTGTAATCCCACACCCTGATCTGCCTCATGACTGACCAGGAGTACCTCTGTCTTGTCTGGATTTAGTTTCAGCTTGTTGGCCCTCATCCAGTCCATTACTGATGACAGGCACCAGTTCAGGACCAGAACGACATCCTTGGGATTAGGTGGAAAGGAGTAATAGCGTTGGGTGTTGTCTGCATAAATTTGGCCCCAAACTCCAAAACTCCGGATGATATCTCCCAGCAGTTCCATGTAAATGTTAAATGGCATGGAAGACAGAATTGAACCCTGAGGGACACCATAGGCCACCAGCCAGGGAGTCGAACAGGAGTCCCCCAGCTCCACCATCTGGGTCCGCCCCTCCAGGAAGGACTGGAGCCACTGCAGAGCAGTGCCTCCAAGCCCCATCGCAAAGAGATGGCCCAGAAGGATACCATGCTTAATGCTATCGAAAGCTGCTGAGAGGTCCAGGAGAACCAGCAGGGACACACTTCCCCTGTCTAGCTCTCTGAGACTGCTTCACTTATTCCAGGTTCAAAGCACACTTCACATCATACTGCAAACTATTGAATTTGTTCATAGAAGAATCATAGAACTGTATGTGGCTCTGCAAAGTCTGCACAACAAATACACATTGTGAAAGAAACACATGAACAGTGTACATAATGGTGTGCACACAGAAACACATATGCTCAAAAGGACTTTGATTGCCTTATGTCCAGTGGACCCATATGCCTTTGTGTTGAAAAGAAATGATTGAGAGCCATCATAATTTTTCAATATTCTGTCCAGCTGCTGCAGGAAGGAGCTATTATCTTACTAACACTAGGTAAGGAAATCAATTACTACTGGTTCTTACCAACCGCAATATTCAGTTAGCACATAATTTCCCTTTGAAGGGGAAGTGGAAACAATCAAATGACCAGAGTTATCTAAGAATGGGTTCTCTGGGTTATTGGAAAATGTAGGAGGGTCTATGTTACCTGCTGAAAATGGCAAAAAGAAGTCACTCTTCCTGAAAGTGCCATCTTCATGTAAGAAATGTTGTGGATCAAATTCTTTGGGGTTTGGAAATTCTTTGCTGTCATGCAGCACAGAAGTCAGAATAGGATATATGGTGGTGCCCTGCAGAGAATAAATGATTGGATAAGATCAGGAACAGCCCCGTTTTTACCTATTCCCCGAACACCTCAATTTCCTTCAAAAGATTCAGTATGCTTGTTATTACGCTTGTGCAATCAATGATAAATGTTTCAAAACTCATTACTAAATTAGGGCATGGGAAGGGAATAATTTACAAAATTGGATGGAGTCCATATTATAATTTTTTTGTTACTTTTTTGTTAAGTAATTGTGCTAGTGGGGAAATTTTGGGGGCTCCTTTCATTATTAGAGCTATCGGCATGTAACTTGCTACAGTCATAGAACACATTTACCACTGTTAGCCCACCAAGTTTCAGAATATTTCACTAATCCACGGATTTTGGGGAAAATTCCAAAATGTTTACAAACATGTTTTTAAAAACTACAGGAGCTATTTCCTTGAATTTTCTATATAATGACACAAGATAACAGGATCTACTGATTTTTGGATTTTTTAAAAAAGTTTTGACAATATGTTTGTTTGTTAAAAAGCCACAACAGCTATCGCCTTGACACACAGCACAACATATATGACATACAACACAACATAACCCACAGAAATTGAATTTAGGGATTTCCTCCCAGTCAAGCACAGAATTACTTACTACTATCAGTTTGTCCTCTTTGCAGATTCAGATTCAATAATTCAATAATTCTGGCTGCTGCTACAGTCAGACGTTGGGGATGCAAGCAGATTTCTGGGAAATGTAGTTTTAGGCAGGATCTTTTGAATTATCTCCCACAGGGATTTTTGCCTTCCCAAGCTGCATTTCCCAGAATTCTGTGTTCTCTCAGTCTTTTTCCCAGTTCATCCAGCTCCTTTAAAAAGGAATGGCAGCCTTTTGGCTTCACCTCACTTGCTTGTGCTGAAAATGAAACTGACTTTTGGAGGCTTCTGAGGTTTACAGAATTTAAACAAAGATTCTTAAGGGCCCAAAGTCACTGTTGATCAGTGGAAATGGAATACAAGAAGCCATACAGATTCTGAGGTCAGGCAGGAACCATTTTGTGCTTTGTAAATTTGTTAGATACAAGTGGAAAAACAATCTTTAAGGTCTCATTGTGGGGACAGAGAGGGGAATACTCCCTAGATGTGAATGAAATCCATATGTTCACATACAATCCCCATGCACATGACCAAAGCAGGATTTAATCCACCAGGGGGGAGAAGATACCAGTGGTGTCTGGTCTTCGATGTAATAAAGCTGCTTCAATTGTCAAAATGTAAATAAATTTCCAAGATGCTGAAAGCTTAGTCTTGGCACTTTGAGTAACACCTTAAAAGGTTCAGAGTAAAACCCTAAATCAATTAACTACTCATACACCCTACTTTAGGCAGTTTCTATATCATTCCAGGAACATTCACATTCATAGCAAAGTGTGGATTCAGATGAATGAGAAAGGCAGTTAAACTCTGAACAAATATGGTTGTCTCAGGCTCCTTCTACACTGCGCCTATATACCAAGATCGCATCACAGATTATCTTCTTATCCCAGATTATCTGACAGTGGAGACTCATATAATTCAGTTTCAAGCAGATAATCTGGGATTGTATCTTGGGATATAAGGCAGTGTAGAAGGGGCCTTAATTCTGACAATTCTCCATATACAACAACAACAACAACAACAACAACAACAACAACAACAACATTATTTTTGTACCCTGCCTCCATTTCCCCAAAGGAACTCTGGACAGCTTACATACTGCACAATGTGCCTGGAACAACGCATAAAATAAACACACAATAGAATAAAAGATAAAACCACAAACATATAAAACAATGATTTAAATCCAAAACAGCACCCAATAACCTATGGTGTTTTAAAACATGGCCTACCATAACCAGGAACAGGGGAATGGGATAGTGTAAGCACATGAACTACAGAATGGGATGAAAGCGCAGTGCTCTGTCATTAATTGCGGACCATTGGGGTTAGACATCCTGAAAGGTTTGTCCAAACAACCAAGTCTTCAATTCCTTCCAGAAGGAGGACAGTGTGGGGGCCTGCCTAATCTCCCTGGGGAGGGCATTCCAAAGCAGGGGTCCACCACTGAAAAGGCTATCTCTCATCTCCACCAACCACATTTGTGACGGTGGCAGGACCATGAGAAGGGCCTCCCTGGCTGATCTTATGCTCACACAGGAACAAAACACACGTTTATCTCTTATTGATGCAGAATCAATAAATAATTTCTGAAGAAAAATTACATTTTCTTCACTGTATTTTTGCATTAAAACCTTTAAAATGTCTGTATTTCAACTGAATTTCAAAATTAGTAATGACATATTGTCTCTTTTGGTCACTCTAGGAGTGATGTTTTAGTCTAGGCATGGGCAAACTTCAACCCTCCTGGTGTTTTGGACTTCTACTCCCACAATTCCCAACAGCCGGTAAACTGGCTGGGATTTCTGGGAGTTGAAGTCCAAAGCCCCAGAGGGCCAAGGTTTTTCCATGCCTGGTTTAGCCTACAAATGGAGAACAGGGTGGATAATGTCCCACACTGTCTTTTCAGTTGCCTACTCCTAGTTAGAAAGAATGGGTTAAACCAATTTGCCTGCTTATACATAAGCCCCATCTACACTGCCATATAAAACAGTTTCCAACTCCACAATATGATCAATGTAGACTCATATAATGACTCAGGTTCAGGAAATAGAAGCAGAGAACTGACCTTTGGAATTATGTATTGTCTGAATGGAGTTTCTTTTATCACTGCCCGAGGGACACCCAGGGGAGCCAGAGAGATAAACCTCTGAATTTCATGAATGACTGCCTCTGTGTAAGGCATCTGTCCCCGATCAGCCATGCAAGGCTTCCGTGTTCTGCCAATTACTCGGTCAATCTCTTCATGCACTTTCGCTGTAATAGGAGAAGCGGATTTAACAGCATTGCAGAAAATTTAAACAATAATCTCAAATGGACTTACTATATTTCAGAGCATTAAGTGTTGTTTGTTTTGACCTTGGCTTCCCAATTAGTGTGGTTTATCACCATGAGCAACTTGTTATGTTTCAGGACTATTCATTTGTAAACATGGAGCTATAATATGCAGATAGCAGGTAAAGAAGTTAAATTCATATTAAATGATTTTTTAAAAAAAAAGATGTATTCAATTCACAGTTTCTAACACTATTAGATAAATGTACACATAATGATTCCAGAATTCTGCCCCTTGGTTCCCAAGTTAAGGATCATTGGAGAGAAAAAAAACACTTTCCCTCCATGCTGCTGTTTCACTCTTTCCACCCAATCACCTTTCTGACAAAGCCCCTCTGGCAAAGCTGCTTGTTGTGAGGTTAGAACGAGGCACCCAGCAATCAATGGTGTGTGGAACAACTAATTTACTGTTGTTCACATGACTGGGTGTCTTGTTCTGACCTTAGAACAAGTGACTTTGGATGTGGTGCTCTGCTAGAGAGGTGCCCAGCCCAGAAGGCGGTGCAGAGATAAACGGGGGGGGGGGGGGGGGGCAAGCACAATGCAGGGAAGGGAGAAAAGAAGGAGGTGGCTGACTAGCAGATAAGCAGCTTTTTCTGGAGTAAAGGAGAAGTAGAAGGTATCCCTTCTCTCCCAGGTATCCCGCACCGCACTTATACTATAATCCCATATCCCTCCGACACACCAGCACTTTTAATCCTGTACCTCTACTCTGGCCGGCTCAGTTTTTAATAATGTCTTGTTGTACCGCTTTTGTTATTGTTTTTGCTTAACTGATTTTATTTGCTAGGTACTGTATTGTTGTTGTTGTTGTATTGTGTGGGCCTCGGCCCGTTGTAAGCCGCATCAAATCCCTTGGGAGATGCTAGCGGAGTACAAATAAAGTAATAATAATAATAATAATAATAATAATAATAATAATAATCTCCCTAGCCCCCCCCCCCACCACCACCACTTTTTCCCTTCCCCTTCCTTCTCTATCTTTTCTTTCATTCTATATTCCATCTCCTTGATCACTCTTGATTGTGCATCTAGCTTTTCCCCAGTCACAATTTTCTTCAGTAAATCTAATGGGTGAAGGAGAGACTGCCAATCATGATGGCTGGTGTAGCAGAGTTTATGATTGTTGAGAAAAAAATCTGAGTGCTAATCTGAATTTGGACAGTGGAAATATCAACACAATTTCAATGTTGTGTATTGTGAGTAGATGTGGTGCTGTATACTTTGGGTCCAACTTATCTTTGAAACCACATCTCTGTCTACTAACTGGTGCAGGCTCTGAGATTGACAGAGGAGGCCCTCCTCTCAGTCCCACCACCATCTCAAGCGCAGTTGGTAGAGATGAGAAGGGCCTTCTCTTTGGTGCCCCCCCGGCTCTTTAATACCCTCCCAAAAGAGATTAGATTAACCCCCACCCTTCAATTCTTCTCTTCTGACCTGAAAACATGGATATTCAGACAGGCCTTTGACTTTGAATGGGCCCATATGAAGCTGACACTTGGCACCTCAAACTCAAACAAAGTGATCCATGCAAATCACCTAAAACACTTAACCAGTTAGAATAAAACTTCATTATTTTGCCTTTCCTAACATTTATTTATCTCACATTTACTCAATAAGTAAAGCAACATTTTTATATACAAACTCATAACATAGCACAGTCTGATGCCCCTTTTCCAGGCTTGCTTGTGCAAGTTAAATTAGGAGTGTCTTTGACTGAGTGAAAGAGAAATGTAATAAGATTTTGCACAAGAACCAGACTTCCATATGTATAGACAAATGAGAATAGCAAAGCAAAATAAGTGTGGCTACTTCTTCTGGTAGGATTTTTAGGATCTTGAATAATTTTAACAAGTCAAAATTTCAATGTAATTTTTTGACAATGTCATCTACATAGTAAAGCATATTCAAACCAATCAATAATCTAAAATATATGGTACAAAACCCTCAGAGAATAAAACAAGCTTCTCAATTACTCCAGATAGCTTATGAACATTTTCTTTGAAGACTTGCTCCTGACCAAGAATGGGGGATCTTTTCTTTTTTAAAAAAATATAGCTCCCCAATTTATATTCTTGAATAAGATTTATGAGGAACTATTGCAACTATTTTTCAGTGAAATGGAAAACTGCTAATAGTATTTTACCTTCTACTTTTGGGTATTTCAGGAGAATCATGAGTCCATATCTCAGGGTGCTACTGGTGGTTTCTGTTCCTGCCAGAAACAAGTCTATAGTGGAGATGATCAAATTGTCAATGCTGAACTCCGATGCACCATTTTGTTTTTCCTATAGAAATAGAATAATGTTTCTCAACAATCAGGAAATCTAGTTGGAAAGAGTAAAACACTAGCAAGAATTCTGCAGTTTTCTGTGTATTTAGATGCTTCGTATATGCCTTCAGATTGCCTATCATCTTATGGTGACCTTATGAATTCTATAGGGTTTTTAAGACAAGGGATACTCAGAGGTGGTTTGCCAATTTCCAGGTGAGAAAGATGCAGAAATATTTACTTATTCGGCAGAAGCAAGATAACTGTGGAAATTATGACATATTACTTGCATCCAATCCAAGGCAACATTTGCAAAGACAAAATGATAGAAAGAAATAGGATACCAAGGAATGTTTTATCTTTGACAAATTTCAAGAACAATCTCTTTTTTTGTGGGAGTGATCAAGGATGCTTTAATGTATGTCTTACCTGTTCCATTTTAATAAGGAAACAGTCAATAAAATCTCGAGGAGCAGTGGGGTCCAGAGTAGCCTTGTGCCACTTAACCTCTTCTAAAATAAACTCTCTTGTTGCTAAGTTGTTTGCTACAAATCTTTGATGCGGTCCTGGGATAGAATTCATGAAAGAGGGGAATATATTGTAGAGCTAAAAGGAATGACAAGAAACAGAGATTAATCTTTTTATACACACATATAGATGAACTGAGCTTCTGTAACAAGGTAATTAGCAACTGAATTTATATTCCAAAAGTGATTGGAAATACATAAATAATTTCTTTCAAAGGAAGAAATAAATCCAAACAATTGTAAAGTAAAGATGGCCAATCATAGATTTGAACTTCGTTGTCCCAGAGTCCTTGTCTAATGCTCAAACCACTATACCTTGTTGCCTCCACTAAAGCAAGCCACAGTAGAAATGTCCTATTTCATTGAAGTTTTACTCTTATATAGTCAGACTTGACGCGGCTTTCCTGAAAAATGCACCCATGGATTGTCTCCCTCCTTCAAATGCTGGACCTGTATGTATGTGTCAAAACTCTATTGCAGTCCTTTTGTTCTTGCCAGATATCTTCGTACTACTTGCTTTCAGACCTCATGCCTCCAAAAATGTATTTAAAAATGCATTCTGACCCCTCAAATACAAGAGAAGAGGAATAGCTCAATAGCAGAAGTCATTATTTCCATACAGAATGTTGTGCTCATGGCTAATGATCTCCAAGAAAACTAAGAAAGACCCAATCCACTGCCACTTAATATAGACCTTATAAATGGGTCAATTGTCCGAACTGCAACTTCCAAAATCCTCAAGAAATGTATTTTGAGTGTAATACAATAGTAAGCAAATAGTCTTCGGGCACACATGTTGAAAGTAAAACATGCTGTCTAAAAGGGAAAGTAGGCCATAATTCTGTTTGTGCAATACAATGTAATAACAATATTGATATAGATGGTGGTAGAATTAGGCCTACAAAATTAAATAGTATAATGAAATTGGTCATTTGAGAAATACTGCCCGGATCTGGAAGATTATGCCTGCTTTCTCACCCCTGCTATTGTGAGTTTGATGTAACATGCCAACAGTATACTGATTCAGGTGTTTTCTGGATGCAAGCAACCCTGTTAGCACAAAGGAATGGGATATGAAATATAGCCTGCATGCTGGTCATGCCTGGTAACAGACAAAATCACTGCTCTCCAAGGATTCACTTTGCATACAGTATGTATGCTGTATAGCAGGAAACCTGAAGTAAATATTTGGTGATATGGAAAAGGATATGTGGCCAGGGAAAGGTACCTACCTGTCCCCAAGGAGAGCTCAAGATAGAGACATTGTCATTCATGAAGCGCAGCATGGTTAGAAACTTCTTGTTGCTGTATTCATATCGGGTCCCAAAGACAATGGCACAGATGACATTAGATAAAGCACAGCTGAGCAGGAAGGTTGGGTCAAAGGGCTTTCCTGAAAGTGAAAAAGAATCTGGTCCCATCAATCAAATTAAGAACTTAGACAGAAATACTGAGTTTAAAATTGCTGACTGCTAACCTTGGCCAGGCAAGAAACTATGTTTCCCACTAACATTTTACATTTTTTGTAATATCTGTGTTTTTTGATGGAGATGCAATCTTTTCCATGTAATATGTCATAAATTATCATGTGTCATATTTGTTCTTCTTTTATAAGTCTTGAGTAGTAAGGAAGAGCCTTCTTGTAGTTTCTAGGCATATGCAATCCTTAAAAAAATGGTTCAAAAGTACTTTAAAAACTGTAGGGCTCAGGTGCTTTGTTTCTAAAGTATACTTAGTGAAAATTTCATTACTCTAATGAGACTAATGAAATTTCGTAACTATTTTGTTTCAATAATTACACATGCACATTAATTAAATAATTGTTATCATTGGGGAAACTTCAGGAGCTCCTTTATCCCTCATTTTAAAGCCATTGAAGTTA